>NW_023425522.1:9821102-10421102 GCF_014108245.1 Pipistrellus kuhlii
GGGAGGGGGAGGGCTAGAAGGTGGAATTGGAGTGTCCGAAGATGCCGATGGGGAAGTGCTTGACGTGGGAGGACCACTGGGCTGCCAGCTGGAAGAACTTCACGTCATTCCACTCCACGCCATCAATGAGGATCCGCTGCCTGTTCTGGTTCTTAGCTGAGCAGAGCAAGCGGCCAATGCCCTGGATGCACTGGCTTTTGGATTCCAAGTCCTTGCACTTGTCTTTCTTGGGCAATATCATCACCTTTTTCTTCTCCTTGGTGACTACAGTCATGGACATTGAGGGCGTGCCTGCATCCTCGCCACTGCTGGGCAGCCTGCTGACCTGGAGAGACCGGAAAGTGCACTGGAGTGTGTTTTTGGTGGTAGGCAGGTCTTCCTTCTTCCCATTTCTCTTTCTATTTGTGGGCTGGGCTGCCATCCAATAATCCTCCTGTAGCTCCATCAGCTCAGCTCTGAAACCCTGGATGGAGGAAGGTAGGCCTCCACTCACTGATGAGGCGATGGTTGGGTTGCGTGAGGCCTCCCTGGCGAGGGACAAAGGCATGTAGGAGCATGAGGGGACCGCATCATCTGAATCTCCTGACGGGGCTGAAATTGGTTCCACTATTTCAACTTTCACTGCCCCCGCAAAGGGAATGAACTTCTGTGAGGACAACTTGCCCAGGCTCTTCTGCTTAGAGATGAGCATGGCCTCTGCGATGGGCAGCTGGTGGACACAGTTGGGCCCTCTGATGTACTCTGTGATTCTTGACACAATGTTCTGCACAGAACTCTGGGCCTCCAGATGGTTGAACATGTCCTGCCAGGCCAGGTCCTGGAAGAGGTGGTTGTAGCGGTGATCCACAGAGCCCAGGTAGCTGGCCACAGGGTGAGAACCCAGCGGGATGACCAGGAAGCGCATGTAACCCAGCCAATCAGGGTTCTTGTGGGACAGGTGCTCCACAAAGACCTGCAGCATGGTGCTGAAGTAGTGCTGAGCCCCCACCACTGCGATCTTCACTGGCATCGGGGCCTGGGTATTGTAGTCACAGTATCTTTGCATCCAGGAGATGATGAAGCTGAAGGCCTCCTTGACATCCACCATGGAGCAGGTGCGCACGATGGGAAGCTTGTGCTACTGCAGGACGTCAGACAGGAACTGCCCGTGCCTGTCGAGGTGCTGATGAGGATGATGTTCCTGGGCAGACAGTCATTGGAGATGAGGATGTTGTTCAGTTGATCGCACACGGTCTTCCTGGGGATCTGCAGGTGGCTCTGTGGGACTGGGCAGCTCTCCTCAATCAGGCTGTTGGACAACTCATTCAGGGACCTGCTCCAGCCACCGCAGGCAGGCTGCTTCCCCTTGGAGCTGATGGAGAGGAGAACCAGAGACTCAGTCTTGGTGGTGCGCCTGCTGGGTGGCAGCTTCTTAGTGAGCTTGTCCTGGGCAGAGGTCTCTGCCTTCGGGCTGTCCTCAGGCTGTGCCTGCTGCTCCCCAGGGTTGGGCATGCTGTGGGCCACCCAATCAGAGCCACTGTCACTTGACAGGCTTTCACAGTATGACCTAAGTTTGGGCCTGGGCTTGGGGGTGCCTAGGACTCTGTCATCCTCCTCCATTTCTGGGCCACTTGACAGGCTTTCAGAGTATGTCATGAGCTCAGGCATGGGAGGGGTTAGGAGACGGTCATCATGCTCCTTGTCTGAGCTACTCTCACTGGGGTTCACCAGCCTGTAAAACAGACCAGCCACTTCCTTGTCCACATCGGGGGAATTGCACCTCAGGCTCCTGCTTTGAGTCCAGGACTTCCTCCATCATTTGGTACCTGTGCAGCCACGCTGTGACTTTCCGCTGATAGTCCTGTTGCTTGGTCATGGGCCTCCTTCTTCTTAACGGCTTCTTGTCTAGGTCATGCCTGTGAGCAGCATTGTAGCTGACCTCCAGCTCAGTGAAAACAATTTCAGAGTCTCCTTCAGAGAAGTTATCTGCCTTGGTGCTGGCCGGCATGGCTCTGTCCTGGTGGCTGACAGGCTGGCTCGATAGGGAGAAGACACAGGTCTTGTCCACCTTGGTGACAGGTGTGCTGTAGACCATCAAGTCAGAGACTCTGCCACTGAACAGCTTTCTGCCCGGGCTCTGGGCCTTCATGGGCATATTGGCCAGCTGAAGAGGCTCCTTCTGCCTCCGGGCATTGTGTATGCTCCTCATCTCCATCTGCCAGCTGCAGTGTGCCAGGCCTTCAAAGTATTGTCTGGTCTTGGTCTTGGTGTTGCTAAGGATGATGCCATCATCCTCCACATCTGAGCCACTGTCGCTGGGATTATCAAGGTTGTGATACAGAAGGTCCAGGTCCTCTTTTAACTCAGAGACATGCTCTGTAGGGTCCTGATCTGAGTCTAGGACCTCTTCTGACATGTTGGACCTGGGAAGCAGCACCATGACTTCCTGCTTCAAGTTTCGTTGCATGTATCCCTACTGCTTTTTGGGCTGCCTCAGGTCATAGTCATCTTCTTCCAGGTCCTGCCTGGGTGTCACATTGTAGATGGCCTCCAGCTCAGAGAAGCTTTCAGATTTCCCCTCGGTGTAGTTATTTGTGGGCTTGGCCTTGGGGCTGGCCTGCATGGTGTCGTCCTTGTAGTTGATGGGCTGACAGGACAGGAAGGAAATCCACATCTCAGCCACCCTGATGGAGGACTCCTGGATGCTGCTGCTGAGGCTCAGCACCTGGCCACCCTCGGGGGGTCGCTGCATCACCTTAACCATGTGGATGGCACCTGTGGCCAGTGTCTTGTAGCCCAGAATGATCTGGTTGTTATTGCACTTCCTCTGCTCCAGCATGATCTGGAGCTTGTTGCCTTCTCCCTTGAGGAAGTGTGGGTACTACAGGGAGAAAGTCAGCGCCAGGTCAGTCTCCACTTGTCCACTAGTGGGCAGCAAATTTCATGGGATCTCAAGATGCCCTTGGAGCCCTGCATCTGAACTGCTATCACCATGGTGATGGGCTCCTTCTCCAGCTCCTTCAAGATCACCAGCTTCTTTAAAATCAGGCTGCACAGCCTGAGCACGCAGCTGGGGCTGGAGCAGTCCACCTCCCAGGTAGAGAAGAGGTTCATGGGCACTGGGCTGTTGAGCACGGTGGGCGAGCGGGCCAGGCCCGCAGGTGATGAGGAAGCTGCAGCTGCTTGCAGCATACAGGTACCTGATGGTTTCTCTCCCTGTGGTGGGACAGAGGAGGGACATGATTGGTGGCAAGAGGCGGAACACAGTGATGGAAGGAGAGAGTGGATGAAAAATGGTCACATGCTTGACTATGACTAGCACAGGTAAGGCCTGCATGGTGGCTTTTCAAACTCAGAGACCTAAATTAACCACAAAGTTGGCCTGAAATTAGAACTTGTTATCTAAAAGCAGTTGATGGTGTGTGGTCATGTGCTAAGCCAGTGTCCTCCCTGACAAAGATCAATCTTTGTCTTCACTGAGCCTGTCTATTGTCTTTTGGCATCCACAATAGCACACCTTTGGAATGTCAAAGGAATTTTTTCTTTTCTGGACACCTCCAAGCACAGGCACTGCTCTGTGCTCTGCAGAGACCACAGATCTGCTCATTGCTATTGAGTTCATTACTGACTGCTAACTAGCCTATAGGCACCTGTATAAGAGAGGCATGGGTCTAACGTTTTACTTTTTATCTAATCCCAGAGATTTCCCTGCTTTGCTTTCTCCTGCCTCCCTAAGCAATGGATTCCATGTAACCCACATACATCTCCACTTTTTATTACAATATAATCTATAAAATAAGATGCAATACTGCCATCCTCTGGAGCACTACCTCAATACATTGAGATTTTGTTTTCGGGCAATTCTTGGCAGTTGGGCTCCAATAAACTCACAAAAACTCTGCACAGGGTTGAATGCTGCTTACATTGATATTTACTTGGCTTCCTGCGGCAGGACTCCAAAAAAGCTCATCAGGACCAGCCTGCAGGCCCAGACCCGGTGCTCAGACCTAACAAAGGGCCCATTGGGCTAGCCAGCTCCATGTCGGGTGAATTTGGCTAAGTTGTCTCTTGGGTCCAGAATATTCCTTTGCTTATGGTAGATAGTCTGACTATATTTGAGCTGTATTTTTAAATCCTCAAAGTGAAACTAAGGTTAAGGGTTGACAGAACCACCGCTAAGGAGAGATAAGATGAAACATGGGTGGCTGGTTTTTTATTCTGAGTTTTCATTTGGATTTGCTTTCTGAGCATCTGACCAAAATAACCTTCACTGGATAAAGGATTCATCCTCATCTGACCTGGATCTCAGCTGTTCTTAAGCAGCTAAAAATCTTTGCGGAGCTGTCAGAGATGAGCCCCAAAGGGAAATTCCAACTCAACTGTAATTCAACTGCCTGGCTCTTCCAGGGGAGAGCCCATAGGGTGTGGTCCTAGTGTTCCTAGCCCTTCCTGTGGTTTTTATTTTTATTTATTTATTAATCCTCATTGAAGTATATTTTTCCCATGGTCTTAGAGAGAGAGGCAGTGAAGGGAAATATATAGAGAGAGAATGAGTGAGACACATAGATTGGTTGCCTCCCCCACGCATTCCAGTATGGGCTGGGGATCTGCAACCCAGGTACATGCCCTTCACCTGGAATCAAACCCAGCACCTCTAAGGGCCTACGTTCTACCCACTGAGCCAAACTGGCTAGAGGCCTTCAGGTCACCTGAGATAGCTGGGAGAGAAGCTGAGGCACATGAGAGGGCTGAATGAGACTCGAGGGGTATGAGCATCATGGAGCCAGAAGCTGCACACTTCAACCCACTCCATAACATCCCTAGAAAATTTGCTTAGACTCTGAAGATATAAAACAACAACAAATACACCTTTAATTAATATGGGAAATTGTGCCTCCACGGCTGGGAACTCCCAGACTCCAGCCCTCATTAATATTCCTGATAGGAAGCCATTTCTTGCAAGTGCTTTACAGATTTAACTTCAAAATATCAACTTAAAAATAGCCAAGATAAATTAATTTTTTGCAGGAAAAAAATAAAACTAGAAAATGCTGGTCCCAAAATCAAAATGATTGAATAGGATGCATACCTTGATTTGGAAATCAGAAGCTTCCAAGGAGAAGCACAGATAAATTCTCATTTAAAAAAATAAGCAATTTCAGAGATTGTCTCTGAACTCTCCTGAAGCTAATAAATGCTAACAACCCATCCCCCCTTCTATAGCAAGTCCACTACATCTTTTGTTCTCTGAGCTTCCTTGTCCAGATATGTTCCTTCCCTTCCCTTCTTCCTTCCCCTTCTGTCCCCTCTGCTGCCCCTCCCTACTGACTTAAGGGAAAATAAGGACAGGAATTTCACCAGCTCCCTTTGGAGAGAAGCTGCTCTCAGCCAGAGCAGAACCAGCCATTATTCTCGATTTTCTCTATGGCCCTGACGGATTCACAAAGAAATTTAACTGATAGAACCTGCAATCTTGGCTATTCTAACCCATTCCAATTAATATACTCCTGGTTTCTGGAAGCAAAAGCAACAGAATTACTAAACGAGGTTGTAAGAAAACTCCTGTCGAGAAGTCTGCCCACTTTAAGGATGATAGGAAGCTGAAATAGGATTTAGAAAAAGTAAATAAACACAAACAAGCATAGGGTTGCTCCAAGGGTGTTTCCCCTTCTCACTGATAGTTTGGGAGAATTTGAAATTATCATAAAAAGGGAAGTCACCAAGGCCCCTGTAGATACTGGGGCTACTTTACTTGTTCTTAACCGCACCCAGCTAATTGCTTTCTGCATTGGACTAAAGCTAAATTAAAAAATAAAAATGATTTCTATTTGTATACATATGCTTTTATTAAAATGGATGTTCTAAAGATTTCAACCTGCCATATGAGGGAGTTACCAAGATTCAAAGAAAAGTTCAAATAGGAAACTCTCAAGTGTAACAGATGACTTGTCAGCGACACCAGTCCAGCCAAGAAGAGTGGGACTCCAGATATTTGTGGTGCAAACATTGGAAGTTTATGAATTATTTCCAATGCTCAATACAAGAAACCATGGACAATGTTTTAAAATCTTACATATTATTTGTTCTTTCTACATTGAAATTATGTATTGAATCTAAATATATATGTATTTTTATATTATTCTCTCTTATTTTACAATAATTATTATTTTCAAAAATTATTGTCTTAAAATGATATAAACAAGCAAAGTTTTTTTATAAATTGCATTATAATCAAATCTATAACCATGCCACTTTGTTTTGTCATTCATAGATAGTTATTGTTTTACACTAATGCATTTTCAAATGTTACATCTTTAGAAAAATCCATGAAAAAAATTCTGACTTCCTCTAAATTACAGGATTCTAAGCAGGCCATATCTTTGAACTGAATGAAAATGTACAGAACTCTAAGGAATTACTGCATTCATGAAAATACTGGCAAATAATCAGAATAAATTTAAAAATGGGTATTGGACTAAATAAAGTGAATATGATTATTGTTCCTATGACTCTATTTAAAATATTGCTGATTTTCAAATCATTTTGTTTTCCAAATGTAAGGAAAACTAAAAGCAGACATTCTACATTACTATCAATGACTCACTAAGAAGGTTATAGGTAGTAATGATAAATTAGTGACATTCATTTCACAGTACTCCCAAGAGACAAAGACTTCAAAAGCAAAACTTGCAACCAGGAGATTTCTGTTTATTGATAAAGACATTAATTAAAGACTCTCTCCAACATGTTAAAAAGGATGTTACCTTATCAGAGGCCTAACCACAAATGGACATCTGTCTTTGACACATGGCTCCATCCACCATGGAGATCGAAAACTTTTCAAGGATGAGAAACCACTGGCCATGGGGGCTGACAGCTAGCCCAAGAAGTCAACAAGGCCTGGATGTTCACCAATTACTGTTGCTCAAACTGTGTTTTTATATCACTTCATTGTTATTGATTGAATATTCATCAACTGATTTTATACTGTTATTACGCTCCCATGGTTTTCTACTGGAAACAATATCTGTCTCCCCAGGCCTCTCTCTTATTACATATGAAAAGTTGAATTTGAATACCTCCTAATTTTTCCCTCCTACTAGACAATGACATTCTGATGATCAATTATGATTTTTTAAAAAAAAGAGTAGAGAGTCTTAATTCATCTAGCCAAAAATAGCATAAGTACAAGTGACAGTGGATGACAAATGAAAATATATAATTAGCTTAGTAAACAATTATGATAATACATGTAAAGTGATATTTGGTTGGCTGGAATGCTTATTCCCCTCAGTCTAGCACTAGACATTTTCTATTCCTAAATAGTATTACTGCTTTAATACTGTTGCTTTTGTTCCTGGTAATGAAAATATTATATTAGGTGCAAAATACCAAAACTTAAGGCAAGCAGCAAAAGGATCTGCTCATGGTAGCTCAAAATTTAAAATTGATACAGGATATTTTTTAACAAATACATATAGAAACTCATGGCCTCCCAATCATCTGCCTTTTTATTTTGAATAAAAATTCCACCTCGAATGCCATTTAAGTTTATAGTTTTACCTCATACCCAATGGTCCATTATTCAGCAAGACAAAGCACTAACACTGAACATCATCAATGCATTATGTGTATTGATTTTGAACAAAAGGAGGATGTGAGGATGAAAAGCCGCCCCAGGCTAACCTGACTAGCTCAGAGAAGTCCTGCATGGAGGCCTTGCAAACTTAGAGACCTTAAGTAACTACAAAGGATGGTCTGAAATGAAAACCCTAACTAAAAGGCGCTCATGGTGGGCAGTCATGTCATAGTCTGGCATCTTCCCTAACAAAGGGCAATCTTTACCTTAACTGAGCCTGTGTACTGCCTTTTTGTATCTATGATAACATAGCTTTGGATTATCAAAGAAATTTTTTTTCTTAATTTTGTACAATTCAAGCACAGGCACCACTCTGTGCTCTGTGGAGATCACCAATCCCTTCCTTGTTATTGAGTTCATTGTGACTTGAAACTATCCTACATCCACCAATGGAAAAGAAGTATGTGCCTATCATTTTACCGTTTATCCAATCACTGAAGTTTCCACACTTTGCTTTCTCCTCTCTCCCTAATCTATCACCCATGGATTTCATGTGACACATATAAATCTGCACTTTGCTTGTAATTTATAACATAAGGCGCAAAATGGTCATTCTCCCGTGCATCCTCTCAACCCATTGAGATTTTGCTCGCCCGCATTGTCGACACTTTGGTTCAAATAAACACACAAAACTTTTTCACAGCTTTGAAAGTTTTTCATATTGATAAGGGAAAAGGTTCTTGGCAGGAAAAGTCGAATTGGAGGTGAGGAATATGAAACACTTCAGTATCTTAGGTCATTTTCTTAGTAAGGGACAGACAGCACATGCTTTATTAACAGTGTCACCGTGTGGTTTCTGACAAAACATCCCAATGTAAGATGAGACACAGAGGCTTTTCCTGGTGTGGAGGGTCTGGATATTAGGACATGTGGTGTGTACAGGGTGGCACTGTTGTCATGGCAATAGAAGGGGATAAGGTCCAGGTCCCACAGTAATGAAGACATGGATCGCCGTGATAACATTCCCCATCCTGGTACTATGTGCAGCCCAGGGAGGCCCCAGCTCCTGACCTGGAGGAGATAGGGACCCAGATTCCTTTGGAAACTGGATGCTTGGAGGGATCTCAGGGGAGTAGCAGGGTACCTTCTGGAACCTGAGTCCTAGTGCATCCCTGGGGTTCTGGCATTTGGGTCAACTGGGCACTTATACTCACCCTGTGGCCGTGCTGCACACTAGAGGATGGATGGGGCACCTGTCCCTCCTGCAGGGACATGGAGTTGAGGACCCCATCTGTTAGCCCTTCTCTGTTCTCCTGTGTGGAACTCTATAAAGATAGTTCCCAGTCACCAGGGGAAAGCCTCAGAGCTGGTTTTTGTAAGTTCTCTAAACCCTATGACCCTCCACTCCATACACACACACAGTGTGATCTGCTATGACCTCTACTGGTGAAGAAAATGAGTGACAGCCTGAGGGCTAGGACTCCCATTGGCACAGATAAGGGACCCCTCTGGAAGCCCATCTCCAACTACTTACCCTGCCCTGAAGTGTTATCACAGCAGGACCTCCAGGTTATCTGCTGCCCCAAAAGCTGTTCCTGCCCCAGGGTTCTCCCTTCAGGTCCTCTTCCCACCACATGAAGGGAAGGCATGTGGGCTGCAGAGGGATGGCCCACAGAGGAGGCTGGTCTGGCATGAATGGCCCAGGCCACCTTCTCTTACCCGACGGGATCTTCTTGAAAACGGCCAGAGGTGTCGGGCACGAATGTTGAACTGTCTACAGAGTCTGGAACAACTCTCACTGCAGGGTCTCCGGGAACCAGAGCCCCGATAACTGGGAACGCAACAAGAGAACATGTTGAACTGTCAACCGTCTTTTGCCAAGTGAGTGGCAGTTGGGCTGTTGCTGGAAAGTGGGTGCCTGGTTATGGGGGTTCAGAGTTCTATTAGGAAGTGACCTCACATCCTGAGATTGCCCCCAACTCCCCTCACCTAATAACAGCTATAGATAGTCCTGTGGGCTGCTAATTACTCACCCACCTTCTCCATGGAATGCCAACACTATACACAATGACACCAACACACCCTCTCCATAGCCCCTAGAAGGTCTGGCTGCAGCCAGGGTCCTAGATTTGAGGAGACAGACCTAGGCTCAGACTCAAACCCTCATTTCTACCTCTTCTTGATCCTGGGTGAGTCATTGTGGAGTTAGAGCCTGTCTCTCCCCTGCCTCCACAATGGGTTACGCAGCAAGTGCTTCTTATGAGGGGGCATAGTTACAAAGTAGGGGAGGACTATCACAAGTCATAAGTGCTTCCAACCTCCTTTTTCTTTCTATCATCACCTCCTCTGTGTCTTCTTTTCTTCTATTTCACCCAGAGTCATTTGATCCAGTGTGTGTGTGTGTGTGTGTGTGTGTGTGTATTGGGACAATGAGAGGAAAGAGTGAGTCTTACCCAGGAGAATCCTGGATCTCAGTCCTCTGAGAAACAAAATTAAAATCACTGGGGGGGGGGGGGGAGGGGGAGAAAGTCCAAGTTTATTTTTTCAAAATTTAATAAGATACAGAAGTTGGGATTTGTTAATTCCTTTGTTGTTATTCATTAAAATCACCGTGAAATTTTTACTATCTTTCCAGTTTATTATTTTTATTTGGAGCCTCCCAGCTAGAGAACTGCAAATGGGTTATAAGTATGGACTCCTCAGCCTGAAGCCCCAATGCCAAATCCCTCCAGCTGGGAGCAGCTTCTTCATTTAACCACTTTACTTCCCCGTATCATTTTCTAAGTGAGCCACAAAGTGACAATTGCCCTGTCAATGGTCTGCCCTGTGTTGTCTCTGGCTTCAGGACATGTTAAATCTCACCGAGTTAAAATGACATGCTATATACTCTTTGGCCAGTGTTTAGTTTAGGATAGTTTTATCTAATTTCTTTTCTTTCATTAATCTAAAGTATCTTTTTTATTGTTAAACTCAAAATTATAAACATGTAGAGTGAAACCAAGATGGCGGCCTAGGTAAGTACCTAAGCTGCCACATTGCACAACAATTTCAAAACAACAACTTAAAGACAGAACGGACATTATCCAAAACCACAGGAAAGCTGGCTGAGTGGAAAAATCTGCAACTAGAAAGAAGGAGAGAGGCTCATAAATCAGGGGAGCCCGCAAAGTGCTGAAGTAGGGAGACACTCACGAGCAGAGAGGAAGGGCGGCCAAGTGCCTGGCTGGCAGGAGGGGAAAGGAAGCCCCAGGCTGCACTGAAATCCAGACCCAAACCAGGCTGAAACCCCATAAACCCAGGCTCACATGGGTGGAATTTGAACTGTAGAGAAAGGTACCCGGAAACTCAGAGACTGGGAGACTTGGGGGAGCCAGGAGCTGCAGCCAGCAGGGTCTACAGTCATGCTCAAGTGAGTGCTCGCAAAGAGGTCTGACCACGGAGGATGCCGTGGCCTCTCCATAGCAGAAGGAGTCAAAAGCTCCAGACTACAGAGACCCAACCCAATTCCAGCTGAGCCCTGGGGGCACCCAGGCTCTTACAGGGGGAGTCTGGACTGTCAGGCAGAAACTCAGGGGAGCCAGGGAAGGCAGAGGTCTGAGGCGTGTGCACAAGGTCAGGACTGACTGGAAGCCAAGACTATTGGCTCAGCCCTGAGACTCCGCCCCATCCAAGCTAAGCACAGAGGCTTTTGCAATTTTGCAAGTCTTATCCTATAAGACTGTCTCCAATACAGAAGTTATCCTGGTGTAGACAAAGCTAATACTCACATCCAACTGGCCTGGAAGTCAATTCCTCCCAGTGATACCAACAATAATCAAGACTTAACTACAACAGAGCTGTACACGCAGTCCATAAAGGGGAGCACCAAGAGTGTCTACCTCAAGTAACTGGGGAGGCTGACCCCCTGAGCCATATAGGACACCAAACACACAAAGACATCCTACCAACTCTGGGAAGCAGCAAAAATGCCGAGACAAGGAAATCTCAAACAAAAGAAATGTAGAACAAAAGACTGGATATAGAGTTTAAAACCACAGTTATAAGGTTTTTCAAGAATTTCCTAGAAAAGGCCAATAAATTTAACAAGACCCTCGAGGATATGAAAAAAGACCAACCAGAAATTAGACATCCACTGACTGAAATAAAAAATATTATACAGAAACCCAATAGCAGACTAGAGGAACACAAGAATCAAGTCAAAGATTTGAAATACAAAGAGGCAAAGGACACTCCTTCAAAGAAGCAAGAAGAGAAGAGAATCCAGAAAGTTGAAGATAGTGTAAGGAGCCTCTGGGACAACTTCAAGCATACCAACATGAGAATTATGGGGGTGTCAGAAGAAGAGAGAGTGCAAGATACTGAAAACCTATTTGAAGAAATAATATCAGAAAACTTCCCCCACCTGGTGAAAGAAATAGACTTACAAGTCCAGGAAGCAGACAGAACCCCAAACAAAAGGAATCCAAAGAGGACCACACCAAGACATATCATAATTAAAATGCCAAGAGCAAAAGACAAAGAGATAATCTTGAAAGCAGCAAGAGAAAAACAGTTAGTTACCTATATGGGAGCACCCATATGACTATCAGCTGACTTCTCAACAGAAACTATGCAGGCCAGACGGGAGTGGCAATAAATATTCAAAGTGATGCATGACAAGAACCTACAACCAAGATTACTCTACCCAGCAAAGTTATCATTCAGAATTGAATGACAGATAAAGAGCTTCACAGATAAGAAAAAGCTAAAGGAGTCCATCAACACCAAACAAGTATTATATGAAACAATGAAAGGTATTCTTTAAGAAGAGGAAAAAGAAAAAATATAAAAAATTATGATCAACAAATACATATATATCAACAAAGTGAATCTAAAAATCAAGTGAATTAAACATCTGAGGAACAGAATAAACTGGTGAATATAATAGAATCAGGGACAAAGAAAGGGAGTGGATTGATAATTATCAGGGGGATAGGAGTGTGGGGGTGCAGGAAGAGACTGGATTAAAATCGTACATCTATGGATGAGGACAATGGTGGGGAGGTTAGGGCACAGGGTGGGGTGGGAACAGGGTGGAATGGAGCTATGGGGGAACAAAAGGAGAAACAATAGTAGTGATCTGAACAATAAAGATTTATTAAATTTGAAAAAAAATATATAAACATGTGGAGTAATATATATTATTGCCCTAGTCCAAAGAAACAGTTATATAAGTGTGATTATTACCTTTGGGAGAACCCAGTGATGAGGGAAGAGGGGAGGACAATAGGAAAAGTGGGAGGGATAAGGGAGAAATGAGCCCCCTAGGTGGTGAGTCTAGAGTAAAATATGTTCACTGTGTACAGACACAGAGAAAAGGTGATTCTCTAAGGAGGGTGGAGATAGAAGGAGGCATGCTTGGGGAGAGGAAGACTAAAAGCTCTAAGGGATGTGGCTGGGAGTTGGGTGGAAAAGATGCTGAAACAACCACAGTGCTCATATGGCCACACTGTTTTCCACTCTGCTGGGTCGTAGGTACTCATAGGGCATGTCCAGCTTTGCATTCCGGATCTCAATTTCCTTATCCAGGGCAGCCAGCTCCTCCCTGAACTTCTTTAGTGCAGCTTTGGGCTCAGGGCCTGAAAAGTACTCCTCCTCATGCTGGCCCAGAAGCACCTGAGATGGAGAGAGAAGCAGCTGAGAGCCTTATGATCCCCAGTTTGGAGCCCCACACCTCCCCACAGCTGCTCCCTTCCTCAGGGACCAGGCCACCTGGCTCTCACACTAATGGGCTGACGTCTGCCCAGTTGCCAAGTCATGGACATCTGGAGAGAAGCCTGATGAAAGTTGGGCAGTGTCGCCATCACCGTCTCCAGGGTCACATCCTTGGTGGTCGGTGGGGGCAGCCGCATGGTGCAGGGTGCATTAGGGACCCAAGCATACCAATCCAGCTAAGAAGAGGCAGATATCTAGAATCAGTCTGCTAACCATAAAAACCCCTTAACCACCTGCACACAGCCAATGCCCCCTCCCTGCCACCACTCTAGGAGCAAATGCCCAATGCCTCCCTATAACAAGTACCTGGCCCAGGTGAACGGAAGAGTGCTGGCCAGTGCAGGTGAAGATGCACATGGTGACAAAGTAGCAAAGTTGGTCCCGGGACTCTAAGGACATGGGAAATCCTGCAAGAGGTAAGGACAGTTAGAAGCTGGGAGGCCAGGAACAGAAACAGAGCTCAGAGAGGCTGAGCAGGGAGAATACAAGAGAAAGAAAAGGGTGTCAAAATCTCTGAGGAACTATTGTGGACACTGACATGAGCATGAGTTGTGGTGGGAGAAACCAAGAGATCTCCTGTGGGGGTGGGGGGTCTCTACTCAATAGGGTACTGGTATGGTTCACACTGGCACACACTGGCCCACAAGAGTCTGTTATGTTAAATGTTCGGGTATTTAGCAAGCTGGTGACATCACAACAGGAGCTATGATGAAAATATTTACACCATGAAATGGGCAAATGCTACAAATCAGGGCTCTTTTTATGTTTTGTTTTGTTTTGTTTTGTTTTGTTTTGTTTTGTTCCTGAGAGCCAGTTGTTAAGTATTCATGAGCAACTACTGGTCCCACTGCATCTGGGACCTAAAGGGATTCTTATTGCATAAGATCCTGAAAAGGCCATTAGGCATTTTAATAGGGCTTGGACATGCTTCTGGGAAATTTCATAGAAGCAGGGCGGATTCTGGGGATGTTCCCAAGAGGAATTTTCCACACTCAGGAAACAGACTCAACTCACCTTGGTCCTGGGCCCCTCGCAGGCCAATTTCAGTGATCTCACGACACCAGGTCTGCAGTTCCAGATCCTTTTTCACCGCGTTGTCCATCTTAAAGTGAAGACTCACAATTCCCTCCACATAGCTGTCAGCCAAGGGGTTAGGCCAAGAGAGCTGAAGCTCACAGGGAGCCTCCAGGCCCTCTGCTCTTTGCCCACATGGCCAGGTCAGGGCACCCAGCCCTCCAACACAGGTCACCTGGTCTCTCAAGCCACTCCCTGACTGCCCACCCTCCCCGCAAGCCCTGCCTTCCCGTTGCCTCACCGATACATGATTTCCCAGAGCCTCAGAGCATCCTGAGCATAGTAAGAAGACTTGACTCCCAGAAGCCCCCGGTCAGCCAGATCATCAGGGGGACAGAATGATCTATAGGTTAAAAAGGCTCTAGCGCGCCTAAGCATCTCCAAGTGGCCTCCCCCACCAGTGCTCACCACCTGAGAAGCAAGGATGGGCAGGGTCAGGCAACTCCACCTGCTGGACACCAGAACCAGAGGGAGCATGAGCTCTAGAAGCCCCATTCTCTCTTCATACCATGTCAAAAACTCCATTTTCGGAAACCAGCCCAGTCCTGGCCCGCACATTAATTTCCAGGGTGTATTGCAGGTGGGGCATTATCAGCTGGAAGAAGAGAGCAAGGAAGAGCAAGTCAGGAGAGACCTGTGGCAAGTCCCCGCAGGAAATTGGAAGTGAAGAACAGGAAAGGTGCCAGGTCTTCAGGAAAAGCAGAGCCATGAAGTTCAGTGGTCCCTCGACACCAAGAGTGTTCAGTCAAATTATAATTCATTCCTCAAACCATTGAATAATGGCTGTATAATGGGAAGAAATAATTCTCCTTCCCTTTTCATATTAGACTGTTCAATTTGTAGTTCAATGTTTCTCAATCTTTTTCATTATCACTCCTCTACAGAGCCTTTTCAGATAGTGTTTTCTCTCCCCTCAACCATTGAAATTTTAATGCTGCATATAATATATCTGTTATGTTGTGTGTGTGTGTGTGTGTGTGTGTGTGTGTGTGTGTGTCCTTTATTTATTTTTTCATTGACTTCAGAGAGAAAGGGGATGGAGAGAGATAGAAGCATCAATGATGAGAAAGAATCATTGATTGGCTGCCTCCTGCCCACCCACTACTGGGGATTGAGCCCACTACCCAGTATGTTCCCTTGACCTGAAACCCTTTAGTCTGTAGGCCAACATTCTATCCACTGAGCCAAACAAGATAGAGCTGTATATATGTGCTTTATACATAAAATATTCTAAGTTTTTGCACCCTAGAACTTTTCCATAGTTCTGGACTCACTTTCACCTCCTGTGAAAAGTTTAATTGCCTCCATTGGAATGCATGCTCTACCCTGCCTACCTGCAGACCTTCCTCTCCTCCCTTCTCCCTTTTATCCATTACACTCACCTCCTTTCCATTCCTCAAACATGCCAGACTTGCTCCTGCCTTGGGACCTCTGCACTGTTCTCAGCTGTTCCCTCTGCCCAGAACAATGTGCACCTTGATCATCTCAAGGCTGGCTCCTCAGAGCCTCATTCTCTATGTCATCTCAACAAGGGAGCCTTTCCTGGCCACTCAGTCCGAACTCGGCATCACATCGCTCTGCTTTGATTTTCTGCATTGTGCTTGTTACAGCTGATCTGTCATAATATAGTATTTATTGGCTGGTAGCTCAAAATGGAAATTAAAATCTACAAATATCAGGACCTCACCGAAACCGGTTTGGCTCAGTGGATAGAGCCTCGGCCTGCGGACTGAAAGGTCCCAGGTTCAATTCTGGTCAAGGGCATGTACCTTGGTTGCGGGCACATTCCCAGTGGGGAGTGTGCAAGAGGCAATTGATGGATGTTTCTCTCTCATCAATGTTTCTAACTCTCTATTCCTCTCTCTTACTCTCTGTAAAAAATCAATTATATATATATATATATATATATATATATATATATATTTTTTTTTTTTTTTTTTTTTTTTTAAGAAAAAGATAAGGACCTCTGTCTTGCTTAGCACAATCATCTAGAATGGTTCTTGCCCCATTGGAGGCATTTAATAAGAAAATTCAATGGCTACATACTTAGTTCAAATTGTCTTTAAAAAAAATAGACCACTGTTGTGGACCTGAGTCTGTCTAACTGGACAGTGTATTACTATTTTAGGACAGGTCAAAACTGGCTGGAAAAGACTTCTATGTTATTTGCTTGGTCTTCCCTTTTGAGATGGAATCCTCAATCATTTATGGGCACTGTCTATATACAGTTCTTCATACATTGTCACCTCCCACCCTTGCATCCCCCACCTTGCCAATGAATCATTTCCACCTCCTTCGGAGGTGATGTCACCCTGTTGAAAATGCAAAACAAGCCACCTCATTCTCTTGCTCCCTTCTCTCTCATTGGTTGGCTTTTCCCCACTCCCTGAGATTCCACAGAAAGGGTGCCTCCAGATGTTGGACTGTGCCATGGGCAGAGAGGCAGGCAGGAGAGAAGGTGATAAGGTATTACCTTGAAGATAGGGTGTATGGATGGAAGGCATCTCATGGTGGCCATAGCAATAACCTCAGCCATCAAATGTGCCCTCAGAAGATGAGAGAGAAGCTCATGAAGCTGGAAGTCAGAACTGCGGACCCAGCATTTAGCCAGGAGCCAGGCCATCGGGGGATCCGTGGGCAGGAAAAGTGTTGGTGGTGGGGATCCCGTGCGTGGCAATTCGAGCTGGAGCAAGAATACAGTGTGGGGAAAAGAGGATGAGTGCCCAGGTGCCCAGCAGATCCCCCTCCTTTGCATATTTAACCCCTCCCTTCTTCCCAGATTTATTTAGCTTTCTCCATCTCACTGCTGCTACTCCCAGTAGCCACTATTCCTTCTCCTGACTTTCCTACCCACTCAGTGCATTAGCATTGTCCAAGCTGCTCTGCCCGGCCTTCTGCAGAAGCTCCTTTTCTACCAACTTCCAGGGCCCCACTTCCCCTTTCACTCCCCTCCGTGTAGAGAAGATTCAAACCCTCTGCTTCCTTTATCCCACACTTTTTCAGAAATTTCAGCTTCTCCCTAATCTTTCAACACCATCCCTATTAAACAGGTTAAGTCTCCAGTTATCAGCTAGTCACTAGCTAGATGTAAAATTTGAGGAGTGTTTCACCATCTATAATAATAAAAGCGTAATATGCTAATTAGACCAGACATCCTTCCGGATGACATTCCAGATGAAACTGGCTACAAGAGAAGCCCAGGTTCCAGGTTCCAGAGGGAAGCCTACTCTTGAACAAAGTTCATGCATCAGACCTCTAACTCCCTCATAATTGCCCAGACAAAAGCCCACCTGAGCATCTTTTCATCTTTATTTGTCTTATTTCTGCAGGTGTCTTGCCTAACTCTTCCTTTTCTTTTTCCTTGAATCAAGGACAGTTTAATTTTCCTATGTATGCCTATATAGCTTTCCTCTATATCCCCACAGCTATTCCCAAAAACTGAGTCCATTACCCCTACCTTGGGCAATTGATGTAGCCTGACACCCTTATCTCCGGAATAGCAACTCACTTCTCCAATCCATCCTACACAAAATGACCCATAGAATGTGTCTATAACATGGTTCACAACAGCATACACCAGTTTCCTATGTTCACACTCCTTGATTTTGTATCCACCACCCACTACAGTCTGGGCCCTCACATTACCCACCAGCACACAAGCCAAATTGTCCATTGACAATCTAACTTCTCATATTCTGCACGCCTGAGACTCGCTACCGAACCCATCTTCCCCTGGGAAGAGGTCCTGCTCCTTTGCCATAGCTATGCCAAACGCACCTCCCATGACCTCTCCCATACTATCTCCGTCCTCAGGTACTTCCTCAATACTGGAGCATATTTAGATTTTCCCAGTCTCTCTCTCCACCTTTCTGCCTTTGCCCATTGCATCCTTTATGGACACCTCCAGTGCTTTAGCACAAGTGAATCCTTAATGAATTTGGGTGAAGGACTGAGGTAAGAGGGCCAACCACCAGGGAGCAGAAATCCTAGGTCGTCTCACCTGGATGACCATGGGCAAGAGTTTCCCATCAGGCTGCAGTTTCAGCATGACCAGAGGGGCAGCCAGGTATTGCTGGCTACCTAGGATGACATTAGCCTTGATCCCATCCAGCAGGGAGAAGTCAGCTTCAAACAGCGTGCCTCCCTGGATGGGGGCAGAGGGTGAGGACTATCAGTAAAAGGCATTTACTTCCCACCCTGATTCCCCAAAGAAAGAAGAACAAGAAGGAAACTAATTTATCTCCATCACCTACTTTGTAACAGGTAATGAATCATATGCTATTGCTTCACATAAGTCTTACAAGCACTTAAATTAAATCCATAGTTTTTTGTTGTTGTTTTTTTACAACAACAACAAAAAAAAGGAAACATAATAAAATAAGATAGATAACTTGCCTAAAGTCACACAGTTTGTAAACAGCACACCAGGATTCAAACCGAAGTCTGTCTCACCTTATAATCCAGGAATTTTGACTGCCCAACCCATCAATTGATCCGTGTTGACTCCTGACTAATAAGCCCCCCATCCCAATCTGATTCTCTTACTACACACTCCCCCAAATCCTTAGCACCAAGGCCCAGTTATTTCCTCATTTTGATTGCATCTATAACCCATCTCACACTCTTCCTCCACAATATGCTTTTCTCAGTTGAGAGGAAGGCCATGTGGTTGCACACCTCCAGGATCACTCAGGGTTTCCTCTGTAGAATCCCCTCTTGCATTTGGGGGCAAATTGGGCTCATAGTGGGGCCTAAAGCAGCATGAACACAGCCCACACTTCCAGTTCACTGTGTGGCCTTCTTTGGGCCATCATGTCCATACCTTCAGCTCCTGCTCCAGCTGGGCCTGCAGCTCCTCCATCCCTGAAGGGAACACTAGGCGGGCAGGAAGGCTACTGGAGCGCCTTAGCAGCATGGGGTTGGCGCCATTGAGAAACTGGTACCCAAATAAGGCATCCTCCTTCCAGGAATCCCGCACCTTCTCTGAGGGTGGCAGTTGTGGAGCAGGTTGTGAGATCTGGTGCCCTGGTTCTTCTAATCCCCACCAAACTATTCCCTCTTGCCCCCGGTCCACCAGAGGGACCCAGAACACAGGCCTTTCAGCTCTGGTTCACTAGATTGGGTGATGAGGGTTCTGGGAGAAGTACTGGGTAGGGATACTGACCAGCCAGCTTGCTGTGGTCATACCAGAAGATCCTGTTGAAGTCATCCAGATCATTCCAGGGAACAAGAACATTTAAAGAGTCTTTGACAGCTATTTTGGCCAGCCTTCAGGTAGGGATAGGTGAAGCATTTGAAAGTTAGTCTCAAAATCACACGTTATAACTATAAGCACCCCCCTTGGGCTAATCCAGCTCTGTTCAGTGCATAGAAGCCTGGGCCAGAATGCCTCCCTCTCCTTCAGCTCGCACTGTTCTCACCCTTTGGCCAGTGAAGACTCAAAGTCAATTCTCTTGTCCTCCAGAAACCTCTCATCTTGAGGGAGATCATCTAAATTGTCCGCAGCCACATTCAGGATTAACCCATCCTTCCAGTTACCCCATCTGTGGTGCAGAAATGAAATCAGGCATTGATGCCAGGAAAGGCCAGGACTCACTGCCAAGTGATTGGGGGGTGGAGAGGGGGGGAGTCAGGGGCAGGTTAAGCTAACTTGTACAGCTTCCTTCTCTCTTCCAGCTCCTCCTCTCTGTGTTTCTTGAACAGGCCTTGAGGGTCCTCTACCAAAGTGCGGCCTAGAGGAGGAGGGAAGGAAAAAACAAGGGCATGGACAATGAGGCTTCTCCTGAGAGCCTCCCCCTGTCCCTGCCAGAGGTGCCTTCTCAGCCCACCCTTGTGGGGGAGGGGTGACCATTTAGCATCACACCCCTCCCCAGCCTGCTGCCAACTCCAGCAATCCACCTCTTCCCAAAGGAAAAAAGACCCAGCCCTCATGTTCCTGCCCTCACACCCTGTTCCCTCTTTTCCTCTCCCCCAACCCTAGCTTTTTTTGGGCCCCAGAGGCCTCCTCAGACCCCACCCTGAGCTCACCTGTGCCCTCTGGGAGGCTCAGGATGCCACTGCCCTCCACCCAGCGGTAGCAGGGGAACCAGTACTCCTCCCCAGCGGCCCCAGGGCCCTGCACGGAGATCCAGTTGCAGAACCAGGCGTCATCCTGTAGCAATTGCTTTTTGCGCATTTTCACAAACAGCAGTGGCCCTAGGGATTCCTTCACATCCTCCTGGAACTCTGTCTCCTGCAGGCAACACAAGAGGCTCAGCATCCATGGCCATCACCTGTAGTGGGGATTGGGACTGAGCCCAGCTCCCTTCCCTGGCCCTTAGGTTGGGCCTCTGGGAAAGCACAGCAAAAGAAGTCAAACAGAGAAAGGGGGCTCCCAGACCAAGGTGTTCCCATCTCCCCATTATGTGTCTTGGAGATTTTCGGCCCGGGGTGAGGCTGAAAAGGGAAGAAGCACTCCTTCCTGCCCTTTCTCCTCCTCTTTCCTCCTCTTTCCTTCTCGCAGTCATTGATCCAACCCAGCACTGAGGTGGGCACCACCGCGGGCGAGCCCACAATTGCGCAGGGAGATACTTGTTGACCAGGCACTTACAGCCCAGAGACCCTGGCGCCCCCTCCGCTGGGTGAGAGCAGAGACTTCTGGGTGTGAAGGGATTAGCCAGGGAAAGTGAGAGAGAGGAAAGGTTGGAGAAATGCGTGCCAAGGAGAGGAAGCGAGAGCGCAGAGGCTGAGTGCAGCACAGAGCGCGTGGGAGATGAGCATGACTAGATCCTGAACAGTCTCCAAGGGTAAGCCAAGAAGGTGGTGCTGAGAACCAGCAGAAGCCATTCAGATGTTTGTGGGGAGGTCTTATGAGGCTGGAGGTGTATTTGAATGAAATTGATCTGGCTGCAGAAGGGCTGGAAGGGCAAGAAAGGAAGGGGGAGGCTGAGGAAGAGGCTGAAGGTGGCATAGGTTCACTGGGGCACTGGTGGTCGTGGGTGGGTGGGCATCCGGACCCGGAAGCCAGAGATGTCCAGGAGGCAGAATTGACAGCGCTTGTTTTTTGGTTCCAGGTGAACAGAGCAGGATGCTCTCCTGACACCTCCGAGAAGGAAAGGGGAGAGGGGTGGGGGTGGGAAAGGGAGACCTCGCTTGGGCAAGTTCCTTTGAGGCACCCGCGGGACAGACATCCGGATCTGGAGGTCCTGGAAAGAGCGGGGTGGGCGACGGAAAAGTGGGGATGGGAAACGGGGAAGAAAAGTAACAGGAGCCCGGGCCGAACCGGCAGATGTGATGAGAGAGGGGAAGGGATCAGGAAATTCAGCCCTTAGTTACTCTCCTCCTCCCCACCTCTGTGGAAGAGGTTTGAAATAGAGTTTCCTGGTAAAGGCAATGTCCCTGGCCAGGTAGCTCAGTAGGTTAGAGCATGACCTGACACCCCAAAGTTCCAGGTTCACCCGGGTCAGGACACATACAAGACTCAACCATGCATGAGTAAATGGAACAAAATCTGGTCCTCTCTTCTCCTCTTCTCTCCTCTCCTCTCCTCTTTCTCTTTCTCCCTCTCTCTCTCTTCTCCTCTCCTCTCTTCTCTTTCTTTTTCTCCTCTCCTCTCCTCTCCCTCTTTCTCTTCTCTCTTTTCCTTCTCTCTCTCTCTCTCTCTCTCTCTCTCTCTCTCTCTCTCTCTCTCTCTCTCTCTCTCTCTCTCTCTCTCCCCCCTCCCTCTCTTCCTCCCCGCTCCCCCACTCTCTCCCTCCCTCTTCTGCAAATAAAATAGAGGAAACCAGAGACATGCAGTGCCTCCAGGATCTCCGCAAAAAGAGAGAACCCTGTGAAGGAAGGGCTGCAGGAGATCCTCTCCATCCCAAGGAAGCCAGAGGGCGCTCTCTGTGTGCCCCGCTCCTCCCAGTGCAGGTCTCTTCCCAGGTAGGTGAGGTCGTCCGGGTGGGGGCCAGCTCACCTTGCCCAGCATAGGCCGAAAACGCTCCCGGAGCACGGCTTCCCGGTGCTGGCCCACCAGCCACAGCTGTACCTGGTTGGTGGAGCCCGCGAAGAGCGAAGACCCAGTGGACACACGGATGCGGTAGACACCCATCTTCCACAGAGATGTTACTTGCCTTCTGAGGGGAAAGAAGAATGGAGATGCCTAATAAAAGGACTCAAGACCCCCCCCCCCCCCCCCAAGCCTTGTTTTGCAATTGCAGAATTGCAGGGTGTGGATAGATGGCAGGTCTTCAATCAGCCAGGCCTGGCCACATGCTCTGGGCAGCACAGAACTTGGCCCCAGCTCAAGAAGGCAGGGCTTAGGCAGTTTTGGGTGCAGACCCTTATCTTTGTGGGAGGAGGATGGAATGAAGAAGCAGAGACGATTTGGACAGAAAATATGCACAAAGAAGAAATTAACACCTAGCCCAGCAAGAAGGTGGAGTGTGACTGCAAAGTCCCCTCCATCTGAACACAGACACACGAAGTCTCACACACACACACACACACACACACACACACACACATACACACGCTGGTCTCCCAGGTTGGTTCCCCCCTGCCAATGGTCATGCTTAGGGCTGTAGGGGTGGATGAAGAAGCAAGGAGGCCTGGTCTGCACCTGAGGAAGGTACATTCAGCCACCAAACTAATTTAACCAAGTGGGAACGCTTGTATCTGTGCCCTGTGCAAGGCTCTGCGGCTCATTCCTTTCTAGCTTACAAGTCCCAGCCTCTCTGTTGCCTACAGGATGAAAATTCAAACTGTTTTTGTTTGTTTGTTTTCATTTACCTTTATTGTTGAAAGTATTACAGATGTTCCTTTTCCCCCGTTGATCCCCTTCACTCTACTCAAATGGTTCAAACAATAAGGAAAGGTTATTATTGCAGAAAAGAAGCAGCCCATAGGACAGACTGGCTCTAGGGTTGTTTGCTCTGGGGCTCAACAGCATCATCAAGAAGCCAAGGTTTGCCTGGTTGGTATAACTCAGTGGTTGAGCATCAACCCATGAACCAAGAGGTCCCCTGTTTGATTTCCAGTCTGGCACATACCCAGGTTGCCAGCTCAATTTCAAGTAGGGACCATGCAGCTAATCTCTCTATCCCTCTCCCTTCCCCTCTTTCTAAAAATAAATTAATAAATAAATATAAAAATTAAGTTAAAAAAAAAAAAAAAAAAACAAAGGAAGCCAGGATTTGTTTGTTTTTCTGTCTTTCCATCCTTCATGAGTCAGCTCCTCAATAAAGTACCTCCTTAGCAAAATGCCTGCTACCACCTCAATAATCCCCTAAATACATAGCAACATCCATTTGGGAAAAGAAGAGCCATTCCTCCTGTGCCTCTTTCTAAGAGCAGGGGAACCTTTCCCAGAAACCATCCAGCACCTGCCCCTCACCCATCTTTGGCCAAAACTGAACACCAAACCCAGATCCTTCAAAGAGGCAAAGGAAATGAAAGCACCATGAGCAGCCTAACCTTGCCAGGATGTATCCCTGAATTACATGAGGAAAGATGAAGACACAAACATATTTGGGGCCCCACCAATAAGCAAGAAAGGACAAGAGACTGGGAGTTAGGCACCGAGAGTGTCTGTTACAATTAGTTTGTAAAAGGCATAACTTCACCATGATATTACCAAGTAAAGTTACTGTAAACTGTTACCAAAAAAGTATAAGTGTGATTATATTAGGATTTTTTAAAGTTTTTTTTTAATTTAATGTGAGGTTTTCATTTCATCTCTTTTTTTTAATATATTTTATTGATTTTTTTTACAGAGATAAAGGGATAGGGATAGAGAACCAGAAACATCAATGAGAGAGAAACATCTATCAGCTGCCTCTTGCACACCCACTACCAGGAATGTGCCCGCAACCAAGGTGCATGCCCTTGACCAGAATCAAACCTGTGACTCTCAAGTCCACAGGCCAATGCTCTACCCACTGAGCAAAACGAGCCAGAGCAACAACTGTAAAGTTTTATCATGCATATTATACTTCACCAAAAAAGGTTTACAAGTTGTGTTACCTTCATGAAATGAATTGGGGCCCTAGCCAGTTTGACTAAATGGATAGAGTGTCGGCCTGCAAACCAAAGGGTCCCAGGTTTGATTCCAGCCAAGGGCATGTACCTGGCCCAGGCCCTGGTCTGGGATCATACAGGAGCCAGCCGATTGATGTGTTTCTCTCAAACTGATGTTTCTCTCTGTCTTTTCCTTTCTCTTCTACTCTCTCCAAAAATCAATGGAAAAATATCCTTGAGTGAGGAATAAGTAAATAAATAAAATGAATTGGGGAGTCTTCATCTTTTAATTGAGACCATAGCCTTTTAAATAATATTAGAAATATTTTAAAGCTAGATCTTTAAAGTCTAGCCAGAACTTAGTTATAAAATTATCTAGTCCTGACATTTTTCTTCTTATTTTATTATGAAACTGTTCAAACTACATTCAACACTTAAGATTTTACCACATTCATTTCATCTATTCCTATTGTTTGCTGTGGATATTGAACTACCCTGTTTCCCCAAAAATAAGACAGTGTCTTATATTAAATTTTGCTCCCAAAGATGTGCTAGGTCTTATTTTCAGGGGATGTCTTGTTTTTCCCTGAAGAAGAATACGGTACACATTTATTGTTAAATGAAAATAAAGGAAATTTATTACCTGTATACAGTACGGTAGTACGGTAGTTGTCAACACAAACCAGACAAACTGTGAATCCTACAGTATCAAGAATTTACTCATTTATTCAATGACAATCATGTCATCATCTTCTGGAACATCTTCATAACAATCCAATTCCTGAATTTCCTGGTGAATTTCTTGTGACTCCATTTCTTTCAGAATCAGTGGACCAAATCTCTCATGTTTAGTCGAGGGGGGCCTTATTTTCGGGGGATGCCTTATATTTCACTCAGAAGGAAACCTGTAAGTAGGTCTTATTTTTGGAGGATGTCTTATTTTCGGGGAAACACGGTACTTTATTTTTTTTTTAATATATATATTATTGATTTTTTTTTTTTTTCTTACAGAGAGGAAGGAAAGGATAGAGAGTTAGAAACATTGACAAGAGAGAAACATAGATCAGCTGCCTCCTGCAGGCCCTCTACTTGGGGGTGTGCCTGCAACCAAGGTACATGCCCTTGATCAGAATCGAATCTGGGACCCTTGAGTGCACAGGCCAGGCCAGCACTCTATCCACTGAGCTAAATCGGTTAGGCTGATGCTGAACTATTTTAAAGCCAGCCTTAGGTTTCTGATCTAAGATACTATCCTTGCATACTTTTTTTTTCTTTTTTTATATAATAAATCTTTATTGCTCAGATTATTATAGGTGTTCCTCTCCCCCCCCCCATAGCGTCCCTCCACCTGAATCCCCACCCCACCCATGCCCTTATGCCCTGCCAGTCTTCATCCATAGGTGTAAGATTTTTGTCCAGTCTCTTCCCGCAAGCCTCAGACCCTCTTCCCCCCGAGAATTGTCAGTCCACTCCCTTTCTATGTCCCAGTCCATTCTGTTCTTCAGATTTTTTTTATTCACTTGATTTTTAGATTCACTTGTTGGTAGGTATGTATTTGATGTCTTTTTGTTGTTCATAGTTTTTACATTTACCTTTTTCTCCTTCTTCCTCTTCTTTAAGAATACACTTCAGCATTTCATGTAATCCTGGTTTGGTGGTGATGAACTCCTTTAGCTTTTTTCTTGTCTGTGAAGCTCTTTATCTGACCTTAAATTCTGAATGGTAGCTTTTCTGGGTAGAGTAATCTTGGTCGTAGGTTCTTGCTATACATCACTTTGAATATTTCTTGCCACTCCCTTCTGGCCTGCATAGTTTCTGTTAAGAAATCAGCTGACAGTCATATGGGTATTCCCTTGTAGGTAACTAACTGTTTTTCTCTTGCTGCTTTCAAGATTCTCTCTTTGTCTTTTGCCTTTGGCATTTTAATTATGATGTGTCTTGGTGTGGTCCTCTTTGGATTCCTTTTGTTTGGGGTTCTATGTGCTTCCTGGACTTGTAAGTCTATTTCTTTCACCAGATAGGGAAAGTTTTCTGTCATTATTTCTTTCAATAGGCCTTTGATATCCTGCTCTCTCTTCTCTTCTGGCACCCCAAAAATCGGGATGTTGGTACACTTAAAGCCATCCCAGAGGCTCCTTACACTATCCTGACACTTTTGGATTCTTCTTTCTTTCTGCCTCTCTGATTGGGAGTTTTTTATTTCCTCATATTCCAGATATTTGGTTTGACTATTGCGGTATGTTGATCTACAGTTGAGTTTTTGTATATTCTTTATTTCAAACAGTGTATGCTTAATTTCTGACTGGTCCTTTTCCTTTTTTTTTTTTTTGGTATTTTAATTAAGGTCCTTGAAGGTATCTTCAAGTTTCTCAGCAGTTTTTAGAAGATTCTTGAGTAGTCTTATAAATGTGATTCTGAACTCTATGTCGTCCAGTAGTTTACTTTCCTCTATCTCGCCTGTTTGTGACATGCTTCTGTGTCTCCTCATTTTGGTTGCCTCCCTGTGTGTGTGTGTTTTTTTAATATATTTTATTGATTTTCCACAGAAAGGAAGAAAGAAGAATAGAGACCTCAATGAGAGAGAAACATCAACCAGCTGCCTCCTACCCACCCCCTACTAGGGATGCGCCCACAACCAATGTACATGCCCTTGACTGAAATCGAACCTGGGACCTTTCAGTCCACAGACCGACACTCTATCCACTGAGCCAAACTGGTTTTGGCTGCCTCCCTGTGTTGATGGAGTGGCTTTGTGTGATAGGTGACCTATAGAGGCCAGTAGCTCAGCTTCCCCAATCACTCGAGGTGGTTGCTCTTGGTACACCCCTTTGTGGGCTGAGTGCAAAGTCTTGGTGTAGTTAAGCCTTGATTACTATTGGTACACTGGGAGGAATTGACCTCCAGGTCAATTGGCTGTGAGGACCCACTATGTCTATAAAGGAAGAACTGTTTTGCTGGAAACACGCTAATGGTGCAGGCCTTGTTTCAGTGGGGCTTTGGTCCTCACTGAGTCCGCCTCCTGAATGTGTCACTTATGGATGTGAGGAGTTGAAATCTGGTGTCTCACACTGACCATTAGATACACTGGCTTCTGGATCTCCAATGGGGTGCAGTTCAGCTACTGTCTGAGCCACCCTGCAGGAGCTACAGCAAGAACCACAGTCTTCTCCTTCCTGCTTGGAGCTTGGAGGCTTTGGAGCTGTCTACACCAGGTTGCAAGTTTGCTAGGTCAAACTGCAATAGAGAAGACCATTCATATGCAGAAGCCGCTGCTTGGAGCTTGGGTGTGTTTGTAAATTGTGCAGGGCAGAGTCTCACGGTGGAGACTTGGGGCGTCACTAGGCTAGGGTGTGGCCAACAGCAATGGCTGCCAGTCAGCCATCTCTGCCTCTCTGATCGCGTCCCAGCACAGCAAACAAACACTCTTGCACGCAGCTCTGCAAGCAAGCCACCCTCACTTTCCAACCTGATGGCAGACAGTCCAGCTTTTTTCCAGAAACTGGATTTCAGAGAGATTGAGATCTTGTCCCTCTTCTGGTTGAAGAAAGCAATGCCCTCCACCAGCCAGGATCCGCTGCCAGCCCGTATCGCATGCACGCCCCCGTACCTCAGTTTTTCTGTGCTTGTGCCCTGAATGCTCAAGCATTCAGTCTAGTTGTAGAGCTTCCACTCAGCCAGCTTTCCCGTGGTTCTGGGTGATAGACATTTTGTATTTTAGTTGTAGTTTTGAAATTGTTGTGCACGGCAGCAGTTTAGGTGTGTTTACCTAAGCAGCCATCTTGGATCTCCCTATCCTTCTCATTGCATCTTTAAATATGGCAAATAAGTGTGACAAATCATTCAGCATCTTGGTGTTTCTATAGTTAGACAACTTAGATCTTATTCATTTATCAGCTTGTTGAACTGTACCTTTTTCAGAAATATAGATACCATCTAAAAACTTTCTGATATCCTTCTATTAACTGTTGTGCCTTGCTCAATCAAAGCAGCTGAACTTGATACAACTTAAATGTGGTTTTCTTCAAGAATTAGCTCATCTTTCTGGGCTTGAGATACTGAACAATCAATTCCTGACTTTATCTGAACTCTGCTCGTGTATTTTTTGCCCAAGAAATTTCTTTTTTTTTTTTTAATATATTTTATTGATTTTTTACAGAGAGGAAGAGAGAGGGATAGAGAGTTAGAAACATTGATGAGAGAGAATCATCGATCAACTGCCTCCTGCACACCCCCTACTGGGGATGTGCCCACAACCAATGTACATGCCCTTGACCAGAATCGAACCCAGGACCTTTCAGTCCCCAAGCCGACGCTCTAGCCATTGAGCCAAACCGGTCTCGGCCCAAGAAATTTCTAATTTCAACCATTCTCTTGAATAACCACAAGTGTTGATAGGGAAGTGAGTGTACACAGACCTCATCTTGTAAGAGAAGCCCGGTGTAACACCTTTGATCATGTTCTGTACAGATCATGTGGCCAGTTTCTATTTCTTCACAAAGTACATCCTTTCACAGTGATATCCACATTTTCTGGAATGTCCACAGAATGGTTGCTGAAAATGGTCTTCATCCTCATAGTAGATATGGCAAAGAGAGGATTTTTTTTTAAGTTTTTCAAGTTTTATAGGAAAGTGAATATTACTAATTATGAGTATGTGTGTTTCTTCTAAGTACATATATGTTTATAATGACAGATATGTGCTCATTTTCACTGTTCAATAGAAAAGAATGAAAACAGAAAGCCGCCGAAACCGGTTTGGCTCAGTGGTAGAGCGTCGGTCTGTGGACTGAAAGGTCCCAGGTTCAATTCCGGTCAAGGGCATGTACCTTGGTTGCGGGCACATCCCCGGTAGAGGGTGAGCAAGAGGCAGCTGGTCGATGTTTCTCTCTCAACAACATTTCTAGCTCTCTATCTCTCTCCCTTCCTCTCGGTAAAAAAAAAAATCAATAAAATATACTTTAAAAAAAAGAAAGAAAAGAAAAGAAAACAGAAAGCTGTGTGTAAGCTAAACAATCCCAGAAAAAAATGGGAAGTGTTCCAAGATCAGTACATGTGGCTGCATACACATGATAACCAGGTAGAAAGGAAGTTTAACTGGTTAATCAGCATTGCTCATACTCCAGGATCAAGGAGAAAGAGGGTCCTGAGATGCTGGGTGAGCCAAATCTCCTAAAGATGGGCACAAATGTGCAAACACAATCCTCTCTCCCAGGAGACAAATTTACTAGATGGCCCTTAACCATATGGCATTACTAGCACAGACGTAATTTTAAAGTAATGCTAACAAGGTAAGTCACTATATCATAATGACAGAACAAGGGATTCCATAACTCTGCCCAAGTGAAACCAAAGGCATACATCATTAAAGATGCAGAAACTACAAATTTAGTGGAAGACACAAACATTAAAAGGCTTATTAGGATAACAGGACAATTTTAACTGGAACAAAGATAACTCCTTGGCAGATATAACAAGCTTGAGAGCCCAAAGCATGGATCAACCTGCTGAGAAGCCCAATTCTGTAGCCAGGTGTATATGAGATTCGAGACAATATTTTTGGGGGTGCAGGGAGACTAACAACTTTTCAGTAACATCAGGAAAACATCAAAAGACATATTTTAGCGACCTTAAAAAGTACCTTCTTCCCAGAGAAACACAATAGTAAGTAGAAACCAATGAAGTAATGAATTAAGTCTATGTGTTGGTGTCTGCTGGGATGTTTCTCAGCATCTATAAGTGTTATGGAATCTGGAGAGGGGGCTGCGGTAAATTAATAAAGAGACTATACATCAAATATAAATTTGGAAGGCATTCTGCAGGGGGGGGCGTGCAGAGACTTAACTATTGTAATCAAGTTATATGAATCTCTGGACCCCTAGCTTTTTAGATATACATGTCAAAGGTAAGGTTTGGTATACAGTAGGCAATTCCATGTTGGGGGAACTGCCTTCAGCTGTTAGGCAGTAGGCAATAATATATGCAGATGTTCAGCCCTGCTGAAGCCTCAAGATTCATCAACATTTTTATGAACTTTTTGCATTTTATTATGCCCTGCTGGAATTAGCTTCCAGCAGCTGTAATAAGATAAATTTAAGTGTAATGACAGTACATATATGTTTATAATGTTTATAACTTTTGTATTTGCTTTTGTTTTGTGTAGTGTTTAAAGTGTATTTAAATGGTTATCATATTAAATTTGTAATTGTAGTTGATATTGGTTAAAGAAATTGATAACTTTTGCAATCACTGTTTAAATATTAAAATTTATTTATTTAAGTTCTATTCATAGATATATGTTTAATAAATTGAACATTTAAAAAATACAAATAGACATCCCTTGATCTCCAGCAAAGCCTCGCTAAGTCCTCCTACTCGGTGAAGATCAAGGTGAAGACCAAACCACCATGGCTGGCACTAGCCTGGGCCCTCCATGCCCACACATCCTGGGCCTACTCAGCAGGCCCAGTCTACTCTCTGCCTGTGACCACATGGAGGTGGCCGAGGACTTGATGATCCCTGCCACCCCAGGGCCTGTGCTTGTCTCTCCAGAGGTACAGGCAGCCCAGATCCTGTCCCGGGCAACCCCAGCTCCCTCCCCACAGTCTCTGGGAACCTGAAGCCAGGCTGGTGCTGCACCACCCAGGACCAGAGAACGTGGATGGGAAATTCCCAACTGAACATCTAGAGCACCTATCCTGTTCGTTCTCAGTCATGAATGAAAGTTAGCAATTCTTTAAGGCCCGAAAGGGAAATAAAAGATATTTCATGCTGCAGGGAGGATTCCCTGGGACTTCTGCCTACCATCCATAAAATACTCATCCTTTCAAGTGAGGAGATTGAGACCCAGAATTTAAGTGTCTTACTAAAGGTCATTTAGTTACCCAGGTAGAAGCAAAATGATCATTTTTTTTTTTCCTTAGCTGCTAAGATGGTAAAATGTATTGATTGACTTTCAAGTGTATAACCATCCTTGCATTCCCAAGATGAACTCCACTTGAATGTGCAAGCCTCTAGCCCAATTCACAACTATATCCATCTGCTGCTTAAGTTTTATAGCATTTGCCACATAGTCACCAATAGATACCTGACAGAACTCAAAGGGACCATCAAACTTGAACTTCCTCACCAACACTGAATCTCTACAGCTGCCTGCTGTACTCAGACATGTTATCTGGGAGGACGGAGTGCAAGAATTTTATGTAGTCATCACTGTGTACTTGGTCATCTCCTCAGCCAGGGCTTTGTGAGAGTGATAGATTTCCATTTTACCTTAGAGACCATAGTTAACTAGCAAATTGTGAGTCATGCAGATTTGATGAGGCTTCATTGGCTAGCTTTGTACATAACAGTAATTTCCAGCATCCTATCATAGTAGTAGTAACAGACTTTTCTCCTGGTACCCTGAGTCTGTATCATCTTGCTTGCCTCCCTTCCCTCCCATTCATCCATCTGATATTGTGATTTTTAAAAATATATTTGTATTAATTTTAGAGAGGAAGGGGGAGGCAGAGAGACATAGAGACTTCAATGATGAGAGAGAATCATTGATCAGCTGCCTCCTCCACACCCCTATTGGGCATCGAGCACACAACCAGCACCTGTGCTCTAAATCGAAATCAAACCAGGATCCTTCAGTCCACAGGCTATGCTCTATCCACTAAGCCAAATGGGCTAGGGTTGATATTGTGGTTTTTAATAAGAAATATACATTTGGTCTTCCTCCCCATTTCAGGGGAGGAAGATGTATAAATTCCAAATGTATAAAACCCTTGGAATTTCTTAAATAATAAGAGCAAGAAAAGTGTTTTTTATTATGTTAATGAGGTGGGTTTTGGCAAGCCCCTAGTTCATCTAAGAATGGAAGCTGGTTGCTAAAGGAGCCCAACTGATGAGAGGGTTGGAACTTTCAGCTCCATTCCCAGTCCTCTGGGGAGGGCAGAGGGGCCTGAAGTTGGCTCAGTTACCAATGGCTAATGATTTAATCAATCCCACCTATGTATAATCAAGGGCTGGGTTTAGGGAGCCTTCAGGTTTGTGAACACAGAAATAGGGAAGCGTGGTGCCAGGAGAGGGCATGGAAAAACCACACCTTCTTCCCCTGCTTTGTCCTATGCATTTCTCCCATCTGGCTGTTCCTGAGTTATACCCTTTATAATAAACCAATGATCTAGTAAGCCAAATATTTCTCTGCGTTCTCTGAGATACTCTGCAGAATATATTTTTTGCATGCAATGTATTCTCCCCTCTCTTCTGGGATTTTGATGGCATGAATGTTAGAACTTTTGTTACTGTCACACAGAACACGGAGGCTCTATTTATTGTTTATTTTTTCTCCATGTTTATCAGATTGGAAAATGTACAGTTATTTATTGCCCCTTTCCTGTCATCTCCATTCCACTGTTGGGCAATTCCAGTGAATTTTTACTTCACATATTGTATTTTTCAGTTCTAAAATTTTCATAATTCTTTTTTATTGTCTCTATTCAGCCAAGAACATCTATTTCTCCATTCAAGATCTTTACCAAGGAACAGCCATAACATCTGTTTAACATCTTTGTCTGAGTCATCGTTTTAGCTTCCCTCTCAATCTGCAGCCCATTATTAATTTTACAGATTTCTCTAGTAATTAGTTGCAGTTTGTATTTGTCCAGAATTTTTTATTATGATCAGTGGGAAAGATAGGCTGTATTGGGCTTACCAGAAGTCATTGTTGAATTTTAATAATATGCATGTACAATGGATGAATGTTGAAAACGTCATGTTAAGGGAAAGAAGCCAGACACAAAAGGCCACATATTGTGTGATTCCACTTATATGAAATGTCCAGAATAGATAAAAGCATAAAAGAAAAAAGAAAAATAGACTCATGTTTCCAAGGTTTGACGGGAAGGGAAGAATGAAGAGTGAAGGAGAAGAGACCCCAGGTACAGGCAGGCATAGCTCATTTTACTGCACTTCACTTTACTGTGCTTCACAAATGTTGCCTTTTCCACAAATTGAAAGCAAGATCCTTCACCTTGGTCTAAAACCAAACCCACGATATCTCTGAGGTGTGTCTGCAGGGGGGTTCTTTTGTGGATGGCAAAATGTCCTAAAAATAAATAGTGGTGATGGTTGCATAACTCTACAAACATACTTTAAAAAAAAAAAAAAAAAAAAAAAAAAAAAAAAAAAAAAAAAAAGATGATGAAATTTTAAATATATATTTTATTGATTTTTTTACAGAAAGGAAAGGAGAGGGATAGAGAGTTAGAAACATCGATGAGAGAGAAACATCGACCAGCTGCCTCCTGCACAACCCCCACCGGGGATGTGCCCTCAACCAAGGTACATGCCCTTGACCGGAATCAAACCTGGGACCTTTCAGTCCGCAGACCGATGCTCTATCCATTGAGCCAAACTGGTTTTGGCAAGAAGAAATTTTAAAAGGTGAATTTCATGGTATGTGAACTATATCCCAAGTTGTTATTTTGAAAAAATATATATGTAAACCTAGGATTTTTATTGTTTCTTTTCAACAAACATTGTATTCTACTTGAAAGTTAATTTGGACAATTTCCCATGTCATTGCAAGAGCAAATTGCCTGACAGTTCACAATTATTCCAGCTCACTTTGGACACAGTTTTTGGTTCCAGCCCAAGTTGGATGGAGTTCTCATTTTCAAGCTATTCAAACATCAAAGACCATTTTTTAAAATTTAATCTCAATTTAACGTCCTTGTTTAAAAAAAAAAAAAGTATACTTTGATTTTTGTTTAAATGCAAACACAAGAGGGACATCTCAGATCCTACTCTCTTGTGTATGCAGTTTTTCTTTTCTTAGTTAACTTTTTTATTTCTGTTGTGAAGTTTTAAGTGTAATTCATCCTACACAAAATATTTGCAAACAGCTGTAACCAGCCTTAAACAATACACAGCAAAGCACCAAGCTTTAAATTGTTGCTTGAAGATTGAGCACAGAAAAATGTGGAGAAGGTCATTAACTGTGCAACAACAAAATGTAAGAAAATATGCACTTACATATGCATTGAAAAGGGAATCAATGTCAAGAAAGAAAATAATACATTTTTAAGAGAATTCAAAGTATGAACCCATAGCTTTTCTTACGATGATTTTTTAACTTTTAAGTTTTGAAATTTGCTGGCATGATTATGTAGACAAAGTTTAAATAAGAGAAAATGTCCCTGTCTCATTGTTTTCTAGCCATGATTATTATTTTTTATTTGTAATTACTAACATTGATTTAAGGGTGTTAAAAATTATCTGCCTTGAATGTCAAATAAGCAAGGTACACAGCTGCCCTTTGGTGTTGGCTGCAGCTAGAATGGCCCCTGTGACTCAAACTTCCCCTGGGACATTGTGACACAGTGACAGACCCTGCCCTATGACCCATTTAAGACCATAGATCTTCTACTAACCCACATAAATTTCCACTGCTCACCCCTCCCAACTCTAAGTCTATTTCAAATATGGCCACACCCTATCTGAGGAACAGAACATGTTGTACGTCTGGACCCCACAGATGCTAGCTCCACCCCAGAGCCCCACCATAACCTAACTTTATCAGGCAACCAGAGGCAGCTGCTTGCTTCATCCCTGAGACCCCCCACCTTAACTTTTTTTTTAATTGATTTCAGAGAGAAAGAAGGAGGGAGAGAAAGATAGAAACATCAATGATGAGAAGGAATCATTGATCGGCTGCCTCCTCCACGTCCCCTGTTGGGGGATCGAGCCCAAACTCAAGCAGTGCCATTGGGACCCTTCAATCTGCAGGCCCACGCTATATCCACTGAGCCAAACAGGCAAGGGCCCCACCTTAACCCTTAAACCTCAGTCCCTCACAGAGATAGGGCCATTAGCTCTCTGTAGCTCTCAGCCCCTGACCTCCCTTACAAAGTGAATAAACCTTTTTGGCTCAGTTACTCTTCTATGTGAATTCTTTCACAACCCGTGGCTTAAATTGGGAAAGCCATCAGAGCCCACATAGCACACTGCAGTTTCTTTTCTTTTCTTTCTTTTTTTTTTTTTTTTTTTAATAGAAATGAGATCACCTTTATACAGGCACAACCCAGACAATCAGCAAGCCCAACAGCAACAGAGGTCAGCTAGTCAAAAAGACCAAAGCCCATGTCATCATCAGACTCCTCAGATTCTTCTTTCTTTGCTTCCACTTTCTTCTCCTCAGCTGGGGCAGCGGCAGGACCTCCTGGTGGTGCAGCACTAGCTGCAGGGGCAGGACCACCAGCCCCTACATTGCAGATGAGATTCACAATGTTGACATTGGCCAGAGCCTTTGCAAACAAGCCTGGCCAGATAGGCTCAACATTTACACCAGCTGCTTTAATGGAGGCATTGATCTTATCCTCCATCACCGTCACTTCATGTCATGCAGGATGAGGGCCAAGTAGATGCAGGCGAGCTCTGAGATGGAGGCCATGGCGAGGGTGGGTGCTGGGTGAGCACTGCCAGGAGCAGTGCTAGTCGCCGGATGAAGTGAGGGCCTCACCCCAACACTACCTTAGCTTCCTCGGAAGAACCGAGCACCTTACCAGCAGCTGGGGGAAGGGGCCACACTATAGTTACAAAACACAGCTGCCTTGCTGACTTTCCTCCCCTTGAGTGACCCACTCTGTGTTCAGTCTCCTCCCTCTTAAGTAGACCCTTGTGTCTGCCTCAACCAAGTGAGTACAACAGAAATGATATCTGTGACCTCCAAGACTAGGTCATAAAAATATACACTCCTTTCCACCTATTCTCTTGGCACCCAGCCACCATGCTGTGAGAAACCCCAAGCTACACGGTGAGGCCACATGTAGGTGTTTCAGCTGATAATCAACCACTGGATGTGTGAGTAATGAAGCCTGCAAGATGATTCCAATTCCAAGCACAACCTAACTATAATGAGAGATCCCAAATGAAAACCACTTCACCCAAGTAACCTCCAGAACCATTAGAACACCGGAATTCTGGAACCGGGGTAGGTAAAGTTGACATTGATCCTGAACAAGAGGCTAGAACAGAAAGTTTTAAAATTTACACTGTATTGTGAGTAGGATAACATATTCACAGTTCAGAACCCAAGAGAGAGAAAACGTAAGTTGAAAAGTTTCACCATGTTAATGTCACCTAGAGCAGCCAGTATGACCTGTTTTTATCTGTTTTTATCTGTTTTTATCTGTTTTTCCAGAGATAATGTAGCGTATATCAGCAATTATGTACAAAAGTCCCTACTTTTCCCAAGAGGGTAGTATCGATATGTTATCACTTAACATAAGTCAATTTCACTAAGTCATGGGATTCACTCAGTATTGAGTATCAATTAGGTACTTGGCACTGATTTCTCATTAATATATGTATTTTTAAATAATGATTGGCCCACAGGAGGTTGCAATGATAGTATGAGAGGAAGGGAGTGACGAGGCACCTGTACCCTGTTTCCCACAATGCTTATATCTTACATGACTACAGTACAACATTAAAACCAGGAACTTGATGTTGGTACAGTGATTGGCATTTGTCTTACAAGAAGTAGAACAGTGAATGAAACAAAATCCTTGTTCTGCCTCTAATGGGGTTTAAATTTGCTGTGTTGTGTGTATGGTAGACAACATTGAAGACACTGAAGCATGCAAGAGACTGACATATTTCAGAGGGAAGGAGGGGTGTGTGGGAAGAGATTAACCAAAGAACTTATATACATGCTGGAGGTTCGGTGCATAAACTTTATGCATGGGTAGGGTCCCTAGACCTGGCCAGCAATCAAGGCTGATCTGTGGGGTGACTGGTGGCAAGATCAGGGGTGGGGGTGGGGGCCCCATTGGCACCTGTCTTAGAGGCGACTGGTGGGGCAATTGTGGGGTGGTGCTGGCCCGTTGGCTGGCAGGCCCTGCCACCTGCTCACTGGCTGGCGCCACCATCTCCACTGCCATTGCAGATCACCACTCACTGCAGGGCAACTGGTGGGGCGAAGTGGGGGGGTGAGAGGAGGGAGTGTACGATCCCCATTGGCACCCGCCTGGGCTGGCCTGGGGCCTGCAGGCTGGGGGAAGCTTCTGTGTTGGGCACCTGCCCCCTGGTTATCAGTGCATGTCATAGGAACAGGTTATTCCACTGGTCATTTTGCCATTCAGTCAATTTGCATATTAGGCTTTTATTATATAGAATATGCATAACTCATGGACAGACAATAGTGGGGAAAAGGCCTGGGGAGTGGGCAGGAGCAGGGTAGAGAGAGTTGATGAGGGGGGAAAAGGGGACATCTGTAATGCTTTTAACAATAAATAATTTTTAAATGGCACATCAATGCATTTTAATTTATATTCCTCTCCTGAGAGAGTTTGAGCTCTTTTCTCTTTTCATATGTTTTAGATCGCTGACTTTCCTTTCTGAAATGTCCATATGCTTTGTCTATTCCAGTGGTGGGCAAACTCATTAGTCAACAGAGCCAAATATCAATTGTACAACGATTGAAATTTCTTTTGAGAGCTGAAAACTGACTTCTGTGCATGGGCCACAAAGTTTCAATTGCACTGTATGTGCGCGCCTGCGCGTGGTATTTTATGGAAGAGCCATGCTCAAGGGGCCAAAGAGCCACATGTGACTCATGAGCCACAGTTTGCCGACCACTGGCCTATTCAGTTGTTGATTTATCTCCTTGTTTCATAGCTTTTTCTATAGTAGGAAAATTTGTTCCTTGTCTATATGTGAGTTACATTTTTTGGACAGTTTTCTTTTGTTTTTTTACTTTTTTTATTGTCACCAGAGGGTATTTTATTTTTAGAGAGTGGATGGATGGAAATGGGGGAGAGAGAGATGTGAGAGAGACACATTGATTGGTTGCCTCCCGCACATGCCTGGACCTGGCCAGGTATCCAATCTACAACCCATGTTTGTGTCCTTTAAAAAAAAAAAATCATGTTGCATTAGTGTTAGGACCAGGGGTTGGTCAGAAGCCTAAAGGGCCTTAAGCAGGAAGTTCGTGATGGCCTCAAGTGCTTCAAGAAAATTGCTGGGGCCCTAACCAGTTTGGCCCTAATCAGTTTGGATAGAGCGCCAGCCTGCAGACTGAAGGGCCAGGTTTGATTCCAGACAAGGGCATGTGCCTTGGTTGTGGGCCCATCCCCAGTAGGGGATGTGCAGGAGGCAGTTGATCAATGTTTCTCTCTCATTGATGTTTCCAACTCTCTATTCCTCTCCCTTATCTCTGTAAAAAATCAATAAAATATATATTTTTTAAAGATGCAATGGTATTGCAACTCCCTTTTCAAAAAAGTTGCTGCTGAGGGCTTAAAGGAAAATAGAAAACTGTTCTTGGAAACTGGAGGAAAAGAATTATTCATGCATGCCGAAACCAGTTCGGCTCAGTGGATAGAGTATCAGCCTGCGGACTGAAAGGTCCCAGGTTCTATTCCGGTCAAGGGCATGTACCTGGGTTGCGGGCACATCCCAAGTAGGGGGTGTGCAGGAGGCAGCTGATCGATGTTTCTCTCTCATCGATGTTTCTAGCTCTCTGTCCCTCTCCCTTCCTCTCTGTAAAAAATCAATAAAAATTTTAAAAATTAAAAAAAAAAAGAATTAAGCATGCAGGTGTTATGTCTCTACTACTGTTATGTGATAGTGGAAACTTTGTCCCCTGCAGTAACAAGAAAAGTGGGAAATATATCTAATAAATTCAGTGATCTAAGGAGATTTGCAGGCAAAATATTGAAAGTATCACCTGACTTCTTGCTGCCTATGATAAAATGCAAAAGAAAAGAGATAAAGATTAAATATTGCCTATGCACGATCCAGGACTTGCTGAGATCAAAATAAAGTTGTTTCTTATCTTAGTCACTCCAAATGACTGGCAATGCCAAAATTAAGAAATGGTTTTTGGGCAGAGTCAAATGCAGGACATTTTAAGGAAAGCATAGTCTGAAAATTGAGTGAAAGGTATAACTATTATTATAAAATTATTTTTTAATACCTCAGGAAGATTTAAGGTGGTGCTTCAAACAAAGGCCTTGTAAGGTTCTCAGGTATACCCAGAAAAATTTATCTATTAGAACAACAGGGCATTTCAGAATTTCAGGACAAGGAGTCCAAGCTAAAGAAGGGGTTATTGCAAAGAAATTTATATACAGATTTTTGTCTAATGGGTTGTATGATAATTAATGGCTACAATACCCACAATACCATATTTGGCCCTGACCAGATCTCTCAGCTGGAAGCAGATCCAGCCTGGTCTTTACAGTAATGATGATGATGTGGCTACGTACAAAGGACCTCCCTTTGAGGTGAAAGAGAAGGAATGCGTAGTGCTCAAGCTATGGCCAACAGGGAAATAAAATAAAATTTAAAGAATAAGGCTAAGAAACTAGTTACCTATACACATGGGCTACTGTTTATTGAAAGGAAAGGATGGTTTAAAAGAGAAAGAGCCTAGAACAGTGGTTCCTCGGAACATTGGTGGTCCATGAGGTCCAAAAGGTTGGCAACTGCTGGCCTAGAGGATAAATCCAAAAGCCACAGTGAATTCACAGGCAGTAAAACTAAACCAAATCTCATTAGCTATGCCTGAGAAACCACACCCAAGAAGCCTCATCCACATCTGGATGAGATCCTGGATTTTTAACTGATGCCATATGGAATGTAATTTGGGGAAAGAGTTGAATGTACTTTGCATATGGGAGGGATGTGACTTGTGATCAAAACATGGACTGGGACAGATTGTGTTTTCCAAATATTTCCGCAATAATATCCAAGATTTCACATGCTCTTTTGTAATACTGACACTACTGTCATCAAATGGTGGAATCTAGATTCCCCCGTCTTGTGTCTTGTCTGGACTTCTGTGAACGCCTGAACCAATGGACTACAATGGAAGTGATGCAATGTGACTTCCAAGGCTAGGTTAAATGTCATGCTCTTCCTTGCACCATGTTATCTTGGGCAACTTCCTCTTAGAACCTAGCCACCATGCAGTGAGGAAACCCAAGCCACATGAGAAGGCCACATATAGATGTTCCAGCCAACAGCCTACACTTGAGATACCAGTGAACAGGCAATATCGACCACCAGGCATGGAGAATGCAGAAGCCTTTGAGATGTCTCCTTCCTCAGCCACTGTCTGACTACAACCACAGGAATTCCCTAAGTGGGAATAATAGCTGAGCCACCAGAACTGTAAGATAAATGATAGCTAATGTTTTAAGTCACTAAGTTTTGGGATGATTTATTATCCCAATTGATAACAAACTTGCAGAAGCTAAGGAGAGGAAGACCTGGAGAGAAGTACTAACCTAGTCCTTGTATAAAAAAGGTTTGACAGAGAGGATAGGCCCCTTGCCTTATAAGAGACAGAACTATATAGGCACAAGCATATGGGGTCAAACCGCATTTGTCCAACAAATGGCATTCTACTTTGTGGATGTCAACATATAGGTGGGCCTCTAGCAAATCCAATATGGTGGTGGTGGGGGGGAATATCTTAGGTCTATGTTCTCCAAGTCACCCTCAACTGATATTTTTCCCAGTTTCCATCCAATATGAACAAATATATCACCATCAGAGATATATACTAATGCAGGTAATATAGATTTTGCAGAGGAGACATCATGGAGAAGAGTTGAAAAAATTTAACCCATTTCTAAACAACCATGAGGATCCAGGAAATAACACCCAAAAGTAAACCTTGGAGAAGAGTTCTGTACAGATCTTTAGGGGAAAAGAAAAGGAGTATTGGGCTGAGTCGAATAAGGTCCAGGATCATAGGTAAATATTGTGTTCTGTCTTCTCACCTACCTCTCAAGTGAAAATTTTGTGTAGTAAACTTGTAGTGAGAAAAAAAACTATTTTTTCAGGAGAGGATGTAACAGGATAAAGAGGTAAAGATTTTATTCTTATGGCAGCTGTGTAAATTTCTTATAAGGAATTACTTAAGAAGGTACATTCAGACTCTTACGTCCACAGATTTTTAAAGAAATCTTGAGAAGAACTTTGAGCAAATCCAAACCTTGGAATCTGGGGGGTGATCATAGAATTATAACCTAAAATACAAGTGGCCAGGAGGTTTCAGCAGACTCCCAAGCTACAAATAGACACAAAATAAATAAATAAATAAATGAATAAACAGATGAATTAATAAATCATTACAGCACAGTTATTGACACCTAGTCCCTCTTTTTTTTTAAAAGAAAATTTGACTCAGATGGTGTTGAATGGCTTGGAAATGAGGTAAAACTAGTCTTTATTTGAGCAGAGACTGTCAAAGCTGATAGTGCTAGTACATTCAATAACCAAAGCATTGTTTTGCCTCTATCGGTTAAAAGACAGGATACTTTATTTATTCAGTGAAACATTTAAAATGCAGGGGAAATTAAATACTTTTCTGTATAATTATAGAGAGGCAGAAAACTGAGGTTTCAGGAGATCTTAAGGTTTGGAGAGTCACAGACAATCAGATTTTAGAATCTGATAATACCTATTGGGCCACACACACCCAAAGTCACAGACTCATATACATATATACACATACAAACAAATGCTTAAAATATTGCTTACAATTTCAGCCTTGAACTCTAGGTTAAGCAGCCCTGTGGGACACAATAGTTAGAGGTTTCATCAAGCCAAGTTGCTATCTTGCGAAGCAATTTGTGTCTTATATAATACTGTGGTTAAATCATCTGCCAAGCCAACCTTTGTTAGTCGATCCCTTTAATATATTCCAAATAGAAACATTTATGAACAAGAATATGAAGGTATTTCTCCTGTATTGTACTACTGTTCATATATGGTGTCACCCTGGGCTTAATTTCCATTTCCTAAGACACTATATCACCGAAATGTAAAATTTAATGAAAGAAGCAAAAATAACATGAAAATACAAAATAAGGAGAAAGAAGATAGAGAAATGCTTAAACTGAAAATCAATGTTAACCAACTTAAATGTAAATTTTTAAATATCAATTTTTAAAATAAAAATGTAAAATAATTAAAATAAAATAATTTTAATATGTTTGTATTGATTTGAGAGAGAGAAAGAAGATGGGAGAGAGAGAAACTTCAATGAGAGAGAAGCATGGATTGACTTTCTCCTGCACACCTACCAATGGGGATTTGAGCCCATAACCCAGGCATGTACCCTGACCAGGAATGGAACCGGCAACCTCTCAGTCAACTGAGTGACACCAGCCAGGGCAACACCTTCCTGCTTTTAATTTTTATGGTTAAAAAATTCATGTTTTGTTTGAAATTCAGGCTATTTTTTAGTTCAAAACCTTTCTAAATCAAAAGAAAGTTAACTATTTAACTATAGAATATTAAGCTTAGACTTAAAGCTGATACCTAATAATTGGGTCTCTTGATTTAAAAAAAGAGGAAAAAAAAGAAAAACAGGTTCAGAGATTGAGAAAATAATCTGAACCTGTATTTTATTATAGAAGACGTCCTAATTTAAAAATCATCAAGAGAAACCAAGATGGCACCATAGGTAAACACCTGAAATTGCTGCTTCACACAACCAATTCAAAACTACAGCTAGCCAAGATCTGTTTGGCTCAGTGGATAGAGTGTTGGCTTGAGGACTGAAAAGTCCCAGGTTCAATTCCAGTCAAGGGCATGTACCTTGGTTGTGGGCACATTCCCAGAAGGGGGTGTGCTAGAGGCAGCTGATCAATGATTCTCTCTCATCAATGTTTCTAACCTCTCTCTCTCCCTCTCTGTAAAAAAAAATCAATAAAATATATATATTTTTTAAACTAGAACTAAAAGACAATATGGACTTTTTAGAACCAGAACCACAGGAAGGCTGACTGAGTGGAAATTCTACAACTAGAAGGAAAGAGAAAAGCACACTGAGACTCGAAGAAGGTGTGGAAGTAAAGTGCAGAGGTATGGAAGCTTGCATGCAGAAAGGGCTGGCAACTGAGTACAAGGTTGTCTTTCTCACTCCAGAGGGAGACATAAGCTCCTGACTGCTCTGAACTCCAGTTCCAGGCAAGACTCTGGGGACCCAGATTCATAGGGGGAGAAACTGGACTGTATGGCATCGGGTGGAACTCGAGGGAAGCTTTCTCTCAGAAGTGCTTGCAGTGATTACCATGGGACACTGAGACCCAGGGGCCTCTTAGGGCAGGGATGACTGGAAGCCATTCAAGTTTGCTCCACCCTGTTGATCCCCTGAGACTCCATCCCACCCAAGCTGTGTGCAGAGGCTTTGGCATATGAATGGTTTGGCTCTTTGCAATCTAAAATTACCTAACAAACTGCATCTGGGTCAGAGAGACTCAGAACATCCAAAAGAAGGCCCAAGGCCCCATAGAAGCTTGCATTGCTTCACAGCTGGGCCTCATCTGGGCACCTCCAAACCCCAAACAAGGAAGAAGAATATGCAGATCTCTCCATATCTCCTGCTGGGTGGCCTCTTAATAGCTCCTTAGAGATCCAAGAGCCAGTGTACCAGATGGTCAGAGTGGGACCATCCAGATTACAACTCCTCAGATCTATAAGGGACACACTCAGGGGGCAGACTCTGTGAGCACCAAAGCCCCACTGAAGCAAGTCTTGCCCTATAAGGGTGTCTCCAACACAGAAGTTCTCCCATTATAGACACAGCTGATTCTCACAGCCAATTGGTCTGGAAGTCAATTCCTCACAGTGATGCCAACAACAATCAAGGCTTAACTACAACAAAAATATGCACATATCCCACAAAGGGGTGCACCAAGAGTGTCCACCTCAGATAAATGGGGAGGCTGAGCCACTGGGCCCTATAGGACACCTAGCACACAAAGCCACTCTATCAACACAGGGAAGCAGCCAAAATGAGGAGACAAAGAAACAAGTTACAAATGACAGAAATGGAGGAAAACAATAAGGTGATAACAGCCTGGAAGCAACAATGTGATAACAGCCTTAATAGATTAAAGATTAAAAAAAAAAAGTAGCCCTGGCCAGTATAATGCCTCAGTTGGTTGGAGCTTCCTGCTGTTTACCAAACAATGGCAGATTGGATTCCCAGTCAGTCAGGGCACATACCCAGGTTGCAGATTTGAATCCCGGTGAGAGGCAACCAATCTCTCTCTCTCTCTCTCTCTCTCTCTCTCTCTCTCTCTCTCTCTCTCTCTCTCTCTCTCTCTCTCTCTCCCCCTCTCTATTTTCCTTTCTTTCTCCCCCTCTCTTTCTCCCTCTCTTTAAAATCAATTTTTTTAAAAAGATGAAAAACTAGATACATGGAGCAGGACAGAGCTGGGGTTATGAAATTCCCACCAGCAACTGAAGGCCCCAGCAGTTACCTGTGAAGACACAAGTGCAGAAGAGGACTGGACACTGAAGAATTCACTGACAATCCTCAAATGCAGAAGATCTTTCCCCCATCTGCACAGCCAGGCCATTGCCTCTGCCCAGCCCTGGAGGAAAGTAGAAGTTCACTTCTTAGGAACTCCAGGCAAGACTGAGCATGAACGAGAGTGCAATATGATCCTGAAAACAGCATACTGGGCAGGGAATTCCCAGCCCCACCACCCACCCAAGCCTCAAATGACAACATTTGCTGACATCTCATCTCTGACTGTCTATTATTGTGGGGGTTTTATGCAGGGTGAGCAAAAATAGGTTCACAGTTTTCGTATGGAAATAATGCAGTAATTAATAAATAAGAATAAACTGTGTTCTGTATATTCACAACTGTAAACCTACTTTTGCCCCAAACTGAATGAAACAGCAGAATCCAGGCTGAGATAAATGAGAGATAAGAGGACTCCTGTTTGGGGAAATGAGCATAACTTTGTGATCCCCGTCCAGCGTGATTCCATGTGTCTCCACACTATCTCTAACAGCTCTCTATTGGAGCTCCCACTGCATTCTATAACAACATGATTTCACTGCATTGTATTCATCTATTTACCTTTCTCTTTCCCAGGAAACAGAGATATCCTTGGAGATAGACCCTGTAGCTTTCATTTTTGTAGCCTCCAGCACGTAGCATAATGTGCAGCCTACAGGAAGTACTATTTCCATGTTGTGGAAGCAATCAGTGAACAGGTAGACAGATGGTAGGTGGAATATGACAAGTGAAAGCAAGCAACCTCCAGACTGGTTGACAGGGACCGAAATGATCAAAGTGTTTAAGAATTTAGATTCTTGCTGTCTGAGATCCTAAAATGTGATGAAAGCACTATGCCACCACATGGAGTTGACTGAGTTCTCACTATCAACCAGGAATGTGGTGGGAAAGAGATTCAGCAGTGGGCAGCCCAGAAATAAAGTCTCTGCTCTCAAGGTGCTTGCATTCTTTGGGAGGAGACAAACTCTAAAGAAATGCATATCCAACAGTATATATCGGGTGGTGATGTGTTAAAAGTCAAGGGGCAGGGAAAGGGCTTCATAATGGGAGAAAGGGGCAAAAGGCATGATTTCCAACAGCATGACCAAGTAAAGCCTTCAGAAACCTCACATCTCTGCCTCCCTGAGAGATGGCCCAGCCAGAGCCTGGCTTGAGTCTGAGGAGCACTGTCTCCCCCTAGCGGTTAAGACAGGAATCACATGCCAGGCTGAGGAAAGGCTGAAGAGCGACCCCTGCCTGGCAGACAGAAACCAGTCAGAGAACAGGCCAGGAACTGAGCTGAGCAGAAAGGGTATGAGGGCAGCTGTGGGCAGTGGTACAGAGCCTGAGCCTGTGCCCTCCTCTCTCCTCAAGGGCAGAATCTTTGGTTTGCCTCCCAATCCTCCCTCAGCTCTACTTCCCCCCCACCACCGCCCTTCTGAGCCAGCTCTCCTTGAGCACACTGATTGCTGACAAACACCCTGCCTTTTCTAGGCAGCACTGAGGTCCCCCTCTTACTGGAAGCTCTTCTTTTCTGGGACAACACGCTCTACACGTCCTCCTCACTCTTCTTCACAGGCACCTCTGGGTTCTCAAAAGGTGGTGTTATCTGGGTTCCATACTCAGTCACTTCTCTTTTCATTCCAGTCATATTCCCTGGGTGCCTTGCCCCCTCCCAAGTTTCTCTGCAGTCCTAAATCCCCTTTGCAAGCTCCAAACCCCACCTATCCAGTTGCCTACATGTTCTAAATTACTGTCAGTCTGTGAATTCCTTCTGAGAAAGATCTTAATTAATGTATTATTTCCCAATGCCTGTACCTGCTGGTACACCATCAGCACTCGATAAAGCCTAAAACTACTCCTATTTGGGCTACAGATCCTGCCATTTGGGGGTTAACCCAAAGGCCCATCTCTGGGAACTTATAAGCAAACAACTAGAGGCCTGGTGCACGAAATTCATGCACGGGGAGAGGGGGGTTTCCTTCAGCTCAGCTTGCACCCTCTCCAATCTGGGACGCCTCGAGGGATGTTCGACTGCCTGTTTAGACCCTATCCTGGTAGTATCTGGCCTAAACGGGCAGTTGGACATCCTCCTACAATCCAGGACTGCTGGCTCCCAACCACTGATTGCCTGCCCGATTGCTCCTAATTGCTTCTGCCTTCTAGCATGATCACGACCCTATTCACTCCCCTGCCAGTCTGATCAATGTCTAATTGCTCCCCTGCTGTCCTAATTGCCCCTAACTGCCCTCCCCTGCTGACCTGCTTGCCTCTAACTGTCCTCCCCTGCAGGCCTGGTTGCTCCCAACTGCCCTCACCTGCAGGCCTGGTGCCCTCCAGTTGCCCTTCCCTGCAAGCCTGGTTACCCTAACTGCCCTCCCTGCATGCCTAGTTACCCCTAAATGTCCTCCCCAGTACACCTGGTTACCCCTAACTGCCCTCCCCTGCTGGCCTGGTCACCCCCAAATGCCCTCTATTGCAGGCCTGATCTCCCCAACTGCCTTCCCTGCAGGCCTGGTCCCCTCCAACTTTTCTCCTCTGCAGGCATGGTTGCCTCTAACTACTCTCCCCTGTCAGCCTGGTCATCCCCAACAGCCCTCCCCTGCTGGCCTGGTCACTCCCAACAGCCCTCCCCTGCAGCCCTGGTCTCCTCCAACTGCTCTTTCCTGCCCGTCTGGTCCCCCCAACTGACTTCCCCTGCAGGCCTGGGATCCCTCCCAACCACCCCACCCCCCGCCAAGTATCCTCCCCTGCTGGCCTGATCACCTACAACTTCCCTCCCCTGCCGGCCATCTTGTGGTGGCCATCATGTGTCCACATGGAGGTGGCAATCTTGTGTTGGAGTGATGGTCAATTTGCAAATTACTCTTTTATTAGATAGGATAAGGACACTGACACAACCTACTGAGTGACATCAGGCAAAAGGCCTGGGTGAGGCAGCCAGCTCTTCCTCAGGAGACAAAGTGCCCAGGTGAGGCCCCGCCAGCTTTCAGCAAGGGTCCCCAAAACTGAGGCGTTCAGGACGGGGTGGGTGGAAGCCCTGCCCCAGACAGTAGACCTCCCCATGCCCATCATGGCTGCTACCAGCCCAGGGCACATTTCCTCCCTGTTCTCTTGGGCTCCAGCTCTCCTCCACACATTCCAAAGCTGATGGAAAACAAAACTAGTTCCTTCCTTTCTCAAAGTTAAACTTGAATCTCTGCTACTTAAAGAACAAAGCCCTAACTCCTGAGCCACAAACCCGCCCAACCACACCCTCTGCCCCCTTTGATCACCACCTGCCCACTCCAGCTCCAGCTCCAGCTCTTAACTGAAGCAGCCTAGAGGAGGCAGGCTCTCCTGAGTCCCGCACCTACCTCTGAATCCCCTTTCTGCTAAGCCACAGAATACATCTAGCATAACAACTCTGTGTCCCTCAGAAACGTAATAAACAGATCACCAAGGTACTTACAGTTATTTTTGAGGTAGGTCTAGAGCACACTCCAAGAAATCTCCAGAATAACCCTGATCTACTAACCTTTGAGGGTAGTTATTAACTGCGTGAATTATTTATTAAGGATCCTAATATAGGATGGGGCAAAAGTAGATTTTTAGTTATTTGTATGAAAAATAATGTTTCCTAGACTCACAAGGGTAAACCTACTTTTGCCTACCTGTATTCAGCCAACATTCTCATATTGTGAGAGTGTTAGAAAGCTTGTGCAGGCAAATGCTATCCCATCTCCATGACTATCAATCCAAAAACCCAGAGGGCAAATCTGACAGACCCTGTTCTGAAATGTGAACACATTCTGGCTACTACCAATTCTTTCTTCCCAAGGTTACGTTGAAACCCACCTTAATATTTTACTGTTGCCTTGACAGGTTTGGCTCAGTGGATAGAGTATCGGCCTGCAGACTGAAGGGTCCCAGGTTTGATTCCGATCAAGGGCATGTACCTTGGTTGTGGGCACATCCCCATAAGGGGGTGTGCAGAAGACAGCTGATCATGTTTCTCTCTCATCAATGTTTCTAACTCTCTATTCCTCTCCTTTCCTCTCTGGAAAAAAAATCAATAAAATGCATTTTAAAGAAATATCCTACTATTCCTATTCCTATCAGATACTGAAATATATCATAAAGCCAAAATAAGTCAGTACAAACAGGCAAATAAATGGAATAGTACACAAGGTCAAGTTATAGATTCAGCCCAGCTGGGTGTAGCTCAGGGGTTGTGTGTTGACCCAGGAACCAGGAGGTTACCAGTTTGTTTCCCAGTCAGGACATGTGCCCAGGTTGTGGGCTCGATCCCTAATGGGGGATGTGAAAGCAGCTGATCAATGATTCTCTCTTCCTCTTCCTTCCTCTCTAAAATATATATATTAAAAGATATAGATCCAGGGGAGAAACCAAGATGGTGGCATAGGGTAGACACCTAAATGCAGCCTACCACAACAAATTTGAATTTAGAACTGAAAAACAGGGGAAACATCACCCTCAAGCACCGGAAGGCTGGCTGAGAGGAGGCTCTACCATCTGGAAAGGAGAAAGAAGGCACGCTGAACCTCAGGAACTGTGAAGGTGCAAAGAACTGTGCGCACGAAAAGGCAGCCGCAGAGTTCGCTGCCGGCTTGCTTGCAGAGCGCAGAGAGGGAAGGCCGAGTTCGCTACCGGTTTACTCCCTGTGCTCAGAGAGGGCGGCCAGCTTTCTTGTTTGGGACGAAAACAGAATCACCCTATTGCACTGATAGACGACCCCAGACAGGGAGAGGCCAGACTGTTAGGCAGTGGGCAGAGATCTCTCGGAGGTGTGTGAAGCCAGCGGCCATTACTGCGGGACTCAGAAACCAGACCCTCATAGGGAGGGGCTGAATAAAGCTTGTCTGCACCACCTGAGACTCCGCCCCATCCAAGGGGAGCACAGAAGCCCTTCCAGTGGCTAGCTTCCTCGTTCGCTGCCAATAGGACTTTCCCAGGGAGCGGCAGACAGGAATTTAAAGCTTGTCTGCAATCAATTGTGAGGGATTCAACAAAGCTTGTCTGTGCCACCCCGAGACTCTGCCCCATTCAAGCGGAATACAGAAACCCTCCTAGCTGAGACACTTCTGGTTCTCATAGCCAATTGACTTGGAGATCAATGCGTCCCAGTTATATCAACAACAAGCAAGGCTTAACAACAAGACTGCACACACAGCCCACAAAGGGCTACACTAAGACTGTCCACCTCAGGTAACTGGGAGGCTGACTCACTGAACCATATAGGACAACTTAGCACACAAAGCCAGCCTACCAATTCAGGGAAGCTGTGAAAATGCCGAGAAAAGGAAATAGACCACAAACAAAAGAAATGGAGGAAAAGAAGAGACTGGATATAGAGTTCAAAACCATGCTTATAAGATTTTTCAATAATTTCCTAGAAAAGGTCGATAAGACCTATGAGGAGCTGAAAAGGGATCAACAAGAACTAATAAAAGATCAACAAGAAATAATAAGATATCAACAAGAAATAAAGAATGCATTGTCTGAAATAAAAAATATTATACAGAGTTCTAAAAACAGAATGGAAGATCGCAAGAATCAAGTCAAAGATTTGGAACATAAAGAGCCAGAAGACACTTCTCCACAGAAGCAAGAAGACAAGAGAATCCAGAAAGTTGAAGATAATGTAAGAAACCTCTGGGACAACTTCAAGCGAACCAACATCAGAATTATGGGGGTCCCAGAAGATGAGAGAGAGCAAGATATTGAAAACATACTGAAAGAAATAGTGACAGAAAACTTCTCCCACCTGGTGAAAGAATTAGACTTACAAGTCCAGGAAGCGCACAGAACTCCAAACAAAAGGAATCCAAAGAGGACCACACCAAGACAAATCATAATTAAAATTCCAAGAGCAAAAGACAAAGAGAAAATATTAAAAGCAGCAAGAGAAAAGCAAGTAGTTACCTATAAAGGCGCACCCATACGATTGTCAGCTGATTTCTCAAGAGAAACTATGCAGGCCAGACAGGAATGGCAAGAAATATTCAAGGTGATGAATAACAAGAACCTACAGCCAAAAATAATCTACCCAGCAAAGCTATCACTCAGAATCGAAGGCCAGATAAAGAGCTTCACTAATAAATAAATAAAATAAAATAAAAAGCTAAAGGAGTTCATCACCGCCAAACCAGAACTGTATGAATTGTTGAAGGGGGTTCTTTCAGAAGAGGAAGTAAATAAAGATAAAAACTATGAACAACAAATACATAACTATCAACAAGTGAATCTAAAAACCAAGGGAATTTTTTAAAAATCTGATGAACAATATTAACTGTTGAATATAATAGAATCAGAGGTATGGAAAGGGAGTGAACTGACGATTCTCAGGGAAAAGGGGAGTGGAGGGTGTGGGAAGAGACTGAACATAAACTGTGCACCTATAGATGAGGACAATGGGGGGTGGGGAAAGGGCAGAGGGTGGAGTGGGAACCTAGTGGATGGGAGCAATGGAGGGAGGGAGGAATGAGGAACATTTGTAATAATATGAACAATAAAGACTTATTTTTAAAAAAAAAAGGTATAGATCCAAATACATATAGGAATTTAGGATATGACAATGGTGGCATTTCAAAGTAAGAAATGATAGATTGCTTAATAAATGACAGTTACACAAAATAGTAAAGTCGGATCTGTACCTCATGCTTTGTACTAGGATGAGTTCCAAATGGATGGAAGATTTAAATGTAAAAACTAAAACCATATTAGAATTAATATTATCAAAGTATGGCATCATAAAAATACCAGAAAAAATGTTACCTCTTTCTAACAATCTCAAAATGGTGAAGGCTTTTAAAAAATATTACTCAAGCCAAAACCAGTTTGGCTCAATGGATAGAGCTTTGGCTTGGTGACTGAAGGGTCCCGGGTTCGATTCCGGTCAAGGGCATGTACCTTGGTTGTGGGCATATCCCCAGTAGGGGGTGTGCAAGAGGCAGCTGATCGATGACTCTCTCTCTCATCAATGTTTCTAAGTCTCTATCTCTCTCCCTTCCTATCTGTACAAAATCAATAAAATATATTTTTTTAAAATATATTACTCAAAACCCAGGAGTTTAAAAAAAACTTATAAATTCAATTAATAAATATAAATAGATCCAACATGGCAAAAAACCACATAAGAGTCCAAAGACAAGCCCTCCCTGGCCAGTGTGTTAAGTGGTTAGATTGTTAGCCTGCACACAAAGGTTCACGGGTTCCATTCCTGGTCAAGGGCACATACATCACTCTAAACAGTTTGGCTCAGTGGATAGAGCATCGACATGCAGACTGAAGGGTCCCAGGTTCAATTCCGGTCAAGGGCATGTACATTGGTTGCATGCACAATGTACATGCCCTTGACTGGAATTGAGCCAGTTGGAGATGTGCAGGAGGCAGCTGATCAATGTTTCTCTCACATCAATGTTTCTAACCCTCTTCCTTCCTCTCTGAAAAAAATCAATAAAATACATTTAAAAAAGAGGACACATACATGGATTGTAGGTTGGATACCTGACCCAGGTCCAGGCATGTGGGAAAAGCAACCAATCGATGTGTCTCTCTCACATCTCTCTCTCTTTCTCTCTCTCTCCCCCCTTCCTATCCCTCCTCTCTCTCTAGAAATAAAATACCCTCTGGTGACGATAAAAAAAAAAAAAAAAAAGTCAAAAGACAACAGAAAACTGTCCAAAAAATGTAACTCACATATAGACAAGGGACAAATTTTCCTAATATAGAAAAAGCTATAAAACAAGGAGATAAATCAACAACTGAATAGGCCAGTAGTTGGCAAACTGTGGCTCATGAGTCACATGTGGCTCTTTGGCCCCTTGAGCATGGCTCTTCCATAAAATACCACGGGCAGGCGCGCACATACAGTGCAATTGAAACTTCGTGGCCCATGCACAGAAGTCAGTTTTCAGCTCTCAAAAGAAATTTCAATCGTTGTACAATTGATATTTGGCTCTGTTGACTAATGAGTTTGCCCACCACTGGAATAGGCAAAGCATATGGACATTTCAGAAAGGAAAGTCAGAGATCTAAAACATATGAAAAGAGAAAAGAGCTCATACTCTCTCAGGAGAGGAATATAAATTAAATTACATTGATGTGCCATTTAAAAATTATTTATTGTTAAAAGCATTACATATGTCCCCTTTCCCCCGACCCCCATAACTCCCTCCACCCTGCTCCTGCTCACTCCCCAGGCCTTCCCCCACTATTGTCTGTCCATGGGTTATGCATATCCTATATAATAAAAGCCTAATATGCAAATTGACTGAACGGCAGAATGACCAGTGGAACAACTGGTCCTTATGACACGCACTGATCACCAGGGGGCAGGTGCCCAACACAGGAGCTTCCCTCAGCCTGCAGGCCCCAAGCCAGCCCAGGCAGGTGTCATGGGGACCTCTCCTGATCACCCCGCCAGTTGCCCTGCAGAGAGAGGTGACCTGCAATGGCAGTGGAGATGGTGGGGCCAGCCAGTGAGCAGGTGGCAGTGGGGGGCAGGGCCTACCAGCCAGTGGGCCAGTACCATCCCACAATTGCCTCACCAGTTGCCTCTAAGACAGGTGACAACAGGGCCCCCACCCCCACCCCTGATCTTGCCACCAGTCACCCCACAGATCAGCCTTGATTGCTGGCCAGGTCTAGGGACCCTACCCATGCATAAAGTTTATGCACCGAACCTCCAGCATGCATATAAGTTCTTTGGTTAATCTCTTCCCACACACCCCTCCTTCCCTCTGAAATATGTCAGTCTCTTGCATGCTTCAGTGTCTTCAATGTTGTCTACCATACACACAACACAGCAAATTTAAACCCCATTAGAGGCAGAACAAGGATTTTGTTTCATTCACTGTTCTACTTCTTGTAAGACAAATGCCAATCACTGTACCAACATCAAGTTCCTGGTTTTTATGTTGTACTGTAGTCATGTAAGATGTAAGCTAGGGGTGTCGAACTCAATCAGAGAAGTGGCCAAAATCTAAAATCCAGCCTAAATCGCGGGCCGAATGGTTTACTGAACAGTCATAAACTGTCATTGTGATGGAAACGCAGCAGAGTGCAGTGATGACAGTGCAGTGCGGGCCACATTGCAAGGCCTGGCGGGACGGATTTGGCCCGCGGACCTTGTGTTTGACACATGTGATGTAAGCATTGTGGGAAACAGGGTACAGGTGCCTCGTCACTCCCTTCCTCTCATACTATCATTGCAACCTCCTGTGGGCCAATCATTATTTAAAAATACATATATTAATGAGAAATCAGTGCCAAGTACCTAATTGATACTCAATACTAAGTGAATCCCATGACTTAGTGAAATTGACTTATGTTAAGTGATAACATACTACCCTCTTGGGAAAAGTAGGGACTTTTGTACATAATTGCTGATATACGCTACATTATCTCTGGAAAAACAGATAAAAACTGGTCATACTGGCTGCTCTAGGTGACAGAGCAACATGGTGAAACTTTTCAACTAACATTTTCTCTCTCTTGGATTCTGAACTGTGAATATGTTATCCTACTCACAATACAGTGCAAATTTTAAAACTTTCTGTTCTAGCCTCTTGCTCAGGGTCAACGTCAACTTTACCTAGCCAGGTTCCAGAATTCAGGTTTTTTACATTTTTAAAAAATCAATATTGCAAAGTTTCACACCTCGTGCCTGTCCTTGCAGTGATCCATAAGCCTTAAATGGCCCTCTCTACCTAAGAAAATAACAGCCCTGAAATTAAATCAAAGGGTGGGGAGGTGGAGGAGAGTCAGCTATCAAAAACATTTTAGAGATAAATAGGAAACTGGAACCTCACAATATAATACATGTAATATTTTATTGCTGTGACTTTTCTTAGGTCTGATAGTGGTACTGTGATAATGTAGAAAAAATGTCTTAACCTTGGGAATTAAGGTTGAAGAACTTGGATGTGAAGGATCATGATGTCTGAAAATTTTTACATAGCCCCACACAAAACATGTATAAACATATAACTGTGTGTTGATTACAGATTCAAGTACACATATAAATACAAGTCTATAAGTAGATACAGACATTATAAATGCTGACATGAGAAAATGTTAACAACTGCTTAACCTATGCAAAGGTATTATACTGTTCTATTCTTCTAACTTTTCTGCAGCCTTGAAATTTTTGAAAAAACAAGTTGAGGGAAATTTTAAAACCCCTAAGTTTCCCCCAAATTAGCTCAAACATCACCCCTCAGATTACACATACTTGGGACGTTACTCCCTTTTCTGCATTTCCAAGATCCTTCCCTTATGCTCACCCTTCAATAGACTGAGTGAGTGAAAATATCATGGGGCACCTACCTCCAGTTCATAGATTTCAATACCCTCACGTCTACACCTCTGGTTCATGCTCACACACGCACCCCAGCAGGGCCTGGAATATGTAGAACTGCTTAAAGGGATCAGACACAGGCCAGGAATGTCCAAATCTCAAGAATGGGTAGGAAGGCCTGGGGTGAACTTGTCAAATTCCTGCCAGGGAGGTGGTGACGCAGGCAGGAGGTGTGTGGGGGGGTGGGGGCAAGACACAATTATGGCAAAAGGCAGCAGCAGTGGTCCATGTCAAAGTACATAACTTTATTGGAAATGAGTGGGGGTGTAGGAGACGGCTAGGAATCAGGCTCTGTGACAGGTGGTGGCTTCTCGTCATCAGGGGGACAATCAATGAAGTCAGCCAGCATGGCAGCTGTGTCATCCTGCTCCTTTGAGGGACAAAGACATAAGATTCAAAACAGTCTCACACTCATACAGGAGTGGGGCAGACTTGGACACAGCCCTTCTCTAACACTAACAGCTGCAACCCCCTCTTCCCTCAGCCCGCCTCCTCCCTCTCTCACCTTCCCCGCCCAGAGATGCCTCCCAGTCCAGCCCACTCACCTTTTCCTGGGGAGGGGCCGTCTCAGTCTCCATTTCTTCAACTGCAGATGTCTCTGATTGGGGGCATACCCCATCACGCCCACTCTCAGTCCCCTCATCCAGCATGGCTGGCGGAGGAGCACAGGGCTCCTCTTCCACTAGCTCCTGAGGAGGTGGCCCTGCTGTGGGGCTTCCCCCTTCCTTCTCCAGCTCCTCCTGGGAGGTGAGCACCTCAGGGGCCAGTGTAAGTACAGTCTCAGCCCCACGCTCTTCCTTCGCCCCCTGCTCCTCCACTTCTAACAGCAGCCCAGGCTCTGGCTCTGGCTCAGGCTGCACCTTGGGGGACTCGGCAGGAGGAAGATCTGGAGGCACGCTGGTGGGTGGAGGTCCTCCTTCTTCTACCACCCCTCCGGCTGAGCCAAACTCCAACTCTTCCACCTCTTCCAACTCTTCCTCCTCCTCCTCCTCCTCTTCCTCTAATTCATCCTCCTCTTCCTCAAATTTCTTCTCAAACTCCTCCTCCTCTTCAAAATAGTCTTCCTCATCCTCTTCTTCCTCCTCAAAATCTTCCTCCTCTTCTTCCTCCTCTCCCTCTTCCTCTTTCTCCTCTTCTTCCTCTTCCTCCTCCTCATCACTGCTGTTGATATTAATTACTGTCAAGTCTTCTTCCAGGGCTGAGGGTCCTCCCCCACTAGGAGTTCCTTCAGGCACCAACTGCGGTGGTTGGAGTGTCACAGGGCCAGGAACAGGAGGGGGTGGAGGTGGAGGGAGAGGCCCCAGGACTGTAGGAAGCTCTTCGGGCTCCTCCTTGGCCAGTAGAGGAGGGGAGGCTGCTGGTGGCCCAGCTGGGGCAACAGGAGGTGGGGTGGTGTCTGAGGGGGGTGGGGGTGGCAGGGGCGGAAACCCCTCAGGCACAATCACCACACTGTCACCAGAGTCACTTTCTAAGGAGATCTCTACATCAGACGCCTCCTCCTTATCATAGTGCACAAAGGCTGGCCTGGGCACTCTCCCCCCGAAAGTTTCCTCTGGGGGTATCACCGGTGGGGGAGTGCCACTAGAAGCAAGGATGGGCTCCTCATTTGAGCCTGCCCGGTGGTTCTCAGGGCCAGGAAGGAGCCACGGGGGTACAGACACCGGGCCTGGGACAGAGAGGCCTAAGTGGTTGGCTGTGGCTGGAGGTTCAGGACGTGCTGGAAGCACTGGGCCTACCAGGGGCACAGGGCCAGCTGAGGGCATGGGATCTGGGAAATGAAAGGTTTGGGCCTCCGGAGGAAGAACTGGAGAGGTGTGAGGTAGGTGGGACCCATGGACTACAGAGGAGGATCCCGTGGATGGATCTGCCAGGAAACAATTCCAGCATGTCAGCAGGGCTGAATCATCTGGAAACTGCTAAACCACACCTCCCCCAAACCTGAATAGGATAATCCTTAACTGCCAGGCAGCTCAGAGCATCTGAAATCTGCATATTATTGCCTCCTGTTGGCCAAACACCTGAACAGCTGTAGATTATTCCCCAAACTGAAAATACTTCTGAACCCTACCCTTTTTTTTTTTAATTGATTTTGTACAGAGAGGAAGGGAGAGAGATAGAGAGTTAGAAACATCGATGGGAGAGAGTCATTGATCAGCTGCCTCTTGCACACCCCCTACTGGGGATATGCCCACAACCAAGGTACATGCCCTTGACTGGAATTGAACCCAGGACCCTTCAGTCCCCAAGTCGATGCTCTATCCATTGACCCAAACCGGTCTCAGCTGAACCCTACCCTTTGATGGATGACCCACTATTCTGCCTAGAAATCAACGGTCCCACTCCTGGGGCCACCCTCCTGGTTCCCTGCTGCCACGCTCCCCAACCATTCTGCCACTGACTACTGGCCATGGTCCCTACCTGGTTCTGCTCCCTCATAGAGAGCCCCTAGCAGACTGTGCAACGAGGCCAGCAGACTGTGTAGCTCCTGCTCCCAGCTCTCAGTGTGCTTCAAGCCCTGGGAAAAGCCAGCCCCTAGGGAGGGCAGCCAGGAATAACACTCACATGCCAACTGCAGAAGAAAGGTCAGAAGCTTGGTCAGATGGGAATGCAGCCCAGCCAGACACCCCCAGCGCCACCAATGCCAAGAAAAGATCAGACAGCTCTTAGGGAACATAGAAAAGGGATGAAAGGGCAGAAGGACACAGACGTTGAGCCTCTTGAGTATGCCAGCAGGGAGGGAATTGGGAACATGGTCCAAGCAGTACCAAGAGAGAATTGCTGCCCGGCTGGCATAGCTGAGTGGTTGAGCTTCAACCTATGAACCATGAGGTTATAGATCGATTCCAAGTCACGGCACATGCCCAGGACCCGGCTCAATCCCCAGTTGAGGGCTGCAGGAGGCAGCCAATCAATGATTCTCTCTCATTGCTGATGTTTCTATCTCTCCCTTCCTCTCTGAAATGAATTTTTTTTAATTTTTTAAAGAGAGAGAAAAATGCTAAGAATGAGAAGATAAGTTTCAACTCATGCCCATGCTTTCATCTGCCTCTTTTCCTTTACCTGCTGCAGCTGAGGGCTCAAGGCCTTCACCTGAGACCTGTCTTGCCCTAGGTTGTGGAAAAGAGGAAAAGGCTGGTGAGTCAGCTCCAAGGGCCAGAGACATCCACCTGTCCATTCCCAGTAGCAGAATCTAAACCTTGGTCTTTTCTCTTTCCTGCAGACACAAGCAGCAAAGCATTCTACGAGGTATCATCCTGGAAGCAGACATGGTCTCATGGTAGAAAGACATCCTAAAGGTCAGCTCTCAACCTCAGCCTCCCTGTCTGGTGGAAAAAGGTCTCCCATCCTCCAGGAGGAGGTCTTCTCCTCTCGGCCTCAGCAGCCCCTTTCACAGCGTGAGCACCCTGTCCAGCAGGTGGGCACGCTGAGCTGTGCGGGGCCTTCAGGAGGTTTCATCCAGGGGCACCCCATAGTCCTGGGTTGTCTCATACCCAGATTTGTCATGAGTTCTCTTGAAAAGACATCACACTCGGGGTTTGGGGCAACATCGGCTGCAGATTTATGAACATTAGCTACTTCTCCTTCCTCATCACAAGGAGGCAGACACCAGAAGTCAGGCAACTGTCACTTTCAGTTCTCCCTCAACGCAGGCACAGAAAGAGCGCTGTGCTCAGTGCCAAGCCTTCAAGTTCTCCTTCAGCTGCCTCAGGCCTGTGGCTTTGGGGGAAGTAGCTCAGCTCCCTGGTCTCTGTTAGTCATCTTTAAAATGGGAATAATGCCACCACCACCACCACCATTCCCATCTGTGGGAGCCAGGCCAGAGTCACAGGATACTCAAGGTCAATTAGAGAATGAAAGCCTTATTGTTACCATACCGATGGCCAAGGCCACTCTGATTATGGGAATCTTAATCAGTATATTCAAGGCTAAGATGCCATCTATACACAGGTGCAAGGACAGCAATCTCACTGTACACTGTGCACATGTGCCTTTCTGTAGCCAAAATATGATGTTACTATTGTCAAGAGTCCTTTTTGTCTAAGTACTATAATCCATGTGACTGACCAGCTAGAGTGGTTCAGAAAAGAGGAAAAGGCTGGAGAGGCTAGAGAGAGGCTCCTGAGACTGCTGAGGTTAGGAGCTCAGGGGCTGCTGCTATGTGAGGCAGTAGGTCTAGAGGCAGTGTATGGCTGCTCAGATAATGACTGGGTACAGAGGCTACAACCACTTTGTGAGAAAGATGTATTTATTCATCAACTTGTGTGCAGCTGCCTATTGAGACATGGTTGTGAAGAACTGTTTTGTCTGGTGGCCATATGACCACTGTCTCCTACAATAAAGACACACTCTTATACACCCACAACTTCTCATGGCTTCTTTGTCTACCATCCGGCATCCAAGAAGGTCCAGCCCCTGGCAGAGGGGCTCAGTCCTGATAGTTAGCATAGTAGGGCAGGATCAGGACCTGTGCTCCTACACTTGGACCAGCAGGCATAATGGAGCAGTGAGTGCTCTACACCTGGTGCTGTGAGCAGGATTTTGGAGTAAGTACTCCAAGAATTGAGTCCTGCTTTGATAGTTGGCGTAGCTGATAGCAGAATTCAGAAGAATATACGGACTCAGAGCAGCTGTGCTCTGACACCATCTCAACATGCCCCAGGATCCCTGCTTCCCACCTGGGGTGTTAGATCCTCAGCTTCCCTTCTCAGCCCCTCCCGGAAAAGAGAGGGTCCACTCGGTTCCTCTTCTTGGCCTTCCTGATCCCCAAACCTTCAGCTCCCAGTCTCAGCTCAAACCCAGTTTACCTGGAGCCAAACAGGGAACTCCCTTCAACAGCTTATGGTGTCTGAGAGTTAAAATAATGCATTGTTTCATAAATGGGAACATAATTATTTCCTCATCTTTGCATAGCCTTCGCCTTGAGCATCTCACAGAAACCACACGAGGGAGCGGGAGAGAGTGATCTTCCCCATGTCCTGTCCTGGCTAGCACGGGAGGGATGCGTGGGTGACTGTTCTTTCCAAAAGACCGTCTTCAAATTGAGGAAACATTCGTTCTGAAATAGCAAACATGAACAGAAAAAGGGAGAGGTGTCAACAGAAACTAGTATGTTTGGTGGAAAAAGAGCAGATATAACCCAAGAGAAAGCCTCGCCTACAAGTTCTGCCGAACCAGAGTGAGCAGAAGTGTGTGTGTGTGTGGGGGGGGGGGGGGGGGTGTAGATAATAAAAACCAACAAAGCAATCACTTTTTTAAAGCTTTACTCTATTTCAGACAGTGTACAGAGCTTTTAAATTAGAAAAATCCCATGTAATCTTCAAAACAACCTTATCAGATAGGTGCCTGTATCAGTTAGGAGTTTAAGGTTGGAAATGATAATATTCTAAAGAAACTGAAAATGGTTTAAACTGTACAGAAGCCTCCAGCCAAGATGGCACTTGAAGTCCATGCTTTGGGCTCTCCCTCTAATCCATGGCACTCAGAGAAAATATAAATTGTGAGAATGAATAGGACATAGCCACTGTCAAAAGCAAGACAGACATCTTTCTGGGCTCGATATAGAAGACAAAACCAAGAGGAGGTGCTGGCTCAATTGTAGGTGTGCTGGGATTGGTCCCAAGAGGCAGGCAGAGGTGGCCAGGAGCTTTAGCCTGTGGGGTACAAGGAACTACAAGTGTCACACATAAAGCAGGGGTTTTCCTTCAAACTCACTGGGCCTGGCAGGCCATTGAGAAAGGAGTTAAAAACCAACTGTGATGTACCCCGGCCCAGGATTGGGTTTGTTAAAGCTCTGTGACTAGGAAGGTGGAAGGAGGGAGGTGTAGTCTTCCAGCCAGGACCTGGGTAATCCAGGCAGGCTCTTAAATCCCTCCTATTCCATCCCCTCAGAGAACCCAAGCCTAAACTACCCAAATGAGACCAGGTCCTTTGATGGGGCCTCAGTGGCTGTTGGAGATGACTATAAAGGATGCGTGTAGGGGAAATGGATGGGCTTCCCATTCAAGATAATCCTTCAAAGCCAAGTTCCAAAAGACATGAGGCAGTCTAACACTAAGAAAGAAAGCCAGTTCTCAGGAGGCTAATTCACCCAAGCCAAGGTAGAGCAATAGAGTGACCACCAAATAACTGTTCTAGTTAGATAGGACCCACAAGAATAAAGGAAAAATAACATGAATCATAACAATAAGGAAATTTGGAGCCAAAGAAAATGGAAATGAAATAAGGGCAGGTATTGTACTTAAGCAACAAGATGTAAAATCAAGGAAATGAATGTCATGCAAGAAACAAAGGTGAACTCAGAAATTGGTAAAAACACATGGACAGATTTAATTGTTTGCTAAATAATTCTATTTAATTCTAATTATTGTATAATTACTAAATAATAATAATTTCTAGACCAAAAGACATGAGGTTCTGTGATTAAAGTATACTATCTGACAGAGAATAGAAATAGTAAATGATCTTTGATTTTCTCAGAAAAATTAATAGCAAAATAGAAATGCCAAAAAGTTAAAGGTCATTGCTAAAAGAACAATAATATAGTTTCCAAGTCAATGGGAGTAGGGAAGAATGAAGAAAAAAAAAAAAAAAACCTAACCATCTAATGACAGTTTAAAAGTAGGAAAATAATTCTTGGGGAAAAGGGGAGAAGGGGATATGGGAAGAAACTGAACATAAACTGTGCACATATGGATGAGGACAATGGGGAGTGGGGAAAGGGCAGAGGGTGGGGTGGGAACCTGGTGGAGGAGAGCAATGGTGGGGGGGGGGAAAAGGAACATTTGTAATAATATGAACAATAAAAATTTATTTAAAAAAATAAAATAAAATAAAATAAATAAAAAGTAGGAAAATAGCAGTAAAGAAAAACATAAATAATGTGGTAGACATAGTACAGCAATAATCATACAAAAAGGTTAGCAGGTTAAACTTATCCATTAAAGAACAGCTACTAGTTTAGATTTTTTTTTAATCCAACTACATGTTGCTTAAAAGTGGCAGAGAAAATCTGAAATAAAGAGAAAATAAATTAAAAAAACAAGACTAGGTAGATATTAAAGGAAAGCAATATTAATATGAGACAAAATTTGAGGCCAAAAAACAAGAGAAATAAAGAAGCACAATACATCATGATAAAACACACACACACACACACACACACACACACACACACACTTTCACTAAAAAGATATAACAACCATGAACTTCTATCATCTAAATATCCTGTCTCAAAATATTTAGAGAGTAGCCGAGACTGGTTTGGCTCAATGGACAGAGCGTCGGCTTGGGGACTGAAGGGTCCCGGGTTCGATTCCGGTCAAGGGCATGTACCTTGGTTGCGGGCACATCCCCAGGAGGGGGTGTGCAAGAGGCAACTGATCGATGACTCTCTCTCATCGATGTTTCTAACTCTCTATCTCTCTCCCTTCCTCTCTGTACAAAATCAATAAAATATATTAAAAAAAATATTTAGAGAGTAAAAACTGGAAGACTTACTAGAAAATATTGATAAATACCCAAATGCAGAAGATGAGTTTAGTGCATTCACCAGAAACAAATAGATCAGGCAATAAGAATATAGGTCATTTGAACCACATATTAAAAGATTGATCTAAATATATGATACCTTAATCAATAAAGAAATTTAAACAAAACAAAAAAATAAGATTGATCTAGGGAAGATTCAAGACAGCGGTGTAAGTAAACACCTAAACTGCTGCCTCGCACAACAATTCCAAAACTATAACTAAAAGACAAAATGTCTATCACCCAGAACCACGGAAAAGCTGGCTGAGTGGAAATTCTACAACTAGAAGGAAAGAGAAAAGAGCATTGAGACGGGCACAAATGCTAAAAACCTGAGGTATGGAGGTGCATGATCTGGGCTGGCGGCAGGCATTGCTCTTTTCAACCTGAAGGGAGACAAGCTCCTAATTACTCTGAAATCCAGTTTCTGGGGAGATGCGGGGGACCCAAACTCCTACAGGGAAAAGCTGGACTGTCTGCCATTGGGTCAGAAAGTGAGGGTGGCTTGCTTGCAGAGCTGCTTGCAGAAATAATTGTTTACTGCACTGGGGTTCAGGACACGGGGACGCAGTCTGAGACGCAGAAATGGCTGACTGGCAGCCATTGCTTTTGCCACGCCCTAGCCTAGTAATGCACTGAGATCCCACCCTGCACAGCCTACAAACCCACCCAAGCTCCAAGCAGTAGCTTTTGCATATGAGTGGCCTGCCTATCGCAGCTTAACCTAGCAAACTTGCACCTCTGGTCAGACAGCTCCAAAACCTCCAAACCCCAAGCAAAGAGGAGAAAACTGTAGTTTTCACTGTAGCTCCTGCTGGATGGCCTCAGACAGGGGCTGACCTGCACCTCATTGGAGATCCAAAGCCAGTGTACCTAGTGATGAGTGTGAGACACCAGATTGCAACTCCTCACATCCATAAGTGACACATTCAAGAGGCAGACTCAGTAAGCACCAAAGCACCACTGAAACAAGTCCTACACCATAAGTGTGTCTCCAGTGCAGTAGTTCTTCCATTATAGACACAGTGGGTCCTCACAGCCAAATGGCCTGGAGGACAGTTCCTCCCAGTGTATCAATAGCAATCAAGGTTTAACTACACCAAGACTTTACACTCAACCCACAAAAGGGTGTACCAAGAGTGTCCACTTCATGTTATCAGGGAGGCTGAGCTACTGGCTTCTATAGGTCACCTACCACACAAAGCCACTCCATCAATACAGGGAAGCAGCCAAACTGCAGAGACAAAGAAACATGTCGCAAATGAAAGAAATGGAAGAAAGCAAACTACTCGACAACATAGCGTTCAAAACCACATTTATAAGGTTACTTAAGAATCTTCTAAAAACTGCTGAGAAATTTGATAAGATATCCAAGGAGCTTAGTGAGACCTTCAAGGACCTTAATGAGAATGCCAAAAAATGGAAAAGAGCCAGTCATAAATTAAGCATACACTGTCTGAAATAAAGAATGTACAGAAACTCAACTGTAGATCAACATACCCCAAGAATCTAACTCAGCCCACAAAGGGGTGTACCAAGAGCATCCACCAAGAATCAAACCAAAGATCTGAAAATGAGGAGACAAAAAAAACAAAAGAAAAAAAGAATCCAAAAATATGAAGAACAAAAGGAAAAAAGAATCCAAAAATATGAAGATAGTGTAAGTAGCCTCTGGGACAACTTTAAATGTACCAACATCCCGATTTTTGGGGTGCCAGAAGAGAGAGAGCAAAATATTGAAAACCTATTAGAAGAAATAATGACAGAAAACTTTCCCTACCTGGTGAAAGAAATAGACTTATAAGTTCAGGAAGCACACAGAATCACAAACAAGAGGAATCCAAAGAGGACCACACCAAGACATATCATAATTAAAATGTCAAGGGCAAAAGACAAAGAGAGAATCTTGAAAGCAGCAAGAGAAAAGCCATTAGTTATCTACAAGGGAATACCCATATAACTGTCAGCTGATTTCTCAACAAAAACTATGCAGGCCAGAAGAGAGTGGCAAGAAATATTCAAAGTGGTGCAGCCCACCCAAGCTGCAGAGACTGACTTGCCTGGTGGCTGTGGGCTTCTCCACAACTCTCGCAAGTACCTGAAGTTAAAGAACTTCGAAGAAGATATCTGAGTGCACCGAGACCTAGATGGCTTCCTGGCATGGGCCAGCATCATCCTGAACAAGACAGCCACCTCGCTGGCTGAGGTACTGCGGGCCATGGTGCTCCTCATAGTCTACAACCCCCATACCATAGAGTCTGACTGCAATGTGGACATGCTCATGGCCATGCTCTTCACTGATGCTGAGGCTTCCATGGAAGGTAAAGTTCACCTGCTGTCAGATATCATCCAAGGAGTCACTTCCACAGTCACAGGGGTACAATACCAGCAGTCATGGCTCTGCATCATCTGCACCTCCAAGACCCTGCATAGGCGGCACGTGTGCATCAGCCGCCTGGTTCGCCCGCAGAACTGGGGGGGGGAAATTCCTGTGAGGTGCACTTCGTCATCCTGGTGCTGGCCCCACCCAGGATGGAAAGCACCAAGACTGCAACGGAGGTGGAGCACACCTTTGCCACCATGTTCTTGGACATCACTTTCCGCCAGAAACCCCTGAAGACCCACACAGAGAAGAATTCAAGGACGTCTTAGTACATCAGAGACAACTGCTCACCATAATGGGCCAGGGTCCAAACCCCAACACACTGAGCTATAGCAGAAACTCCAGCTTCCAGAAATCCCAGCATCCCCTGCAGCACAACGATTTTTTTCCCTGTGGGGAAGGGCATCCGTGAGGATCTCGCCTGCAAGTTCTCTGTGTACTCACTGGACTTCACTGATGGCATTATCGGGAAAAACAGGACTGTGGGCAAGTACATCACCACCACCCTGTTCCTTTACTTTGCCTGCTTCCTGCCCACGATTGCTTTTGGGACCCTCAACGAAGAGAGGGCCATCGGTGTGCAGAAGAGCATGGCTGGGCAGAGCATTGGAAGCCTCCTATATGTGCTCTTCTCTGGGCAGTCATTGGTGGTGCTGCTGACAACTGCACCTCTGGCCCTCTACACTCATGTGATCCGTGGCATCTGTGATGACTACAGTCTGGACTTCAACACCTTCTATGCAGGGGTAGGCCTGTGGAACAGTTTCTTCCTTGCAGTTTATGCCCTCTTCAACCTCAGCCTGATCATGAGTCTTTTCAAGAGTTCAATAGAAGATATCATTGCCTTGTTCATTTCCATCACATTTGTGCTGGATGCTGTCAAGGGCATGATCAAAATCTTCCAGAAGTACTTCTATGGCAAATATGGGAATCACAACATAGGTCACAATTCCCTGCTTAGCCTGCTGACCCTAGGCACCAGCCTCAACACCAGCTTCCAAACTGTCCTCAACACCAGCCTGAACTTAGAGAGCAGCCAATTAACTGAGCCACCGCACCAGGACACTGCCATACTCAGCCTCCTTATCATGCTGGGCATGCTCTGGCTGGGCTACACCCTCTACGAACTCAAGAAGAGTCCATACCTGCACCCCCACATGCGGGAGATCCTATCAGACTGTGCCCTGTCCATTGCTGTGCTCACCTTCTCCCTCATTGGCTCCTATGGCGTCAAGAAAATTAAGATGAGCCGAAACCAGTTTGGCTCAGTGGATAGAGCATCGGCCTGCGGACTGAAAGGTCCCAGGTTCGATTCCGGTCAAGGGCATGTATCTTGGTTGCAGGCACATCCCCATTATGGGGTGTGCAGGAGGCAGTTGATCAGTTTTTCTCTCATCGATGTTTCTAACTCTCTATCCCTCTCCCTTCCTCTCTGTAAAAAAATCAATAAAACATATATTTTTTAAAAAAATTAAGATGAGCAAGTTCCGCTACAACTCCCATGAGAGCCTGTTTAAGATGGCTGAGATGCACTCGCAGTCCCTCGGAGCCATCTGCAGTGCCATGGGCCTCAGCTTCCTGCTTTCTATGCTCTTCTTCATCGAGCAGAACCTGGTGGCTGCCTAAGCTAATGCACCAGAGAACAGGCTAGTGAAGAGCACAGCTTACCATTGAGACCTTCTGCTCATCACCATCATCAACACGTGGCTATCTCTGTTTGGGATGCCCTGGATCCACCCTGCCTACCCCCACTCCCCATTGCACGTACAGGCACAGGCTCTGGTGGAGCAGCGTGTGGAGAGTGGGCATGTCCATGAGACAATCATGAACGTTAAGGAGACACGGCTGACCAGCCTGGGCTCCAGCATTCTGGGAGGCCTCTCCCTCCTGCTGCTGCCCGTCCCTCTGCAGTAGATCCCCAAGCCTGTGCTCTTTGGCTTCTTCCTCTATATTGCCCTCACCTCCATTGACACCAACCAACTCTTTGAGCGTTTGGTCCAACTGCTCAAGGACCAGGCCTCAAACCCACTCACCCATTATTTCAGAGGAAGATACACTGCTTCACGGGCCTGCAGGGCCTGCAGCTGCTGCTGCTCTGTGCCTTTGGCATGAGACCCCTGCCCTACATGAAGATGATCTTCCCCCTCATCATGATTACCATGATCCCCATCCGCTACAAACTGCTGCCCCTAATCATTGAAGCAAAATACTTGGATGCCATGGATGCTGATCACTGAGCTGCAGACTGGCAGTCCCTGGCCACACCCTGTTGGTTGGTCCCTCGTAGTCTTCCTAGCCCAGCTGTGGCTTTTGTGGGGAAGTGTGGGTGTCTTGGAGTGCTGCTCTATGCTGTTCCAAAGGCCTAGGGCATGTGTGCATTGTGGGGGTTCCACGGAGCGTGCCTGCACTTCCATTCCTTTTGCTTTGGGTCAAAACACTGCTCAGGGCAGTTTCTGCCCAGGGTAGGACTAAGTAAGATGTATTTTTTTTTCCTTTTTTTTTTAATTTAGTAAATCTTTATTGTTCAGATTATTACAGTTATTCCTCTTTTTCACCCCGTAGCTCCCCTCCACCTTATTCCCATCCCACCCTCTTCCCTTACCTCCCCACATTGTCCTCATTCATAGGTGTATAACTTTTGTCCAACCTCTTCCCGCACCCCCCTCCCCATACTCCTTTTCCTCAGACAGTTGTTAGTCCACTGTCTGAGGGATCTATGACCCTGATTCTATTATATTCACCAGTTTTTTCTGTTCATCAGATTTTTAATTCACTTGATTTTTAGGTTCACTTGTTGATAGATATGTATTTGTTGTTCAGAATTTTTATCTTTACCTTTTTTTTCTTCTTCCTCTTCTTAGAGAATACCTTTCAGCATTTCACATAATACTGGTTTGGTGATGATGAACTCCTTTAGCTTTTTCTTATCTGTGAAGCTCTTTATCTTCCCTTCACTTCTGAATGATAACTTTCCTGGGTAGATAATCTTGGTTGTAGGTTCTTGTTATCATCACCTTGGTACTCCCGTCTGGCCTGCATAGTTTCTGTTGAGAAATCAGCTGACAATCATATGGGTGCTTCGCTTGTAGGTAACTATCTGTTTTTCTCTTGCTACTTTTAATATTCTCTCTTTGTCTTTTGCTCTTGGGATTTTAATTATGAAGTGTCTTGGTGTGGTCCTCTTTGGATTCCTTTTGTTTGGTGTTCTGTGCACTTCCTGGACTTATAAGTCTATTTCTTTCACCAGGTGTGGGAAGTTTTCAATCATTATTTCTTCAAATAAGTTTTCAGTATTTTGCACTCTCTCTTCTGGCACCCCCATAATTCTCATGTTGGTATGCTTAAAGTTGTCCCAGAGGCTTCTTACACTATCTTCAAATTTTTGGATTCTTTTTTCTTTTAGCTTTTCCAGTTGAGTGATTTTTGCTTCTTTGCATTTCAAATCTTTGACTTGATTCTTGTGTTCCTGTAATTTTCTGTTGGGTGTCTGGATAATATTTTTTATTTCAATCAGTGTATATTTAATTTCTAGTTAGTCCTTTTCCATATTTTTGAGGGTCTATTTCATATTCTCAAGGATCTCGCTAAATTTATCAGCCTTTTCTAGGAAATTCTTGAAAAACCTTATAATCGTGGTTTTGAACTTTATATCCAGTCGCTTGTTCTCCTCCATTTCTTTCGTTTGTGATCTGTTTCCTTCTCTCCTCATTTTCGCTGCTTCCCTGAGTTAGTAGGGTGGCTTTGTGTGCTAAGGTGTCCTATATGGTTCAGTGGGTCAACCTCCCAGTTACCTGAGGTGGACACTCTTGGTGCACCCCTTTGTGGACTGCGTATACAGCCTTGTTGTAGTTAAGTCTTGATTGTTGTTGGTGTCACTGGAAGGAACTGATCTCCAGACCAATTGGCTGTGAGGATCAGCTGTGTCTATGCCAGGAGACAGCCTTATTCGACTAGACTTGCAAAATTACAAAAGCCTCTGTGCTCATCTTGGATTGGGTGGAGTTTAAGTTGGAGCCTACAGACTTGGCTTCCCATCAGGCCTGCCCTATGAGGTTCCTGAGTCTCAGTGTTTCTCAGTGTCTTTTGGTACTCGCTGCAAGCACCTCTGAGAGAAAGGCACCCTTGAGTTTTGCCCACTACCAGATAGTCTAGTCTCTCCCCTAATGAGCTCAGAACTGGGGTTCAGTGCAGTCCAGAGCTTTTGTCTCCTTCCTGCTAAGGCAATCCAGCAGCACAGTAAACAGTCCATCCTCTGCACGCATTCACCTGTGTGCCTCCAGAGCTCTGCCTTTAGCACTCCCCTGAGTTTCCACCTTACAGCCCAGATTCCCTCTGTATAAGCCTGGGTCCCCAGGGTCTGTCCCAGAACTGGGGTTCAATGCAGTTGGAACTGGGGATCAGCACAGTCCAGAGCTTTTGTCTCCTTCCCGCTAGGGCAGTCTAGCAGCACAGAAAACAATCCATCCTCTGCGCACATTCACATGCATGGCTCTGGGGCTCTGCCTTTCACCACTTTCCTGAATTTCGACCTTACAGCCCAGATTCCCTCTGTATGAGCCTGGGTCCCCAGGTTCTCACCCAGAACTGGGGTTCAGTGCAATCGGAACTGGGGATCAGTGCAGTCCAGAGCTTTTATCTCCTTCCCGATAGAGTAGGGGTGTCGAACTCAATCAGAGAAGGGGCCAAAATCTAAAATCCAGCCTAAATTGCAGGCCGAATGGTTTACTGAACAGTCATAAACTGTCATTGTGATGGAAACGCAGCAGAGTGCAGTGATGACAGTGCGGTGCGAGCCACATTGCAAGGCCTGGCGGGACGGATTTGGCCCGCGGGCCTTGTGTTTGACACATGTGCGATAGAGAATGCCAGCCAGTCACTCAGCTGCCCCCTCCTCTCCAGCTCCATCCTCTCTACACACGCACACCATGTCTATATACCTTAGGCTTTTACAGCTCCTCTGATTTTCCTTCTGGTTTTCTCGTTCCTTCTAGTTGTAGAATTTCCAGTCAGCCAGCTTTCCTGTGGTTCTAGATAATGTCCATTTTGTATTTTAGTTGTATTTTTGGAATTGTTGTGCAAGGCTGCAGTTAGGTGTTTACCTATGCCACCATCTTGGTTTCTCCCCTGGATTTTTCTTTTGATAAGAGTCAGATGCCTGAAAGAGAAACCATTTCTTTGATTGTATAAGGAATTTGCTGTATGCATATTAAAGAATAAAACTCCTGCTATATATATATATATATATATATATATATATATATATATATGTATATTTTATTGAACGGGGGTTGGAGAGAGAGAGAGAGAGAGAGAGAGAGAGAGAGAGAGAGAGAGAAGCATCCTAATATATAAAATCCCTGAGTCGTGGGTAATGGAAGCTAAAGAGAAAATAAACAAATAGGACTGCATCAAAATAAAAAGCTTTTTTACAGCAAAAGAAACCATCAACAAAATAACAAGAAAGCCCACTGTATGGGAGAACATATTTGCAAATGTTATCACTGATAAAGGCTTAATCTCCAACATCTACAAACAGCTTATACAAGTTAATAAAAGGAAGATAAATGATCCAATTAAAAAATGGGCAATGGACCTAAATAGAATCTTTTCAAAAGAAGACAGAAGGAAGGCCAAGAGGCACATGAAAACATATTCAAAGTCACTAATTATCCAAGAGATGCAAATCAAAACGACAATGCAGTACCATCTCATGCCTGTCAGAATGGCTATCATCAACAAATCAACAAACGACAAGTGTTAGCAAGGATGAGGAGAAAAAGTAGCCCTCATGCACTGCTGGTGAGAATGCAGACTGGGGCAACCACTATGGAGAACAGTGTGGAGTTTCCTCAAAAAACTGAAAATGGAACTCCCATTTGACCCAGTAATCCCACTCCTAGGAATACTAGAAACACCAATCAAAAAGGATATATGCACCCCTATGTTCATAGCAGCACAATTTACAATAGCTAGGATTTGGAAATAGCTTAGGTGCCCGTCAGAAGATGATTGGATCAAAAAACTATGTACATCTATACAATGGACTACTATGCTGCTATAAAAAAGAAGGAATTCTTATCATTTGCAGCAACCTGGATGAAATTGGAGAACATTATGCTGAGTGAAATAAGCCAGTATATGAAAGAAAAACACCACATGATCTCACTCATATATGGATAATAAAGAACATTATAAACTGATGACTAAAAAGATAGCTACAGAGACAGTAAAGCAACAAACAAACTGTCAAATTATAGTGGGGAGGGTAGGGAGATAATAGATCAACCAAAGGACTTGTATGCATGCATATAAGCATAACCAATGCACACAAAACTCTGGGAGGGAGGGCATTTATGGGAAGGGGGGGGCACAATGGTAAGATATGTACACATATAATACCTTAATAAAAAAATAAATAAATAAATAAAATAAAATCCCTAAGTTGTAACCACAGGTCACCACTGAGGCTCAACCAACCAGAAGTCAGTCCTAAAATCAGAGCTGGGTTGCCCCAGCACTGACTGCTGAAGGGGCTGCGAATCAGGGCCAGAGAGGCCTGAAGAGGGAAGCAGGCACTGATCTGTTGCCTCTGTGGCAACTTTTGATCATCACTTGCCTCTCTCTTTCTCTCCCAGTCTGGCCAGCAGCCACTCCTCCATTCTATCCAGGCCTCCACTCAGGCTGCTGATCAGCCCTCCCTTTCTGATCAGGCCCTGTTGATAGGCCCAGAGATGCTGACTGGCATAGGAACAGACCAATCAGAACACAATTTGGGTGCTATGAGGAGCAAATGGCTGCCTAGGAGATGTAGGTTTTGATGTTGATTGACATAGGAACCAACCAATCAGAACCAAATGTGGGTGCTGTGAAGAACCAATGGCTGTCTAGGAGGTGGAGCTTTTGACGCTGACTAGCAAAGAAACCAACATATCAGAAACAAATTGGCCAGCAGCGGAGAGCCATTGGTGGCAAGATCAGGCCAGCAGGTGAGGGCAATTAGGCATGATCCAGCAGGCAGGCAGAAGCAATTATGCACCATCATGTAGGCAGGCAGAGAGGTTAGGGGTGATCAGGCAGGCAGGCAGAGGGGTTAGGGACAATCAGGCAGGCAGGCAGAGAGGTTAGGGGCAGTTAGGAGGCAGCAGTCCCAGATTGTGAGAGGTATGTCCCCAAATGGAGAGGGTACAGGCTGGGCTGAGAGAAATACCCCCCTCTATGCACGAATTTGGTGCACCGGGCCACTAGTTAATGATAAGAGAGAACAATCTATCAGCTTCCTCTTTCACATTCCCCACTGGGAATTGAGCCCACAACTGGGACATGTGCCTGACTCAAAATTGAACTGTGACCTTCTGGTTCATAGGTCAACAGTTATCCACTGAGCACACCAGCTGGTCTGGAATATAAATTTTTTCAGGCACATAAAACATATTATAAAAATTGACTTTGGCCCTAACCAGTTGGGCTCAGTGGATAGAGTATTGGCCTGCAGACTCAAGGGTCCCAGGTTTGATTCTGGTCAAGGGCAGGTACCTTGGTTGAGGGGCACATTCAGAGTAGGGGGTGTGCAGGAGGCAATTGATCAATGTTTCTAACTCTCTATCCCTATCTCCCATCCTCTCTGTAAAAAATTAAAAAATTAAAAAATCAATAAAATGTATTTTTATATTGACTTTGAAAAAAATAAATAAAATAAAAATAAAGTATATATATAAGGCAAAGGTAGTATTGATAAATTGGAAATAATTCATTTCACAGACAATAGGGTGATTACCCACTAGGGTGAGGAGGAACAAGGTACAGGGGGCAAGTGAAGTGAAAAGATGGGACATCTGTAACACTCTCAACAATAAAGGTTTAAAAATATTTATCCATAGATGATCATATTAAGAAACAAACTTCCCCCCTAGCTGGTTTGACTCAGTGAAGCATTGGCCTACGAACTGAAGGATCTTGGGCTCAATTCCAGCCAAGGCACATAGCCTAGTTATGGGCTCGATCCCCATTAATGTGTGCAGGAGGCAGCTGATCAATGATTCTCTCTCATCATTGACATTTCTATCTCTCTCTCCCTATCCCAGCTGCTCTGAAATCAATAAAAATATATTTGGGGGGATAAAAAAAAAGACAGAAACTTCCAAGTTTAATTTTTCAAAATTTAATAAGATACAGAAGTTGGAATTTATTAATTCCTTTGTTGTCACTCATTAAAAATAAGCACGAGATTTTTACTATCTTTCCCATTCATTATCTTTATTTGGAGCCTCCCGGCTGGGGACCTGCAAATGGTTTATAAGTATGGACCCCTCAGCCTAAAGCCCCATGGCCAAATCCCTCCAGCTGGGAGCAGCTTCTTCAATTTAACCACTTTACTTCCACGTATCATTTTCTAAGTGAGCCACAAAGTGAGAATTTCCATGTCAATGTGTTGTGTCTGGCTTCAGGACCTGTTAAATCCCACCGAGTTGAAAAGACATCCTATATACTGTTTTGCCAGTGTTTGATTTAGTAGAGTTTTATCTAAATTATTTTCTTTAATTAGTCTAAAATATTTTTTATTGTTAAACTCAAAATTATAAACATGTGGAGTATTATTGCCCTAATCCAAAGAAACAGTTGATATATGTGTGACTACTACCTGCCCTTTGGGAGAACCCAATGATGAGGGAGGAGGGGAGGACAATCGGAAAAGTGGGAGGGATAAGGAGGAAATGAGCCCCCTAGTGGTGAGTCTAGAGTAAAATGTGTTCACTGTGGACAGACACAGAGAAAAGGTGACTCTCTAGGGCAGCGTTTTTCAACCGCTGTTCCGCGGCACACTAGATGTTGCCTGGTGTGCCGTAGGTGCAGACAAGACAAGAATTTTATAATTTTTCACTATTTTGTTTACTTAATATTTCATAATAAAGTAATTATAAAATACTTTCTTTGTGTTTATTTGATTCCTATTCAAGAGAATTACTTTATATATAGTCAATATAGGCACAGAGTTAAATTTTTTAACATTTTCTAATGGTGGTGTGCCTCGTGATTTTTTTCATGAAACAAGTGTGCCTTTGCCCAAAAAAGGTTGAAAAACACTGCTCTAGGGAGGGTGGAGATAGAAGGGGGCGTGGTTGGGGACAGGAAGACTAAAAACTCTAAGGGATGGGACTGAGGGTTGGGGGGAAGAGATGCTGAACAATCACAGGCCGGGGTGCTCATATGGCCACACTGTTTTCCACTATGCTGGGTCGCAGGTACTCGTAGGGCATATCCAGCTTTGCATTCCGGATCTCAATTTCTTTATCCAGGACAGCCAGCTCCTCCCTGAACTTCTTCAGCACGGCTTTGGGCTCCGGGCCTGAAAAGTACTCCTCCTCATGCTGGCCCAGAAGCACCTGAGATAGAGACAGAAGCAGCTGAGAGCCTATGAACCCCAGTTGGGAGCCCCACACCTCCCCACAGCTGCCCCCTTCCTTAGGGACCAGGCCACCCGGCTCTCACTCTAACGGGCTGATGTCTGCCCAGTTGCCAGGTAATGGACATCAGGAGAGAAGACTGATGAAAGTTGGGCAGTGTTGCCATCACCGTCTTCAGTGTCACATCCTTGGTGGTCGGTGGGGGCTGCCGCATGGTGCCGGGTGCGTTAGGGATCCAAGCATACCAATCCAGCTAAGAAGAGGAAGATATCTAGAATGAAACTGCTAAGCATAAAAATCCTTTAACCACCTGAATACCCACACCCACCCCCACCGCTGCCCCCACTACCACTCCAAGTGCAAATGCCCACTGCCCCCCTATAACAAGTACCTGGCCCAGGTGAACGGAAGAGTGCTGGCCAGTGCAGGTGAAGATGCACATGGTGACAAAGTGGCAAAGTTGGTTTCGGGACTCTAAGGACATGGGAAATCCTGCAAGAGGTAAGGACAGTTAGAAGCTGGGAGGCCAGGAACAGAAACAGAGCTCAGAGAGGCTGAGCAGGAAGAATACGAGCGAAAAGAAAGGGTGTCAGGGACTCAGAGGAACTATTGTGGACACTGACATGAGCATGAGTTGTGGTAGGAGAAACGGGGACATCTTCTGGGAGGACCCTACTCAATGGGGTACTGGTATGGCTCACACTGGCTCACAAGAGTGAGATATGTTAAATTTTCAGGTATGTAGAAAGCTGGTGACATCACAACAAGAGCTATAGTGAAAATATTTACACCATGAAATGGGCAAATGCTACAAATCAGGGCTTTATTTCTTTATTTTTTTTCCACAGAGAGCCAGTTGTAAAGCATTTATGAGCAACCACTGGTCCCACTGCACCTGGGACTTAGCAGGATTCTTCTTGCAAAAGAACCTGAAAAGGCCATTGGGCATTTTAATAGGGCTTGGACATGCTACTGGGAAGTTTCATAGAAGCAGGGTAGATTCTGGGGATGTTCCCAAGAGGAATCATCCTCACTGGCATTCTCAGGGCAGGGACTCAACTCACCTTGGTCCTGGGCCCCTCGCAGGCCAATTTCAGTGATCTCTTGACACCAGCTCTGCAGTTCCAGGTCCTCTTTCACCGCGTTGTCCGTCTTAAAGTGAAGACTCACAATTCCCTCCACATAGCTGTCAAGGGGTTGGGCCAAGAGAGCTGAAGCTCACAGGGAGCCTCCAGGCCATGTGCTCCTTGCCCAGATGGCCAGGTCAGGGCACCCAGCCCTCCAACATAGGTCACCTGGTCTCTCAAGCGACTCCCTGACTGCCCACCCTCCCCCCAAGCCCTGCCTTCCCGTTGCCTCACCGATACATGATTTCCCAGAGCCGCAGAGCATCCTGAGCATAGTAAGAAGACTTGACTCCCAGAAGCCCCCGGTCAGCCAGGTCATCAGGGGGACACAATGATCTATAGGTTAAACAGGGTCCAGCGCGCCTAAGCAGATCCACATGGCCACCCCCACCGGTGCTTACCACCTGAGAAGCAAGGATGGGCAGGGTCAGGCAATTCCACCTGTCGGAGGCCAGTGCCAGATGGAGCATGAGCCCCAGAAGCCCCCTTCTCTCTTCATACCTGGTCAAAAATGCCATGTTTGGAGACCAGCCCAGTCCTGGCCCGCACATTAATTTCCATGGTGTATCGCAGATGGGGGATTATCAGCTGGAGGAAGAGAGCAGGGAAGAACAAGTCAGGAGAGACCTGTGGCAAGTTCCTGCAGAAAATTGAAAGTGAAGAACAGGAAAGGTGCCAGGTCTTCAGGAAAAGCAGAGCCATGAAGTTCAGTGGTCCCTCGACACCAAGAGTGTTCAGTCAAATTGTAATTCATTCCACAAACCATTGAATAATGGCTGCATAATGGGAAGAAATAATTCTCCTTCCCTTTTCATATTAGACTGTTCAAGTTCTAGTTCAATGTTTCTCAACCTTTTTCATTATCCACTCCTCTGCAGAGCCTTTTCAGATAGTGTTTTGTCTCCCCTCAACCATTGAAATTTTAATGCTGCACATAATATATCTGTTATGTTGTGTGTGTGTGTGTGTGTGTGTGTGTGTGTGTGTGTGTCCTTTATTTATTTTTTCATTGACTTCCGAGAGAAAGGGGATGGAGAGAGATAGAAGCATCAATGATGAGAAAGAATCATTGATTGGCTGCCTCCTGCCCACCCACTACTGGGGATTGAGCCCACTACCCAGTATGTGCCCTTGACCTGAAACCCTTTAGTCTGTTGGCCAACATTCTATCCACTGAGCCAAACAAGATAGAGCTGTATATATGTGCTTTATACATAAAATATTCTATGTTTTTGCACCCTAGAACTTTTCCATGGTTCTGGACTCACTTTCACCCCCTGTGAGGAGTTTAATTGCCTCCACTGGAATGCATGCTCTACCCCACCTACCTGCAGACCTTCCTCTCCTCCCTTCTCCCTTTTATCCATTACACTCACCTCCTTTCCTTTCCTCAAACATGCCAGGCTTGCTCCTGCCTTGGGACCTCTGCACTGTTCTCAGCTGTTCCCTCTGCCCAGGACAATGTGCACCTTGATCATCTCAAGGCTGGCTCATAAGAGCCTCATTCTCTATGTCATCTCAACATGGTAGCCTTTCCTAGCCACTCAGTCTGAACTCCACATCACATCGTTCTGCTTTGATTCTCTGCATTGCACTTGGCACAGCTGATCTGTCATAGTACAGTCTTTATTGGATGGTAGCCCAAAGTGGACATGAACATTTCCAAAATCACAATCATCTAGAATGGTTCTTGCAACATTGGAGGCACCCAAGAAGAAAAGTTAATGGGTGAATACTCAATTCAAATTGTCTGTTAAATAAAACAAACCGGCCACTGTTGTGGACCTGAGTATGTCTAACTGGTCTGTGTGTTACTATTTTATAATAGGACAGATCAAAACTGGCTGGAAAAGACTACTATGTTATTTGCTTGGTCTTCCCTTTTGAGATGGAATCCTCAGTCATTTGTGGGCACTGTCTATATACTGTATGTTCATCAATCTGTGCTTCATACATTGTCACCTCCCACCCTTGCATCCCCCACCTTGCCAATGAATCATTTCCACCTCCTTCGGAGGTGATGTCACCCTGTTAAAAATGCAGAACAAGCCACCTCACTCTCTTGCTCCCTTGTCTCTCATTGGTTGGCATTTCGCTTCTCTCTTAGATTCTACAGAGAGGGTACCTCCAAACATCGGACTGTGACATGGGGCAGAGGCAGAGGCAGGAGAGAAGGGGATAAGGTATTACCTTGAAGATAGGATGTATGGATGGAAGGCATCTCATGGTGGCCATAGCAATAACCTCAGCCATCAAATGTCCCCTCAGAAGATGAGAGAGAAGCTCGTGAAGCTGGAAGTCAGCACTACGGACCCAGCATTTGGCCAGGAGCCAGGCCATCGGGGGATCCGTGGGCAGGAAAAGTGTTGGTGGTGGGGATCCCGTGCGTGGCAATTCGAGCTGGAGCAAGGATACAGTGTGGGGAAAAGAGGATGAGTGCCCAGGTGCCCAGCAGATCCCCCCTCCTTTGCATATTTAACCCCTCCCTTCTTCCCAGATTTATTTAGCTTTCTCCATCTCACTGCTGCTACTCCCAGTAGCCACTATTCCTTCTCCTGACTTTCCTACCCACTCAGTGCATTAACATTGTACAAGCTGCTTCTGCTTCTGCAGAAGCTCCACTTCTACCAACTTCCTGGCCTCCACTTCCCCTTTCACTCCCCTCCGTGTGGAGAAGATTCAAACCTTCTGCTTCCTTTATCCCACACTTTTTCAGAAATTTCAGCTTCTCCCTAATCTTTCAGCACCATCCCTATTCAACAGATTAAGTCTCCAGTTCTCAGCTAGTAACTGGCTAGATGTAATAATTGGAGTGTCACCCCCTCTATAATAATGAAAACATAATATGCTAATTAGACCAGACATCCTTCAGGATGACCTTCCAGATGAACAGGGGCTGTAAGAGAAGCTTGGGTCCCGGGTGTCTGCCAGTGGCCAGAGGGAAGCCTGTGTCCCAGGTGCCAGAGGGAAGCCAGTGCCCCAGCTGGGTCAAGGAAGGTCTACTCTTGCACAAATTTCATGCATCAGGCCTCTAATTCCCTCATAATTGGCCAGACAAAAGCCCATCTGAGCACCTTTTCCTCTTTATTTGTCCTATTTCCGCAGGTGTCTTGCCTAACTCTTCCTTTTCTCTTTCCTTGAATCCAGGCCAGTTTAATCTTCCTCTGCATGCCCATATAGCTTTCCTCTGCACACCCACAGCTATTCTCCACAACTTGAGTCCATTACCCCCATCTTGGGCAATTGCTGTAGCATGACAACCTAATATCCGGATTAAAATCTCCCTTCTCCAATCCATCCTAAACAAAATGACCCATAGAATGTGTCTATAACATGGTTCACAACAGCCAACACCAACTTCCTATATTCATACTCCTTGATTTGGTATCCACTGCCCACTACAATCTGGGCCCTCACATTACCCCTCACCACTCCAGACCAATGGTCCACTGACAATCTAACTTCTCATACTCTGCACACATCAGCCTCACTGCCCAACCCATTTTCCCCTGGGAAGAGGTCCTGCTCCTTTGCCACAGCTATGCCCAACCCACCTCCCATGACCCCTCCCACACTCTCTCCACCTTTGGGTACTTCCTCAGTACTGGAGCACATTTAGATTTTCCCAGTCTCTCTCTCCAGCTAGACCGCACCTTTCTGCCTTTGCCCATTGCCTCCTATACTGCCATCTCCAGTGCTTTAGCACAAGTGAATCCTCAATGAATTTGGGTGAAGGGCTGAGCTGAGAGGGCCAAACACCAGGGAGCAGAAATCCTGGGTCCTCTCACCTGGATGACCATGGGCAAGAGTTTCCCATCAGGCTGCAGTTTCAGCATGACCAGAGGGGCAGCCAGGTATTGCTGGCTACATAGGATGACATTAGCTTTGATCCCATCCAGCAGGGAGAAGTCGGCTTCAAACAGCGTGCCTCCCTGAATGGGGGCAGAGAGTGAGGACTATCAGTATAAGGCATCTACTTCCCACCCTGATTCCCCAAAGGAAGAAGAACTAGAAGGAAACTAACTTATCTCCATCACCTACTTTGTAACAGGTAATGAATCAAATGCTATTGCTTCACATAAGTCTTACAAACACTTGAATTAAATCCAGGGTTTTGGGGTGGTTTTTTGTTTGTTTGTTTTTTAAGGAAATATGATAAAATAAGATAGATAACTTGCCTGAAGTCACACAGTTTGGAAACAGCACAGCCAGGGTTCAAACCCAAGTCTGTCTCACCCTATAATCCAGGAATTTTGTCTGTCCAACCCATCTGATTCTCTTACTACAGACTCCCCCAAATCCTTAGTACCAAGGCCCAGTTATTTCTTCATTTTGATTGCATCTATCACCCATCTCACACTCTTCCTCCACAATATGCTTTTCTCAGTTGAGTGGGAAGGCCATGTGGTGTCACACCCCCAAGATTTCCCCTATAGAATTCCCTCTTGCATCTGGGGGCAAATTGGGCTCATAGTGGGACCTGGAGCAGCATAAACACAGACCACACTCCCATTTCACTGTGTGGCCTCCTTTGGGCCATCATGTCCATACCTTCAGCTCCTGCTCCAGCTGGGCCTGCAGCTCCTCCATCCCTGAAGGGAACACTAGGCGGGCAGGAATGCCACTGGAGCGCCTTAGCAGCATGGGGTTGGCACCATTGAGAAACTGGTACCCAAATAAGGCATCCTCCTTCCAGGAATCCCTCACCTTCTCTGAGGGTGGCAGTTGTGGAACAGGCTGTGAGATCTGGTGCCCTGGTTCTTCTAAACCCCACCAAACCATTCCCTCTTGCATCTAGCCCACCAGAGAAACCAAACAACTCAGGTCTCCCAGCCCTGGTTCCCTAGATTGGGTGAAAAGGGTCCTGGGAGAAGTACTGAGATAGGAATACTAACCAGCCAGCTTGCTGTGGTCACACCAGAAGATCCTGTTGAAGTCATCCAGATCATTCCAGGGAACAAGAACATTTAGAGAGTCTTTGACAGCTAATTTGGCCAGCCTTCAGGTAAGGATAGGTGAAGCATTTGAAAGTTAGTCTCAAAATCACACATTGTAACTATCAGCACCCCCTTAGGCTAATCCAGCTCTGTTCAGTGCATAAGAGCCCCTGGATCAAGATAACTCCCTTTCCTCCAGCCCACACTGTTCTCACCCCACAGCCAGTGAAGACTCAAAGTCAGCTCTCTTGTCTTCCAGAAACCTCTCATCTTGCGGGAGGTCACATAAATTGTCCGCAGCCACATTCAGGATTAACCCATCCTTCCAGTTACCCCATCTGTGGTGCAGAAATGAAATCAGGCATTGATGCCAGGAAGAGCCAGGACTCACTGCCAGGTTGGGGGCGGCGGGGGGGGGGGGGGGGGGATTATCAGGGGCAGGGTTAGGCTAACTTGTACAGCTTCCTTCTCTCTTCCAGCTCCTCCTCCCTGTGTTTCTTGAACAGGCCTTGAGGGTCATCTACCAACGTGCGGCCTAGTGGAGGAAGGAGGGAAAGGACAAGGGCATGGACAATGAGGCTTCTCCTGAGACCCTTCCCCTGTCCCTGCCAGAGGTGCTTTCTCAGTTCACCCTTGAAGGGGAGGGGTGAGCTTTCAGCATCATGCCCCTCCCCATCCTGCTGCCAACTCCAGCAATCTACCTCTTCCCAAAGGAAAAAAGACCCAGCCCTCATGTTCCTGCCCTCACACCCTGTTCCCTCTCCTCCTCTCCCCACTCCAGCTTCTCTTGAAGCCCAGAGGCCTCCTCACACCCCACCCTGAGCTCACCTGTGCCCTCTGGGAGGCTCAGGATGCCACTGCCCTCCACCCAGCGGTAGCAGGGGAACAGGTACTCCTCCCCACTGGCCCCAGGGCCCTGCACGGAGATCCAGTTGCAGAACCAGGCGTCATCCTGTAGCAATTGCTTTTTGCGCATTTTCACAAACAGCAGGGGCCCTAGGTACTCCTTCACATCCTCCTGAAACTCTGTCTCCTGCAGGTAACACAAGAGGCTCAGCATCCAGGGCCATCACAGGAAGTAGAGCCTGGGACTGAGCCCAGCTCCGCGTCCTGGCCCTTCAGCTGGAACTGAGCCCAGCTCCCCGCCCTGGCCCTTTGGCTGGGCCTCTGGGAAAGCGCAGCAAAAATAATCAAACAGAGAAAGAGAGCACCCTGACCAGGTGTTCCCATGTCCCCATTATGGGTCATGGAGTTCTTCAGCCCGGGGTGAGCAGAGCAGAGAAGATGCACGCCTTCCTGCCCTGTCTCTCCTCTGTTCTCCTCTGTTCTCCTCTATTCTCCTCTATTCTCCTCTATTCTCCTCTTTCCTCCTCTTTCCTCCTCGTCATCATTGATCCAACCCAGCACTGAGCGGGGCACTGCCACAGGCGAGCCCACAGTTGCTCTGGGAGATACACTGTTGACCAGGCACTTACAGCCCAGAGACCCTGGCGCCCCCTCTGCTAGGTGTGAGCAGAGACCTCTGGGTGTGAAGGGATTAGCCAGGGAAAGTGAGAGAGAGGAAAGGTTGGAGAAATGCGTGCCAAGGAGAGGAAGCGAGAGCGTGGAGGGTGAGTGCAGCACAAAGTGCGTGGGAGATGAGCATGACTAGATCCTGAACAGTCTCAAGGGTAAGCCAAGAAGGTGGTGCTGAGAACCGGCAGAAGCCATTCAGATGTCTGTGGGGAGGTCTTATGAGGCTGAGGGTGAATTTCGATGAAATCGATCTGTCTGCAGAGGGGCTGGAAGGGCAAGAGAGGAAGCTGGCAGGCTGGGGAAGAGGAGGAAGGTGGCACTGGTGGTCGGGGGTGGGTTGGGCATCCGGACTCGGAAGCCAGAGATGAACAGGAGGCAGAATTGACAACGCTTGATTCTTGGTTCCAGGTGAACAGAGCGGGACGCTGGCGTAACACCTCCAGGAAGGCAAGGGGAGAGGGGTGGGGGTGGGAAAGGGGAGACCTCGCTTGGGCAAGTTCCTTTGAGGCACCTGCGGGACAGACTTCCGGATCTGGAGGTCCTGGAAAGAGCGGGGTGGGCGACGGAAAAGTGGGGATAGGAAACGGGGAAGAAAAGTAACAGGAGCCCGGGCCGAACCGGCAGATGTGATGAGAGAGGGGAAGGGATCAGGAAATTCAGCTCTTAGTTTCTCCTCTCCTCCCCGCCTCGGTGGAAAAGGTTCGAAATAGAGTTTCCGAATGGAGGCAGCATCCCTCTCCAGGTAGCTCAGTAGGTTAGAGCGTGACCTGACGCCCCAAAGACCCAGGTCCACCCCCGATTAGGACACATACAAGAACAAAATCTGGTCCTCTCCTCTCTCTCTCTCTCTCTCTTTTCTCTCTCTCTCTCTGACCCCCATCTTTTTCTCTCCCTCATCCCTCCCTTCCTCTTTTCTAAACAAAATAGAAGAGCTCAGAGACATGCAGCTGCTGCAGGATCTCCGCAAAAAGAGAGCGCTCTGTGAAGGAGGGGCTGCAGGAGCATCCTCTCCATCCTAAGGAAGCCAGAGGGCGCTCTCTGTGTGCCCAGCTCCGCCCAGCGCGGGCCTCTTCCCAGGTAGGTGAGGTCCTCCTGGACCTCTTCCCAGGTAGGTGAGATCCTCCTGGGCCTCTTCCCAGGTAGGTGAGGTCCTCAGGGTGGGGGCCAGCTCACCTTGCCCCGCGCGGGCCTCAGGCGCCCCCGGAGCGCGGCTTCCCCGTGCTGGCCCACCAGCCACAGCTGCACCTGGTTGGCGGAGCCCGCGAAGAGCGAGGACCCAGTGGACACGCGGATGCGGTAGACACCCATCTTCCACAGAGAAGTTTCGTGCCTTCTGAGTGGGAAGAAGAGTGGAGGTGCCTAATAAAAGGGCTCAAGACCCCGCCCCGCCCCGCCCCGCCCCCCAAAGCCTTACTGGGAAATTACAGAAGAATTGCAAGGCCTCCATCAACCCGATTCTGGGCAGCCCAGACCTGGGCCCCAGCTCAGGAAGGCAGGCACTATGTGGTTTTGGGTGCAGACCCTTATCTTTGTGGGAGGAAGATGGAATGAGGAAGCAGAGACGTTTGGGGCAGAAAATAAGCAGGAAGAAGAAATTGACACCTAGCCCAGCAAGCAGGTAGAATGTGTGTGGTAAGTCCCCACCATCTGAACACGTAGACACACACACACACACACACACACACACACACACACACACACACACACACTGACCTCCCAGGTTGGTTCCCCCCTGCCAATGGTCATGCTTAGGGCTGTAGGGGTGGATGAAGAAGCAAGGAGGCCGGGTCTGCACCTGAGGAAGGTACATTCAGCCACCAAACTAATTTAACCAAGTGGGAACGCTTGTGTCTGTGCCCTGTGCAAGGCTCTAGCTTACAAGTCCTGGCCTCTCTGTTGCCTTCAGGATGAAAATTAAATTCTTTTTTGTTTTTTGTTTTTACCTTTATTGTTGAAAGTATTACAGATGCTCCTTTTTCCCCCAATATCCCCTCCACTCTGCTCCTGCCCCCTCCCCAGGCCTTCACTGCACTATGGCCTGTCCATGGGTTATGCGCACATGCCTGTATGCTCTTTACTCTCAGGGAAGTCACAAACAGTTCTGATAGGGCAAGATGTCCATTCGGAGGGGCCTCTACTGGCTATGTTGTGACTTTTTGAGAAGCAAAGACTAAATAATAAATAAGGTTACTTGCAATAGATAAATGTAACTTGTTAATAACCAAAAATCAATTGATTAATTAGTTGCAGTTAATCAAAAAAAAACATTTTAAAATGGTTCAAACAATAAGGAAAGGTTATTATTGCAGAAAAGAAGCAGCCCATAGGACAGACTGGCTCTAGGGTTGTTTGCTCCGGGGCTCAACAGCATCAACAAGAAGCCAAGGTTTGCCTGGTTGGTATAACTCAGTGGTTGAGCATCAACCCATGAACCAAGAGGTCCCCTGTTTGATTCCCGGTCTGGCACATGCCCAGGTTACCGGCTCAATTTCAAGTAGGGACCATGCAGAATGCAGCTAATCTCTCTATCCCTCTCCCTTCCCCTCTTTCTAAAAATAAATTAATAAATAAATGTAAAAATTAAGTTTAAAAAAAACAAAAAACAAAGGAGGCCAGGATTTGTTTGTTTTTCTGTCTTTCCATCCTTCATGAGTCAGCTCCTCAATAAAGTACCTCCTTAGCAAAATGCCTGCTACCACCTCAATAATCCCCTAAATACATAGCAACATCCATTTGGAAAAGAAGAGCCATTCCTCCTGTGCCTCTTTCTAAGAGCAGGGGAACCTTTCCCAGAAACCATCCAGCAGCTGCCCCTCACCCATCTTTGGCCAAAACTGAACACCAAACCCAGATCCTTCAAAGAGGCAAAGGAAATGAAAGCACCATGAGCAGCCTAACCTTGCCAGGATTTATCCCTGAATTACATGAGGAAAGATGAAGACACAAACATATTTGGGACCCACCAATAAGCAAGAAAGGACAAGAGCCTGGGAGTTAGGCACCGAGAGTGTCTGTTACAATTAGTTTGTAAAAGGCATAACTTCATGATAATATTACAAAGTAGTTACTGTAAACTGTTACCAAAAAGTATACGAGTGATTATATTAGGATTTTCTAAGGTTTTTTAAAAAATTTAATGTGAGGCTTTCTTTTTTTTTTAAAGAGAGAGACTAGGGACTTTTTTTTTTTTTTACAGGTTTCAGTGTTTTTATGTTAATAGCCCTTTTTCTAGACATAAATATAAACATATAAAATAATATATATTCCAGATTGTGATCATATTACTAAACAATATGAAGTTAATGTAACATTAAACAAGTCTTAAGCCCTTTTCTTGGGTTTCTTATATCATCAAAGTCCAAAATTCATCTACCTGTGAGCCTTTACCTTCCCCCTTTTCTCCCCCATATGCATGCAACTCCTAAACTAGTCTAAGGGGTCCCATGAGATTTGCAACCAGGGGAGCAATGGCCGAGGTAGCTGATCCCAGGGCTAACCCCCTGGACCTGTCCCCAAGGTCCCTTTTTCTCTGATTCTCCAATGAGCTAACAGCAGCCACCAACTTGGTTCACTTCTTTCCCATGACATTTCCAGCCAAAGCAGCCCCACCTAGTCTCGCTCCTGGTTTTGTTGTTGTTGTTGTTGTGTTGTTTTGTTTTGTTTTGTTTTGTTTTCTATCCTGGGTCCTTCCTTGTTTCATGTCCCTAATTTTAATAAAATACTCTCAGATAAAATTTTAAAAATTCATCTACCTATCATCATCCTAACTCGTGTGGTAATAAAGGAGTTGTTTTTAAATCCCTTTTATCAGCTAACTAGAGAAGCCTCAGGGCTAGGCTTTGCATCTTTAAATATGACAAATAAGTGTGACAAATCATTCAGCATCTTGGTGTTTTTATAGTTAGACAACTTAAATCTTATTCATTCATCTACCTGCTGAACTGTTCCTTTTTCAGAAACATAGATACCACCTAAAAACTTTCTGATATCCTTGTTTCAACTGTTGTGTCTTGCTCAATCAAAGCAGCTGAACTTGATACAATTTAAATGTGGTTTCCTTCAAGAATTATCTCATCTTTCTGGGCTTGAGATACTGAGCAAGCAATGCCTGACCCTATCTGAACTCATCGGGTGTATTTTTTGCCCAAGAAACATCTAATTTCAACATTCTCCTGAATAACCACAAGTGTTAATAGGGAAGTGAGTGTACACAGACCTCATCTTGTAAGAGAAGCCCAGTGGAACAGCCTTGATCACGTATTGTACATGACTACATATCATGTGGCCAGTTCCTTTCTATTTCACCACAAAATACATCCTTTCACAGTGATGTCCACATTTTCTGGGATGTCCACAGAGTGATTGCTGAGAATGGTCTTCATCCTCATAGTAGATATGGCACAGAGAGGGGTTTTTTTTTTATAGTTTTTCAAATTTATAGGAAAGTGACTATTACTAATTATGAGTATGTGTGTTTCTTCTAAGTACATATATGTTTATAATGAACAGATATGTGTTCATTTTCACTGCTCAGTGGGAAAAAAATGAAAACAAAAGATTGTGTGTGAGCTAAATAGTCCCAGAAAAAAAATAGGAAGTGTTCCAAGATCAGTACATGTGGCTACATACACATGATAACCAGGTAGAAAGGAAGTTTAACTGGTTAATCAGCATTGCTCCTATTCCAGGATCAAGGAGAAAGAGGGTCCTGAGATGCTGGGTGAGCCAAATGTCCTAAAGATGGGCACAAATGTGCAAACACAATCCTCTCTCCCAGGAGACAAATCTACTAGATGGCCCTTAACCATATGGCATTACTAACATAGGCATAATTTTAAACTAATGCTAACAAGGTAAGTCACTATATCATAATGACAGAACAAGGGGTTCCATAACTCTGCCCAAGTGAAACCAAAGGCATACATCATTATAGATGCAGAAACTACAAATTTAGTGGAAGACACAAACATTAAAAGACTTATTAAGGTAACAGGATAAGTTTTACTGGAACAAAGATAACTCCTTGGCAGATTCAACAAGCTTGAGAGCCCAAAGCATGGATCAACCTGCTGAGAAGCCCAATTCTATAGCCAGGTATATATGAGTTTCTGAGACAATGTTCTTTGGGGGTGCAGGGAGTCTAACAATTTTTCAGTGACATTAAGAAAACATCAAAAGACATATTTGAGCAACCTTAAAAAAGTATCTTCTTCCCAGAGAAAAGTAATAGCAAGTAGAAACCATGAAGTAATGAACTAAGTCTACAGTGTTGGTATCTTAAAATAAATTTAAGTGTAATGACAGTACATATATGTTTATAATGCTTATAACTATTGTATTTTTTTGTTTTGTGTAGTGTTTAAAGAGTATTCAAATAAACATATTAAATTTGTAATTGCATTTGTTATTGTTTAAGGAAATTGATAACATTTGCAATCACTGTTTAAATATTAAAGTTTATTTATTAAAGTTCTATTGATAGATGTATGTTTAATAAATTGAACATTTAAAAAGTACAAATAGACCTCCCTTGCTCTCCAGCAAAGCGTCGCTGAGTCCTCCTACTCGGTGAAGATCAAGGTGAAGACCAAACCACCATGGCTGGCACTAGCCTGGGCCCTCCATGCCCACACATCCTGGGCCTACTCAGCAGGCCCAGTCTACTCTCTGCCTGTGACCACATGGAGGTGGCCGAGGACTTGATGATCCCTGCCACCCCAGGGCCTGTGCTTGTCCCTCCAGAAGTACAGGCAGCCCAGATCCTGTCCCAGGCAACCCCAGCTCCCTCCCCACAGTCGCTGGGAACCTGGAGCCAGGCTGGTGCTGCACCACCCAGGACCAGAGAACGTGGATGAGAAATCCCCAACTGAACGTCTAGAGCACCTATCCTGTTCGTTCTCAGTCATGAATGAAAGTTAGCAATTCTTTAAGGCCCGAAAGGGAAATAAAAGATATTTCATGCTGCAGGGAGGATTCCCTGTGACTTCTGCCTACCATCCATAAAATACCCATCCTTTCAAGTGAGGTGATTGAGACCCAGAATTTAAGTGTCTTACTGAAGGACATTTAGTTGGCCAGGTAGAGGTAAAATCTAAACCCAGCAGGTTCCTCTCCAGTCTCCACCCTGTGTGGTCCTCTGGTTAAAGACAGCATAAGACCAAGTCTTTTTTTTTTTTTTTTTTTTTTTTTTAAGGGAGAGGGAGAAAGAGAGAAACATCAATGATGACAGAGGATCAGTGATCGGCTGCCTCCTGTACACACACACACACACACACACACACACACACACACCTCCACCAACTAGGCATCGAGCTCTCAACCTCAGCATGTACCCTGACCAGGAATCGAACTATGACCTCCTGGTTTATAGGTTAAAGCTCAATCACTGAGCCATGCCAGCTGGGTGAGAGTGAGTCTTAATGAACACCAGACCTCTGGGGAAGCCAAATGCTCTGTGATTACCTGTTCTTACCTGTTGGAAAGTTTGTTCTTGTTTTAATTGGCAGTTCAATTGCTATAATCTCTGGGGAAAGACACCTTTCTCAGAACCTGTGACTCACCTTGACTAACACTATTGAACAAAATATTCCATTGTTCACCTACTTGTGGCCTTAAGCGGGAAAAGGAAAAGTTAATAATAGGTAAATCAAGTAGGGCATCTAAGTAAGTCAGTTTTATTATTGTTATTAGCTAGTATTAATAAAGAAAATAAAGAAAAGGGAAGTTGGACATTGTAAGTAAGCATGGCCACCTGGGAACCTTCAGAAAGCTACATTGTTCCTCCAAGGAGATTAACACCTCTCCCTTTCTCCATCAGATACTGGATTGTTAGCAGAAGAGAAGAGGGAAATAGGCACATGCACAGGTGGTGCAGGGGAGGTGCTTACCTGTCAGTCTAGCCTGGGGAACAATGTGTTGTCTAGGCAGCAAACCCCATTGAAAATCTGCAAAAGTTAGTTTGAAGAAGCTACAATTAAAATCCCTAAAAAGTTCCCTTAATCTTGTTCTCTCTTGTTCTGTGACTCCTGCTGGCCTGTACGGACTTCACATGCAGTATGCTGGACTTGACTGGACTTTAATTATAGAGCAGAGCTGAAACTGGTTTGGCTCAGTGGATAGAGGTCCCGGGTTCAATTCTGGTCAAGGGCATGTACCTTGATTGCGGGCACATCCCCAGTAGGGGTGGTGCAAGAGGCAGCTGATCAATGATTCTCTCTCATCAATGTTTCTAACTCTCTATCCCTCTCTGTAAAAATCAATAAAATATATATTTTTTAATTATGGAACAGAAACTGTGGGCAATGGGCTTTATTCTGGCCCTGCTGAAGACATGGTTAGACTTTTGCCAGGGTGTGATGAAGGGAAATGGGACATTGGAAGTCCAGGGTTTTATTCCCACCCAAACAAATAATCCTTATCCTCCCAAGCTAGTCTCAGGAAATTCTTTTCCTCATGACATCTCAAGAACTCCACTTCCACTGAAAGTAGTTTCTCTTAGCCTAAAAAACCAGAAGGCTGCTGAGGTACATGAGAATGTTATACAAGACCAGAGAGCCCTAACTGGTTTGGCTCAGTGGATAGAGCATCGGCCTGCGGACTGAAGGGTCCCAGATTTGATTCCGGTCAAGGCCATGTACCTTGGTTGCAGGCACATCCCCAGTAGGTAGTGTACAGGAGGCAGTTGATCAATGTTTCTCTCTCATCAATGTTTCTAACTCTCTATCCCTCTCCTTTCCTCTCTGTAAAATTCAATAAAATATATTTCAAAAGGAGGACGAGGAGGAAAAGGAGGAGGAGGAGGAGGAGAAGGACTAGGAGGAGGAGAATTAGGAAGAGGAGGAGGAGGAGGAGGTGGAAGAGGAGGAGGAGGAGGAGGAGGAGGAGGAGGAGGAGGAGGAGGAGGAGAAGGAGGAGGAGGAGGAGGAGGAGGAGGAGGAGGAGAAGAAGGAGGAGGAGGAGGAGGAGGAGGAAGAGGAGAGGGAGGAGGAGGAGGAGGAGGAGGAGGAGGAGGGGAAGAAGATCGGAGTAAAACCAGGTAATGCTTAGAGAAATGGAATTACACAGCTTTATTATCCCAGCAGGCTCAGAGGAATCTGTCTCTCAAATTCTGAGCAAAAACATGAAGGAAGCTTTCCCCTTTTATATTTTTCTAATGTCTTTGTCTCCCAAATATGGCGCTTCTGGTCCCCTTTGCAAGTTCTTACAGAGCCCCATGTATGCTTAGTAGTTATCTTGCAGGGAGAAGCCAGGAACAGCAGTGGAGCAGTTTGAAAAGTCAGAGAGTTTAGCTCATTTTCCCTATCATTAGAACAAGCATGTTTTACAGGAGCCCATAATAGCAGAATTAATTCATAGACAAAGGACTGTCAATATCTAGTGGAAATTTCAAACAGCAGATTTTACAAAATAGAGGTTACTATACTTCAAGAAGAGTCCACATGATTCTGTGCGATACTTTCTCAGTGGCAGCTGGACACAGATACAGTAACAAAGAGTAATTTGTTCAAGTTTACCCCCCAGTTCCACGATCCATGAACCAACATTCAGGAAAAGAGACAGAGAAAACTAAGAAAGGGGAAAGCTGCAGAGGCCTCAAGGTTATGTCTGAGCCCAGAGCCACAGAACCATTGCTAAAACCAGGATGGCCTATTGGGGAGGGTGAGAGGAAGGGGGTTCTTCATCTCTCAGCAGCTCAGTTTTTTCCTTGGCCTAACAGTGATCAGACCAAATAGGGTCTAGCATGGAGCCACCTTGCCTTGTTCCAAGTCTAGCTCCACCTCTTTCCAGCTGAGGTAGAGCTAGCATTTTCGTGGCAAATTATTGAATGTCTTAACATCTCAAGGCCTTAAGTTCCTTCATTTGTAAAATGCAAGAGACTAATAGCCCCTACTTAATAGAGCTATTGTAGGAGTCAATATATTAATATTCATAAAGCACCTTAGAACAGATCTGTCACATAGTAAGCACCATTTAAGAGTTCTTGTTGTAATCATTAGCATTATGTAGTATGTGCCTATTGAATGTGTATGTTGATAGGCATAGTCTGTCTTTATAACCAAAAATATATATACACAAGTATTTGTGCAGTGTTCTCTCCATGGACAAAAATATACCCAAACTTTAAAATTTCTATCAACAATAAACATAGAAAAATATCTAAAAGTATGTACACCAAAGGAATAGCAGAGATTGTTGCTAGGGAGTGAGAAAAGGTGGGGAGAATGCTTTCATTTTTTACCTATTTTGGAATTTTTGGAATTTTTTACAGAAGCATGAGTTATTTCTATAATCTCAACTTTTTCATCTTTTTTTGTCAATAATATCTTTATTACACTGTCAGCTGGGCTAGTCCAAGACTGCTTCCACTACCACTTGGTGTCTCAGCTAAGAATGCCTGCCTCAGTTCCCCCTGGAATCCCACCATAGGCACTTGCTGCTGCTGAGATCGCCTCAGGTTCAGCTGACATCATGGTTGCTCAGTAAGGCTGTCTTTTTATACCTGGTGTGTGCTGTTCTGTAGTCCGTCTCAAGTGTAAGTGTCCCTGGCCTGCTCCACTGTGCTGCGGGCAGCTCCTCAGAACATCAGGCATCTCTGGTGGCTGCTCTGCTCAAATTTTAATCTGTAACAAAATTAAAGGCTATAGATGCTATTTTTAAAAAGCATTAATTTTAAGGGAAACCCCAAACTGAAGTTCAAGCTTTTTTTATTTTATTTTTTTGTAAGTGAAATTCTGAAAGATTAAAATGTGATGAATAAAACTCATCATTTGTAGAAATGACACAAAATTAGTAATTTTCTTATGGACCAAAGGTGTGGTTGAAGAGTTGTAAAGACACCCAAAGTCATTCAGAATCACTTGTAGGTAGTTTCAGTGAGATTAGCTTATGATGTAGTTAAAACCTTGAGAGGTAAAACCCAGGTCTTTGTCCCCTTTTTCAAATAAGGATATCTATACCAATTATCCTATGCCTGTTCCACCATTTTATATTGAGAGGAAGGGACAGATGGCATTTTCCTCAGTTCATGGATCTTAAGAAGGAGAGGAATTTCAGTCAAATCTATGCTTAGGGAACAGCTGTATTTAAGGAAATGCACTTGAGAAATGTCATTCATACCTGGGCCTAATTTATTTTTATTTTTTAAACATCACATTTATTTTTCTTTTCTTTTCTTTTCTTTTTTAAATCCTCATCCAAGGATATTTTTCCCCTGATTTTTTTCCTTTTTAGAGAGAGGGAAAGAAAGAGAAATATCTATGTGAGAGAAATACATCAATTGGTTGCCTCCCACATGATCCCTGATGAGGGCACAGGACAGGAAGAAGCCTGCAACTGAAGTATGTTCCCTCAACCAAAATCAAACCCGGATCCCTTCGGTCCAAAGGCCAATACTCTATCCACTAAGCCAACCCAGCTAGGACCTACCTGAACCTAATTTAGATGGTAAAATTCTGGACTTCAAGATGCTGCTATTAATAATAGGTTTGAAGTTTGGGGTACCTTGAGACAGGGAGTAGGGGGTGAGTATTTTGCAAGTGGGAGGAACATGAATCATTAGGGACCAGAGGACATACAGTGGTAACTAGTCTTCATAATAGCCTCCAGTGACAGTCATGTCCTTGCATAGTATCCTCCCAAATCTCCCAAATTGTATTGTGGTTGATCTATGAGCTAATAGAAATTCTCTCTCTCTCTCTCTCTCTCTCTCTCTCTCTCTCTCTCTCTCTCTGTCTCTGTCTCTCTCTATCTCTCTCTCTCTCTCTCTCTCTCTCTGTCTCTGTCTCTCTCTATCTCTGTCTCTCTCTATCTCTGTCTCTTTCTCTGTCTCTCTCTCCCTTCCCTCCCTCCTTACACGCGCCCCACCCCCCCTACCCCCATTTCTGGGAGAAGTCAGCCACCATGTCATAATGATACTCAAGAAACTCTGTGGAAAAGCCCATATAATAAAAAATTGAGCTCTCTGTCAACAGCAAGAGAGGAACTGAGACCTCTAGGAACTGAGTTTACTATCTAGGAAACAGATCCTCCAACCCCAATCAAACCTTCAGATGATGGAGCCCCAGCTGACATCTTGACTAACACTTCATAAAAGACCTGATCTAGAACCACCTAACTCTCGGAAATTGTGTCAAATAATGAATATTTGTTGTTCTAGAGTCTAGAATCTAGACCACTGAGTTTAGAGGTAGCAGTAATGCAGCAATACATAATAAATAACAAATATGGTTGCTGTACTTATTTTCTGAATTCCTGAACTCAGAAGCTTCTGTAAAACTAAGAAGTATTCATGATGACCTGACTTCTTACAAAATTAGTCCTCATGTGTTCCTGCCAACCTTGCTCATCTAGTTTTGAAAAAGAAGACCTCACGAAATCCATGGAAGTGCTGTTAGAAAATGAGTCGATCAGCAAAGCAATTGACAATGTTGATATTGGAAGAAGAACCATCCACCTGAGATAATTCAGGCAGGGGCTAAGCAAGGTTCCAGGGCAGACTGTCAATAAGCGACATATTGGTTACAGTCAAAGGAGCAAGCTTAGACAATCAGCAAAGCTTTTCTATGCAGTTGATATCCACATATAATTTTTCCGCCCTCCTCTGTCCCCATGTGGGTCCTGTGCACTGACAACAAATGGTGTCCTCGATTTAAGGGCAGAGACAGCCCCAGATATTGATCCTATTTAACTCCCAATGCTCACTTATCACTCTTTTCCCACAGCCCTCATCTATGCATAGAAGTCATTCCTAGTCCCTTTATGTCCAGGCTTTGAAATTCAAAAATCCAAAACCAGGGCTCAAGTGCAACAGGCACAAATGAAATCATGGAAGTATTAGGACCATATAAACCCGTATGTTAATTTTGTGTTTTATAAGTATTATTCCATCAAAGTGGAGCTCAGCAATGTAATTTAATGAATTACAGTGTTCCTAACAATCATGGGGGAAAGAAGCAGGATATAAGATAAGGCAAATATTTCATAATTTTTAGAAGCAGGGTATAAGATAAGGCAAACATTTCATAATTTTTAGAAGCTGGATATAAGATAAGGCAAACATTTCATAATTTTCATATCAGGCTGAATGCTCTGTGTTGCATAATGTGGTTCCTCAAAAAAACCCTCTGGCTCTTCTATACAATTTATGAAATGTTTGATGTTATTTTAAGTGAAGTAACTGTATTTTGCATCTAAGTTTACTCAAAAGCCATCGGAGACACCATACTTGGAGTTGGGATGACAGGTAAAAGGTATGGCTATTAGTCTGAAGAGTTCCACAGAAATTTGGGGAAAACTTTTGGATTTCCCTAGGCCATGGACATTTGGGTAGGGGAGTAAGGAAATTTCCCCTAGAAAAAAGGGACAGGGATGTTCCTAATTAACCATTATATTACATTTGAGGTCCCATCATGGATAGTTTGGACTAGGGTGGTGTAGTCAACTGCACAACTGAGCAAGAAGTGCATGCTCCCCAATGCTGCCCAATTTTGGATAATGTATGTCAGGATATTGATGCTAATCCCACAACAAGCCGCTATGGTCCAAAGAAATCCACTGCAAAGAAAACAGGAACCTGTGTAACTACATTGAAACTAGTCATATGGTCTTTGGGAATAATTACACAATCTATGGTTGGATGTTACAGTGATAAGCTATATCTACATCATTACCTGAACTTAGAGTTACTCAGCCTAAGAAATTCTCTGGTGAAATAACTGGTGGCAGAAGACCTCAATGTCTGGTGTTTACTAGCCTCTAGACACCCCATTCCTTAAGAGAGTAGAGCTTTTCAGGAAGCATATTTGATATGCTTGAACTTGATCAGTCTACACTCTGTTCCTTCTGCTAGAACAGGATTCCATTATCCAGTTGAAAGACATTAGGTTGCTTATATTTCTCTGGTGGTTACAAATAAAGCTACTATAAAGATTTGCACACAGGTTGCTGTGTGAACAAAAGTATTCATTTCTCTTGGGTAAATATCTAGGTGTAGGATCTCTGAGTCATATGCAAAGTGTATGTTTAACTTTATAAGAAACTGCCAAACAGTATTCCATAGTTGTACCATTTTGCATTCCCACCATTCATATGTGAAAATAAACAAAGATCACCCAAATGATGACAAACAGAGGCTATTTACTCAGAGTTTGCTACATAGCAAGGGAGTCAGCCACCATCACTTGCAAGCTAACCAGAAGCAGGGTGTCCTATGTGATTGGTTGGGAAGCCCTTTTGACTTTCTCTGATTGGTCCTAAATTGGAAACAGGAGCAAAAAAAATAGAGAACTTGGCAGTTACTGTGCGGGGTCAATTGCTGCAAAGGTTGAGGTTTGGCTTCCTGGACTGGTTGCTGCAGAGGTGTGGTTTGGCTTCTCTGCTACTTGCTCCAGAGGTTGTAGGTCAGAATTCTATATTTTCATATGATTCTGGTCATTGTCCTTTTGATATTCTCTCACTAGCAATGTCTGAGCATACCAGTTGCTCTGCATCCTCATCAGTACTTGGTATTATGAGCTTGGGAGAGATTTATGGGGTCTTTTTAGCCATTCTAATAGGTGTATAATAGTATGTCATTGTTGCTTTAATTCATATTTTGCTAATGACTAATTATACTGAGCACCTTCTCATGTCTTTATTTGATTTTTGTTTATTCTCTTCCGTTTCTGCACTAGCTAGGACTTCTAATATGATCCTGAATAGGAGCTCTGAAAGTGGACAACTTTCCCTTGTGCTTGCTGTTAGGAGAAAGAAAATGGTATTTCATAACTAAGTATGGTGTTAGTTATACATTTTCAATTTCATCAGTTTGAGGAAATTCCCTCCTACTCATAGTTTGCTGGTAGTTACCATAAATGGATGTTATCGCGTGATTTTTTTTATTGTTGTTAATCCTCACCGAGGATATTTTTCCTTTAACTTTTAGGATGAGTGGAAGAGTGAAAAAAAGACAGAGAGAAACATCGATGTGAGAGACATTGATTGGCCTCCTGCATGAGTCCGACCAGGCTCCAGGCATGGGGAGAAGCCCGCAACAAGGTACATGCCTTTGACCAGAATTGAACCTGGGACACTTGTCTGAAGGCCAACACTCTATCCACTGAGCCAAATGATCTAGGGATGTCACATGCTTTCTTCTTCTTTTTTTAATATATTTTATTGATTTTGTACAGAGAGGAAGAAAGAGAGATAGAGAGCTAGAAACATCGATGAGAGTTATCGATCAGCTGCCTCTTGCACACCCCCTACTGGGGATATGCCCGCAACTAAGGTACATGCCCTTGACCGGAATCGAATCCGGGTCCCTTCAGTCCCCAAGCCGACGCTCTATCCATTGACCCAAATCGGTTTCGGCTGTCACATGCTTTTTTCTTCACATAGTAAGATGATCATATGATTTTTTTTTTCCTTAGCTGCTAAGATGTTAAAATGTATTGATTGACTTTCAAGTGTATAACCATCCTTGCATTCCCAAGATGAACTCCACTTGAATGTGCAGGCCCCTAGCCCAATTCGCAGTTATATCCATCTGCTGCTTATTACTGGTCCTAGTAAGCTTCACAGCACTCTCCACAGGGCCACCGATAGATAGCTGGCAGAACGCAAATGGGCCATCAAGCACTGGACCGTCCTCACCAGCACTGAGTCTCTACAGCTGCCTGCTGTACTCAGACATTGTTATCTGGGAGGATGGAGTGCAAGAATTTTATGTAGTCATCACTGTGTACTTGGTTATCTCCTCAGCCAGGGCTTTGTGAGGGTGATAGATTTCCATTTTGCCTTAGAGACCGTAGTTAAGTGGCAAATTGTGAGTCATGCAGATTTGATGAGGCTTCATTGCGTAGCTTTGTCCATAAGAGTAATTTCCAGCATCCTATCATAGAATAGTAACTGACTTTCTTCCTGGTACCCTGAGTCTGTACCATCTTGCTTGCCTCCTTCCCTCCCATTCATCTATCTGATATTGTGATTTTTTAAAAATATATTTGTATTAATTTCAGAGAGGAAGGGAGTGGCAGAGAGACATAGAAACATCAATGATGAGAGAGAATCATTAGTCAGCTGCCTCCTTCACACCACTATTAGGAATCGAGCACACAACCCTCACAAGTGCCTTTACCGGAATCAAACGAGGACCCTTGAGTCCACAGTGGCAGCAGCAAAGGTATGATGGGTCGTCACCTTCCCCTGATCACCAAGGCTAGGTTAAATGTCATGCTCTTCCTTGCATCATGCTGTCTTGGGCTACTTCCTCTTAGAACCTAGCCACCATGCAGTGAGGAAACCCAAGCCACATGAGAAGGCCACATATAGATGTTCCAGCCAACAGCCCACACTTGAGATACCAGCGAACAGGCAATATTGACCACCAGGCACGGAGAATGCAGAAGCCTTTGAGATGTCTCCTTCCTCAGCCACTGTCTGACTACAACCATGGGAGATTCCCTAAGTGGGAATAATAGCTGAGCCACCAGAACTTAAGATAACAATAAATGATTGTTAATGTTTACGTCACTGAGTTAATCTTTTAAAAGACTAACTTCATGTTTCAGTTAATGTCTTAAGTCATTAAAATGATTGTTAATGTTTTAGATCACTAAGTTTTGGGATGATTCATTATCCAATTGATAATTGGAACAAACCTTCAGAAGCCAGGGAGAGGAAGGAGAAGAAGGCCTGGAGAGAAAAGCTAACCCAGTCCTTGTATCAAAAAGGTTGATAGAGAGGATAGGCCCCTTGCCTTATAAGAGACAGAACTATATAGGCACAGGCATATAGGGTTAAACCGCATTTGTCCAACAAATGTCATTCTACTTTGTGGCTGTCAACATATAGGTGGGCCTCTAGCAAATCCAATATGGGGGGGGGCAGATTTTTTTCCTGTCTCCATCCAACATAAACATATATATCACCAGCAGAGATATATACTGGTGAAGATACTATAGGTTTGGCAGAAGAGACATTATGGAGAAGAGCTGAAAAAATTTAACCCATTTCTAAACAACCATGAAGATGCAGAAAATAATACCAAAAATGAGCCTTGGAAAAGAGTTCTGTACAGTTCTTTAGGGGTAAAGGAAGAGGAGTATTGGGCTGAATATTTACTTAGTATTTACTTATTGGTCCAGGAGTATTTACTTAGTATTACCTTATTGGTCCAGGAGTCATAGGTAAATACTGTGTTCTGTCTTATCACCTACCTCTCAGGTGAAAAGTCCACAGGTTTTTATAAAGAAGTCTTGAGAAGAAATTTGAGCATATTCAAACCTTGGAATCTGGGCCAGGGAAGTGGAGGGGTTGGTCATGGGATTACAATCTAAAATACAAATGGCCAAAAGGTTTCAGCAGACTCCCAAAGTACATATATAGTAGACACAAAATAAATGAATGAATGAATAAACAGATGAATAAATAAATAATTACAGCACAGTAAATGACACCTTTCCTCTCTTTTTAAAAAAAAGAAAAATTGACTCAATTAAAGGAAAAATATCCTTGGTGAGGATTAATAACAATAAAGTCACAGATACATATACACACACACAAACAGATGCTTAGAATATTGCATACAATTTCTGCCTTGAACTCTAGGTTAAGCAGCCCTGCAGGACACAATAGCTTTGTCAAGCCAAGTGGCTATCTTGAGAAGTAATTTGTGTGTTACATAATACTGTGGTTAAATCATCTGCCAAGCCAACTTTTGTTAGTGGATCCCTTTAATATATTCCAAATACAAACATTTATGAAGAAGAATATGAATATATTCCTCCTGCATTGTACTACTGTTCATATATGGTGTCACCCTGGGCTTAATTTCCATTTCCTGAGACATTATATCACAGAAATGTAAAACTTAATGAAAGAAGCAAAAATAACATGAAAATACAAAATAAGGAAAAAGAAGATAGAGAAATGCTTAAACTGAAAAATCAATGTTAACCAACTTAAATGTAAATTTTAAAATATCAATTTTTAAAATAAAAAATGGAGAAACCAAGATGGCTACATAGGTAAATACCTGAAATTGCTGCCTCAAACAACCACTTCAAAACTACAACTAAAAGACAAAACAGAAATCATCCAGAAACACTGGCTGAGTAGAAATTCTACAACTAGAAAGAAAGAGAAAAGCACACTGAGACTCAGAGGAGGTACAGAAGTAAAGTTCAGAGGTACAAAGGCACGCATGTAGAAAGGGCTGGCAACTGAGTATGCAGTTGTCTTTCTCAACCGAGAGGGAGACACAAGCTACCGACTGCTCTGAACTCCAGTTCTGAATGAGACTCTGGAGACCCAGACTCATGCGGGGAGAAACTGGATTGTCTGTCATTGGGCAGAACTCAAGGGCAGCTTTCTCTCAGAGGTGCTTGCAGCAATTACCATGGGAAACTGAGACCCAGGAGCATCCATTGCTGTTTGCTCTGCCTTGTGGATTCCCACCCAAGCTGTGTGCAGAGGCTTTGGCATATGAATAGCCTGGTCTTTGCAATCTAAAATTACCTAACAAACTGCAGCTGGGTCAGAGAGACCCAGAACATCCAAAAGAAGGCCCAAGGCCCCACAGAAGCTTGCATTGCTTCATAGCTGGGCCTCATCGGGGCACCTCCAAACCCCAAACAAAGAAGAGAAACCTGCAGATCTTTTTGTATCTCCTGCTGGGTGGCCTCAGGCACAGGCTAAATTTCCACCTCCTTAGAGATCCAAGAGCCAGTGTATCCAGTGGTCAGAGTGGGACCATCCAGATTACAACTCCTTGGATCCATAAGGGACACAATCAGGGGGCAGACTCAGTGAGCACCAAAGCCTCACTGAAGCAAGTCTTGCCCCACAGAATGTCTCCAGCACAAAAGTTCTCCCATCATAGACACAGCTGATTCTCACAGCCAATTGGCCTGGAGATCAATTCTTCCCAGTGATGCCAACAACAATCAAGGCTTAACTACAACAAGACTGTGCACACAGCCCATAATGGGGTGCACTACACTTCAGCTCAGGTAACTGGGAAGGCTGAGCCACTGGGCTCTATAGGACACCTAGCACACAAAGCCACTCTGTCAACACAGAGAAGCAGCCAAAATGTGGAGACAAAGAAATAAGAAAGTAAACTACTGGATATAGATTTCAAAGCCATGGTTATAAGGTTTTTCAAGAATTTTCTAGAATCTACTGAGAAATTTAGTGAGACCCTTGAGGATATGAAAAAGGACCAATTAGAAATGAAGCATTCATTGACTGAAATAAAGAATAATATACAGAGATCCAACAGCAGACTAGAGGATTACAAGAATCAAGTCAAAGATTTGAAATACCAAGAAGCAAAAAACACCAAACTGGAAAAGCAAAAAGCAAAAAGAATCCAAAAGTATGAAGATAGTGTAAGGAGCCTATGGGACAACTTCAAGTGTAACAACATCTGAATTATGGGGGTCAAGGAGAGAGCAAAATACTGAAAACATATTTGAAGAAATAATGACCAAAAATTTCCCCCACCCAGTGAAAGAAATAGACTTACAAGTCCCAGAAGTGTACAGTACCCCAAATAAAAGGAATCCAAAGAGGACCACGCCAAGACACATCATAATTAAAATGCCAAGAGCAAAAGACAAAAAGAGAATCTTAAAAGCAGAAAGAGAAAAACAGTTACCTACAAGGGTGTACCCATACGATTGTCAGCTGATTTCTCAACAGAAACTATGCAGGCCGGAAGGGAGTGGCAAGAAATATTCAAAGTGATGAATAGCAAGAACCTACAAACAAGATTACTTTACCCAGCAAAGTTTTCATTCAGAATTGAAGGGCAGATAAAGAGCTTCACAGATAAGAAAAAGCTAAAGGAGTTCATCACCACCAAACCAATATTATATGAATGCTGAAAGGTATTCTTTAAAAAGAGGAAGAAGAAGAAAAAAGTAAAGTTAAAAATTATGATCAACAAATACATATATATCAACAAGTGAATCTAAAAATCAAATGAATTTAAAATCTGAGGAACAGAATAAACTGGTGAATATAATAGAATCAGGGGCAAAGAAAGAAAGTGGATTGATAATTATCAGGAGAAAAGGGGTGTGGGATTGCAGGAAGAGACTGGACTAAAATTGTACACCTATGAATGAGGACAGTGGGGTGGGGGGGAGGACAGAGGGTGGGGTGGGAACTGGGTAGAAGGGAGCTATGGGGGGGGAGGGGGGAGAGAAACAATTGTAATAATCTGAGCAATAAAGATTTATTAAATTTTAAAAAAAGAAAGAAAGCAGAGTATGGCTCATGAAATAGGGTTGTGTAGAGATTCCCTACAGCTTGCCTCAAACACAGAGCATGCAATACACAAAATAAACACACAAAAGCTTATCATCTGCCCTTCTTACTCCACAAGTGACACATATGTCCACTCTATATTTTTCCTGAGAAAGCTGGCCTTTATAACCAGGATGAAGGCACTGCTTCTCAGTCCAAAGAGATATTGCAGATGCTTCAAAAACATGGATGATCAAACACACCTTTATCTCCATCCCCTCCTAATGACACTATAATGGCAGCAGTACAGACAGACCAGTGTGGCTCAGTGGTTGAGCATCAACCTATGAACCAGGAGGTCACGATTCAATTCTGGGGAAAGGCACATACCCAGGTTTCAAACTCAATCCACTGTGTGGGGTGTATAGGAAGCAGCTAATCAATGATTCTCTCTCATCATTGATGTTTCTGTCTCTTTCCCTCTCTCCCTTCATCTCTGAAATCAATAAAAATATATTATAATGAAAGCAGTGCAATTTTTTTAAAACATGTAAACCCACAAGAATAAAAACAGCAGGAGATGTGGCAACTACAGATGGGTGTTGTTAATAAATTCTATCACCTGGAAGCAATAAGGTGATAACAGCTTTCATAGATTAAAGATGAAAAAGTAGCCCTGGCTAGTGTAATGCCTCAGTTGGTTGGAGCTTCCTCCTGTGCACCAAACAATGGCAGATTGGATTCCCAGTCAGTCAGGGCACATACCCAGGTTGCAGATTTGAATCCCAGTGAGAAGCAACTGATCTCTCTCTCTCTCTCTCTCTCTCTCTCTCTCTCTCTCTCTCTCTCTCTTTCTCTCTCTCTCTTTATCCTTTCCTGTCTTTCTCACTCTCTCTAAAATCAATTTTTTTAAGAAAAAGATACATGGAGCAGGACAGAGCTGGGGTTATAAAATTCCCACCAGCAATTGAAGGCCCCTGTGAAGGCACAAGTGCAGAGGAAGACTGGACACTGAAGAATTCACTGATAATCCTCAAAGGCAGCAGATCTTTCTCCATCTGCACAGCCAGGCCACTGCCTCTGCATAGCCCTGGAGGAAAGTAGAAGTTCATTTCCTAGGAACACCAGGCAAGACTGAGCACCAGAGTGCAATATGATCCTGAAAACAGCATACTGGGCAGGGAATTCCCAGCCCCCAACCCGCCCAAGCCTCAAATGACATTTGCTGACATCTCATCTCCTGCTGTCTATTATTGTGGGTTTTTATGCAGGGTGGGGAAAAATAGTTTCACTGTTTTTATATGGAAAATAATACAATAATTAATAAATAAGAATAAACTCGTTGTTTCGAGTATTCACAACTGTAAACATACTTTTGCCCCAACCTGTATGAAACAGCAGCAGCCAGACTGAGATAAATGAGAGATAAGAGAACTCCTGTTTGGGAAAATGAGCATAACTGTGTGATCCACATCCTGAGTGGTTCAGAGTTTGGGATCTGGAGAAGTGCTGTGTGCAATTACAGAGATGAGACAAGAAATAATAATTTAGAAATACCGGGGCCCAGGCAGGAAGCCCAACACAAGGAGAAGGACTTCAACTCGTGCCCAGGCCTTGCCAACCTTTTATTCAATTTTGGACACACATCTAGCCCTTAGTCAGGTAATTGCGGTAACAGACAGACTTTCTTAAAGTTCAGGTAATATTAGAAAGATTTACTCTGAAATTATTTGGTCAGGAAATTGCTTGACTGTTGTCTAGACTAAACAATCAGTGCACAGCTCTGGCCATTGCAGGGCTGAAAGTTCACCAGCTTTCCAGGCTCCTTGTTTACACTTCTCCAATAGTGAAGACAATGAGTGGCTTCCCACACATAACCAAGTGAAATGACCTACACATACTGGCTTAAGGGTCCTCCCATAGAACAGTCAGGTCCCACCTGATCACCCTCAGCAAAGCCCTCCAGTAGAACAATCCCATTGGAAGATGCACACAAACTTCCCATAGAGCATCTCCTAAGGCTTCCTTTTAAAATGAAAGATAGACAAACATCACCAGGTATATGAGGAAAGATTCTGATGTGAAATACAGAGACTGAAGAGAAAGGGAACTTGTAGAAGAGAGATAAGAGGGGACTGAAGAGAACATTTTTGAAATTATGGTTAACATTGAAAGAGAGATAAGAGGTGATATTGCAGCTAAGAAACAAAACCAGGAAACTGTTTTTTAAACATGGAGATTAAGGATGGGCCCTTGATAATATAAATGTGATAGCAGACACTAAAGTTTCAAAAGAAGGTTTTGAGGAGGAGTTATTGAGATCTCACAGAAAAAGACAAAGAAAAGACTTCGTGAATGAGAGAAGAGGGGGAAAGGGTAAGGAAAACTTATAAAATAAATAAGAAATTTTTCTAGAACTAAGAGCATTAGTTCCGGATTGATACAACCCAATAAGTGCCAACAAAATGAACACAAAACACATAACCCAAGACATCCCCAGGGAGGAAGGGAGAGAGATAGAGAGCTAGAAACGTCGATGAGAGAGAAACATCGACCAGCTGCCTCCTGCACAACCCCTAACGGGGATGTGTCCGCAACCAATGTACATGCCCTTGACCGGAATCGAACCTGGGACCTTTCAGTCTGCAGACCGATGCTCTACCACTGAGCCAAACCAGCTTCGGCCAGAGAGATTTTTTTTTAAGTCACATAGTGAACCCAAATGGTATCAAACTCCTCAATAGCAAAATTGGAAACCAGAAGTGGAACAGTGCCTCCAAGAAATTTGAGGAAAATTCTGACCCACATACCTGGCCAAATTGTCAATCAAATGTGAAGGTAAAGTTCTTTTCAGACATACAAGAAGTAAACCATTTTACCTCCTCTAGACCCTTCCTCAAGAAGCTACTGGAGGGTGTGTACCACTGTCCTAAGGAAATAAGCTGAGAAAGAAGGCATGGGATCCAGGAAACAGAGGAGAGGCAAAGAGAATTCGCAAGGATGATGGTGAGAGAATAACAATTAAAAAGCAGGTCTACAGAACAATCTAGAGCAGTGGTAAGCAAACTCATTAGTCAACAGAGCCAAATATCTACAGTACAACAATTGAAATTTCTTTTGAGAGCCAAATTTTTTAAACTTAAACTTCTTCTAACGCCACTTCTTCAAAATAAACTCACCCAGTATTTTGTGAAAGTGCCACACTCAAGGGGCCAAAGAGCCACATGTGACTCATGAGCCACAGTTTGCCGACCATGGATCTAGAGTAAAGCAGGAAGTACGCCCCAATAATGAATGAATGAATGACAAAATTTTACTTTGATTAAACTTGGCCAGGTGGCCCAGTTGGTTGAAGCATCGTACTGTACACCAAAAGGTTTGGGGTTCAATTCCAGGTCAGGGCACTTACCTAAGCTGTGGGTTCCATCCCTAGTTGGGACACATATGGGAGACAACTGATTGATGTTTCTCTATCACATCGATGTTCCTCTCTCTCTGAAATCAATAAAAAAACATCCTCAGGAGAGGATTTAAAAATAGATGTGAATTAAAATTTTAAGATGTAGAAATATTTTTAAAGTTATTGTACAGATGTCACAACAAAAGATAAGGAATAAGATGGATTTCTCCATTAAATCCTCTCTGCCCAATATTAGTTCATGTGTTTTCTTCTACTCCTGCTTACAATGCCAACTAATAATGACATAGCTATAAGAAATGCCAAGGTTTCCTTTCCTGCTGCCTGATGTCCAGTCGATGCCTGGCTTCCCAAACCATTCCTTTATATTTCATTCATTTCACAAACAAAATGAGGACAAACTGTGTTGTTAAAAGAGCAATTGTGCCCTGGTCAGTGTTTCTCAGTGGTTAGAGCATCAGCCCACACACTGAAAGTTTTGGGTTTGATTCCTGGTCAAGGTTCAATCCCCAGCCGTTGTTGGGGTGTTTGTGGGAGGCAACCCCCCCCCTCTCTCTCTCTTCCCTTACTTCCTTCTATTCTCTCTAAAAATCAATGGAAAAATATCCTCAGGTGAGTATTAACAAACAAACCCAAAAAAGGGAGCAATTGTATCACCTATTAAAGTCTGACCAGTAAGTTCACAGGTCTTTTTGGGTGCCAGCCTCACTGTTCTGCAGAAACTGAAGTGACACAAGAACACTAGGGTATGTGTGTGTGTGTGTGTGTGTGTGTGTGTGTGTGTGTGTGTGTCTTCATTCCAGTGGCCAAAGGCTCCTGCCTTGATGACTCTGTGTGGCCTGATGAGAGGAGAGAGATGCTTGGTGGGAGCCTGATAGTCTATCAATCCTGCCACAACCTGGACTGGATGGCATTCTTGTTTAACAGGTATCTTTTTAGTCGAAAGTTATAATTATCTGTTAGTCGGGATTATTCATGCTTTTGAATGAAGAGGAAGGAAGAGGTAACTCCACAATCTCATGCTTTAACAACCAAGCAGGAGTCAGCAGAGGTGGTCCATGCCATAGAGATCCTTCTAAGGCCATGAATGGACATAGGTGGGGGTCAGGAAAGGGATGAGGCTCAGGAATGGGACAATTGGCAGAGTTCAGATCAGAGAAGAGACAATGGTACCTGGATCTTAATGGCATTAAAAGGCTGACACAAATGGCTCTCATGGACGATAGTGAGACTATTGAGGATATTCAAATATGAACACATTATATAACAGTATTCTCTCAATTGTTAAATTCTTAGCTGACAAAACACATCATAATTATGTAAGAGATTGTTATTAATCAAGCAATACTGTATAAATATTTAAGGGTGTGGAAGTGTGTAAGAGTAATATTATATAAGTATTTCAGGGTGTGGAATTATATAAGGGATTATAAAGAATCATACTATTAATAATGCAACTTACTTCGATTTTAGCCAAGAAACAAAACCAGGAAATACAACTTACCCTCAAATGGCTCAAGAAAAAAAATACAGATATAGAGAAAGCAAATGAGGCAAAATATCAGCATTTGACTAAGCTATATGGGTATCTATTGTACTGCTATTCTGTTAACTTTCCTACAGATTTGAACTAAATATTTGTTAGGAAGCTTAAATTATTTTTAAAAACTGAAATACTTTGTTTGCTACAGTGTGAATGTCAAAATGTCCTGCCTCTTGGTTCCACTCACAGGATTGGTGGAATTCCCCAACCTTCTTCCATCCAAAATGCCTGCCCCCAGACTGCCCAGACAACAGGCACTGCTCTCTCAAAGCCCTTTGGTACCAGATGTCTCCCCACTATGCCCGGCAGCTCTCTTTTGGGGCTCCCATAGCATTCTATAACAACATGACTTCACTGCATTGTATTCATCTATTTACCTTTCTCTTTTTGTAATCTCCAGCAGCTAGCATAATGTGCAGCCTACAGGAAATACTATTTCCATGTTGTGGAAGCAGTGAGTGAAGGAATGGCCTGTTGGATGGACAAATAGACAGATGGTAGGTGGAGTATGACAAATGAAAGCAAGTAACCTCCAGGCTAGTTGACAGGGACTAAAATGATCAAAGTGTTAAAGGGTTTAGATTCTTGCTGTCTGAGACCCTAAACTGTGGTGAAAGCACTATGCCACCACATGGAGTTGACTGAGTCCCCACTATCAACCAGGAATGTGGGAAGGAGATTCAGCAGTAAGCAGCCCAGAAATAAAGTCTCTGCTCTCAAGGTGCTTGCATTCTTTGGGAGGAGACAAACTCTAAAGAAATGCATATCCAACAGTATATATCGGGTGGTGGTGTGTTAAAAGTCAAGGGGCAGGGTAAGGGCTTCATACTGGGAGAAAGTGGCAGAAGTCATGATTTCCAACAGCATGACCAAGTAAAGCCATCAGAAACCTCACATCTCTGCCTCCCTGAGAGATGGCCCAGCCAGAGCCTGGCTTGAGTCTAAGGAGCACTGCCTCCCCCTAGCGGTTAAGACAGGAAACGCATGCCAGGCTGAGGAGAGGCTGAAGAGCGACCCCTGCCTGGCAGACAGAAACCAGTCAGAGAACCGGCCAGGAACTGAGCAGGAAGGGCATGTGGGGGGCTGTGGGCAGTGGCACAGAGCCTGGGCCTGTGCTCTCCTCCCTCTTCAAGGGCAGAATCTTTGGCCAGCCTCCCAATCTTCCCAAGGCTATACTCCCCACCCCTGCCCCCTTCCCCAGCCCTTCTGATACAGCCCTCACTGAGAGCTCTGATTGCTGACAAACACACTGCCTTTTCTAGGCAGCACTGAGCTCCCTCTCTTACTGGAAGCTCTTCTTTTCTGGGACAACACGCTCTCCACGTCCTCCTCACTCTCCCTCACAGGCACCTCTGGTTCTCAAAAGGAGGTGTTATCTGGGTTCCATACTCAGCTCACTTCTCTTTTCATTCCAGTGCCTTGCCCCCTCCCAAGTTTCTCTGCAGCCCTGAACCCCCTTGGCAAGCTCCAAACCCCACATAACCAGTTGCTTCCATGTTCTAAATTACTGTCAGTCTGTGAATTCCTTCTGAGAAAGATCTTAATTAATGTATTATTTCCCAGTGCCTGTACCTTTTGGTACACCATCAGCACTCGATAAAGCCTAAAACTACTCCTATGTGGGATGTACCAAGTAAAGGGGGGAAATGGAGGGGAAAAAAGGGACATCTGTAATACTCTCAACAATAAAGGTTTAATATATATATATATATATATATATATATATATATATATATATATATATATATTTCTCCACAGATGATCATATTAAGTAACAAACTTCTGTCCTAGCAGGTTTGGCTCAGTGGAGCATTGGCCTACAAACTAAAGGGTATTGGGTTCAATTTCAATCAAGGCACATGACCCAGTGGTGGGTTCATGATGTATTGTGCTTCTTTATTTCTCTAATTGGTATGCAGGAGGCAGCTGATCAATGATTCTCTCTCACCATTGATGTTTCTGTCTCTCTCACCCTATCCCTTCTGCTCTGAAATCAATAAAAATATATTGGGGGAGGGGGGTGGAGGAGAGGAGGGAGAGAGAGAAAGAAAGAAACTTCCAAGTTTATTTTTTCAAAATGTAACAAGATACAGAAGTTGAAATTTATTGGTTACTTTGTTGTCACTCATTAAAATAAAAATGAGATTTTTACTATCTTTCCGACTGGTGAACTGCAAATGGTTTATAAGTATGGACTCCTCAACCTGAAGCCCCAAGGCCAAATCCCTCCAGCTGGGAGCAACTTTTTCGGTTTAACCACTTTATTTTCCCATATCATTTTCTAAGTGAGCCACAAAATGAAAATATTAAAAATCACACTGTCAATGGCCTGCCTATGTTGTGTCTGGCTTCAGGACATGTTAAATCCCACCGAGTTAAAAAGACATCCTATATACTGTTTTGCCATTGTTTGATTTAGGAGAGTTTTATCTAAATTCTTTTCTTTCATTAGTCTAAAATATTTTTTATTGTTAAACTCAAAATTATAAACATGTGGAGTAATATGTATTATTGACCTAATACAAAGCAAGTTTCTATAAATGTGACTACTATCTGCCCTTTGGGAGAACCCAGTGATGAGGGAGGAGGGGAGGACAATAGGAAACGTGGGAGGAATACTGGGAAATGAGCCCCCTAGTGGTGAGTCTAGAGTAAAATGTGTTCACTGTGGACAGACACAGAGAAAAGGTGACTCTCTAGGGAGGGTGGAGATAGAAGGGGGCGTGGCTGGGGAGAGGAAGACTAAAAACTCTAAGGGATGGGACTGGGGTTGGGGGGAAGAGATGCTGAAACAACCACAGGCCGGGGTGCTCATATGGCCACACTGTTTTCCACTATGCTGGGTCGCAGGTACTCGTAGGGCATATCCAGCTTTGCATTCCGGATCTCAATTTCCTTATCCAGGACAGCCAGCTCCTCCCTGAACTTCTTCAGCACGGCGTTGGGCTCCGGGCCTGAAAAGTACTCCTCCTCATGCTGGCCCAGAAGCACCTGAGATGGAGACAGAAGCAGCTGAGAGCCTATGAACCCCAGTTGGGAGCCCCACACCTCCCCACAGCTGCCCCCTTTCTCAGGGACCAGGCCACCCGGCTCTCACTCTAATGGGCTGACGTCTGCCCAGTTGCCAGGTAATGGACATCTGGAGAGAAGCCTGATGAAAGTTGGGCAGTGTCGCCATCACCGTCTCCAGGGTCACATCCTTGGTGGTCGGTGGGGGCAGCCGCATGGTGCAGGGTGCATTAGGGACCCAAGCATACCAATCCAGCTAACAAGGGGAAGATATCTAGAATGAAACTGCTAAGCATAAAAATCCCTTAACCACCTGCACACCCACCGCCCACACCACCACTCCAGGAGCAGATGCCCTCTGCCCCCTATAACAAGTACCTGGCCCAGGTGGACAGAGGCATGCTGGCCAGTGCAGGTGAAGATGCACATGGTGACAAAGTGGCAAAGCTGGTCCCTGGACTCTAAGGACATGGGAAATCCTGCAGGAGGTAAGGACAGTTAGAAGCTGGGAGGCCAGGAACAGAAACAGAGCTCAGAGAGGCTGAACAGGGAGAATACAAGAGGGAAGAAAGAGTGTCAGGGACTCAGAGGAACTATTGTGGACACTGACATGAGCATGAGTTGTGGTAGGAGAAAAGAGATCTCCTGGGAAGGCCCTACTCAATGGGTACTGGTATGGCTCACACCGGCTCGCAAGAGTCAGATATGTTAAATGTTCAGGTATGTAGCAAGCTAATGACATCACAAAGGGAGTTATAGTGAAAATATTTGTACCATGAAATGGGCAAATGCTACAAATCAGAGCTTTTTTCTTTTTCTTTTTTTCTTTTTATGCATTTATGAACAACCACTGGTCCCACTGCACCTGGGACCTAGCGGGATTCTTCTTGCATAAGAACCTGAAAAGGCCATTGGGCATTTAAAATAAGGGTTAGAGATGCTTCTGGGAAGCTTCATAGAAGCAGGGAGGATTCTGGGGATGTTTCCAAGAGGAATCATCCTCACTGGCATTCTCAGGGCAGGGACTCAACTCACCTTGGTCCTGGGCCCCTCGCAGGCCAATTTCAGTGATCTCATGACACCAGCTCTGCAGTTCCAGGTCCTCTTTCACCGCGTTGTCCGTCTTAAAGTAAAGACTCACAATTCCCTCCACATAGCTGTCAAGGGGTTGGGCCAAGAGAGCTGAAGCTCACAGGGAGCCTCCAGGCCATGTGCTCCTTGCCCACATGGCCAGGTCAGGGCACCCAGCCCTCCAACACAGGTCACTTGGTCTCTCAAGCCACTCCCTGACTGCCCACCCTCCCCCCAAGCCCTGCCTTCCCGTTGCCTCACCGATACATGATTTCCCAGAGCCGCAGAGCATCCTGAGCATAGTAAGAAGACTTGACTCCCAGAAGCCCCCGGTCAGCCAGGTCATCAGGGGGACACAATGATCTATAGGTTAAACAGGGTCCAGCGCGCCTAAGCAGATCCACATGGCCACCCCCACCGGTGCTCACCACCTGAGAAGCAAGGATGGGCAGGGTCAGGCAATTCCACCTGCCGGAGGCCAGAGCCAGATGGAGCATGCGCTCCAGAAGCCCCCTTCTCTCTTCATACCTGGTCAAAAATGCCATGTTTGGAGACCAGCCCAGTCCTGGCCCGCACATTAATTTCCAGGGTGTATCGCAGATGGGGGATTATCAGCTGGAGGAAGAGAGCAGGGAAGAGCAAGTCAGGAGAGACCTGCAGCAAGTCCCTGCAGGAAATTGGAAGTGAAGAACAGGAAAGGTGCCAGGTCTTCAGGAAAAGCAGAGCCATGAAGTTCAGTGGTCCCTCAACACCAAGAGTGTTCAGTCAAATTATAATTCATTCCTCAAACCATTGAATTATTGCTGCATACTGGGAAGAAATAATTCTCCTTTTCTTTTCACATAAGACTGTTCAAGTTGTAGCTCAATGTTTCTCAACCTTTTTCATTATCACTCTTCTACACAGCTTTTCCAGATAGTGTTTCCTCTCCCCCATCATTGAAATTTTAATGCTGCACATACTATATCTGTTATGTACTGTGTGTGTGTGTGTGCTTTATTTATTTTTTCATTGACTTCAGAGAGAAAGGGAATGAGAGAGAGAGAGAGATAGAAACATCAATGATGAGAAAGAATCATTGATTGGCTGCCTCCTGCCCACCCACTACTGGGGATTGAGCCCACTACCCAGTATGTGCCCTTGACCTGAAACCCTTTAGTTTGTAGGCCAACATTCTATCCACTGAGCCAAACAAGATAGAGCTGTATATATGTGCTTTATACATAAAATATTCTAAGTTTTTGCACCCTAGAACTTTTCCATAGTTCTGGACTCACTTTCACCCCCTGTGAGGAGTCTAATTGCCTCCATTGGAATGCATGCTCTACCCCGCCTACCTGCAGACCTTCCTCTCCTCCCTTCTCCCTTTTGTCCATTACACTCACCTCTTTTTCTTTCCTCAAACATGCCATGCTTGCTCCTGCCTTAGGACCTCTGCACTGTTCTCAGAACAATATGTACTTTGATCATCTCAAGGCTGGTTCCTCAGAGCCTCATTCTCTATGTCATCTTTCCTGGCCACTCAGTCTGAACTCAAAATCACATTGTTCTGCTATGATACTCTGCATTTTACTATTCACAGCCGATCTGTCATAACACAATCTTTATGAGATGGTAGCCCAAAATGGGCATGAAAATCTCCAAAGATCAGGACCTTTATTTTGCTTAGCACAATCATCTAGAATGGTTCTTGCCCCATTGGAAGTGCCCAAGAAGAAAAGTTCAAATTGTCTGTTTAAAAAAAATTTTTTTTTTTTTAAAGCCATTATTGTGGACCTGAGCCTTTCTAACTGGTCTGTGTGTTACTATTTTAGGACAGGTCAAAACTGGTTGGGAGAGGAGAAACCAAGATGGTGGCACAGGTAAACAACTAAACTGCCGCCTCACACAACAATTTCAAAACTACAACTAACAGACAAAACATCTATCACCCAGAACCACGGGAAAGCTTGCTGAATGAAAGTCTTACAACTAGAAGGAAAGAGAAAGGAGCACAAACGCTGAAAAGCTGAGGTACGGAGGCACAAGAATTTGGCTGGTGGCGGGCAACTGGGGGCACAGCTTTTTTCAACCCAAAGGGAAACAAACTCCCAATCACTTTGAAATCCAGTTTCTGGGGACACGCATTGGTCCCAGACAACTACAGGGAGAAGCTGGTCTGTTGACCATTGGGTTGGAAAGTGAGGGTGACTTTTGCAGAGGTACTCACAGCAATCATTGTTTACTGCACTGGAGCACAGGGACTTGGAAACGCAGGGACTTGGAAATGCGGAAAGATAGAGAAGGCTGATGGCAGCCATCGCTGTTTGCCACATCCCAGCCTAGTGACACCCTGAGACCCCGCTCCACCCTGAGATTCTGCCATGCACATTTTACAAACCCACCCAGAACCCAAAGAACTGCTTTTGCATACAAATGGCCTGCCCTGTGGCAGCTTAACAAAATAAACTGAATCTCCAGTCAGACTGCTCCAAAACCACCAAATCCCAAGCAAAGAGGAGAAAACTATAGTTCTTGCTGTAGCTCCTGCTGGGTGGCCTCAGACAGTAGCTGACCTGCACCCCATTGGAGATCCAGAAACTAGTGTATCTAGTGGTCTGTGTGAGATGACACCAGATTTCAACTACTCTCATAAGGGACACATTCAAGAAGCAAACTCAATGAGCACCAAAGCCCCATTGGAACAAGTCCTGCCCCATAAATGTATCTCCAGCACAGCAATTCTTCCATTATAGACACAGCGGGTCCTCACAGCCAATTGGTTTGGAGGTCAATTCCTCCCAGTGAAACCAACAACAATCAAGACTTAACTACAACAAGGCTGTACATGCAGTCTACAAAGGGGTGCACCAAGAGTGTCCACATCAGGTAACTGGGAGGCTGACCCACTGAACCACATAGGGCACCCAGCACACAAAGGTACCCTATCAATTCAGGGAAGCAGCAAAAATGAGGAGACAAGGAAACAGATCACAAACGAATGAAATGGAGGAGAACAAGTGACTGGACATAGAGTTCAAAACCACGATTATAAGGTTTTTCAAGAATTTCCTAGAAAAGGCCGATAAATTTAAGGAGATCCTCGAGGATATGAAAAAAAAAAAAGAAAAGAAAAGAAAAGAAAAAAAAAACTAGAAATTAAACATACACTGACTGAAATAAAAAATATTATAGAGAGACCCAACAGCAGACTAGAGGAATGCAAGAATCAAGTCAAAGATTTGGAATACAAAGAGGCAAAGGACACTTCTCCAGAGAAGCAAAAAGAGAAGAGAATCCAGAAAGTTGAAGATAGTGTAAGAAGTCTCTGGGACAACTTCAAGTGTAACAACATCAAAATTATGAGGGTGCCAGAAGAAGAGAGAGAGCAAGACACTGAAAACCTATTTGAAGAAATAATGACCTAAAATTTCCCCCACCAGGTAAAAGAAATAAATTTACAAGTTCAGGAAGCACACAGAACCCCAAACAAAGGGAATGCAAAGAGGACTACACCAAGATACATCATAATTACAATGCCAAGGGCAAAAGACAAAGAAAGAATCTTACAAGCAGCAAGAGAAAAACAGTTAGTTAGCTATAAGGAGAACCCATACAATTGTCAGCTGATTTCTCAACAGAAACTATGTAGGCCAGAAGAGAGTTGCAAGAAATATTCAAAGTGATGAATAGCAAGAATCTACAACCAAAATTACTCTACCCAGTGAAGTTATCATTCAGAATTGAAGGGCAGATCTACAGCTTCACAGATGAGAGAAAGCTAAAGGAGTTCATCACCACCAAACCAGTAGTATATGAAATGCTGAAAGGTGTTCTTTAAAAAGAAGAAAAAATTAAAGATAAAAATTATGAACAACAGATACATATCTATCAACAATTGATTCTAAAAGTCAAGTGAATTAAAAATCTTATGAACAGAATAAACTGGTGAATATAATAGAATCAGGGGCATAGAATGGGAGAGGATTGATAATTCTCAGGGGGAAAGGGGTGTGTGTGGCGGGGGGGCGGAGGATACAGGAAGAGACTGGACAAAAATCATACACCTATGGATCAGGACAGTGGGGGATGGGGAGATAAGGGCAGAAGGTGGGGTGGGGACCGGTGGAGGGGAGCTTTTGGGGGGAAGGAGGAGAAACAATTGTAATAATCAGAACAATAAAGATTTATTAAATTAAAAAAAACTGGTTGGGAAAGTCTTCTATGTTATTTGCTTGTTCTTCCCTTTTGCAATGGAATCCTCAGTCTTTTGTGGGCACTGCCTATACACTGTATGTTCATCAATCTGTGCTTTATACATAAAAAGGGTAAGACTTGTCACCTTCCACCCCCTCATGCCTCACCTTGCCAATGAATCATTTCCACCTCCTTGGGAGGTGATGTCACCCTGTTGAAAATACAGAACAAGCCACCTCACTTCACTCTCTTGCTCCCTTGTCTCTTATTGGTTGGCTTTTCCCCACTCCCTGAGATTCTACAGAGAGGGTGCTTCCAGACATGGGACTGTGCCATGGGGCAGAGAGGCAGGCAGGAGAGAAGGGGATAAGGTATTACCTTGAAGATAGGGTGTATCGATGGAAGGCATCTCATGGTGGCCAAAGCGATAACCTCAGCCATCAAATGTCCCCTCAGAAGATGAGAGAGAAGCTCATGAAGCTGGAAGTCAGCACTACGGACCCAGCATTTGGCCAGGAGCCAGGCCATCGGGGGATCCATGGGCAGGAAAAGTGGTGGTGGTGGGGATCCTATGCGTGGCAATTGGAGCTGGATGGAGGATAAAGTGTGGGGAAAGAGGATGAGTGCCCAGGTGCCCAGCAGATCCCCCCTCCTTTGCATTTTAACCCCTCCCTTCTTCCCCAGATTTACTTAGCTTTCTCCATCTCACTGCTGCTACTCCCAGCAGCCACTATTCCTTCTCCTGACTTTCCTACCCACTCAGTGCATTAACATTGTACAAGCTACTCTGCCCATCCTTCTGCAGAAGCTCCTCTTCTACCCACTTCCTGGCCTCCACTTCCCCTTTCACTCCCCTCCGTGTGGACAAGACTCAAACCCTCTGCTTTCTTTATCTCACACTTTTTCAGAAAGTTCAGTTTCTCTCCAATCTTTCAACAACACCCATATTCAGTTGATTAAGTCTCCAGTTACCAGGTAGTCATGAGCTAGATGTAATAATTTGAGTGTTCTGCATCTATAATAATCTATAATAATGAAAACAAATATGCTAACTGGACCGGACATCCTTCCTTATGAAGCAAGGGCTGCAAAAGAAGCCCGGTTCGTGGGTGCCTGCCAGCCGCCAAGGGAAGGCTGGGTCTCAGGTGCCAGAGGGAAGCTGGTACCAGCAGCCAGGACAATTCAGGTTTACTCGCCCTAACCAGTTTAACTCAGTGGATAGGGCATTGGCCTGTGGACAGAAAGGTCCAGGTTCGATTCTGGTCAAGGGCATGTACCTTGGTTGCAGGCACGTCCCCAGTAGGAGGTGTGCAGGAGTCAGCTAACTGATGTTTCTCTCTCATTGATATTTCTAACTCTCTATCCTTCTTCCTTCCTCTCTATAAAAAAATTAATAAAATATTTTTTTTTTAAAAAAAAAGGTCTACTCTTACACAAATTTCAGGCATCGGGCCTCTAGCTATCTCATAATTGGCCAGAGAAAAGCCCACTTGAGCATCTTTTCCTCTTCATTTGTCCTTATTTCTGCAGGTATCTCTTACTTTTCTCTTTCCTTCAATCCAGGCCAGTTTAATTTTCCTCTGCATGCCCATATAGCTTTCCTCTACACACCCACAGCTATTCTCAACAACTTGAGTCCATTACCCCCATCTTGGACAATTGCTGTAGCATGTCACCCTAAACTCCAGATCCAGCATCTCCCTTCTCCAATCTATCCTAAACAAAATGATCCATAGACTGTACCTATAGCATCTTTCACAACAACCTACTCCAGCTTCCTGTGTTCATAGTCCTTGATTTGGCATCCACTGCCCACTACAGCCTGGGCCCTCACATTACCCCTCAGCACACCAGCCCAATTGTCCACTGACTATCTAACTTCTCACACTCTGCACACCTCAGCCTTGCCTCCAAACTCATCTTCCATTGGGAGGAGGTCCTGCTTTTTTGCCAAGGCTCATGCTCACCCTGCCTCCCATGACCCACCCACAATACCTCAACCCTCGGGTACTTCCTCAGTACTGGAGCATATTTAGATTTTCCCAGTCTCTCTCTCCAGCTAGACCACACCTTTCTGCATTTTCCCATTGCCTCCTTTATGGCCACTTCCAGTGCTTCAGCACAAGTGAATCCTCAATGAATTTGGGTGAAGGGCTGAGCTGAGAGGGCCAAACACCAAAGAGCAGAAATCATGAGTCCTCTCACCTGGATGACCATGGGCAAGAGTTTCCCATCAGGCTGCAGTTTCAGCATGACCAGAGGGGCAGCCAGGTATTGCTGGCTACCTAGGATGACATTAGCCTTGATCCCATCCAGCAGGGAGAAGTCGGCTTCAAACAGTGTGCCACCCTGGATGGGGCAGAGGGTGAGGGCTATCAGTAAAAGGCATTTACTTCCCATGCTGATTCCCCAAAGGAAGAAGAACTAGAAGAAAACTAACTTATCTCCATCACCTACTTTGTAACAGGTAATGAATCACATGCTATTGCTTCACATAAGTCTTACAAGTATTTGAATTAACTTCAGGTTTTTAAAATAAAATAAAAATAAAAAAAGGAAACATGATAAAATAAGATAGATAACTTGCCTGAAGTCACACACTATATAAACAGCACAGCCAGGGTTCAAACCCAAGTCTGTCTCACCTTATAATCCAGGAATTTTCTCTGCCCAACCCATCAATTGTTCCATGTTGACTCCTGATTAGTAAGCCTCCCCCATCTGATTCTCTTACTACACACTCCCCCAAATACTTAGCACCAATGCCCAGTTATTTCGTCATTTTGATTGCATCTATCACCCATCTCACACTATTCCTCCCAATATGCTTTTCTCAGTTGAGGGGAAGGCCATGTGGTTGCACACCTCAAGGATCACACAGGATTTCCCTGTAGAATCTCCTCTTGCATCTGGGGGCAAATTGGGCTCATAGTGGGGCCTGGAGCAGCATAAACACAGACCACACTCCCATTTCACTGCGTGGCCTCCTTTGGGCCATCATGTCCATACCTTCAGCTCCTGCTCCAGCTGGGCCTTCAGCTCCTCCATCCCTGAAGGGAACACTAGGCGGGCAGGAATGCCACTGGAGCGCCTTAGCAGCATGGGGTTGGCACCATTGAGAAACTGGTACCCAAATAAGGCATCCTCCTTCCAGGAATCCCGCACCTTCTCTGAGGGTGGCAGTTGTGGAGCAGGTTGTGAGATCTGGTGCCCTGGTTCTTCTAAACCCCACCAAACTACTCCCTCTTGCCCCAGCCCACCAGAGAAATCCAGAACTCAGGCCTCCCAGCCCTGGTTCCCTAGATTGGGTGAAAAGGGTCCTGAGAGAAGTACTGAGATAGGGATACTGACCAGCCAGCTTGCTGTGGTCATACCGGAAGATCCTGTTGAAGTCATCCAAATTATTCCAGCGAACAAGAACATTTAGAGAGTCTTTGACAGCTAATTTGACCAGCCTTCAGGTAAGGATAGGTGAAGCATTTGAAAGTTAGTCTCAAAATCACACATTATAACTATAACCACCCTCCTTGGGTTAATCTAGCCCCATTAGGCTAATCCAGCCCAGGCCAGTCCATAGAAGCCTGGACCAGAATGCCTTCCTCTCCTCCAGCCCTCACTGTTCTCACCCCACGGCTAGTGAAGACTCAAAGTCAATTTTCTTGTCCTCCAGAAACCTTTCATCTTGCGGGAGGTCATCTAAATTGGCCGCAGCCACATTCAGGATTAACCCATCCTTCCAGTTACCCCATCTGTGGTGCAGAAATGAAATCAGGCATTGATGCCAGGAAGGGCCATGACTCACTGCCAGATCATTGGGGGGAGGAGGGGGAGGTCAGGGGCAAGGTTAAGCTAACTTGTATAGCTTCCTTCTCTCTATCAGCTCCTCCTCTCTGTGTTTCTTGAACAGGCCTTCAGGGTCCTCTACCAACGTGCAGCCTAGAGGAGGAAGGAGGGAAAGAACAAGGGCATGGACAAAGAGGCTTCTCCTGAGAGCCTCCCCCTGTCCCGGCCTGGGGTGCCTTCTCAGCCCACCCTTGCGGGTGAGGGGTGAGCCTTCAGCATCATGCCCCTCCCCAGCCTGCTGCCAACTCCAGCAATCCACCTCTTCCCAAAGGAAAAAAGACCCAGCCCTCAGGTTCCCGCCCTCACACCCTGTTCCCTCTCCTCTCCCCCAACCCAGCTTCTCTTGGGCCCCAGAGGCCTCCTCACACCCCACCCTGCGCTCACCTGTGCCCTCTGGGAGGCTCAGGATGCCACGGCCCTTCACCCAGCGGTAGCAGGGGAACAGGTACTCCTCCCCACCGGCCCCAGGGCCCTGCACGGAGATCCAGTTGCAGAACCAGTCGTCATCCTGTAGGAAGTGCCTTTTGCGCACTTTCACGAAAAGCAGTGGCCCTAAGTACTCCTTCACATCCTCCTGGAACTCTGTCTCCTGCAGGCAACACAAGAGGCTCAGCATCCATGGCCATCACCGGAAATGGAGACTGGGACTGAGCCCAGCTCCTTGCCCTGGCCCTTTGACTGGGCCTCTGGGAAAGCATCTCAAAAGGAGTCAAACGGAGAAACAGGGCGCCCGGACCAGGTGTCACCTCGTCCTTATTATGGGTCGTGGAGTTCTTCAGCCCTGAGTGAGTGGAGAAGGAAAGATGCACTCCTTCCTGCCCTATCTCTCCTCTTTCCTCCTCTTTTTCCTCCTCTTTCCTCCTCTTAGTCATTGATCCAACCCAGCACTGAGTGGGGCACCGCCCCAGGCAGCGCACTGTTGCACGGGGAGATACACTGGTGACCAGGCCCTTACAGCCCAGAGACCCAGTGCCCCCTCCCCTGGGTGTGAGCAGAGACCTCTGGGTGTGAAGGGATTAGCCAGGGAAAGTGAGAGAGAGAAAACGTTGAAGAAATGCTTGGAGGCTGAGCGCAGCACAGAGCACATGGGAGATGAGCATGAGCAGTCTCCAAGCCAAGAAGGTGGTTCTGAGAACCAGCAGAAGCCATTCAGATGTCTGTGGGGACATCTTATGAGGCTGGGGGTGTATTTGGATAAAATTGGTCTGGCTGCAGAGGGGCTGGAAGGGCAGGAGAGGAAGCTGCCGGGCGGGGGAAGAGGCGGAAGGTGGCATAGGTTCACAGGGACACTGGTGGTTTGGGGGTGGGTTGGGCATCCGGCTGGGAAGCCAGAGATGTCCAGGAGGCAGAATTGACAGCGCTTGATTCTTGGTTCCAGGCGAACAGAGCGGGACGCTGGCGTAACACCGCCATGAAGGCAAGGGGAGAGGTGTGGGGGTGGGAAAGGGGAGACCTCACTTGGGCATATTCCTTTGAGGCATCCTCAGGACAGACATCCGGATCTGGAGGTCCTGGAAAGAGTGGGGTGGGCGACGGAAATGTGGGGATGGGAAATGGGGAAGAAAAAGTAACAGGAGCCCAGGCCGAACCCGTATATGTGATGAGAGAGGGGAAGGGATGAGGAAATTCAGCTCTTAGTTACTCTCCTCCTCCCCACCTCTGTGGAAGAGGTTTGAAATAGAATTTCCCAAGGGAGGAAAGTCCCTGGCAGGTAGCTCAGTAGGTTAGAGCATAACCTGATGCCCCAAAGTTCCCGGTACACCCCCGGTCAGGATACATACTAGACTCAACCACGCATGAGTAAGTGGAACAAAGTCAATCAATCTTTCTTTCTTTCTTTCTTTCTTTCTTTCTTTCTTTCTTTCTTTCTTTCTTTCTTTTCTTCTCTCTCCCTCTCTCTCTCTCTCTCTCTCTCTCTCTCTCTCTCTCTCTCTCTCTCTCTCTCTCTCTCTCTCTCTCTCTCTCCTCTACTTTTCCTCTCCCTCTCCCTCCCCCTCCCTCCTTCTCGAAATAAAATAGAGGAAACCAGAGACAAGCAGCCCTTCCAGGATCTCTGCAAAAAGAGAGCGCTCTGTGAAGGAGGTGCTGCAGGAGCATCCTCTCCATCCCAAGGAAACCAGAGGGCGCTCTCTGTGTGCCCCTCTCTGCCCAGCGCGGGCCTCTTCCCAGGTAGGTGAGGTCCTCCTGGGCCTCTTCCCAGGTAGGTGAGGTCCTCAGGGTGGGGGCCAGCTCACCTTGCCCCTCTCGGGCCTCAAGCAAGTCCGGAGCTTGGCTTCCCCTTGCTGGCCCACCAGCCACAGCTGCACCTGGTTGGTGGAGCCCGCGAAGAGTGAAGACCCAGTGGACACGCGAATGCGGTAGACACCCATCTTCCACAGAGAAGTTTTGTGCCTTCTGAGGGGGAAGAAAAGTGGAGGTGCCTAATAAAAGGGCTCAAGACCCCACCCCCCCTAAAACCCTGTTTTGATTGAAATTGAAGAATTGCAGGGTGTGGGATGGATGGCAGGCCTCCAACCCACCTGACATGGCCCCATGCTCTGGGCAGCCCAGAACTGGGCCCCTGCTCGGGAAGGTGGGGGCTTAGGCAGTTTCGGGTGCAGATCCTTACCTTTGCTGGAGGAAGACGGAAGGAGTAGGCCAAAAATAAACAGTAGAAGAAATTGACACCTAGCCCAGCAGGCAGGTGGAATGTGGCTGGGAAGTCCAGGACTTGTTAAGAAACACAATAAAGTTTGTTTTTTTATCTTAGTCACTCCAAATGACTGGCAATGCCAAAATTATGAAATGGTTTCTGGGCAGAGTCAAATGCAGGGCATTTAAAGGAAAGCAAAGACTGAAAATTAAGTGAAAGGTATAACTATAAAATTATTTTTAAAACCTTAGAAAGATTTAAGGTGGTGCTTCAAACAAAGGCCTTGTAAGGTTCTCAGGTATATCCAGCAAAATTTCTCTATTAAAACAATAGGGCATTTCAGAATCTTCAGAAGGAGTCCAAGCTACAGAAGGAGTTATTGAAAAGAAATTTACACCATATACAAATTTTTGTCTAACGGGTTCTATTCTAATTGATGCCTACAATACCCACAAAGTATATATTCTATCTAATAAAGAAGGAATATGCTAATGGACTGCCACACCATCCCAAAGATGGCAGCACCCACAGCCAATAAGGAGGCAGTATGCTAATTGACTGCCCCAACCTCAAAGATAGTGGCACCCACAGCCACAAGATGGCAGTGCCCAGTCCCCTCAGCCCTGCCAGGGCAGCAGGCATGCAGCAAGGTCGGGCCCACCACTCTGCGTGCCTGCCTCCAAAATCCCCCAGGTCCCTCAGCCCCCCAGCCACTCAGGGCTGACCCGAGGCACATGCAAGCCTCGGATGACAGCTACCCAGCCACTCGAGGACACCTGAGGCTCAGGTAACTAGGGCCAGCCGAAACTTGGGCTGCCAGCTGTGGCAGCATCAGAGGTGTGATGAGGCGTTGCCTTCCCCTGATCACCGGGTTGCCTCCTGACCCTGAGGACTCCTTCTCTGTGAGAGGAGGCAGGCTGGGCTGAGGGACATCCCCTTCCAGAGCATAAATTTTCATGCACCAGCCTTTAGTGTACTAGGTGTACCAGTTAATAATGCAGATTTTGTAATCAAAGAAAACACAATAATTTCAAGAGAAACACTAAAAGTGATTTATTCAAAGTAATGTCCATCGACAGCTACACATTTCCCCCATCTTTTGGTAATTTGTGGATAGCAAACCATTCAGAGACCCAATTTTCCACTTCTTTGTGCATTTTAAACTGCTGCTCAGAAACTGTGTGTGCCATTGATCGAACAAGTGGTAATTTGAAGGAGCAAGGTCTAGTGAATACCGTGGGTGGAGTAATACTTCCCAGGCAAGATCTTTTAACATGTCTTTAACTGGTTTTGAAGTGTGTGATAGTGCACCAATCATAAAGCAAAATTACTTTGTAGTGTCTTTGGCACATTCTGGTCGTTCCAAGATCAAAGCGTGGTTCAAATTGATTATTTGTTGTTGGTAGCGATCAGTATTAATAGTTTCACCTGGTTTAAGAAGAACATAATACACCACACCTTCCTGATCCCACCAAACGCAGAGCATTGTCTTCTTCCTGAAGCAATTTGGCCTTGCAGTCGATGTTGAAGCTTGACCTGGATCAACCCATGATTTTGTGCATTTGGATTCTCAAAATAAATCCAATTTTCATCGCCCATCACAATTCAATGCAAAAAAGACTTTCTTTTGAGCATTTGAAAATACATTTTACTGATGACTTTTTTGTTTTCCATTTGTCTTTTGTTCAGTTAATGTGGCACCCATTTTCCTTCCTTTAAAATCTTTCCCATTGCTTGTAAATGATCAGAAATTGTTTGCTGAGCAACATTTAATCTTTCTGCAAGTTGTTTTTGAGTTTGACACACATCTTCATCCAATAATGCTTATAATTGTCTTCAAACTTTAGGTTAACCTGGACATTCTTTGTCTTTCACATGGAAATTATCACTTTTAAAGCATTTAAACCAGCATTCACAGTGTCTTGAGATGGAGCATGTTCACCATAAGCTTCCCAAAGTATACGATGAATTAAAACTTCCCGCAAATGCTTTTTTTGGCACGAAATTTGACATTTTTAAATGTAAAAATATCTATGATGTTAACACCTTCAACAAATTTGACATATGAAAAAGTTAAGCTTGTTGTTAATACAACAAAATTGCATACATATCAAATCACATATATATCAACATATGTGTAACTCTATCTATTGGGGGGGAAATCCGCATTATTAACTAGTACATCTAGTGTGGGTGTGTGTGTGGGTGTGTGTGTGTGTGTGTGTGTGTCTTCACCCTGGTCAGATAGCTCATCTGGAAGCAGATACAGCCTGGTCTTTACACTAATGATGACTATGTGGCTACATACAAAGGACCTCCCTTTGAAGTGAAAAGGAAGGGAATTGTAGGACTCAAGCTATGGCCAACAGGGAAATAAAATAAAATTTAAAAATTTTAAGGAAAGGATGGTTTAGAAGAAAAGAGCCTGGAGCTGCAGTTCCCAACCCGTGGTTCACAGACCACTGATGGTCCATGATGTCCAAAAGGTTGGCAACTGCTGGCCTAGAGGATAAAACCAAGAGCTACAGTGAATTCACAGGCAGTAGAACTAAACCAAATCTCATTGTCTATGCCTGAGAAACCATACTCAAGAAGCCTCATCCACATCTGGATGAGATCCTGGATTTTTAACTGATGCCATATGGAATGTAATTTGGGGAAAGGATTGAATGTACTTTGCAGGTGAGAGGGATGTGACTTATCAAAACATGAACTGGTACAGATTGTGTTTTCCAAATGTTTCCACAATAATATCTAACATTTCACATGCTCTTTTGTAATACTGACACTACTCTCATCAAATGGTGGAATCTAGATTCTCCCATCTTGTGTCTTGTCTGGACTTCTGTGACCGCCTGAACCAATGGACTACAATGGAAGTGATGCAATGTGACTTCCAAGGCTAGGTTAAATGTCATGCTCTTCCTTGCACCATGTTATCTTGGGCTACTTCCTCTTAGATCCTAGCCACCATGCAGTGAGGAAACCCAAGCCACATGAGGCGGCCACATATAGATGTTCCAGCCAACAGCCCACACTTGAGATACCAGTGAACAGGCAATATCGACCACCAGGCACGGTGAATGCAGAAGCCTTTGAGATGTCTCCTTCCTCAGCCACTGTCTGACTACAACCATGGGAGATTCTCTAAGTGGGAATAATAGCTGAGCCTCCAGAACTGTAAGTTAACAATAAATTATTGTTAATATTTTAAGTCACTAAGTTAATGTTTAAGTCACTGAGTTAATCTTTTAGGACACTAAGTTCATGTTTAAGTTAATGTCTTAAGTCATTAAAGTGATTGTTAATGTTTTAAGACACTAAGTTTTGGAATTATTCATTATCCCAATTGGTAATTGGAGCAAACCTGCAGAAGCCAAGGAGAGGAAGGAGAAGAGCTAACCTAGTCCTTGTATCAAAAAGGGTTGACAGCCAAAACTGGTTTGGTTCAGTGGATAGAGTTTCGGCCTGCAGACTGAAAGGTCCCAGGTTCGATTCCAGACAAGGGCATGTACCTTGGTTGTGGGCACATCCCCAGTAGGGGGTGTGCCAGAGGTAGCTGATCAATGATTCTGTCTCATCGATGTTTTTAACTCTTTATCCCTCTCTCTTCCTCTCTGTAAAAAATCAATAAAATTTTTTTTTTGAAAAGGGTTGACAGATAGGAAAAAACTTAACCAAGAACATAAAAGACCTATAAGCAGAAAATTACAGGAACCCTGAAAAAAGAGATAGAGGAAGACTGTAAACAGACGGAAGAACATACCGTGTTCATGGATTTGTAGAATTAACATCATTAAAATGTCCATACTACCCAAAGCAATCTATAGATTCAATGTATTCCCCATTAAAATACCAATGGCATGTTTTATAGACCTACAATAGAAAAAACTCTCCAAAAATTTATCTGGAATAAAAAAAGGATCCTGAATAGTCACAGCAATCATGAGAAATAAAAATAAAGATCTCAATACCAGATTTCAAGCTGTATTACAAAGCCATTGTTCTCAAAACAGTCTGGTACTGGCACAAGAACAGATATATAGATCAATGGAATAGAATAGAGAATCCAGATATTGACCCAAACCACTATGCTCAATTAATATTGGACAAAGGAGGCATGAACATACAATGGAGTCAAGACAGTCTCTTCAATAAATGGTGTTGGGAAAATTGGACAGATACATGCAAAAAAAAAAAATGAAACTAGAACACCAAGTTACACAATACACAAAAATAAACTCAAAATTGATGGATAGAGGATTTAACCATAAGATGAGAAACCATAAAAATACTAGAGGAATCCACAAGCAGCAAAATCTCAGACATATGCTGAAAGAACTTCATTGATACTGCCTCAAGAAATGGAAGCTAAAGAGAAAATAAACAAATAGGACTACATCAAAATAAAAAGCTTTTTTACAGCAAAAGAAACCATCAACAAAACAATAAGAAAGCCCACTGTATGGGAGAACATATTTGCAAATGTTATCACTGATAAAGGTTTAATCTCCAACATCTACAGGCAGCTTATACAACTTAATAAAAGGAAGATAAATTATTCAATAAAAAAAAATGGACAACGGAGCTAAATAGAATCTTAAAAAAAAAAAAAAAAAAAAAAAAAAAAAAAAGACAGAAGGAAGGCCAAGAGACACATGAAAACGTGCTCAAAGTCACTAATTATCTGAGAGATGCAAATTAAAATGACAATGTAATACCATCTCACACCTGTCAGAATGGCTATCATCAACAGATCCACAAACGGTAAGTGTTGACAAGGATGCGGAGAAAAAGGAATTTTTGTGCACTGCTGGTGGGAATGCAGACTGGTGCAGCCACTGTGGAGAACAGTATGGAGTTTCCTCAAAAAACTGAAAATGGAACTCCCATTTGGCCCAGTAATCCCACTCCTAGGAATATATCCCAAGAAACTAGAAACATCAATCAGAAAGTATATATATATATATATATATATATATATATATATATGCTCCTATGTTCATGGCAGCACAATTTATAATAGTTAAGATTTGGAAACAGCCTAGGTGCCCATCAGCAGATGAGTGGATCAGAAAACTATGGTACATCTACACAATGAAATACTATGCTGCCATAAAAAAGAAGGAATTCTTACCATTTTCAGCAACCTGGATGGAATTGGAGAACATTATGCTAAGTGAAATAAGCCAGTCAATGAAAAAAAAACACCACATGATCTCACTCATTTATGGATAATAAAGAACATTATAAACTGATGAACAAAAAGATAGCTACAGAGACAGTAAAACAGCAGACTGTCAAATTACAATGGGAAGGTTGTAGTGAGGGGTGGGGAAGATAAGACATCAACCGAAGGACTTGTATGCATGCATATAAGCATAACCAATGGACACAAAACTCTGGGGAGGGGAGGGCATGTATGAGAGGGGGGGTGGGCAATGACAAGATAGGTACACATATAATCCTACCTAATAAAAGAGTAATATGCAAATTAACCATCATTCTGCTACACCCACAAGCCATGCCCACCAGCTAATCAGAGCAGTTATGCAAATTAACCACAACCAAGATGGCTGCGGCCACAGAGAGCAGTTGAGAGGCTTGGGTTTCCCCAAGGATACAAAGTTTCAATTATAGAAGATAAATCCCAAGAAAAATGGCAACAGCCATGGACCTGGAGAGAACAGGCTAGGGTTGTTCCTGGCAACAGAGGAAGCCAAGTTTTCCACCTGCCCTGGCCGGCCTAGGCCTCCACTCCAGGTTACAAAGTTTTAATTATAGAAAATAAACAAATCCAAACAGAAATGGCAGCAGCCACAGAGTGAGCAGGGGGCTTGGTTTCGCTCCAAGCTACAAAGTTTCATTAGTAGAAGGTAAATAAATTTCAGATACCAGAGCCTCTGCTTGGGTTGCCTGGGGGCATGGTTGGCCTGCAAACTACCACAGGCCCCTCACTCGGGCCACCCCACACCCCAAGGGAACCCCCACCCTGATCTGGGACACCCTTCAGGGCAAACCAGCCTGTCCTCACCCATGCACCAGGCCTCTATCCTATCTAATAAAAGAGTAATATGCAGATTGGCCATCACTCCAACACACAAGATGGCTGCCCCATGTGGTTAAAGATCCTGCCCCCATGTGGACACAAAATGGCCAACAGGGGAGGGCAGTTGGGATGCACCAAGCCTGCAAGGAAGCATAGTTGAGAGGTACCAGGTCTGCAGGGGAGGACAGTTAGGGGTGACCAGGCCGGCAGAGTAGGAAAGTTGGGGGCAAACAGGCTGGCAGGGGAGCAGTTAGACATCAATCAGGCTGGCATGGGAGTGGTTAGGGAGTGATCAGGCTGGCAGGCAGAAGAGGCTAGGGGCAATCAGAAAAGCAGGCAGGCGAGCATTGGGAGCCTGCCTGGGTTTGGGTCTAAATGAGCAATTAAAAGTTGAAAGATTTATAGGATCTGAAGAGAAACCAGACACAAAACTCTGGGGAGGGAGGGTATGTATGGAGCCGGGGGGGGGGGAAGATATTAAAATATGTACACAGATAATAATTTAATTTAAAAAATGTAAAAATAAATAAATAAATAAATAAATAAATAATAAACGAGCAATTAAACATCCCTCAAAGTGTCCCAGATTGGAGAGGGTGCAGGCTGGGCTGAGGGACACCCACACACACACACCCCATGCACAAATTTCGTGTGCCAGGCCTCTAGTACCTTAATAAAAAATAAATAAATAAATAAATAAAAATGTAATAATTAAAATGGTAAAATCAAGTGAGGAAAAAAGGAAAAAAATAGTTTCTTAAGCAAAACATTAAAAAATTAAAAAATTAAAAAGATAAAAATGTGCAGTAGTGAAGGTCATTCACTTCCTCTATTATTCTGTTTGGCACGCCTGTTTCCCAGTCAGGACAGCATTGCAGTTCCCTGCATTCCACTGCTCCTCAGTGTGGTAAACCAGTCCTTATTTTTAAGCACATAGTGTGTCTTAATTTCTTGCATTCCTTTATTTGTGATTACACAAGAATAAATTTGTGATTCAGCCCCTGGTGGCAGTGTTTCTAGACTGACCTCTGGGACTATAGGTCCTCTCTAGCCTGTGCTTAGAACCTGCTTTCCCTGTGGCACTCAATACCGGTTTGTGGGAGTGGGTTGCCCCAGGGGTTCTCTGATGGTTATTCCCTGCTCTGATCCCCAGGTTCCAGAAAAAACAACTTTCCCCTGCAGTCTCTTAGGGTGTCCTCAATTGGGTGATCCTATGTATTGGGCTTAGTAATCAGAAGCAGGATTTAATGAGGAAAAAGCGTAAGTGTGGGAATTCCAGGGCTGTGTGCAAGTCTGTGCAGTTCCCCCCCCCCCCCCTTGTGTCTATGCAGCCGGCACACTTTTAAAATTTTTAAGCTGTCCTTTTGTGTCAGATCAAAATGGGTTGCTTTTTAGAAATCCCTTCTGTTAGCAGCTCTGAGGACCTGCTTCCACATTCATTCACGGATGTGGATCACACCAGCCCCAACAGCCACAGATTTTTCTAGGTGCAGACTTCTCCCAGTCCTCCAGCTCCAGCAGTGCGCGTGTTTCTCTGCCCTGCCTGGACCAGAGACCTCGCCTTATCCCAGGCGAAATCTGACCTTTCCGTGGTGGAGTGTAGAGCTCCTCTGAATCCACATGGGACCAGTGTTCTGGGGTTCGAAGCTGTTTCGTAGGTACCACAGTTGTAGATTTTCAGGCTTCCAATAACATCCACTTTCCCTTTATTTTTTTTATTTTTTTAAATCAATCTTTATTGTTCATATTATTACAAAGGTTCCTCATTTCTTCCCCCCTCCACCAAGTTCCCACCCCACCCTCCGCCCCCTCCCCACCCCCCATTGTCCTCATCCATAGGTGCACAGTTTATGTTCATTCTCTTCCTCCCTCCCTTTCCCCCCAGAGAACAGTCAGTCCACTCCCCTCCCATATCGCCGACTCTACTACAATGAACAGCTATTATTGTTCATCAGGTTTTTCAATCTCCTTTTTTTTGTTGTTGTTATTGTTGTTGTTTTTAATTAATAAACTTTTACACTTCTAAGAATACATTTTAAAATCTAATAATTTTAAACCTTGTTCTTTTTCTGCCCTGGGAATTGAGAGCAAACTTGTTTATCGATACATGTAAACTTGCCCTTAGGCTATCAAAAGATGTAGCCATTCAAGTGTAAATGGACACATTGTTTAAACATAGCTGCCGGTTTGAATTGGATTACCTGTTCTGGGTGGGAAGGGCTTGTCATTCCCTTTCTCCATTAAAATTAAGGTGTTAGCTTTAAAACCTCTTTTTGGCAAGAGACCTTAAACTTTCAGAACTTTAAATTTTTCAGATAGTAATTCAGTTACTTAGCATTTTCTCAAATCAATAATACCTCCACATGCCCAAGGATACACTTCACACAAAAGACATTTCCAAATAGATCAACCTCATCCAGGCCCCACACAAGGCACTCACAGATCAACACCCCAGCCCTATACTAACTCAACACATCCAGATCTAAGCCTTCCTCACTTGATTCAGCAGACCCTCAAGTTCCCCCAAAAGTTACCAGCCATGTCTGAGAGGCAGCCTTGGGGCGGGGGCAGGTGAGGAGCGAGCTGTTCCGGGCCTGGCTGCTCTGGGCCTGGCCTCTGTTGCTCTGTTCCGCTCCACAACCAGCTGCTCCAGGTCTGGCCACTGCCGCTCCCGACCTGGCTGCTCCAGGTGTAGCTGCTGCTGCTCCGGGCCTGGCCGCTCCTGACCTGGCTGCTCCAAGCATGGTTGCTGCTGCTCTGGGCCCGGCTGCCACTGCCTTGTGCCTGGCCACTCTAGGCCTGGCCACTGCCGTTCCAACATTCTGTCTTTTTAAAAATAAAAAATAAAAAAAAACGCATTTATGTTGCAATGCTGGTTGCTGAGTTGAGTTCTGACTTAGTCTTTGATTTTTCAAAATCTTCTTTGTATTCTTTCTTAAGTAATTTTACTATCTTTTGCTCTCACTTGATTTCTTCATATTGAAAACTTCTTCAGTTTCTTCCTCCTTGTCCTGGGAGCTCAGCAGGTTTGCTTGTGGCACCCCTTTGTTCTCCGCGGGCTCCTGCGCTGCTTCAGCCTGTTGCCGGGGTAGACGCCGCCCAGGAAGCAGCCCCCAGCCTCGGCTCCGGGGCCCGCGCTCAGCAGTCGAAGGCCCAGGGGCACCCCCCCCACACCGGGGGCCCCGTCGCCCGGCTCCTTGCTGGCACCCAGCTGGCCGGTGTCCGGCGGGGTCTCCTGTTCCTCGTCACGTTCCTCCAGTCTGGAGCTTTCTTTCTCCCTCCCGCTAGGGGAGTCTAGCATCAGAGTCAACAGACTGTCCTCTGCGTGCAGTGTGCGCGACTCCGGGGGCTCCACTTTTCTCTGCTCCCCCAGGACTCCACCTCACAGCCCCGTCTCCCTCTGCTTGAGCCTGGATCCCCAGGGATTGGCCTAGAACTGGAGTTCAGAGCAGTCGGGGCTGGGGCTCAGCACTGCCGGAGGTTTTGTTTCTTCCCGCCAGGGCAATACGGCATCAGGGTCAACATTCTGTCCTCCGCGCAATGTGCGCAACTCCGCTTTTCGACGCTCCTCTGGGATTCTGCCTCACAGTCCAGTCTCCCCCTGCCTGAGCCTGGGTCCCCAGGGTCTGGCCTAGAACTGGGGTTCAGAGCAGTAGAAACTGGGGCCCAGCACAGCCGGAGCTCCTGTTTCCTCCCCTCCAGTGCAATCCCGCATCAGAGTCAACATTCCTTCCCTTGCATGCAATGTGCACAACTCTGCAATGTGCACGACTCCGGGGGCTCTGCTTCTCGCCGTTCCCCTGGGATTCCGCCTCACAGCCCCGTCTCCCCCTGCCCGAGCCTGGGTCCCCAGGGTCTGGCCCATAACTGGGGCTCAGCGCTGCCGGTTCGGGGGTTAAGCCCAGGCCGGGGCTTTTATTTCCTTCCTGCTAGGGAACGCCAGGCAGCACCCAGCCCTCTCCTCCTCTCCGGCTGTGACCTCTTCGCGCGCGCGTGCGAGCGCGCAGCCTGTCTCCGTATGTTAGGCTTTTTCAGCTCCTCTGATTTTCCTTCTGGTTTTCTCTTTCCTTCTTGTTGTAGAATTTTCAGTCAGTTGACTACCTGTAGCTCTGGGCAATGTCCACTCTACATTTTAGATGTATTCCATTGAAATTGTTGTGTGCTGCTGCGGTTAGGTGTCTACCTGAGCAGCCATCTTGGATCCTCCCTCCACTTTCCCTTTAAAGATGGTGCAGTCTCCGAGTCAGAACCGGTGACTTTTCCAGACCTCTATCTTCAGTAAGAGAAAAAACTCAAGGTGTTCTTCACCAAGGTGGGCCCTGGCCTTGGTGTTTGTTCATTTGCTTTCTTCTTCTTCCAGCCCCAGGCTGAGGTGAAGTGTGCACAGGTAGAATTTTTAGGACAATAAAATCTATTTTTTCAGGAGAGGACATAACAGGATAAACAGGTGAAGAATTTCTTCTTTTGGCAGCTGTGTGAATTCCTCATAGGGAATTACTTAGAGGGTACATTCAGACTATTAAGTCCACAGGTTTTTTGGGGTTTTTTTAAAGAAATCTTGAGAAGAACTTTGAGCATATTCAAACCTTGGAATCTGGCGGGGAGTGAGGGAGGATGGTCATGGAATTACAATCTAAAATATAAGTAACCAGAAAGTTTCAGCAGACTCCCAAGGTACATATACAGTAGACACAAAATAAATGAATAAATAAACAGATGAATCAATAAGTAATTCCAACACAGTTATTACACCATTCCTCTCTATTTAAAAAAAGAAAAGAAAATTTGACTCAGATGGTGTTGCATGGTTTGGAAATGAGGTAGAACTAGTCTTTATTTGAGCAGAGACTGTCAAAGCCAATAGTGCTAGAGCATTTTAATAACAAAGGAATGTTTTTCCTCTATCATGTAAAGGGCAGGATAATTTATTTATTTAGTGAAACATTTGAAGTGCAGGGGAAATTAAATATTTTCCTATATTATTATACAGAGGCAGGAAACTGAGGTTTCAGGAGATCTTAAGGTTTGGAGACACAGACAATCAGATTTTAGAATCTGATACCTATTGGGCCACACACACCCAAAGTCACAAACACACATACATATACACACACACACACAAAGAGATGCTTAAAATATTGCATACAATTTAAGCCTTGAACTCTAGGTTAAGCAGCCCTGCGGGACACAATATTTACAGGCTTCGTCAAGCCAAGTGGCTATCTTGTGAAGCAGTTTGTGTCTTATATAATACTGTGGTTAAATCATTTGCCAAGCCAGCCTTTGCTAGTGGATCCCTTTAATATATTCCAAAATAGAAACATTTATGAACAAGAATATGAAGGTATTCCTCCTGGATAGTGCTACTGTTCATATATAGTGTCACCCTGGGCTTAATTTCCATTTCCTAAGACACTATATCACCGAAATGTAAAACTTAATAAAAGAAGCAAAAATAACATGAAAATACAAAATAAGGAGAAAGAAGATAGAGAAATGCTTAAACTGAAAATCAATGTAAACCAACTTAAATGTAAATTTTAAAGGACCAATTTTTAAAATAAAAAATGGAGAAACCAAAATGGCTGCATAGGTAAATACCTGAAATTGCTGCCTCACACAACCACTTCAAAACTACAATAAGGAAAAAGAATATAAAGAAATGCTTAAACTGAAAATCAATGTTAACCAACTTAAAGGTAAATTTTAAAGTATGAGTTTTTTAAGAGTCTCATGCTCTATCGACTGAGCTTCCAAGTATGAGTTTTTTAAATAAAAATGATAATTAATTAAAATAAAATAATTTTAATATGTTTTTATTGATTTTAGAGAGAGAGAAGAAGGGAGAGAGAGAAACTTCACTGAGAAGCATCAGTTGGCTTCCTCTTACATGCCCTCTACTAAGGATTGAGCCCATAACCCAGGGATTGTGCCCTGACCAGGAATGGAACTGGCAACCACTCAGTCAACTGAGCCACACCAGCCAGGGCAACACCTTCCTGCTCTTAATTTTTATGTTTAAAAAATACATTTTTTGTTGAAAATTCAGGCTATTTTTAGTTGAAAATCTTTCTAAATCAAAAGAAAGTTACCTATTCAACTATAAGATGTTAAGCTGACACTTAAACCTGATACCTAATAATTGGGTGTCTTGATTTAAAAAAAAAAGGGGGAGAAGTACAGAGATTGTAAAAAGGAAATGATCTGAACCTGTATTTTATTATAGAAGACAATCTAATTTAAAAATCATCAGAAAGTTTTTAATGTATTTTTACTTATTTCAGAGAGGAAGTGAGAGGAAGAGAGAGATGGAAACATGAATGAGAGAAAATCATTGATTGGCTGCCTCCCACACACCCTACACTGGAAATGGAGCTCACAACTCTGGCATGTGCCCTGTCTGGGAATTGAACCATAACTTCTTATTTCATAGGCCAACCTCAACCACTGAGCCATGCCAGCTGGGCAATCATCGTACATTTAAAGGAAAACAATCAAGTGCCAATCAAAAACGCAAAGATATTTTTTTAGTTACTAGGAAAATTTCAACTTAATGACATTAAACTTTTAGGACTATGTGAATATATTGCTGGGTCAACTTTGAGACATAATCCAAAAATGTAGGAAAACTCAAACTAGAGCAGAAACCTAGCTTCCATAGTCTGGTATATGTAGAAATGTGTCTGGTGGGTTTAAAAAGTGCTCCCTGAAGGGATTGGACTGACAATTTGTCATGTGATTACCCCTTGACCCTCCTCCAGCTTTTCAGTGGGCTTCCGGGGCCAGCTGATTATGAAGAGCTTTCAAGGCTCATTAGGCTCTACGTCTTCCCAAGGCTCTTGATTCTTTGCCAATCACTCTCACATCAGATTGTCAAGGAAGCATGGGAAAACCTGAGGCTCTGTGGGCTGCAGACAACCATGACTCCAGCCTGGATGTAACCAGGCAGTCCATTGGCTAAGTAGGGCTGGGGAACTCCAGAATTCTTTTCAAATCCCAAGTATTTTATATGAGAGTAAAATCTAGGAAAAGAAAATGCCTTGTAGAAAACTCTTGAATGATTCTAAATTAAAAGCAATAATAGGTGTATTGGATAAATCAGTAAGCATTGGTACCTTTGTGTTTACAGAAATAGACTGATAAAATATTAAATAGTTCAAAGAAAGAATGCAACAAGTAGAGTAGATTTATTTTATTTTGACTTTGTCTTCCTAATTTTGTCATTAAATGGAATGAATGTTTAAGTATAGAGAATTTAGTAAATTGAGTTTATTTTCTTTCTGGTTCTACCAAATGGATAAAGTGTGTGTGTGTGTGTGTGTGTGTGTGTGTGTGTGTGTTCACAATCTTGTTTCCCGAGTCCCAGGTACTTTCCAAGTTAGTTCTCCAAGACTCAGACTGAGCTGAAGCACACCCCATGTGATCCCTCTAATTTGTGTCCATTAGCATAGAAAGAAGGGATCTCTAGAATTTGAGCCTTGTTGGCATGGCTCAGTGGTTGAGCATCAACCTAGGAACCAAGAAGTCACGTTTTGATTCCGGGACAAGGGCACTTGCCTGGGTTTCCAACTTAGTCCCCAGGGTGGGGCGTGCAGTAGGCAGCCAATCAATGATTCTTACTCATCATTGATGTTTCTATCTCTCTCTCCCTCTCCATTCCTCTCCGAAATCAGTAAAAATATTTTAAAAACAAATAAAGAACTGGAGCATTCTTGACCAGTGTACCTGCCTCCCCATAGTGAAGAGCAGAATATGGATCAAGGATGGTGCAAGGAATAGGGTTGTGCAGAAATTCCCTACAGCTTGCCTCAAACACGGAGCATGCAATACACAAAATAAATACACAAAAGCCTATCATCTACCCTTCTTACTCCACAATGATACATTTGTCCACTCTATACTTTTCCTGAGAAACCTGGCCTTTATAACCAGGATGAAGGCACTGCTTCTCAGTCCAAGGAGATATTGTAGCCACTTCAAAAACATGGATGATCAAACACACCTTTATCTCCATCCCCTCCTAATGGCACTATAATGGCAGCAATGCAGACATACCAGTGTGGCTCAGTAGTTGAACATCAACCTATGAACCAGGAGGTCACAGTTGATGCTGGGGAAAGACACATGCTCAGGTTTCAAACTGAATCCCCTCTGTGGGGTGTACAAAAGATAGCCGCTCAATGATTCTCTTTCATCATTGATGTTTCTGTGTCTTTCTCTCTCTCCCTTCATCTCTGAAATCAATAAAAATATATTATAATGACAGCAGTGCCATTTTTTTAAACATATAAGCTGACAAGAATAAAGACAGCAGGAGAGGGAGAAACCAAGATGGCGGCTTAGGTAAATGCCTAACTGCAGCCTCACACAACAATTTCAAAAAAATACAACTAAAATACAAAATGGACATTACCCAGAACTACAGGAAAGTTGACTGACTGGAAATTCTACAACTAGAAGGAAAGAGAAAACCAGAAGGAGAATTAGAGGAGCTGTAAAAGCCTAAGGTACGGAGACACGGTGTGCGCACGGGGAGAGACGGAGCCAGAGAGGAGGGGGAAGCTGAGTGCCTGGCTGGCGTTCCCTAGCGGGAAGGAGATAAAAGCTCCGGACTGTGCTGAACCCCAGTTCTGACAGCACTGAACCCCAGTTCTAGGCCAGATCCTTGGGACCCAGACACATAAGGAAGGAGTCTGGGCTGTAAGGCGGAAACCCAGGGGAACTGCGAAAGGAAGTCCCAGAGGCACCCACATTACACAGAGGATGGACTGTTGACTCTGCTGCTAGATTGTCCTAGTGGGAAAAAGACAAAAGCTCCAGACTGCTCTGAACCCCACTTCCAACTGCACTGAACCCCAGTTTTGGGCTCATTGGGGGACAGCCTAGACTGTTTGGTAGTGGGTGAAACTCAAGGGCACCTTTCTCTCAGAGGTGCTTATAGTGAGTACCGAAGGACACTGAGGAGCACTGAGACTCAGGAAACTCATAGGGTGGGGCTGAGGGAAAGCCAAGCCTGTAGGCTCCATCCTGAAACTCTGCTCCATCCAAGCTGAGCACAGAGGCTTTTGTAATTTTGCAGTCTAGTCCAATAGGGCTGTCTCCTGGCATTGACACAGCTGATCCTCACAGCTAATTGGCCTGGAGGACAGTTCCTCCCAACAACAATCAAGACTTAACTACAACAAGGCTGTACACACAGTCCACAAAAGAGGACAACAAGAGTGTCCACCTCAGGTAACTGGGAGGCTAACTCACTGAACCATATAAGACACCTTAACACAAAAAGCCACCCTACCAACTCAGAGAAGGTGTGAAAATGCCAAGACAAGGAAACAGATCACAAACAAAAGAAATGGAGGACAAAAAGTGACTGGATATAGAGTTCAAAACCACATTTATAAGGTTTTTCAAGAATTCCTCGAAAAGGCAGATAAAATAATATCTTTCATAGGATATGAAAATGGATCAACTAGAAATAATAAAGGATCAACTATTGTAGAAATAAAGAATACATTGTCTGAAATAAAAAATATTATACAGAGTCCTAAAAACAGAATGGAAGATCACAAGAATCAAGTCAAAGATTTGGAACATAAAGAGCCAGAGGACACTCCTCTGCAGAAGCAAGAAGACAAGAGAATCCAGAAAGTTGAAGATAATGTAAGAAACCTCTGGGACAACTTCAAGCGAACCAACATCAGAATTATGGGGGTCCCAGAAGATGAGAAAGAGCAAGATATCGAAAACATACTGAAAGAAATAGTGACAGAAAACTTCCCCCACCTGGTGAAAGAATTAGACTTACAAGTTCAGGAAGGGCACAGAACTCCAAACAAAAGGAATCCAAAGAGGACCACACCAAGACAAATCATAATTAAAATTCCAAGAGCAAAAGACAAAGAGAGAATATTAAAAGCAGCAAGAGAAAAGCAAGTAGTTACCTATAAAGGCACACCCATACGATTGTCAGCTGATTTCTCAACAGAAACTATGCAGGCCAGACAGGAATGGCAAGAAATATTCAAGGTGATGAATAACAAGAACCTACAGCCAAAGATAATCTATCCAGCAAAGCTATCACTCAGAATCGAAGGCCAGATAAAGAGCTTCACTAATAAATAAATAAAATAAAATAAAAAGCTAAAGGAGTTCATCACCACCAAACCAGAATTATATGAATTGCTGAAGGGGGTTCTTTAGGAAGAAGAAGAAAATAAAGATAAAAATTATGAACAACAAATATATAACTATCAACAAGTGAATCTAAAAATCAAGGGAATTAAAAAATCTGATGAACAATATTAACTGATGAATATAATAGAATCAGAGGTAGGGAAGGGGGGTGAACTGACGATTCTCGGGGAAAAGGGGAGGGGGGGTTGCAGAAAGAGACTGAATATAAACTGTGCACCTATGGATGATCACAATTGGGGTTTGGGAAAGGGCAGAGGGTGGGGTGGAGGGGAGCAATGGAGGGGGAAAAAATGAGGAACATTTGTAATAATATGAACAATAAAGATTTATTTTAAAAAAAAAAAAAACAGCAGGAGAGGTGACAACTGCCGATGAGCAATGTCAATAAATTCTATCACCTGGGAACAATAAAGTGATAACAGCCTTAATATATTAAAGATGAAAAAGTAGCCCTGGCCACTGTAATGCCTCAGTTGGTTGGAGCTTTCTCCCATGCACCAAACAATGGTACAATAGATTGGATTCCCAGTCAGTCAGGGCACATACCCAGGTTGCAAATTTGAAAGGCAACCAATAATATCTCACTATTTCTCTCTCTCTCTCTCTCTCTCTCTCTCTCTCTCTCTCTCTCTCTCTCTCTCTCTCTCTCTAAAATCAATTTTTTAAAGAAAAAGATAAAGAACTAAATACATGGAGCAGACAGAGCTAGGGTTATAAAATTCCAACTAGCAATTGAAAGCCCCAGCAGTTACCTGTGAAGGCACAAGTGCAGAAGAGGACTGGACACTGAAGAATTCACTGACAATCCTTAAAAGCAGCAGATCTTTCCCCCATCTGCACAGCCAGGCCACTGCCTCTGCCCAACCCTGGAGGAAAGTAGAAGTTCATTTCCTAGGAACACCAGGCAAGACTGAGCACCAGAGTGCAATATGATCCTGAAAACAGCATACTGGGCAGGGAATTCCAAGACCCTACCCCCACCCACCCAAGCCTCAAATGACAACTTTTGCTGACATCGCATCTCCCACTATCTATTTTTGTGGGGTTTTTATGCAGGGTGTGCAAAAGTACTTTCACCATTTTTATATGGAAAACAATGCAATAATTAATAAACAAGAATAAACTCTATATTTCATGTATTCACAACTGTAAACATACTTTTGCCCCAACCTGTATGAAACAGCAGCATCCAGACTGACATAAATGAGAGATAAGAGGACTCCTGTTTAGGAAAATGAGCATAACTGTGTGATCCACATCCTGAGTGGTTCAGAGTTTGGGATCTGGAGAAGGGCCTTGTGCAATTACAGAGATGAGATAAGAAATAATAATTTAGAAATACTGGGGGCCAGGCAGGAAGCCCAATGCAAGGAGAAGGACTTCCACTCATGCCCACGCCTTGCCAAACTTCAATTCTGGACACACAGGCCTTAGTCAGCCAGGTAATTGCAGTAACAGACAGACTATCTTAAAGTTCAGTAAATATTAGAAAGATTTACTCTGAAACTCTTTGGTCAGGAAATTGCTTGAGCCCCCATTGTCTGGACTAAACAATCAGTGCATAGCTCTGGCCATTGCAGGGGCTCAAGGTTCGCCAGCTTTCCAGGCTCCTTGTTTACACTTCTCCAATAGTGAAGACAATGGGTGGCTTCCCACACATAACCAAGTGAAATGGCCTACACATACTGGCTTAAGGGTCCTCCCACAGAACAGTCAGGTCCCACCTGATCACCCTCAGCAAAGCCCTCCAGTAGAACAATCCCATTGGAAGATGCACACAAACTTCCCATAGAGCATCTCCTAAGGCTTACTTTTAAAATGAAAGATAGACAAACATCACCAGGTATAAGAGGAAAGCTTCTGATGTGAAATACAGAGACTGAAGAGAAAGGGAACTTGTAGAAGAGAGATAAGAGGGGACTGAAGCGAAAATTTTTGAAATTATGGTGAACATTGAAAGAGAGATAAGAGGTGATATTGCAGCCAAGAAACAAAACCAGGAAACTGTTTTTTAAACCTGACCATTCAGAGATTAAGGATGGGCCCTTGATAATATAAATGTGATAGCAGAAATTAAAGTTTCTTTTTTTTAATATATTTTATTGATTTTGTACAGAGAGGAAGGGAGAGAGATAGTTAGAAACATAGATGAGAGAGAGTCATCGATCAGCTGCCTCTTGCACACCCCCTACTGGGGACATGCCCACAACCAAGGTACATGCCCCTGACCGGAATCGAACCCGGGACCCTTCAGTCCCCAAGCCGAAGCTCTATCCATTGAGCCAAACCGGGCTCGGCAGAAATTAAAGTTTCAAAAGAAGGTTTGAAGGAGAAGTTAGTGAAATCTCACAGAAAAAGACAAAGAAAATAATACTTCATGAATGAGAGAAGAGGGGGGAAAGGGTAAGGAAAACTTATAAAATAAATAAGAAATTTTTCTAGAACTAAGAGCATTAATTCCGGATTGATACAGCCCACCAAGTGCCAACAAAATGAAGGTAAAACACGTAGACCAAGACATCCCACTGTGACATTTTAGCATGCTGAGGACAAAGAGAAAGGTTCCTAAACACTTTCAGAGAGAATTTTTTTAAGTCACATAGAGAGCCCAAATGGTATCAAACTCCTCAATAGCAACACTGGAAACCAGAAGTGGAACAGTGCCTCCAAGAAATTTGAGGAAAATTCTGACCCACATACCTGGCCAAATTGTCAATCAAATGTGAAGGTAAAGTTCTTTTCAGACATACAAGAAGTAAACCATTTTACCTCCTCTAGACCCTTCCTCAAGAAGCTACTGGAGGGTGTGTACCACTGTCCTAAGGAAATAAGCTGAGAAAGAAGGCATGGGATCCAGGAAACAGAGGAGAGGCAAAGAGAATCCCCAAGGATGGTGATGAGAGAATAACAATTAAATAGCTGGTCTACAGAACAATAGAGAATAAAGCAGCAAGTACATCCCAATAATGAACAAATGAATGAATGAATGAATGACAAAGTTTTACTTTGATTAAAACACAAATTAAACTTGGCCAGGTGGCCCAGTTGGTTGAAGCATTGTACCGTACGCCAAAAGGTTTGGGGTTCAGTTCCAGGTCAGGACACTTACCTGGGTTGTGAGTTCCATCCCTAGTTGGGGGACATATGGGAGACAACTGATTGATGTTTCTCTCTCACATCGATGTTCCTCTCTCTTTCTCTAAAATCAATAAAAACATCCTCAGGTGAGGATTTGAAAAATAAATACAAATTAAAATTTTAAGATACAGAAATATTTTTAAAGATATTGTAGAGATGTTACAACAAAAGATAAGGAATAAGATGGATTTCTCCATTAAATCCTCTCTGCTCAATATTAGTTCATCTGTTTTCTTCTACTCCTGCTTGCAGTGCCAACTAATAATGACATAGCTATAAGAAATGCCAAGGTTTCCTTTCCTGCTGCCTGATGTCCAGTCGATGCCTGGCTTCCCCAACCATTCCTTTATATTTCATTCATTTCACAAAAAATAGAGGGCAAACTGTGTTGTTAAAAGAGCAATTGTGCCCTGGCCAGTGTTTCTCAGTGGTTAGAACATCAGCCCACACACTGAAAGTTTTGGGTTTGATTCCTGGTCAAGTTCACTTACCTGGATTGCAGGGTCAATCCCCAGCCCTTGTTGGGGCGAGTGTGGGAGGCAACCAATCTCTCTCTCTCTCTCTCTCTCTCTCTCTCCCTCTCTCTCTCTCTCTCTCTCTCTCTCTCTCTCTCTCTCTCTCTCTCAAAAATATCCTCGGGTGAGTATTAACAAACAAACCCAAAAAAAGGGAGCAATTGTATCACCTATTAAAGTCTGACCAGTAAGTTCACAGGTCTTTTTGGGTGCCAACCTCAGTGTTCTGCAGAAACTGAAGTGACACAAGAACACTAGGGTGTGTGTGTGTGTGTGTGTCTTCATTCCAGGGGCCAAGGGCTCCTGCCTTGATGACTCTGTGTGGCCTGATGAGAGGAGAGAGATGCTTGGTGGGAACCGGATAGTCTATCAATCGTGCCACAACCTGGATTGAATGGCATTCTTGTTTAACAGATATCTTTTTAGTCGAAAGTTATAAATGTATGTTAGTTGGGATTATTCATGCTTTTGAATGAAGAGAAAGGAAGAGGTAAATCCACAATCTCATGCTTTAACAACCAAGCAGGAGTTAGCAGAGGTGGTCCATGACATAGAGATCCTTCTAAGGCCATGAATGGACGTGGGTGGGGGTCGGGAAAAGGATGAGGCTCAGGAATGGGACAATTGGCAGAGTTCAGATCAGAGAAGAGACAATGGTACCTGGAACTTAATGGCATTAAAAAGCTGAAACTCACAAATGGCTCTCATGGATGCTAGTGAGACTATTGAGGATATTCGAATATGAACAACACATTATGTAACAGTATTCTCTCAATTGTTAAATTCTTAGCTGACAAAACACATCATAATTATGTAAAAGAATATTAATAATCGAGCAATACTGTATAAGTATTTAGGAGTGTGGAAGTCTGTAAGAGTAATACTATATAAGTATTTAGGGGTGTAGAAGTATGTAAGGGTAATACTGTATAAGTATTTAGGGGTGTGGAAGTATGTAAAGGAAATATCATGGTAATACAACTTACTTTAATTGCAGCCAAGAAACAAAACCAGGAAATATAACTTACCTTCAAATGGTCAAGATATAAAGAAAAATAGAGATATAGAGAAAACAAATGAGGCAAAATATCAACATTTGATTAGTCTAATTGAAAGGTATATGAGTGTCTATTGAACTACTATTCTGTTAACTTTCCTACAGATTTGAACAAAATGTTTGTTAGGAAGCTTAAATTATTTTTAAAAAGCTGAAATACTGCCAAAACCGGTTTGGCTCAGTGGCTAGAGCATCGGCCTGCAGACTGAAAGGTCCCAGGTTCAATTCCAGTCAAGGGCATGTACCTTGGTTGTGGGCACATCCCCAATAGGGGGTGTGCAGGAGGCAGCTGATCAATGATTCTCTCTCATCGATGTTTCTAATTCTCTATCCCTCTCTCTTCCTCTCTGTAAAAAAAATAAAAATAAAATAAATAAAATAAAATAAAATATATTTTTTTAAAAAACTGAAATACTTTGTTTGCTACAGTGTGAATGTCAAAATGTCCTGCCTCTTGGTTCCAGTCACAGAATTGGTGGAGTTCCCCAACCTTCTTCCATCCAAAATGCCTGCCCCCAGACTGCCCAACAGCAGGCACTGCTCTCTCAAAGCCCTTTGGTACCAGATGTCTCCCCACTATGCTCGGCAGCTCTCTTTTGGGGCTCCCATTGCATTCTATAACAACATAATATCACTGTATTGTATTCATCTATTTACCTTTCTCTTTTTGTAATCTCCAGCAGCTAGTATAATGTGCAGCCTACAGGAAGTACTATTTCCATGTTGTAGAAGCAGTCAGTGAAGGAATGGCCTGTTGGATGAACAAATAGACAGATGCTAGGTGGAATATGACAAATGAAAGCAAGTAACTCTGGGCTGGTTGACAGGGACTGAAATGATCAAAGTGTTCAAGGATTTAGATTTTTGTTGTCAGAGACCCTAAAATGTGGTGAAAGCACTATGCCACCACATGGAGTTGACTGAGTCCCCCCTGTGAACCAGGAATGTGGGAAAGAGATTCAGCAGTGAGCAGCCCAGAAATAAAGTCTCTGCTCTCAAGGTGCTGGCCTTCTTTGGGAGGAGACAAACTCTAAACAAATGCATATCCAGAAGCATATATCGGATGGTGATGTGCTAAAAGTCAAGGGGCAGGGTAAGGGCTTCATAATGGAAGAAAGGGACAGAAGGCATGATTTCCAATAGCATGACCAAGTAAAGCCATCAGAAACCCCACATCTCTGCCTCCCTGAGAGATGGCCCAGTCCAGGGCCTGGCATGGGTCTGGGAGCACCGCCTCCCCCTAGCGTTAACCGGAAACAAGCTAACCGGAAACAAGGATTAGAAGGGAAGAAGGAGGACCCAGCCTGGCTGTCTCACTGGGAGAGAGAACAGCAGCACGTGCGCAGAGGTGAACACGTCTTTTGATAGGAACAGGAAGGGGCCTTTTGATAGAGGCCCAGGGAAGAACGGGAGGAGGTGGGGCCCAGGGAGGAACGGTAAGGGATGGGACCCAGAGCATGCGCTGATTGGTGGTTCAATGTCTCGGGAATATCCCCACCACAGACACAGGTTATGTCATACTCTGCCCACCATTTGGGGGAAGGGAGGATCTATCATTCCAGGCTTTTGGTGATTTTTTTTTTTATTTTTTTTTATTTTTTTGGAGGGGTGTTCCCAGCAAGTTCAGGGGGTGAAGGTCCGTTTTCCATAGCTACTTCCTGCTAAGAGGTGGTGTTGTCAGGGGCATCCACCTGGGGTCTCAAGGATTTTGGTGACAGAGGTGTCTCTAGGTTCTGAATTCAAGGCCAGATAGATCTCTCCCACCTTCTGGCTGGTGAACACCTGCATTCTCCTGCAAAAAAACTAGTCAAACAGCAGAAGACATGGGCCAAAGAGCAAAATTAAAGGAATAGATACTAGTGGGCCTAATGAATGGAGATGCCATGGGAGTGTTTTCCGTGCTGGACAAGGGGTGCAGGAGCATGATTTCCCCAAGGGACTGCTTGGTGAAGTCTCAAGAGCAATTCTATTGAGTCACTTGGGAGGTAAAAACTGGTCCTTAGGCTGCCACAGTGTCACTTGTCTGGTTTTTCTGTTTTTCTGAGCCTGGAGCTGAAATACAACCTGAGGGTAAGGTTCTTGAGGAGGACTGAGACCCCCAGCTGGAGAACTGGTCCTCGGCAGTCTTGGTTGGCTGATTCTGGCCTGGGCAGAAACCTATCAACGTGTTCCCGGAGCAGTTGCCTAAGTAAGGGCAGGTATGGAAGATAAATAGCCAGGAGAGGAGGGTCAGTAGGGAGATGACAGTTCAGCAAGAAAGATTGCCCATATAGGAGTTCAAAAGGGCTTAAGAAGGAGGGCCTAGGGCCCTCCTGCCCAGGGCCCTGGCCTGAATTCCGGCCAGGGCCCTGGGCAGGAGGTACAGCCAGGAGCTGAAAATTTCTAGAGAGAGTTTAATTAGATGGTCTTTAAGGAGGCCGTTGATCCTCTCCATCTTACCCAATTATTGTGAGTGGTAGGGTATGTGCAGTTTAGTTAAGTCAGGATTTGAGAGAGGAAAAATCTGAGAGTACCACCCGAGGTTGAGTGAGGGCCTTGACGACCTCAGGGCAGGAGTGCGTTGCTGCAGGTTGGGTGGAGGCAGCAGGAAGGAGAGTAGCCGGGTTCCAGGCTGGACCTGGGTCAGGGAGATGTCAGGATTCTCGAGGAACAGGAGATGGAGTTCCTGTATGCGAGAGGGGGCAAGGAAAGATAAGGATCTGTGCGACACAAGATCCTATAGTCTATGGGTGGAGAAGACCTGTGGGGGTTGTTGAAGGCAGATCTTCTGGGCCTCCTTGGTGAGAGCAGTGGCTGCAGCCAGAGCCCGGAGGCAGGGCTGCCATCCCCGAACTGTGGGATCAAGCTGTCTGGACAGGTAGGCTACGGGGGTTAAGGCTGGCCCTAGGGGCTAGGTGAGGACCCCCATAGCTATTCCCTGTCGTTCATCAGTAAAAAGTTGGAAAAGCCTAGAGATGTCTGGAAGAGAGAAAGTGAGAGATGCCAGAAGGGTATCTCTGCCTAGTGAACAAGGGAGGGTGAGGAGAAGGGGCCTACTGGTGTTTCTTTAGCGGCCTGGTATAGGGGCTTAGCTAGGAGAGCAAAGTTTGGGACCCAATGGCAGAAGAATCCTACCAATCCTAGAAAGGTCAAGATCTGTTCAGTAGAAGTGGGAGGCAGTAGGTCTCGTATTGCCTGTGCTCAGCCAACTGTCAGTCCTCAGGAATTGGGCATCAGACAGATCCCCAAGTAAGTGATGGGGGGAGCCAACAGTTGAGCCTTGGCAGGGCACACATGGTATCCTTTGTCCCCTAGAAAGTTGAGGAGGCCAGCTGTCTGCCTCTGAGACATGTCCAGGGAATGGCTGCAGAGAAGGAGATCATCTACATACTGGAAAAGAGTGCTGGCTTCTAATGAGCATTGTTGGAGGTCTCTGGGTAAGGCCTGGACAAACAGATGAGGACTGTCTTTGAACCCCTGAGGCAGAACTGTCCACGTGAGTTGGCAAGATAACTGCTTGTCTGCATCCTCCCAAGTAAATGCAAATAGATGGTAAGAGTCTAGATCCAGAGGAATGATAAAGAAGGCATCCTTGAGGTCGAGGACAGAAAAGCAGGTGGTACCAAATGGGATGCGGGAGAGAAGAGTGTAAGGATGGAGACCACTACTTCATTGATTAGTCAAAAGTCTTGCACCAGCCAGTAGGTCCCATCTGCCTTTCTTTTTTCTTTTTTCTTTTTAATATATTTTATTGATTTTTTACAGAGAGGAAGGGAGAAAAATAGAGAGTTAGAAATATCAATGAGAGAGAGTCATCGATCAACTGCCTCTTGCACACCCCCCACTAGGGATATGCCTGCAACCAAGGTATATGCCCTTGACCGGAATCGAGCCCGGGTCCCTTCAGTCCCCAAGCCGATGCTCTATCCATTGAACTAAACCTGTTTCGGCCTCATCTGCCTTTCTAACGAGGAGGATAGGGGTGTTTCAGGAAGAGTCAATAGGTATGAGGAGACCCTGCCCCAGAAGCTGAACAATGAGGGGTTTGAACCCTCTGCGATGAGTTAGGGAGATAGGAAACTGAGGATGGGAGGGAAAGGAGGTGGAGTCCTTAAGTCTGATCCTGACCGGGGTATGGTGTCTAGATATCCCATACTATTGGGTCAACAAGGGGTGCAGGCAGTGGGGGAATGGAAGGCCATGTGGCCAGAGAGGGGCAGGACTTTCTTCAGCGTTCCTACGAAGGAAGAGGGCTAGGAGCAGAAGAAGCAGGGAGGCTGAAGGACTCCAAGTGAGCTGCAGAGTGACCCCTAGTTTGGTGAAGATATCTCATCCTAAGCGGGGCACAGGGCACGAAGGCATGACTAGGAACGAGTGATTATAGGGCTATCATTGAGAAGACAGGGAAGGGGCCTGTGGCCAGTGGGCAGGTGGATTTTCCATCAATACCCATGACTGAGTTCGTGGAAAGGAAAAGTGGCCCAGAAAAGGAGGGCAGGACAGAGAAGGTATACCCCGTATCGACCAGAAAGGAGACCGGCTTACCCGCTACCCTGGGCTCGGCAAAGGTGATGGGGGTCGTGGAGTTCAGGCATCTTCAGTCTTCAGCCAGTCTTCAGTCATGGCCAGTGGTGGCTCATGACCTGGAAGAGCAGCCCCTCTATACTGAGACGCAGAGGGCCCATTACTTTTCCAGGGACAGTCACTTTTACTGCACACCAGGCCGGGCTTGGTTGGAGCCAGGGGCAAGGGTACTGCTTTGCCTAGTGGCCTTCATTTCTGCACTTGAAGCATCCTCCAGGTGGTAGATGTAATCGTCCTCTCATTACACCCCCACCATGCACAGTTCTCTTGGGACCCTGCGTGGCTGCTGTCAGTCTCAGAGCTGCAACCAAGTCTTGGGTTTGCAGGTTCACCTTCTGTCGAAGGTGGGCTTACTCTGCCTGCTCCTAACAGGCATTACAACCTTAAAGGCCATATTCACTAGATCTTGGATCGGAGTCTGATAAAGCATTAGGGGAAGGGGTGGCAGAGCAGGCAGAGGGCCTTGGGCTGGAGAAGAAGGAGTAGCGTGAAGGCGGACAGCCACATGAGGCTGGGCCCACAGGGGCGGGCTGTGGGAGGCCTCAGTAACTTTATTTAAAGCACATGTGTCAAACACAAGGCCCGCGGGCCAAATCCATCCTGCCAGGCCTTGCAATGTGGCCCGCACCGTGCTGTCATCACTGCACTCCGCTGCGTTTCCATCACAATGACAGTTTATGACTGTTCAGTAAACCATTCGGCCCGCGATTTAGGCTGGATTTTAGATTTTGGCCCCTTCTCTGATTGAGTTCGACACCCCTAATTTAAAGAGAGGGATTTCCTAGGAATATATCCTAAGAAACTAGAAACACCAATCAAAAAGGATATATGCACCCCTATGTTCATAGCAGCACAATTTACAATAACTAGGATTTGGAAACATCCTAGGTGCCCATCAGCAGATGACTGGATCAAAAAACTATGTACATCTACACAATGGAATATTATGCTGCCATAAAAAAGAAGGAATTCTCATCATTTGCAGCATCCTGGATGGAATTGGATTACATTATGCTGAGTGAAATAAGCCAGTCAATGAAAGAAAAACACCACATGATCTCGCTCATTTATAGATAATAAAGAACATTATAAACTGATGACCAAAAAGATAGATACAGAGACAGTAAAGCAACAAACAGACTGTCAAATTACAGCTGGGAGGTTAGGGAGATATGGGGGAGATAAGAGATCAACCAAAGGACTTGTATTTATGCATATAAGCATAACCAATGGACGCAAAACTCTGGGGATGGAGGGCATGTATGGGAGTGGGGGGGGGCCAATAGTAAGATATGTACACATATAATACCTTAATTAAAAAAAAATGAAAGGAAAAAAAAGAGAGAAGGGTTGGACTTGTTGTTTCAAGATGGCGGCCCCCATAGGAATGGCAGGCCATGTTGCCAGAGAGGGACAGGCCTTGCAGTTCCAAGATGACAGCCCCCATGGGAAGGGCAATCCATGTAGCCAGCATGGTGGCTGCTCACAATACACAAGGGAAGAGCAAACCAAAATTTCTACAGACAAACAGAAATCTCACTTAGTTGTTTGGAGCAACTGGCGGGATGGCAGGCGGGTGGCTATTGTGCTGTGCAGCAGCCTCTGCTCAGCTTGCAGCCTGAGGCAGGATAGCAGCTCCCATAACAGTGGCTGCCAGCTGCAAAAGAGGCAGCCACGGCTAAGAAGGAGGCGGACGTAGAGAGGGAGTAGAAGGTGAAGTGGCGCAAGCGGGAGAGGTAGAGATGAAAGATCGACTGGGATGAGTCAGAAGACAGAGAAAGGGGATGAGGACAGATTTGAGGGGGTAAAGAAGACTTTGTGATGAGGATTTGATGAGTGAAATATGAGGAATAAAGCAAGGAGTGGGAGCAAAGGGCCACTTTCTGGTTTGCAGGGGGAAATTACTGATGTCATTGAGGATGTTAAGAAAGAAAAGTCCCATTTCAAGTCATCTGGACCCATTCCAATTCATTCTGAGGCCATGCCACATTACAGAAGAAGCCAGATTGGTGAGGAGACACTCTAGAGGTGTGCTAGAATCCAGTTTAGAATTTTGATTACCCATAGTAAAAACTGGGATCAGAACCCATAGCTAAGGACCAGCGTCCCAGTCTTTGAGCCCAGGTTACAGATGGGGAATCCGAGGACAGCTGGGGACGTCTCCCCTAGCTCCTGGGATTCGGATGGAGGCCAAAAGGCCGGAAAACCAAGGGGGAGACAGGAACGTTTCCACTGCCTCCCCAGATTCAGAACCCCTCCTGGAGGGGCCCAGGGGGCTACGCCTGGAAGGCAATCTCTGGCGCAGGCTTCGGTTTACAGAAACAGACTCTGGAAAAATGACAGCCAGGAATCACCACGGGCTGGGAATTACCACTCACGCTAAAGAGCCAGGGAGAGCACTGAGGGTCCTAAACCACAAGGAGAGAAGACACCCCAGACTGGGAAAAATCAAATGGAGTGTCACCCCTCCTGGGTTTCAGCACTAAATGGCATGTTAAAAAAGGAAGTTTATTCTGCACCAAAGAGAGGGATAGAAAAACAAGGATTAGAGGAGAAGGAGGAGGACCCAGCCTATTGTCTCTATGGGAGAGAGAACAGCAATGTGTGCAGAGGTAAACATGCCTTTTGAGGGAAGGAACAGGAAGGAGTGGGACCCAGGGCAGAACAAGAAGGGGTAGGACCCAAGGCAGAACAGGAAGGGGTGGGGTCCAGGGCACTCTGCTGATTCCTGGTTCAATGTCTTGGGAATGTCTTGGCCGCAGATGCAGGTTAAGTCATAATCCCTCAACCAGTTGGAGGAAGGGAAGAAACTATCACCCACATCCTCCTCACTCTCCTTCACAGGCACCTCTGGTTTCTCAAAAGGTGCTATTATCTGGGTTCCATACTCAGCTCACTTCTCTTTTCATTCCAGTCATATTCCCTGGGTGCCTTGCCCCCACCCAAGTTTCTCTGCAGCCCTGAACCCCCTTGGCAAGCTCCAAACCCCACATAACCAGTTGCTTCCACATTCCAAATTACTGCCAGACTGTGAATTCCTTCTGAGAAAGATCCTAATTAATGCATTATTTCCCAATGCCTGGTATCCTGCTGACACACCATAGCACTCGATAAAGCCTAAAACTAGTCCTATGTGGGATACAGATCCTGCCATTTGGGTGTTATCCCAAAGGCCCCTCTCTGGGGGCTTATAAGCAATAAGAACACTGACACAACCTACTGAGTGACATCAGACAAAAGGCCTGGGCAAGGCAGCCAGCTCTTCCTCAGGAAACAACACGCCCAGGTGAGGCCCCGCCAGCCTTCAGCAAGGGTTCCCAAAACTGAGGCGTTCAGGGTGGAAGCCCTGCCCCAGACAGCAGACCAAGGGCACCCTTAGATGCCAGGCAGCCAGATCTCCCCATGCCCACCATGGCTGCTGGTAGCCCAGGGCACATTTCCTCCCTGGTCTCTTGGGTTCCAGCTCTCCTCCACATGTTCCAAAGCTGATGGAAAATAAAACTAGTTCCTTCCTTCCTCAAGGTGAAACTTGGAAGGAATCTCTGCTACTTAAAGAATAAAGTCCTAACTCCTGAGCCACTAACCCATCCAACCACACCCCATGCCTCTTTTGATCAGCTCCAGCTCCAGCTCTTGATTGAAGTAGCCTGGAGGAGGCAGGCTCTCCTGAGTCCCGCACCTACCTCTGAATCCCCTTTCCGCTAAGCCACAGAATACACACTAGCATTCCAGCTTTGTGTCCCACAAAAACGTAATAAACAGATCACCAAGGTTTTTACAGTGATTTTTGAGGTAGGTCTGGAGCACACTCCAAGAAATCTCCAGAATAACCCTGATCTACTAACCTTTGAGGATAATTATTAACTGCTTGAATTATTTATTAAGGATCCTAATACAGGATGGGGCAAAAGTAGATTTTCAGTTATTTGTATGGAAAATAATGTTTCCTAGACACACAAGAGTAAACCTACTTTTGCTCTACCCTGTATTCAGCCAACATTCTCATTTTGTGAGAGTGTTAGAAAGCTTGTGCAGGCAAATGCTATCCCATCTCCATGACTATCAATCCAAAAACCCAGAGGGCTAATCTCACTGGCCCTGTTCAGAACTGTAAATACAGTCTGGCTACTACCAATTCTTTCTTTCCAAGGTTACACTGAAACCCACCTTAATATACTACAGTTCCTACCAGATACTGGAATATATCATAAAGCCACAATAAGTGAGTACACGGGGGCAGATCAATGGGACAAGGTAAAGATATATCGATAGATGCAGCCCAGCTGGGTGTAGCTCAGGGATTGAGTGTCCACCCAGGAACCAGGAGATCACCAGTTCCTTTCCTGGTCAGGGCACGATCCCCAATGGGGAACGTGGAGGCAGCTGATCAATGATTCTCTCTCCCTCTCCCTTCCTCTCTGGAATCAATAAAAAATATATATTTTAAAAGATATAGATCCAGCTGAAACCAGTTTGGCTCAGTGGATAGAGAGTCAGCCTGCAGCCCGAAAGGTCCCAGGTTCGATTCCGGTCAAGGGCATGTACATTGGTTGCGGGAACATCCCCAGTTGGGGTTGTGCAGGAGGCAGCCGATCGATGATTCTCTCACATCGATGTTTCTAACTCTCTATCCCTCTCTCTTCCTCTCTGTAAAAAAATCAATAAAATATATTTTTTAAAAGAGATATAGATCCAAATACATATAAGATTACTCTACCCAGCAAAGTTATCATTCAGAATTGAAGGGCAGATAAAGAGCTTCACAGATAAGGAAAGGCTAAAGGAGTTTATCACCACCAAATCAGAATTATATGAAATTCTGAAATGTATTCTTTAAGAATAGGAAGAAGAGAGGAGAGGAACGAAGATGGCGGCATAGGTAAACACTCCTAAACGACTGCTGTGCACAACAATTTCAAAAAAAACTATAAAACAAATGTCTATCTCCCAAAAACCAAGGGAAAGCTGGCTGAGAGGAAGCCCTATAACTAGACTGAAAGAGAAAGAGGAGAATCTAGGACACAGCACTGAAAAACTGAGGTAGGGGGCACAGGCGCAATATGGGCTGGCGGCAGATCCCAGCGTCAGAGGGTGGTGATTTCTTCAACCCAAAGAGAGACAAGCTCCCGATCTCTCTGAAATCCAGTTTCTGGCGAGAAGCTAGACTGTCTGCCATCAGGTTGGAAAATGAGTCTGGCTTGCTTGCAGAGCTGAGATTGTTTGCTGTGCTGTGGTACAAGACATGGGGAGATGCGGGAATGAGGGAATGCTGGGACACCATTGGAGAGGCGATGGACAGGGCAGCCATTGCTGTTGGCCAAGCCCCAGCCTAGTGACACCCTGAGACTCCTCCCTAAGACTCCGCCCCTCACAACCTACAAACACACCCAAACTCCAAGCAGCGGCTTTTGCATATGAATGGCCCTCTTTATTGCAGTTTAGCAAAATTGCAACCTGGGGCAAACAGATCCAAGGAGGACAGGACTGTGGTTCACCCTGTAGCTCCTGCAACAGTACTGGCCTCAGACAGTAGCTGAACTGCACCTCATCAAGACCCAGAAATCAGAGTTCTAGTGTTAAGTTTCTTTTTTTTTTTAATAACTTTTTATTGTTCATATTCGATATTATTACAAATGTTCCCTTCCCCCCCCTCCATTGCTCTCCTCCACCAGGTTCCCACCCCACCCTCTGCCCTTTCCCCACCCCCCATTGTCCTCATCGATAGGTGCATAGTTTATGTTCAGTCTCTTCCCACATTCCCCTCTCCCCTTTTCCCCAAGAATCGTCAGTTCACTCCCCTTCCATACCTCTGATTCTATTATATTCAACAGTTAATATTGTTCATCAGATTTTTTTTTAATTCCCTTGGTTTTTAGATTCATTTGTTGATAGTTACGTATTTGTTGTTCATAATTTTTATCTTTATGTTCTTTCTCTTCCGAAAGAACCCCCTTCAGCAATTCATATAATTCTGGTTTGGTGGTGATGAACTCCTTTAGCATTTTTTTATTAGTGAAGCTCTTTATCTGGCCTTCGATTCTGAGTGATAGCTTTGCTGGGTAGATTATCTTTGGCTACAGGTTCTTACTATTCATCACCTTGAATATTTCTTGCCATTCCCATCTGGCCTGCATGGTTTCTGTTGAGAAATCAGCTGACAATTGTATAGGTGCTCCTTTATAAGTAACTACCTGCTTTGTTCTTGCTGCTTTTAATATTCTCTCTTTGTTTTTGCTCTTGGAATTTTAATTATGATTTGTCTTGGTGTGGTCCTCTTTGGATTCCTTTTGTTTGGAGTTCTGTGTGCTTCCTGGACTTGTAGGTCTAATTCTTTCACCAGGTGGGATAAGTTTTCTGTCACTATTTATTTCAGTATGTTTTCAATATCTTGCTCTCTCTCATCTTCTGGGACCCCCATAATTCTGATGTTGGTTCGCTTGAAGTTGTTTCAGAGGTTTCTTACATTATCTTCAACTTTCTGGATTCTCTTGTCTTCTTGCTTCTGCGGAGGAGTGTCTTCTGGCTCTTTATGTTCCAAATCTTTGACTTGATTCTTGTGATCTTCCATTCTGTTTTTAGCACTCTGTATAATATTTTTTTATTTCAGACAATGTATTCTTTATTTCTTGTTGATCCCTTATCATTTCTTGTTGATTCCTTGTTAATTCTAGTTGATCCCTTTTCAGCTCCTCATAGGTCTTATCGATCTTTTCTAGAAAATTCTTAAAAAACCTTATAAGCATAGATTTAAACTCTATATCCAGTCACTTTTTGTCCTCCATTTCTTTCGTTTGTGATCTATTTTGTTGTCTCGGCATTTTCACAGCTTCCCTGATGGGGCGGGGTTTCAGGGTGGAGCCTACAGCCTTGGCTTCCGTCAGCCCCGCCCTATGCGGTTCCTGAGTTTCAGTAATCCCCAGGGTCCTTCAGTACTCGTTGCAAGCACCTGAGAAAAAGGTGCCCTCGATTTTCGCGTGCTACCAAACAGTCTAGGCTCTCCCCCAATGAGCCCGGAACTGGGGTTCAGTTCAATTGGAAGTGGAGTTGGAGGTGGCATTCAGAGCAGTCCAGAGCTTTTGTCTCCTTCCCGCCAGGGCAATCCCTCGGCACAGCCAACTTTCCCTTCTCTGCACGCAATGCGCACGCCTCCGGGACCTCCTTTCACTGCTCCCTGGGGGTTCCGCCTTGCAATCCAGCTCCCTATGGATGAGCCTGGATCCCTAGGGTCTGGCCTAGAACTGGGGTTCAGAGCAGTCGGAACTGGGGCCCAGCACAGTAGGAGCTTTTATCTCCTTCCCACTAGGGAACGCCAGCCAGGCACTCAGGCGCCCCTCCTCTCCAGCTCCGTCCTCTCTGTGCGCACGCCACGTGTCTCCATACCTTAGGCTTTTACAGCTCCTCCGCTCTTCCTTCTGGTTTTCTCCTTGCTTCTCGTTGTAGAATTTCCAGTCAGTCGACTTTCCTGTAGTTCTGAGTAATGTCCATTTTATATTTTAGTTGTATTTAATTGAAATTGTTGTGTGCGGCTGCAGCTAGGTGTTTACCTGAGCAGCCATCTTGGATTCCCAGGACTCCTAGTGTTCAGTTTCAATCCCTCACACCTATAAGTGACACATTCGGAAGACGATCTCAATGAGAACCAAAGCCTCACTGAAACAAAGCATGTCTCCAGAGCAGCAGTTCTTCCTTTATTGACACAGCAGGACCTCACAAACAATTGGCCTGGAGGTCAATTCCTCCCAGTGTACCAACAGCAATCAAGACTTAATTAAACCAAGACTTTGCACTAAGCCCAAAAAGGGATATAGCAAAAGCAACCACCTCAGGTGATTGGAGAAGCTGTGCTACTGACCCCTATAGGTCACCGACCACACAAAGCCACTTCATCAATACAGGAAGGTAGCCAAAATGAGGAAACACAGAATCATGACATGAATGGGAGAGATAGAGGAGAGTAAACTACTGGATGACACAGATTTCAGAATCACATTTATAAGGTTACTCAAGAATCTTCTAAAAACCTTTGAGAAACTTGATGAGATCTCCAAGGAGCTTGGTGAGACCTTCAGGAACCTTAATGAGAATACAAAAAAAAAAATAGAAAAGGACCAGCCAGAAATTAAGCATATAAAGTCTGAAATAAAGAATATACAGAAACTCAACTATAGCCGAAATCTGTTTGGCTCAGTGGTAGAGCGTCAGTCTGCGGATTGAAAGGTCCTAGGTTCGATTCCGCTCAGGGGCATGTACGTTGGTTGCGGGCACATCCCCGGTAAGGGGTGTGCAAGAGGCAGCTGGTCAATGTTTCTCTCTCATCGATGTTTCTAGCTCTCTAGCTCTCTCCCTTCCTCTCTGTAAAAAATCAATAAAATATTTTTTTTAAGAAAGAAAAGAAACTCAACTATAGATCAACCTGCCCCAAGAATCAAACCAAAGATCTGGAATATAAGAAAGCAAAAATCACCCAACCAAGAGAGGCAAAAAGAAAGAAGAATCCAAAAGTTTGAGGATAGTGTAAGGAGCCTCCGGGATGGCTTAACCAACATCCGGATTTTTGGGGTGCCAAAAGAAGAGAGCGAGCAGGATATTGAAGGCTTAATGGAAGAAATAATGTCAGAAAACTTTCCCTACCTGGTGAAAGAAATAGGCCTACAAGTTCAAGAAGCGCACAGGACCCCAAACAAGAGGAATCCAAAGAGGACCACACTAAGGCACATCATAATTAAAATGCCAAGAGCAAAAGACAAGGAGAAAACCTTACAAGCAGCAAGAGAAAAACAACTAGTTACCTACAAGGGAGTACCCATATGACTTTCAGCTGATTTCTCAACAGAAACTATGCAGGCCGGAAGGGAGTGGCAAGAAATATTCAAAATGATGAACAACAAGAACCTACAACCAAGATTACTCTACCCAGCAAAGCTATCATTCAGAATTGCAGGTCAGATAAAGAGCTTCACAGACAAGAAAAAGTTAAAGGAGTTCATCAACACCAAACCAGGATTACATGAAATGTTGAAGGGTATTCTTTAAGAAGAAGAAGAAGAAGAAGGTAAAGGTAGAAAATTATGAACAACAAAAAGGCATCAAATGCATACCTACCAACAAGTGAATCTAAAAATCAAGAGAATAAAAAAAAAATCTGAAGAACAAAATGGACTGGTGAATATAATAGAATCAGGGACATAGAAAGGGATTGGACTAACAATTCACAGGGGGAAAGAGGTCTGGGAAGAGATTGGACAAAAATCTTACACCTATGGATGAAGACAGTGGCGGGGGTAAGGACATGAGGTGGGGTTGGAAATCAAGTGGAGGCAGCTATGGGGGGGAGGGGGGAGAAACACTAAAGATTTATTTTTAAAAAAAGAATTGAAAGAAGAAGAAAAAATAAAGATAAGAATTATGAACAACAAATATGTATCTATCAACAAGTGAATCAAAAAGCCAAGGGAGGCCGTTTCTCTCCGCCAGCCTTCTCTGCCACCCAAGTGCGTGCTCCCACCCCATGGAAGATTCTATGGACATGGACATGAGCCCTCTGCGGCCCCAGAACTACCTTTTCGGTTGTGAACTAAAGGCCGACAAAGATTATCACTTTAAGGTGGATAATAATGAAAATGAGCACCAGTTATCTTTACGAACGGTCAGTCTAGGGGCTGGAGCAAAGGATGAGCTGCACATTGTCAAAGCAGAGGTCATGAATTACGAAGGCAGTCCCATTAAAGTAACACTGGAAACTTTGAAAATGTCTGTACAGCCAACGGTTTCCCTTGGTGGCTTCGAAATAACACCACCTGTGGTGTTGCGGTTGAAGTGTGGTTCAGGGCCTGTGCATATTATCAGACAGCACTTAGTAGCTGTGGGGGAAGATGCAGAGTCAGAAGAAGATGAGGAGGAGGATGTGAAACTCCTAAGTATGTCTGGAAAGCGGTCAGCCCCTGGAGGTGGTAGCAAGGTTCCTCAGAAAAAAGTAAAACTTGAAGACGATGAGGATGATGACGATGAGGAGGACGATGATGAAGATGATGATGATGATGATTTTGATGATGATGAAGCAGAAGAAAAAGCTCCAGTAAAGAAATCCATATGAGATACTCCAGCCAAAAATGCACAAAAATCAAATCAAAATGGAAAAGACTCAAAACCATCAACACCAAGATCAAAAGGTCAAGAATCCTTCAAAAAACAGGAAAAAACTCCTAAAACACCAAAAGGACCTAGTTCTGTAGAAGACATTAAAGCAAAAATGCAAGCAAGTATAGAAAAGGGCGGTTCTCTTCCCAAAGTGGAAGCCAAGTTCATTAATTACGTGAAGAATTGCTTCCGGATGACTGACTTGGAGGCTATTCAAGATCTCTGGCAGTGGAGGAAGTCTCTTTAAGAAAATAGTTTAAACAGTTTGTTAAAATTTTCCGTCTTATTTCATTTCTGTAACAGTTGATATCTAGCTGTCCTTTTTATAATGCAGAGTGAGAACTTTCCCTACCATGTCTGATAAATGTTGTCCAGGTTCCATTGCCAAGAATGTGTTGTCCAAAATGCCTGTTTAGTTTTTAAAGATGGAACTCCACCCTTTGCTTGGTTTTAAGTATGTATGGAATGTTATGATAGGACATAGTAGTAGTAGTGATCAGATAAATGGGAATGGTGGGGAGACAAAAATATACATGTGAAATAAAACTCAGTATTTAAAAAAAAAAAAAAAGCCAAGGAAATAAAAAATCTGATGAACAGAATAAACTGGTGAATATAATAGAATCAGGGGCATATAAAAGGAATGGACTGACAATTCTTGGGGGGAAGAAGAAGAGAGTGGGGGAAGAGACTAGACAAAAAGTATACACCTATGGATGAAGACAGTGTGGAGGAGGTAAGGCAGAAAGGGTGGAGTAGGACCCTGGTGGTGGGGAGCTATGGGGGGGAAAGAGGAACAATTGTAATAATCTGAATAATGAAGATTTATTAAATTTTAAAAATAAATAAATAAAATAAAATAAAGAAGCACAATACATCATGATAAAAAATAAAAAAAACCTCCACTAAAGAGATATAACAACCATGAATTTCTAACATCTAAATATTCTATTTCAAAATATATAGAATAAAAACTGGAAGAGTTAATAGGAAATATTCATAAATATCCAAATGCAGAAGAAGAGTTCGGTGCACTCACCAGGAACAAGTAGATCAGTCAATAAGAATATAGATCATTTGAACCACATAATTAAAAGATTGATCTAACAGAGAAATATGTAACCCTGCTTCCAAAAAGCATGGAATGTAAATTTTTAAAATTTTTTATTGATTTTTTTATTGAACAGGAGGAAGAGGGCGAGAGAGATAGAACCATCCTAATATATCAAAACTCTGGGTTGTAACAACGGGTCACCACTGAGGCTCAACCAACCAGAAGTCAGTCCTGCAGTCAGCATGGCAACCCAGATGCTGACTGCTTTGGCTGCAGGCAGAGTGTCGCAGCACTGACTGCTGAGGAGACTTCAAATCAGGGCCAGAGAGAGGCCTGAAGAGAGAAGCAGGCACTGATATGTTGCCTCTGTGGCAGCTTTTGATCATCACTTGCCTCTCTCTATCTCTCCCAGTCTGGCCAGCAGCCACTCCTCCGTTTCTCTCCAGGGCTCCACTCAGGCTGCTGATCAGCCCCCTCTTTCTGATCAGGCCCTGTTGATAGGCCCAGAGATGCTGACTGGCATAGGAACCAACCCATCAGAACACAATTTGGGTGTTATGAGGAGCAAATGGCTGTCAAGGAGGCGGAGCTTTTGACATTGATTGACATAGAAACCAACCAATCAGAACCAAATTGGCCAGCAGAGGAAGGCCATTGGGGGCAAGATCAGGCTGGCAGGGGAGGACAGTTAGGGGTGATCAGGCAGGCAGGCAGACAGGCAAAGAGGTTAGGAGCAAACAGGCAGGCAGACAGAGAGGTTAGGGGCAGTTAGGGGCCAGCAGTCCCAGATTGAGCAATTAGAAGTCAGCAGTCCCAGATTGTGAGAGGTATGTCCCCAATTGGAGAGGGTGCAGGCTGGGCTGGGAAAATCCCAAGCTGCTCAAATTTGGTGCACTGAGCCACTAGTTAATGATAAGAGAGAATAATCTATCAGCTGCCTCCTTCATGTCCCCCACTGGGGATTGAGCCCCCAACTGGGACATGTGCCTGACTCGAAATTGAACTGTGACCCCCTGGTTCATAGGTCAATAGTTACCACTGAGCCACACCAGCTGATCTGATATATAAATTTTTCAGGCACATAGACACATTATAAAAATTGACTTTGGCCCTCACCAATTTGGTTCAGTGTATAGAGCATTGACCTGCGGACTAAAAGCTTCCAGATTCAATTCCAGTCAAGGGCATGTACACGACCCCCGTGATTAGGGCCCAATCAGGGTCTGGTTTCTGGAGGAGGCCACACACTAAAATGAAGAGAGAGACTAGAAGAGTTACTTTAGGACAAATGGGGGCCAGGTGGGAGTCAACCTCTAGTGGGAAGACTCTCCAGGCTCTGACCTTGCTATCCCTTTTATTGAGGCTGCTATGGGATACACCCATTACCCTTAAGCAGCTTTGGGAAACACCCATTACCCTTAAGCAGCTTTGGGAAACACCCATGGCCCTTAGGCAGGTAATAAGCAGATTATCATATCAGTAAGGATTTACATGATCACAAGATGGGGAAGTTGCCTCACTTACTATTGTCTCAATTAGATAGGGTGTGGTTGGCTCTGACTTTTCAGAGATTCAAGGTTGACCAGCCTCTTTCTATTAGTGGTTTCCGGCAATGTACCTTGGTTGGGGGCACATCCCCAGTCGGGGGTGTGCAGGAGGTAGCTGATCCATGTTTCTAATTCTCTATCTCTCTCCCATCCTCTCTGTAAAAAATCAATAAAATATTTTTTTTTAATTGGCTTTGAAACAAAACAAATGAAATAAAAATAAAGTTTAAAAAAAAATTGATTCTGCACCAGGGTGCAAAGGTAGTATTGACAAATCAGAAATAATTCATTTCACAGGGTGTTTAAGGCCTGGGGTAAGGGAGAGCCAGGTAGAGAGGGGAAATTAAGGGAAAAAGAGGAACATCTGTAATACTCTCAACAATAAAGATTTAAAATATTTATCCACAGATGATCATATTAAATAACAAACTTCTTCCCTAGCTGGGTTGGTTCAGTGGAGCATTAGCCTACAAACTAAATGGTCTTGGGTTCAATTTCAGCCAAGGGCACATGACCCAGTTGTGTGCTCATGATGTATTTGTTACGGAGCGAGTCCCAAGAGATGGACCACCGAAGCCAATTTGATTAAGCCAGCAAGAATTTATTGCAGATTCGAATCCGGGCTCAAACCGTGGCTGACACAGCAGCCAGCAAACACCCAGGTAAGAGCTTCGATGGAGGGGCAGACCCTCCTCTTATACCTCTTTTCCCAGCCCATCCCACTGTTGGTCTGTCACTCCCTGATTGGCCCCTCAGGACAAAGAACTGGCCGAACTGGCCGTCCTTAGCTGTTCCTAGGCGGTTTGTACAAACTTGTCTGTTCTGTCTCAAACAGGAGTGCGGGATGTTGCGGTTTTGCTGACGCCAATCTCCTAGCTAGATCTAGAGGGAGGTTTGCATGTTTCACTGTAGAGGAATTCCAGGCACCGAGTTTCAACTGACCTTATCTTTTTAAAATTTTCCACTCTGGTCTGGTCTGTCTCCAGAGTCCTTATCTCTTGGGCCGGCTAGGCCGACTGTCACAGTATTGTGCTTCTTTATTTCTCTAATTGGTGTGCAGGAGGCAGCTGATCAATGATTCTCTCTCACCATTGATGTTTCTGTCTCTCTCTCTCTATCCCTTCTGCTCTGAAATCAATAAAAATATATTTGGGGAGGTGGGGAGAGAAAGAAAGAAACTTACAAGTTTATTTTTTCAAAATGTAATAAGATACAGAAGTTGGAATTTATTGGTTCCTTTCTTGAAACTGATTAAAATAACAATGATATTTTTACTACCTTTCCAGTTCATTCTTTTTATTTGGAGCCTCCTGGCTGGTGAACTGCAAATGGGTTATAAGTATGGACCCCTCAGCCTGAAGCCCCAAGGCCAAATCCCTCCAGCTGGGAGAAGCTTCTTCCTTTAACCACTTTATTTCCACGTATCATTTGCTAAGTGAGCCACAAAATGACAATCTTGAGAATCGCCCTGTCAGTGGTCGGCCCTGTGTTGTGTCTGGCTTCAGGACATGTTAAATCCCACCGAGTTAAAAAGACATGATATATATTCTTTGGCCAGTGTTGGATTTAGGATAATTTTATTGAATTTCTTTTCTTTCATTAACCTAAAGTATCTTTTTTAATTGTTAAACTCAAAATTATAAACATGTGGAGTAATATGTATTATTGACCTAATACAAAGCAAGTTTCTATAAATGTGACTACTATCTGCCCTTTGGGAGAACCCAGTGATGAGAGAGGAGGGGAGGACAATAGGAAACGTGGGAGGAATACGGGGAAATGAGCCCCCTAGTGGTGAGTCTAGAGTAAAATGTGTTCACTGTGGACAGACACAGAGAAAAGGTGACTCTCTAGGGAGGGTGGAGATAGAAGGGGGCGTGGCTGGGGAGAGGAAGACTAAAAACTCTAAGGGATGGGACTGGGGTTGGGGGAAGAGATGCTGAAACAACCACAGGCCGGGGTGCTCATATGGCCACACTGTTTTCCACTATGCTGGGTCGCAGGTACTCGTAGGGCATATCCAGCTTTGCATTCCGGATCTCAATTTCTTTATCCAGGACAGCCAGCTCCTCCCTGAACTTCTTCAGCATGGCTTTGGGCTCCGGGCCTGAAAAGTACTCCTCCTCATGCTGGCCCAGAAGCACCTGAGATGGAGACAGAAGCAGCTGAGAGCCTATGAACCCCAGTTGGGAGCCCCACACCTCCCCACAGCTGCCCCCTTCCTCAGGGACCAGGCCACCCGGCTCTCACTCTAACGGGCTGACGTCTGCCCAGTTGCCAGGTAATGGACATCTGGACAGAAGCCTGATGAAAGTTGGGCAGTGTTGCCATCACCGTCTCCAGGGTCACATCCTTGGTGGTCGGTGGGGGCAGCCGCATGGTGCAGGGTGCATTAGGGACCCAAGCATACCAATCCAGCTAACAAGGGGAAAATATCTAGAATGAAACTGCTAAGCATAAAAATCCCTTAACCATCTGCACACCCACCGCCCACACCACCATTCCAGGAGCAAATGCCCACTGCCCCCCTATCACAAGTACCTGGCCCAGGTGAACGGAAGAGTGCTGGCCAGTGCAGGTGAAGATGCACATGGTGACAAAGTGGCAAAGCTGGTCCCTGGACTCTAAGGACATGGGAAATCCTGCAGGAGGTAAGGACAGTTAGAAGCTGGGAGGCCAGGAACAGAAACAGAGCTCAGAGAGGCTGAGCAGGGAGCATACAAGAGAAAGGAAAGGGTGTCAAAAACTCTGAGGAACTATTGTGGACACTGACATGAGCATGAGTTGTGGTGGGAGAAACGGGGAGATCTTCTGGGAGGACCTTACTCAATGGGGTACTGGTATGGCTCACACTGGCTCACAAGAGTCAGTTGTGTTAAATGTTCAGGTATGTAACAAGCTGAATTGACATCAAAATGGGAGCTATGGTGAAAATATTTACACCAAGGAAATGGGCAAATGCTACAAATCACAGCTTTTTTCTTTTTCTTTTTTTCTTTTTATGCATTTATGAGCAACCACTGGTCCCACTGCACCTGGGACCTAGCGGGATGCTTCTGGCATAAGAACCTGAAAAGGCCATTGGGCATTTTAATAGGGCTTGGACATGCTACTGGGAAGTTTCATAGAAGCAGGGTGGATTCTGGGGATGTTCCCAAGAGGAATCATCCTCACTGGCAATCTCAGGGCAGGGACTCAACTCACCTTGGTCCTGGGCCCCTCGCAGGCCAATTTCAGTGATCTCTTGACACCAGCTCTGCAGTTCCAGGTCCTCTTTCACTGCGTTGTCCGTCTTAAAGTAAAGACTCACAATTCCCTCCACATAGCTGTCAGCCAAGGGGTTGGACCAAGAGAGCTGAAGCTCACAGGGAGCCTCCAGGCACTCTGTTCCTTGCCCACATGGCCAGGTCAGGGCACCCAGCCCTCCAACATAGGTCACCTGGTCTCTCAAGCCACTTCCTGACTGCCCACCCTCCCCCCAAGCCCTGCCTTCCCGTTGCCTCACCGATACATGATTTCCCAGAGCCGCAGAGCATCCTGGGCATAGTAAGAAGACTTGACTCCCAGAAGCCCCCGGTCAGCCAGGTCATCAGGGGGACACAATGATCTATAGGTTAAACAGGGTCCAGCGCGCCTAAGCAGATCCACATGGCCTCCCCCACCTGAACTCACCACCTGAAAAGCAAGGATGGGCAGGGTCAGGCAATTCCACCTGCCGGAGGCCAGAGCCAGATGGAGCATGAGCTCCAGAAGCCCCCTTCTCTCTTCATACCTGGTCAAAAACGCCATTTTCGGAGACCAGCCCAGTCCTGGCCCGCACATTAATTTCCATGGTGTATCGCAGGTGGGGGATTATCAGCTGGAGGAAGAGAGCAGGGAAGAACAAGTCAGGAGAGACCTGTGGCAAGTCCCCGCAGGAAATTGGAAGTGAAGAACAGGAAAGGTGCCAGGTCTTCAGGAAAAGCAGAGCCATGAAGTTCAGTGGTCCCTCGACACCAAGAGTGTTCAGTCAAATTGTAATTCATTCCTCAAACGATTGAATTATTGCTGCATACTGGGAAAAAATAATTCTCCTTTTCTTTTCATATAAGACTGTTCAAGTTCTAGTTCAATGTTTCTCAACCTTTTTCATTATCACTCCTCTACACAGCCTTTTCAGGTAGTATTTCAACCATTGAAATATTAATGCTGCACTATACTATATATGTGTGTGTGTGCTTTATTTATTTTTTCATTGACTTCAGAGAGAAAGGGGATAGGAGAGAGAGATAGAAGCATCAATGATGAGAAAGAATCATTGATTGGCTGCCTCCTGCTCACCCCTTACTGGGGATTGAGCCCACTACCCAGTATGTGCCCTTGACCAGGACTGAACCTGAGGCCGTTTAGTCTATAGGCCAATATTCTATCCACTGAGCCAAACTAGCTAGAACTGTATATATGTACTTTATACATAAAATATTCTATGTTTTTGCAGCCTAGAACTTTTCCGTGGTTCTGAACCCACTTTCATCCCCTGTGAGGGGTCTAATTGCCTCCTTCGGAATGCATGCTCTAACCCACCTAGCTGCAGAACTTCCTCTCTGCCCTTCTCATGTTTGTCCATTGCACTCACCTCCTTTCCTTTCCTCAAACATGCCAGGCTTGCTTCTGCCTTGGGACCTCTGCACTGTTCTCAGCTGTTCCCTCTGCCCAGAACAATGTGCACCTTGATCTTCTCAAGTCTGGCTCCTCAGATCCTCATTCTCTATGTCAGCTAAAGAAGGGAGCCTTTCCTGGCCACTCAGTCTGAACTCGACATCACATCGATATGCTTTGATTCTCTGCATTGTACTTGTTAAAGCTGATCTGTCATAATACACAGTCTTTATTGGCTGGTAGCCCCAAATGGACATGAACATTTCCAAAATCACAATTATCTAGAATGGTTCTTGCAATATTGGAGGCACCCAAGAAGAAAAGTTAATGGGTGAATAATCAATTTAAATTGTCTGTTAAAAAAAAAAAAAAAAAAAAAAAACACAGGCCACTGTTGTAGACCTGAGTCTGTCTAACTGGTCTGTGTGTTACTATTTAGGACAGATCAAAACTGGCTGGAAAAGACTTCTATGTTATTTGCTTGGTTTTCTCTTTTGTGATGGAATCCTCGGTCATTTGTGGGCACTGTCTATATACTGTATGTTCATCAATCTGTGCTTCATACATTATCACCTCCCACCCATTCATCCCCCACCTTGCCAATGAATCATTTCCACCTCCTTGGGAGGTGATGTCACCCTGTTGAAAATACAGAACAAGCCACCTCACTTTCTTGCTCCCTTCTCTCTCATTGGTTGGCTTTCCCCCACTCCCTGAGATTCCACAGAGAGGGTGCCTCCAGATGTGGGACTGTGCCATGGGGCAGAGAGACAAGCAGGAGAGAAGGGGATAAGGTATTACCTTGAATATAGGGTGTACTGATGGAAGGCATCTCATGGTGGCCATAGCAATAACCTCAGCCATCAAATGTCCCCTCAGAAGATGAGAGAGAAGCTCATGAAGCTGGAAGTCAGCACTACGGACCCAGCATTTGGCCAGGAGCCAGGCCATCGGGGGATCCGTGGGCAGGAAAAGTGTTGGTGGTGGGGATCCCATGCGTGGCAATTCAAGCTGGATCGAGGATAAAGTGTGAGGAAAAGAGGATGAGTGCCCAGGTGCCCAGCAGATCCCCCCTCCTTTGCATTTTAACCCCTTTCTTCTTCCCAGATTTACTTAGCTTTCTCCATCTCACTTCTGCTACTCCCAGCAGCCACTATTCCTTCTCCTGACTTTCCTACCCACTCAGTGCATTAACATTGTACAAGCTACTCTGCCCATCCTCTCCTACCCACTTCCTGGCCTCCACTTCCCCTTTCACTCCCCTCCGTGTGGACAAGATTCAAAACCTCTGCTTCCTTTATCCCACAATTTTTCAGAAATTTCAGCTTCTCCCTAATCTTTCAGCCCCACCCATATTCAGCTAATTAAGTCTTCAGTTCTCATCTAGTCACTGCCTAGATGTAATAATTTGAGTATCTCCCTATCTATAATAATGAAAGCATATTATGCTAATTAGACCAGACGTCCTTCCAGATGACCTTCCAGATAAAGCAGAGGCTATAAGAGAAACTTAGGTCCTGGGTGTCTGCCAGTGGCCAGAGGGAAGCCCGGGTCCTAGGTGTCAGAAGGGAGCGGGTGCCAGCAGCCGGGGCAAGAAAGGTCTACTCTTGCACAAAGTTCATGCATCAGGCCTCTAATTCCCTCATAATTGGCCAGACAAAAGCCCATCTGAGCATCTTTTCCTCTTTATTTGTCCTATTTCCACAGGTGATTTGCCTAACTCTTCCTTTTCTCTTTTCTTGAACCCAGGCCAGTTTAATCTTCTTCTGCATGCTCATATAACTTTCCTCTGCACGCCCACAGCTATTCTCCACAACTTGAGTCCATTACCCCCATCTTGGGCAATTGCTGTAGCATGACAACCTAATCTCCAGATTAGAATCTCCCTTCTCCAATCCATCCTAAACAAAAATGACCCATAGAATGTGCCTATAGCATCTTTCACAACAGCCAACACCAACTTCCTGTATTCATACTCCTTGATTTGGTATCCACTGCCCACGACAGTCTGGCCCTAACATTACTCCCCAGCACACCACCCCAATTATCCACTGAAAATCTAACTTCTCATACTCTACACACCTCAGCCTCGCTGCCCAACCCATCTTCCCCTGGGAAGAGATCCTGCTCCTTTACCACAGCTATGCCCAACCCACCTCCCATAACCCCTCCCACACTATCTCCACCCTCGGGTACTTCCTCAGTACTGGAGCATATTTAGATTTTCCCAGTCTCTCTGTCCAACTAGACCACACCTTTCTGCCTTTTCCCATTGCCTCCTTTATGGCCACTTCCAGTGCTTCAGCACAAGTGAATCCTCAATGAATTTGGGTGAAGGGCTGAGCTGAGAGGGCCAACCACCAGGGAGCAGAAATCCTGGGTCCTCTCACCTGGATGACCATGGGCAAGAGTTTCCCATCAGGCTGCAGTTTCAGCATGACCAGAGGGGCAGCCAGGTATTGCTGGCTACATAGGATGACATTAGCCTTGATCCCATCCAGCAGGGAGAAGTCGGCTTCAAACAGCGTGCCTCCCTGGATGGGGCAGAGGGTGAGGACTATCAGTAAAAGGCATTTACTTTCCACCCTGATTCCCCAAAGGAAGAAGAACTAGAAGAAAACTAACTTATCTCCATCACCTACTTTGTAACAGGTAATGAATCACATGCTATTGTTTCACATAAGTCTTACAAGCACTTGAATTAAATCCAGGGTTTTTTGTTTTTTGTTTTTAAAAAGGAAACATGATAAAATAAGATAGATAACTTGCCTGAAGTCACACGGTTTGGAAACAGCACAGCCAGGGTTCAAACCCAAGTCTGTCTCACCTTATAATCCAGGAATTTTCTCTGCCCAACCCATCAATTGATCCATGTTGACTCCTGATTAATAAGTCCCCCAATTTGATTCTTACTACACACTCCCCCAAATCCTTAGCACTAAGGCCCACTTATTTCTTCATTTTGATTGCATCTATAACCCATCTCACACTCTTCCTCCCAATATGCTTTTCTCAGTTGAGGGGAAGGCCATGTGGTTGTGCGCCTCCAAGATCACTCAGGATTTCCCTGTAGAATCCCCTCTTGCATTTGGGGGCAAATTGGGCTCATAGTGGGGCCTGGAGCAGCATAAACACAGACCACACTCCCAGTTCACTGTGTGGCCTCCTTTGGGCCATCATATCCATACCTCCAGCTCCTGCTCCAGCTGGGCCTGCAGCTCCTCCATTCCTGAAGGGAACACTAGGCGGGCAGGAAGGCTACTGGAGCGCCTTAGCAGCATGGGGTTGGCACCATTGAGAAACTGGTACCCAAATAAGGCATCCTCCTTCCAGGAATCCCGCACCTTCTCTGAGGGTGGCAGTTGTGGAGCAGGTTGTGAGATCTGGTGCCCTGGTTCTTCGAACCCCCACTAAACCATTCCCTCTTGCCCCCAGACCACCAGAAGGACCCAGAATTCAGGTCTCACAGCCCTGGTTCCCTAATTTGGGTGGTAAGGATCCTGGGAAAAGTGCTGGGTAGGGATACTGACCTGCCAGCTTGCTGTGGTCACAATAGAAGATCCTGTTGAAGTCATCCAGATCATCCCAGCGAACAAGAATATTTAGAGAGTCTTTGACAGCTAATTTGGCCAGCCTTCAGGTAAGGATAGGTGAAGCATTTGAAAGTTAGTCTCAAAATCACACATTATAACTATAAGCACCCCCCTTGGGCTAATCCAGCCCTGTTCAGTGCATAGGAGCCCCTGGATCCAGATACCTCCCTCTCCTCCAGCCCCCACTATTCTCACCCCTTGGCCAGTGAAGACTCAAAGTCAATTCTCTTGTCCTCCAGAAACCTTTCATCTTGCGGGAGGTCAGATAAATTGGTCGCAGCCACATTCAGGATTAACCCATCCTTCCAGTTACCCCATCTGTGGGGCAGAAATGAAATCAGGCATTGATGCCAGGAAGGGCCAGGACTCACTGCCCAGTCAAGGGGGTGAGAAGGGGGGTGTCAGGGGCAGGTTAGGCTAACTTGTACAGCTTCTTTCTCTCTTCCAGCTCCTCCTCCCTGTGTTTCTTGAACAGGCCTTGAGGGTCATCTACCAACGTGCAGCCTAGAGGAGGAAGGAGGGAAAGGACAAGGGCATGGACAATGAGGCTTCTCCTGAGAGCCTCCCCCTGTCCCTGCCAGAGGTGCCTTCTCGGTTCACCCTTGAAGGGGAGGGATGAGCCTTTAGCATCATGCCCCTCCCCATCCTGCTGCCAACTCCAGCAATCCACCTCTTCCCAAAGGAAAAAAGACCCAGCCCTCAGGTTCCCGCCCTCACACGCTGTTCCCTCTCCTCCTCTCCCCCACCCCCAGCTTCTCTTGGGCCCCAGAGGCTTCCTCACAGCCCACCCTGCGCTCACCTGTGCCCTCCGGGAGGCTCAGGACACCACAGCCCTCCACCCAGCGGTAGCACGGGAAGCGGTACTCCTCCCCACCGGCCCCAGGGCCCTGCACGGAGATCCAGTTGCAGAACCAGGCGTCATCCTGTAGGCAGTGCCTTTTGCGAATTTTCACAAACAGCAGGGGCCCTAGGTACTCCTTCACATCTTCCTGGAACTCCGTCTATTGCAGGCAACACAAAAGAGGCTCAGCATCCAGGGCCATCACCGGAAGTAGAGACTGGGACTGAGCCCAGCTCCCCATCCTGGCCCTTCAGCTGGAACTGAGCCCAGCTCCCCACCCTGGCACTTTGGCTGGGCCTCTGGGAAAGCGCAGCAAAAAGAGTCAAACATAGAAAGGGGACGCCCTGACCAGGTGTTCGCATGTCCCCATTATGGGTCATGGAGTTCTTCAGCCCGGGGTGAGCAGAGCAGGGAAGATGCACTCCTTCCTGCCCTATCTCTCCTCTGTTCTCCTCTGTTCTCCTCTATTCTCCTCGTCGTCATTGATCCAACCCAGCACTGAGCGGGGCACCGCCACGGGCGAGCCCAAAGTTGCGCGGGGAGATACACTGTTGACCAGGCACTTACAGCCCAGAGACCCAGCGCCTCCTCCGCTGGGTGTGAGCAGAGACCTCTGGGTGTGAAGGGATTAGCCAGGGAAAGTGAGAGAGAGGAAAGGTTGGGGAAATGCGTGCCAAGGAGAGGAAGCGAGAGCGTGGAGGGTGAGTGCAGTTCAGAGCGCGTGGGAGATGAGCATGACTAGATCCTGAACAGTCTCCAAGGGTAAGCCAAGAAGGTGGTGCTGAGAACCGGCAGAAGCTATTCAGATGTCTGTGGGGAGGTCTTATGAGGTTGGGGGTGTATTTGGATGAAATCGATCTGGCTGCAGAGGGGCTGGAAGTGCAGGAGAGGAAGCTGCCGGGTGGGGGAAGAGGCGGAAGGTGGCATAGGTTCAGGGGGCACTGGTGGTCGGGGGTGGGTCGGGCATCCGGACCCGGAAGCCAGAGATGTCCAGGAGGCAGAATTGACAACGCTTGATTCTTGTTTCTAGGCAAACAGAGCGGGACGCTGGCGTAACACCTCCATGAAGGCAAGGGGAGAGGGGTGGGGTGGGAAAGGGAGACCTCGCTTGGGCAAGTTCCTTTGAGGCACCCACGGGACAGACATCCAGATCTGGAGGTCCTGGAAAGAGCGGGGTGGGCGACGGAAAAGTGGGGATAGGAAACGGGGAAGAAAAGTAACAGGAACCCTGGGCCGAACCGGCAGATGTGATGAGAGAGGGGAAGGGATCAGGAAATTCAGCTCTTAGTTACTCTCCTTCCCCCCCCCCAACCCCCAACCCACCCCATCCCACCCCCCGCCTCAGTGGAAGAGGTTTGAAATAGAGTTTCTGAATGAAGGCAGCGTCCCTAGCCAGGTAGGTCAGTAGGTTAGAGCGTGACCTGACACCCCAAAGTTCCAGGTTCACCCCGGGTCAGGACACATACAAGACTCAACCACGCATAAGTACGTGGAACAAAATCTGCTCCTCTCCTCTCCTTTCTCTCTCTCTCTCTCTCTCTCTCTCTCTCTCTCTCTCTCTCTCTCTCTCTCTCTCTCTCTCTCTCTCTCTCTCTCTTTCTGTCTCTCTCTCTCTCTCCTCTACTTTTCCTCTCCCTCTCCCTCCCCTCCCTCCTTCTTCTCGAAATAAAATAGAGGAAACCGGAGACAGGCAGCGCCTCCAGGATCTCCGCAAAAAGAGAGCGCTCTGTGAAGGAGGGGCTGCAGGAGCATCCTCTCCATCCCAAGGAAGCCAGAGGGCGCTCTCTGTGCCACACTACGCCAAGCGCAGGTCTCTTCCCAGGTAGGTGAGGTCCTCCAGGTGGGGGCCAGCTCCCGCCAGCTCACCTTGCCCAGCACAGGCCGAAAACGGCTGAGCGCGGCTTCCCCGTGCTGGCCCACCAGCCACAGCTGCACCTGGTTGGTGGAGCCGGCGAAGAACGAGGACCCAGTGGACACGCGGATGCGGTAGACACCCATCTTCCACAGAGAAGTTTTTGCCTTCTGAGGGGAAAGAAGAATGGAGGTGCCTAATAAAAGGGCTCAAGACCCCGCCCCGCTCCCCCCCTTAAGCCTTGTTTTGCAATTGCAGAATTGCAGGGTGTGGATGGATGGCAGGCCTTCAATTGGCCAGGCCTGGCCAAATGCTCTGGACAGCACAGAACTTGACCCCAGCTCAGGTTGGCGGGGCTTAGGCAGTTTTAGGTGCAGGCCCTTAGATGGAATGAAAAAGCAGAGACAATTTGGGCAGAAAATATGCACAAAGAAAAAATTGACACCTAGCCCAGCAAGAAAGAGGAGTGTGGCTGGGAAGTCCCCTCCATCTGAACACACACACACACACACACACACACACACACACACACTGGCCTCCCAGGTTGGTTCACCCCTGCCAATGGTCATGCTTAGGGCTGTAGGGGTGGATGAAGAAGCAAGGAGGTCTGGTCTGCACCTGAGGAAGGTACATTCAACCACCAAACTAATTTAACCAAGTGGGAACGCTTGTGTCTGTGCCTTGTGCAAGGCTCTAGCTTACAAGTCCTGGCCTCTCTGTTGCCTACAGGATGAAAATTAAATTTTTGTTTTTTGTTTTTTGTTTTTACCTTTATTGTTGAAAGTATTACAGATGCTTCTTTTCCCCCCAATATCCCCTCCACTCTGCTCCTGCCCCCTCCCCAGGCCTTCACTGCACTATAGCCTGTCCATGGGTTATGCGCACATGCCTGTAAGCTCTTTGCTCTCAGGGAAGTCACAAACAGTTCTGATAGGGCAAGATGTCCATTCTGAGGGGCCCCACTGGCTATGTTGTGACTTTTTAGAAGCAAAGACTAAATAATAAATAGGGTTACTTGCAATAGATAAATGTAACTTGTTAATAACCAAAAATCAATTGGTTAATTAGTTGCAGTTAATAAAAAAAAAACATTTTAAAATGGTTCAAACAATAAGGAAAGGTTATTATTGCAGAAAAGAAGCAGCCCATAGGACAGACTGGCTCTAGGATTGTTTGCTCCGGGGCTCAACAGCATCATCAAGAAGCCAAGGTTTGCCTGGTTGGTATAACTCAGTGGTTGAGCATCAACCCATGAACCAAGAGGTCCCCTGTTTGATTCCCGGTCTGGCACATACCCAGGTTGCCAGCTCAATTTCAAGTAGGGACCATGCAGGATGCAGCTAATCTCTCTATCCCTCTCCCTTCCCCTCTTTCTAAAAATAAATTAATAAATAAATGTAAAAATTAAGTTGTTTTTTTTAAAAAAAAAAAAAAAAAGGAAGCCAGGATTTGTTTGTTTTTCTGTCTTTCCATCCTTCATGAGTCAGCTCCTCAATAAAGTACCTCCTTAGCAAAATGCCTGCTACCACCTCAATAATCCCCTAAATACATAGCAACATCCATTTGGAAAAGAAGAGCCATTCCTCCTGTGCCTCTTTCTAAGAGCAGGGGAACCTTTCCCAGAAACCATCCAGCAGCTGCCCCTCACCCATCTTTGGCCAAAACTGAACACCAAACCCAGATCCTTCAAAGAGGCAAAGGAAATGAAAGCACCATGAGCAGCCTAACCTTGCCAGGATTTATCCCTGAATTACATGAGGAAAGATGAAGACACAAACATATTTGGGACCCACCAATAAGCAAGAAAGGACAAGAGCCTGGGAGTTAGGCACCGAGAGTGTCTGTTACAATTAGTTTGTAAAAGGCATAACTTCACCATGATATTACCAAGTAAAGTTACTGTAAACTGTTACCAAAAAAGTATAAGAGTGACTATATTAGGATTTAAGTGTGTGGTGTGTTTTTAATTTAATGTGAGGCTTTCATTGCATGTTTAAATATCGCAAATAAGTGTAACAAATCATTCGGCATCTTGGTGTTTCTATAGTTAGACAACTTAGATCTTATTCATTCAGCAGCCTGCTGAACTGTTCCTTTTTCAGAAACATAGATACCACCTAAAAACTTTCTGATATCCTTGTATTAACTGTTGTGCCTTGCTCAATCAAAACAGCTGAACTTGATACAACTTAAATGTGGTTTCCTTCAAGAATCAGCTCATCTTTCTGGGCTTGAGATACTGAACAAGTAATGCCTGACTTTATCCGAACTCTGCGGGTGTATTTTTTGCCCAAGAAATTTCTAATTTCAACAAGAGAACCATTCTCCTGAATAACCACAAGTGTTGATAGGGAAGTAAGTGTACACAAACCTCATCTTGTATACAGTGTTTCCCAAACTTTTGACATATGTGTACCCCTTCTATAATTTTCGTAACGCTGAGTACCCCTAGTACTCATGAGAACGTAGAATTAGGCACAGCTAAGCATATCCTCACCAAACTCTGGTGAAATGCATACCCCCACCAAACTCTTCCCGTACCCCTGGATGTATGTGTACCACACTTTAGGAAACACTGAAGCCCAGTGTAACACCCTTGATCACGTACTGTACATGACTACATATCATGTGGCCAGTTCCTTTCTATTTCACCACAAAGTACATCTTTTCACAGTGATGTCCACATTTTCTGGGATGTCCACAGAATGATTGCTGAGAATGGTCTTTATCCTCACAGTAGATATGGCAAAGAAAGGATTTTTTTTTAAGATTTTCAAGTTTTATAGGAAAGTGAATATTACTAATTATGAGTATGTTTCTTCTAATTACATATATGTTTATAATGAACAGATATGTGCTCATTTTTACTGGTCAATGGAAAAAAAAATGAAAACAGAAGATTGTGTGTGAGCTAAATAGTCCCAGGAAAAAATAGGAAGTGTTCTAAGATCAGTACATGTGACTACATACACATGATAACCAGGTAGAAAGGAAATTCAACTAGTTAACCAGCATTGCTCATACTCCAGGATCAAGGAGAAAGAGGGTCCTGAGATGCTGGGTAAGCCAAATGTCCTGAAGATGGGCACAAATGTGCAAACACAATCCTCTCTCCCAGGAGACAAATCTACTAGATGGCCCTTAACCATATGACATTACTAGCACAGGCATAATTTTAAAGTAATGCTAACTATATCATAATGACAGAACAAGGGGTTCCATAACTCTGCCCAAGTGAAACCAAAGGCATACATCATTATAGATGCAGAAACTACAAATTTAGTCAAAGACACAAACATTAAAAGACTTATTAGGGTAACAGGATAAGTTTTACTGGAACAAAGATAACTCCTTGGCAGATACAACAAGCATGGATCAACCTGCTGAGAAGCCCAATTCTGTAGCCAGGTGTATATGAGATTCTGAGGCAATATTTTTTGGGGGTGCAGGGAGTCTAACAACTTTTCAGTAACATCAGGAAAACATCAAAAGAAATATTTGATCAACCTTAAAAAAGTACCTTCTTCCCAGAGAAACACAATAGCAAGTAGAAACCAATGAAGTAATGAACTAAGTCTATGTGTTGGTGTCTGCTGGGATGTTTCTCAGCATATAGAAGTGTTCTGGAATCTAGAGAAGGGGCTGTGGTAAATTAATAAAGAAACTATACATCAAATATAAATTTGGAAGGCACCCAGGGCCTGTGCTTTTCCCTCCAGAGATACAGGCAGCCCAGATCCTGTCCCGGGCAACCCCAGCTCCCTCCCCACAGTCGCTGGGAACCTGGAGCCAGGCTGGTGCTGCACCACCGAGGACCAGAGAACGTGGATGAGAAATCCCCAACTGAACGTCTAGAGCACCTATCCTGTTCGTTCTCAGTCATGAATGAAAGTTAGCAATTCTTTAAGGCCCGAAAGGGAAATAAAAGATATTTCATGCTGCAGGGAGGATTCCCTGTGACTTCTGCCTACCATCCATAAAATACTCATCCTTTCAAGTGAGGAGATTGAGACCCAGAATTTAAGTGTCTTACTGAAGGACATTTAGTTGGCCAGGCAGAGGCAAAATCTAAACCCAGCAGGTTCCTCTCCAGGCTCCACCCTGTGTGGTCCTCTGGTTAAAGACAGCATAAGACCAAGTCTTTTTCTTTTTTTTCTTTTTTTAAGGGAGAGGGAGAAAGAGAAACATCAATGATGACAGAGGATCAGTGATCGGCTGCCTCCTGCATGCCCCCCACCACCACCACTACCACCACCACCACCAGGCATCAAGCTCACAATCCCAGCATGTACCCTAACCAAGAATAGAATTATGACCTCCTGGTTTATAGGTCGAAGCTCTATCACTGAGCCATGCCAGCTGGGTGAGAGTGGGTCTTAACGGACACTCGAACTCTGGGGAGCCAGTGCTATGTGATTACCTGTTCTTATCTGTTGGAAAGTTTGTTCTTGTTTTAATGGGTAGTTCAATTGCTATAAACTCTGGGAAAAGGGACCTTTCTCAGAAGCTGTGACTCGCCTTGACTAACACTATTGAACAAAATATTCCATTTTTCACCTACTTGTGGCCGTAAGCAGGAAAAAAAAAAGTCAATAGTAGGTAAATTAAGTAGGGTATCTAAGTGAGGCACATTTTTTTATTGTTTTTATTAGGTAGTTAATATTAATAACAAAAAGGAAGAAAGGGGAAGTCAGACATATAAGCCTGCCCAATTTTGGATAATGTATGTCAGGGTATTGATGCTAATCCCACAACAAGCCTCTATGGTCCAAAGAAATCCACTGCAAAGAAAACAGGAACTTGTATAACTACATTGAAACTATTATAGTCATATAGTCTTTGGGAATAATTACACAATCTATGGTTGGATGTTGCAGCGATAAGCTATATCTATATCATTACCTGAACTTAGAGTTACTCAGCCTAAGAAATTCTCTGGTGAAATAACTGGTGGCAGACCTCAATGTCTGGTGTTTACCAGCCTCTAGACACCCCATTCCTTAAGAGAGTAGAGCTTTTCAGGAAGCATATTTGATATGCTTGAACTTGATCAGTCTACACTCTGTTCCTTCTGCTAGAACAGGATTCCATTATCCAGTTGAAAGACATTAGGTTGCTTATATTTTTCTGGTGATTACAAATAAAGCTACTATAAAGATTTGCACACAGGTTGCTGTGTGAACATAAGTATTCATTTCTCTTGGGTAAATATCTAGGTGTAGGATCACTGGATAATATGCAAAGTGTACGTTTAACTTGTGCTTGCTGTTAGGGGAAAGCATATGGTATTTCATAACTAAGTATGGTGTTCGTTGTAGGTTTTCAATTTCATCAGTTTGAGGAAATTCCCTCCTACTCATAGTTTGCTGGTATTTACCATAAATGGATATTATTGCGTAATTTTTTGTTATTGTTATTAATCCTCACCAAGGATATTTTTCCTTTAACTTTTAGGGTGAGTGGAAGAGAGGAAAAAAGACAGAGAGAAACATCGATGTGAGAGACATTGATTGGCCTCCTGCATGAGTCCAACCAGGGTCCAGGCATGGGGAGAAGCCCACAACAAGGTACATGCCTTTGACCAGAATTGAACCTGGGACACTTGCCAACACTCTATCAACTGAGCCAAATGATCTAGGGATGTCACATGCTTTTTTCTTCACATAGTAAGATGATCATATGATTTTTTTCCTTAGCTGCTAAGATGGTAAAATGTATTGATTGACTTTCAAGTGTATAACCATCCTTGCATTCCCAAGATGAACTCCACTTGAATGTGCAGGCCCCTAGCCCAATTCGCAGTTATATCCATCTGCTGCTTATTACTGGTCCTAGTAAGCTTCACAGCACTCTCCACAGGGCCACCGATAGATAGCTGGCAGAACGCAAATGGGCCATCAAGCACTGGACCGTCCTCACCAGCACTGAGTCTCTACAGCTGCCTGCTGTACTCAGACATTATTATCTGGGAGGATGGAGTGCAAGAATTTTATGTAGTCATCACTGTGTACTTGGTTATCTCCTCAGCCAGGGCTTTGTGAGGGTGATAGATTTCCATTTTGCCTTAAAGACCATAGTTAAGTGGCAAATTGTGAGTTATGCAGATCTGATGGGGCTTCATTGCGTAGCCTTGTTCATAATAGTAATTTCCAGCATCCTATCATAGAATAGTTACTGACTTTCCTCCTGGTAACCTGAGTCTATATCATTTTTGCTTGCCTCCTTCCCTCCCATTCATCTATCTGATATTGTGATTTTTTTAAATATATTTGTATTAATTTCAGAGAGGGAGAGGCAGAGAGACATAGAAACATCAATGATGGGAAAGAATCATTGATCGGCTGCCTCCTCCACACCCCTATTGGGGATTGAGCACACAACCCTCACAAGTGCCTTGACCAGAACTGAACCAGGACCCTTCAGTCCACAGGCTGATGCTCTACCCACTAAGCAAAATGGGCTAGGGTTGATATTGTGGTTTTTAATAAGAAATATACATTTGGTCTTCCTCCCCATTTCAGGCAGAGTTCATAAAACCCTTGGAATTTCTTAAATAATAAGAGCAAGAAAAGTGTCTTTTATTATGTTAATTAGGTAGGTTTTGGAAAGCCCCTAGTTCACCTAAGAATGGAAGCTGGTTGCTAAAGGAGCCCAACTGATGAGAGGGTTGGAACTTTCAGCCCCATTCACAGTCCTCTGAGGAGGGCAGAGGGGCCTGAAGTTGGCTCAGTCACCAATGGCTAATGATTTAATCAATCCCACCTATGTATAATCAAGGGCTAGGTTTAGGGAGCCTCCAGGTTTGTGAACATTGAAATGGGGGAGCATGGTCCCTGGAGAGGGCATGGAAAACCACATCCTTTCCCCTATGCATTTCTTCCATCTCGCTGTTCCTGAGTTACACCCTTTATAATAAACCAACGATCTAGTAAGCCAAGTATTTATCTGAGTTCTCTGAGATGCTCTGCAGAATATGTTTTTTGCATCCAATGTATTCTCTCCTCTCTTTCTGGGACTTCATTAGTCCTCCCTTTGAGGTGAAAGGGAAGGGAATGTGTAGGGCTCAAGCTATGGCCAACAGTGGAATAAAATAAAATAAATGAATATTAGACCTTTTGATATTATCCCACAGAACACTGAAGATCTATTTATCGTTTTTTATATTTCTTCTTTATTTTTATCAGATCGAAAAATGTCCAATTATTTGTTGCCTCTTTCCTGTCACCTCCATTACATTGTTGAGCAATTCCAATGAATTTTTATTTCAGATGTTGTATTTTTCAGGTCTAAAATTTTCATAATTCATTTTTATAGCCTCTACTCAGCCAAGAACATCTATCTTTCCATTCAAAACCTTTACCAAGGAACAGTCATAACATCTGTTTAACATCTTTGTCTGATAATGCCAATAACTGAGTCATCACAGGGCTAACTTTCAAGTTTTGGCTTCCTCTCAGTCTGCATGCCATTATTAATTTTACAGACTCCTCAGGTAGCTAGTTGCAGTTTGATTTTGTCCAGAATTCTCCATTATAATCAGTGGAAAAGATAGGCTGTATTGGGCTTACCAGAAGTCATTGTTGAATTTTAATAATATGCATGTACAATGGATGAATGTTGAAAACATGTTAAGTGAAAGAAGCCAGACACAAAAGGCCACATATTGTGTGATTCCACTTACATGAAATGTCCAGAATAGATAAGTACATAAAATAAAAAGGAAAATAGACTCATGTTTCCAAGGTTTGACGGGAAGGGAAGAATGAAGAGTGAAGGAGAAGAGACCCCACGTACAGGCAGGCAGAGCTCATTGTACTGCACTTCACTTCACTGTGCTTCACAAGTATTAGATTTTCCACAAACTGAAGGGAAGATCCTTTACCTGGATCTGAAACCAAACCCACGATATCTCTGTGGTGTGTCTGCAGGGGGGTTCTTTTGTGGATGGCAAAATGTCCTGAAAATAAATAGTAGTGATGGTTGGATAACTCTTTAAACATCCTTTAAAAAAAAAATATTTTAAAAGGTGAATTTTATGGTATGTGAACTACATCCCAAGTTGTTATTTTGAAAAAATATATATGTAAACCTAGGATTTTTATTATTTCTTTTCAACAAAAATTGTATTCTACTTGAAAGTTAATTTTGACAATTTCCTGTTGTGCAGTTAGCCCCTGACATCATTAAACATGTTCATTGCAAGAGCAAATTGCCTGACAGTTCACAATTATTCCAGCTCACTTTGGACAGAGTTTTTGGTTCCAGTCCAAGCTGGATGGAGTACTCATTTTCAACCTATTCAAATATGCTAATTGACTGCCCTGCCCTCAAAGATGGCAGCATCCACAGCCAATAAGAAGGAAATATGCTAATTAACTGCCACACTCTCAAAGATAGCGGCACCCACAGCCACAAGATGGCAGTGCCAGGCTGGGAGCAGCCAGGCCCGGAGCAGCCGGGTCTGGTGCGGCCAGGCCCGGAGCAGCGGCTGCCAGGCTGGGAGCGGCCAGGCCCGAAGCAGCGGCTGCCAGGCTGGGAGCGGCCAGGCCCGGAGCAGCCGGGTCTGGTGCGGCCAGGCCCGGAGCAGCAGCTGCCAGGCTGGGAGTGGCCAGGCCCGGAGCAGCCGGGCCCAGAGCAGCCGGGTTGGGTGTGGCCAGGCCCGAAGCAGCAGCAGCCAGGTCCAGAGCAACTTGGTCGGGAGCAGCGGTGACCAGACCCGGAGCAGCTGGTTGTGGAATGAACCAGAGCAACAGAGGCCAGGCCCTAAGCAGCCAGGCCCGGAACAGCTCGCTTCTCGCCTGCCCCTGCCCCACGGCTGCCTCTCAGACATGGCTGGAAACTTTTGTGGGAACTTGAGGGTCTGCTGAATCAAGTGATGAAGGCTTAGATCTGGATGTGTTGAGTTAGTATAGGGCTGGGTTGTTGATCTGTGAGTGCCTTGGGTGGGGCGTGGATGAGGCTGGTTGACCTATTTGGAAATGTCTTTTGTGTGAAATGTATCATTGGGCATGTGGTGGTATTATTGATATGAGAAAATGCTAAGTAACTGATTTACTATCTGAAAAGGGATTTACTATTGGGGAAAGGGAGGGAGGAAGAGACTGAACATAAACTGCACCTATAAATGAGGACAATGGGGGATGGGGAGGGGGCGGAGGGTGGGGTGGGAACCTGGTGGAGGGGGGAAGAAATGAGGAACCTTTGTAACAATATGAACAATAAAGATTGGTTTAAAAAAAAAAAAAAAGATGGCAGTGCCCAGTCCCTTCAGCCCTACCAGGGTGGCAGGCATGCGGCAAGACTGGGCCCACCACTCTGTGTGCCTGCATCCAGAGTCCTCAAGTCCCCTTAGCCCCCCAGCCACTCAGGTCCAGCCTGAGGCACAGGGAAGCCTCAGATGTCAGCTTCCCAGCCGCCCAGGGCTGGTCCAAGGCACAGGCAAGCCTTGGATGGCAGCTAACCAGCCACCCAGGGCCGCTTAAGGCTCAGGTAACCAAGGCCAGCTGAGGTTTGTGCTGCCGACAGTGGCAGCAGCAGAGGTACGATGGGTCACCTTCCCCTGTTAACCAGGTTGCCTTCTGCTCCTGAGGACTCCTGGATTGTGAGAGGGGGCCAGCTGGGCTGAGGGATCCAGTGCATGAATTTTCATGCATCAGCCTCTAGTGTATATATATATACATTATATATATATTTGGAACTGACCAGGTACCTCATATGGAAGTAGATCCAGCCTGGAACTTTACACTAATGATGATGATGTGGCTACATACACAGGACCTCCCTTTGAGGTGAAAGGAAAGGGCATGTGTAGGGCTCAAGCTATGGCCAACAGGGGAATAAGACCTTTTGATATTATCCCGCAGAACACTGAGGATCTGTTTATCGTTTTTTATATTTCTTCTCTATTTTTATCAGATTGGAAAATGTTCAATTATTTGTTGCCTCTTTCCTGTCACCTCCATTACACTGTTGAGCAATTCCAGTGAATTTTTATTTCAGATGTTGTATTTTTCAGGTCTAAATTTTCATAATTCGTTTTTATAGCCTCTGCTCTGCCAAGAACATCTATCTCTCCATTCAAAACCTTTACCAAGGAACAGTCATAACATCTGTTTAACATCTTTGTCTGATAATGCCAATAACTGAGTCATCACAGGGCTAACTTTCAAGTTTTGGCTTCCTCTCAGTCTGCATGCCATTATTAATTTTACAGACTCCTCAGGTAGCTAGTTGCAGTTTGGGTTTGTCCAGAATTTTCCGTTATAATCAGTGAGAAAGATAGGCTGTATTGGGCTTACCAGAAGTCATTGTTGAATTTTAATAATATGCATGTACAATGGATGAATGTTGAAAACATGTTAAGTGAAAGAAGCCAGACACAAAAGGCCACATATTGTGTGATTCCACTTACATGAAATGCCCAGAATAGATAAGTACATAAAATAAAAAGGAAAATAGACTCATGTTTCCAAGGTTTGACGGGAAAGGAAGAATGAAGAGTGAAGGAGAAGAGACCCCATGTACAGGAAGGCATAGCTCATTTTATTGCACTTCACTTCACTGTGCTTCACAAGTGTTAGATTTTCCACAAACTGAAGGGAAGATCCTTCACCTGGATCTGAAACCAAACCCACGATATCTCTGTGGTGTGTCTGCAGGGGAGTTCTTTTGTGGATGGCAAAATGTCCTGAAAATAAATAGTAGTGATGGTTGGATAACTCTTTAAACATGCTTTAAAAAAAATCTTTTAAAAGGTGAATTTTATGATATGTGAACTATATCCCAAGTTGTTATTTTGAAAAAATATATATGTAGAGAAACCAAGATGGTGGCATAGGGTAGACACCTAAATGCAGCCTACCACAACAAATTTGAATTTAGAACTGAAAAACAGGGGAAACATCACCCTGAAGTGCCAGACAGCTGGCTGAGAGGAGGCTCTACCATCTGGGAAGGAGAGAGAAGGCACGCTGAACCTCAGGAACTGTGAAGGTACAGAGAACTGTGCACGTGAAAAGGCGGCCGCCCGACTTCGCTGCTGGCTTGCTTGCGGAGCACGGAGAGAGCGGCCTGAGTTCGCTACTGGTTTACTACCTGCACACGGAGAAGGCAGACAGCTAATGTGCAACTAGCTTTCTTGTTCGGGAGGAAAACAGAACCACCCTGTTGCTCTGATAGACGGCCCCAGACAGGGAGAGGCCAGACTGTCAGGCAGTGGGCAGAGATCTCTCGGAGGTGTGTGAAGCCAGCGGTCATTACTTCGGGACTCAGAAACCAGACCCTCATAGGGAGGGGCTGAATAAAGCTTGTCTGCATCACCTGAGACTCTGCCCCATCCAAGCAGAGCACAGAAGCCCTTCCAGTGGCTAGCTTTCTCATTCGCAGTGAATGGGACTCTCCTAGGCAGTGACAAACAGGAATCTAAAGCTTGTCTGCTCCTATACCAAAGAGGTGCGTGTGCCTGCAACCAATTGTGCGGGATTCAACAAATCTTGTCTGTACCATCCTGAGACTCCGCCCCATTCAAGCGGAATACAGAAACCCTCCTAGCTGAGACACTTCTGGTCCTCATAGCCAATTGGCTTGGCTTGGAGATCAACGTTTCCCAGTGATACCAACAACAAGCAAGGCTTAACAACAAGACTGCACACACAGCCCACAAAGGGCTACACCAAGACTGTCCACCTCAGGTAACTGGGAGGCTGACTCACTGAACCATATAGGACACCTTAGCAAACAAAGCCACCCTACCAACTCAGGGAAGCTGTGAAAATGCCGAGACAAGGAAACAAATCACAAACAAAAGAAATGGAGGAAAAGAAGCGACTGGATATAGAGTTCAAAACCACGCTTATAAGGTTTTTCAAGAATTTCCTAGAAAAGGCTGATAAAATAAATGAGACCTATGCAGATATGAAAAGGTATCAACTAGAAATAAAGAATACATTGTCTGAAATAAAAAATATTATACAGAGTCCTAAAAACAGAATGAAAGATCGCAAGAATCAAGTCAAAGATTTGGAACACAAAGAGCCAGAGGACACTCCTCCACAGAAGCAAGAAGATAAGAGAATCCAGAAAGTTGAAGATAGTGTAAGAAACCTCTGGGACAATTTCAAATGAACCAACATCAGAATTATGGGGGTCCCAGAAGAAGAGAGAGAGCAAGATACCGAAAGAATACTGGAAGAAATAGTGACAGAAAACTTCCCCCACCTGGGGAAAGAAATAGACTTACAAGTCCAGGAAGCACACAGAACCCCAAACAAAAGGAATCCAAAGAGGACCACGCCAAGACACATCATAATTAAAATGCCAAGAGCAAAAAACAAAGAGAGAATATTAAAAGCAGCATGAAAGAAACAGGTAGTTACCTATAAAGGAGCACCCATACGATTGTCAGCTGATTTCTCAACAGAAACTATGCAGGCCAGAACGGAATGGCAAGAAATATTTAAGGTGATGAATAGCAAGAACCTACAGCCAAAAATACTCTACCCAGCAAAGCTATCAATCAGAATCGAAGGCCAGATAAAGAGCTTCACAAATAAAAAAAAAAAGCTAAAGGAGTTCATCATGGCCAAACCAGAATTACATGAATTGCTGAAAGGGGTTCTTTAGGAAGAGGAAGAAGATATAGATAAAAATTATGATCAACAAATATGTAACTATCAACAAGTGAAACTAAAAGCCAAGGGAATTAAAAAACCTGATGAACAATATTAACTGTTGAATATAATAGAATCAGAGGTATGGAAAGGGAGTGGACTGACTATTCTCAGGGAAAAGAGGAGTGGAGGGTGCAGGAAGAGACTGAACATAAATTGTGCACCTATAGATGAGGACAGTGGGAGATGAAGAAAGGGCAGAGGGTGGGGTGGGAACCTGGTGGAGGGGAGCAGTGGAGGGGGGAAAAATGAGGAACATTTGTAATAATATGAACAATAAAGATTTATTAAAATAAAATTAAAAATAAAGAAAGAAAAAATATATATGTAAACCTAGGACTTTTATTGTTTCTTTTCAACAAAAATTGTATTCTACTTGAAAGTTAATTTTGGCCGAGACCGGTTTAGCTCAATGGATAGAGCGTCGGCTTGGGGACTGACGGGACCCGGGTTCGATTCCGGTCAAGGGCATGTACCTTGGTTGCGGGCATATCCCCAGTAGGGGGTGTGCAAGAGGCAACTGATCGATGACTCTCTCTCATCGATGTTTCTAACTCTCTATCTCTCTCCCCTCCTCTCTGTACAAAATCAATAAAATATATTTTTAAAAAAAAGAAAGTTAATTTTGACAATTTCCTGTTGTGCAGTTAGCCCCTGACATCATTAAACATGTTCATTGCAAGAGCAAATTGCCTGACAGTTCACAATTATTCCAGCTCACTTTGGACAGAGTTTTTGGTTCCAGTCCAAGTTGGATGGAGTACTCATTTTCAACCTATTCAAATATGCTAATTGACTGCCCTGCCCTCAAAGATGGCAGCGTCCACAGCCAATAAGAAGGAATATATACTAATTAACTGCCACACTCTCAAAGATAGTGGCACACACAGCCACAAGATGGCGGTGCCCAGTCCCCTCAGCCCTACCAGGGTGGCAGGCATGCGGCAAGGCTGGCCCACCACTCTGCGTGCCTGCATCCAGAGTCCCCAAGTCCCGCAGCCCCCAGCCACTCAGAGTCGGCCTCAGATGGCGGCTGTCCAGTTGACACCCAAGGAGCAGGCAAGCCTCGGATGTCAGCTTCCCAGCCATCCAGGGCTGGTCCAAGGCACAGGCAAGCCATGGATGGCAGCTAACCTGCCACCCAGAGCCGTTGAGGCTCAGGTAACCAAGGCCAGCTGAGGTTTGTGCAGCAGCAGAGGTACGATGGGTCACCTTCCCCTGATCACCAAATTGCCTTCTGCGCCTGAGGGGTCCTGGATTGTGAGAGGGGGCCAGCTGGGCTGAGGAACCCAATGCATGAATTTTCATGCATCAGCCTCTAATATATATATATATATTTGGCCCTGACCAGGTACCTCATATGGAAGCAGATCCAGCCTGGAACTTTACACTAATGATGATGATGTGGCTACATACACAGGACCTCCCTTTGAGGTGAAAGGGAAGGGAATGTGTAATGCTCAAGCTATAGCCAACAGCGGAATAAAATAAAATAAAATAAAATTTAAAGAATAAGGCTAAGGGACTAGTTACCTATACACATGGGCTACTGTTTATTGAAAGGAAAGGATGGTTTAGAAGAGAAAGAGCCAAGAACAATGGTTCCTCAGAACATTGGTGGACCATGAAGTCCAAAAGGTTGGCGACTGCTGGCCTAGAGGATAAATCCAAAAGCCACAGTGAATTCACAGGCAGTAGAACTAAACCAATTCTCATTAGCTATGCCTGAGAAACCACACCCAAGAAGCCTCATCCACATCTGGATGAGATCCTGGATTTTTAACTGATGTCATATAGAATGTAATTTTGGGAAAGGATTGAATGTACTGTGTGCATGTGGGAGGGATGTGACTTGTGATCAAAACATGGACTGGAACAGATTGTGTTTTCCAAATATTTCCGCAATAATATCAAACATTTCACATGCTCTTTTGTAATACTGACACTACTCTCATCAAATGGTGGAATCTAGATTCTCCCATCTTGTGTCTTGTCTGGACTTCTGTGACCGCCTGAACCAATGGACTACAATGGAAGTGATGCAATGTGACTTCCAAGGCTAGGTTAAATGTCATGCTCTTCCTTGCACCATGTTATCTTGGGCGACTTCCTCTTTGAACCTAGCCACCATGCAGTGAGGAAACCCAAGCCACATGAGGCGGCCACATATAGATGTTCCAGCCAACAGTCCACACTTGAGATATCAGCGAACAGGCAATATCGACCACCAGGCATGGAGAATGCAGAAGCCTTTGAGATGTCTCCTTCCTCAGCCACTGTTTGACTACAACCACAGGAGATTCCCTAAGTGGGAATAATAGCTGAGCCATCAGAACTGTAAATAACAATAAATGATTGTTAATGTTCAAGTCCCTGATTTAATGTTTCAGGTAATGTCTTCAGTCATTAAAATGATTGTTAATGTTTTAAGTCACTAAGTTTTAGGATGATTCATTATCCCAATTGATAATTGGAACAAACCTTCAGAAGCCAAGGAGAGGAAGGAGAAGAAGGCCTGGAGAGAAAAGCTAACCCAATCCTTGTTATCAAAAAGATTGATAGAGAGGATAGGCCCCTTGCCTTATAAGAGACAGAACCATATAAGCACAGGCATATAGGGTTAAACCGCATTTGTCTAACAAATGGCATTCTACTTTGTGGCTGTCAACATATAGGTGGGCCTCTAGCAAATCCAGTATGGGGGGGGGGGCAGATTTTTTCCCTGTCTCCATCCAACATGAACAAATATATCACCAGCAGAGATATATACTGGCGAAGATACTATAGGTTTTGCAGAAGAGACATTATGGAGAAGAGCTGAAAAAATTTAACCCATTTCTAAACAACCATGAAGATCCAGGAAATAATACACAAAAATGAGCCTTGGAAAAGAGTTCTGTACAGCTCTTTAGGGGAAAAGAAGAGGAGTATTGGGCTGAATATTTACTTAGTATTTACTTATTGGTCCATGAGTATTTACTTAGTATTACCTTATTGGTCCAGTAGTCATAGGTAAATACTGTGTTCTGTTTTCTCACCTACCCCTCAGGTGAAAAAGTCCATATGTTTTTTTAAAGAAGCATATTCAAATTTGAGCATATTCAAACCTTGGAATCGGGGGGGGCGGGGGGGGTTGGTCATGGGATTACAGTCTAAAATACAAATGGCCAGGTTTCAGCAGACTCCCAAGATACATATACAGTAGACACAAAATAAATGAATAGATGAATTAATAAATAATTACAGCACAGTAAATGACACTTTTCCTCTCTTTTTTAAAAAAAAGAAAATTTGACTCAGATAGCTTTGCATGGCTTGGAAATGAAGTAGTAGTAGTCTTTATTTGAGCAGAGACTATCAAAGCCAATAGTGCTAGTGCATTTTAATAACCAAAGTAGTGTTTTGCCTCTATCAATTAAAGGGCAGGATAATTTATTTATTTAGTGAAACATTTAAAATGCAGGAGAAATTAAATATTTTCCTGTAAGATTATAAAGAGGCAGAAAACTGAGGTTTCAGGAGATCTTAAGGTTTGGAGTCACAATCAGGTTTTAGAATCTGATAGTACCTATTGGGCTACACATACCCAAAGTCACAGACACATATACACACACACAAACAGATGCTTAAAATATTACATACAATTTCAGCCTTGAACTCTAGGTTAAGCAGCCCTGCGGGACACAATAGTTACAGGCTTCGTCAAGCCAAGTGGCTATCTTGGGAAGCAATTTGTGTGTTACATAATACTGTGGTTAAATCATCTGCCAAGCCAACTTTTGTTAGTAGATCCCCTTACTATATTCCAAATAGAAACATTTATGAACAAGAATATGAAGATATTCATGTGTACATGTCAGCAATGATATCTGGATGATGGACAGATGGTGGCAATGCAGGTCCGACCCTTTGTGGTTTCTAAGCAAAAAGGTTAAGAAGAGCAAATATAAATGTTATAAATATTCTAACTGAAGACAGAGTATGTTGACAGGAAGAGGAGCCTGAAGAACAAGAGTATGTCAGAGCAAACATTCCTCAGGGTATCTGACAAATGCCATTATCTGACAGCCTGAGAGGAGAGAGATGGATGAGGGCCTTTGTGCCAGGAACATTTCTAACACATTCACAACTTTAGGATTTTCTATGCAGGGACTGGACAGGGAAAGCTTATCTGACTAGGATATCTCTGCCACTGACTTACGATGGTGCCTTTGGGTTTAAGGCTCAGAGGACTGCATCCCATCCCCTAGGGCCTGGACTTCTACTGCTGAGTGACTGCCTCCCAAGGGACCTGCTTAACAAGCCCATGGAGACCCGGAGGGATGGTTTCAGAGTCCTGCATAGAGCTCTCTCCTTTAATCCTGCCCTCAGGGTTGTAGACACCACACTTCAGCTGATCAGAAAGTTTTATCTGTGTGCCTCTAACAATCTTGTTTCCCGAGTGCCAGGTACTTTCCACATTAGTTTTCACAAGACTCAGACTGAGCTGAAGCACATCCAGTGTGATCACTCTCATCTGTGTCCATGAACATAGAAAGGAGGGATCTCAAGAATTTGAGCCTGGCTGGCGTGGCTCAGTGGTTGAGCATCAACCTTTGAACCAAGATGTCAAGGTTTGATTCCCGGTCAGGAGCACTTGCTGGGTTTCCGACTTGATCCCTAGGGTGGGGCATGCAGGCGGCAGGCAATAGAGGATTCTTTCTCAATCATTAATGTTTCTCTTTCTTTTTCTCTCTCTCCTCTCTCTCTCTCTCTCTCTCTCTCTCTCTCTTTCCCTCTCTCTCTCTCTCTCTCCTCTTCCTTTCTCTCTGAAATCAATAAAAAAAAAATTTTTTTTAAGAATTGGAGCATTCTTGACCAGTGAACCTGCCTCCGCATAGTGAAGAGCAGTGTATAAAGAGAAACCAAGATGGCAGCCTAGGTAAGCACCTAAAATGCCACTTTGCACATCAATTTCAAAACAACTAAAAGACAGAACGGACATCATCCAAAACCACAGGAAAGCTGGCTGAGTGGAAATTCTACAACTAGAAGGAAGAGAAAAGCTCAGGGACCAGAGGAGCCACAAACTTAGAGGTGAAGGGTCAAGGGTCATGATGTCTGAAGGATCATGATGTCTGCAAGTTTTTATGTGAGCCCACACACAAAAAAATGTGCACATATAACTGTATTGATTACAGATTTAAGTGCATATATAAATACAAGTCTATATGTAGCTACAGACACTATAAACACTGACACAAAAAAATGTTAACAACTGCTTAAAAATTATGCAAAGGTGTTATATTGTTCTATTCTTCTAACTTTTCTGCAGCCTTGAAATTTTTTTTTAATAAATCTTTATTGCTCAGATTACAATTGTTTCTCCTTACCCTCCCCCCCGCCCCCCCCCATAGCTCCCAGTTCCCACTTCACCCTCTGCCCTCACCACCCCCATTGATCTTATCCATCTGTGTATGGTTTTTGTCCAGTCTCTTCCGGTACCCCCAACACCCTTTCCTCCCCAATAATTGTCAGTCCACTCACTTTCTATGCCCCTGATTCTATTATATTCACCAGCTTATTCTGTTCATCAGATTTTTAATTCACTTGATTTTTAGATTCACTAGTTGATAGATATTTGTTGTTCATAATTTTTATCTTTACCTTTTTCTTCTTCTTCTTCCTCTTCTTAAAGAATATCTTTCAGCATTTCATATACTAGTTTGGTGGTGGTGAACTCCTTTAGCTTTTTCTTATCTGTGAAGCTCTTTATCTGCCCTTCAATTCTGAATGATAGCTTTGCTAGGTAGAATAATCTTGGTTGTAGGTTCTTGCTATTCATCACTTTGAATATTTCTTGCCACTCCCTTATGGCCTGCATAGCTTCTGTTGAGAAATCAGCTGATAGTCGTATGGGTGCACCCTTATAGATAACCAACTGCTTTTCTCTTGCTGCTTGTAAGATTCTGTCTTTTGCCCTTGGCATTTTAATTATGATGTGTCTTGGTGTGTTCCTCTTTGGATTCCTCTTGTTTGGGGTTCCGTGTGCTTCCTGTACTTGTAAGTGTATTTCTTTCACCAGGTGGGGGAAGTTTTCTGACATTATTTCTTCAAATAGGTTTTCAGTATCTTGCACTCTCTCTTCTTCTGGCACCCCCATAATTCTGATGTTGGTACACTTGAAGTTGTCCCAGAGGCTCCTTACACTATCTTCCAACTTCCTGGATTCTCTTTTCTTCTTGCTTCTCCAGAGGAGTGTCCTTTGCCTCTTTGTATTCCAAATCTTTGATTGATTCTTGTGTTCCTCCAGTCTGCTGTTGGATCTCTGTAGAATATTTTTTATTTTAGTCAGTGTATATTTAGTTTCTAGTTTGCTCTCGTTAAATTTATCAGCCTTTTCTAGGAAATTCTTGAAAAACCTTATAACCATGGTTTTGAACTTTATATCCAGTCTTTTGTTCTCCTCCATCTCTTTCGTTTGAGATCTATTTCCTTGATTTGGCATTTTCGCTGCTTCCCAGAGTTGGTAGGATCACTTTGTGTATTTGATGTCCTATATGGCCCAGTGGGTCGGCCTCCCCAGTTACCTGAGATAGACACTCTTGGTGCTCCCCTTTGAAGACTGTGTGTACAGCCTTGTTGTAGTTAAGTCTTGATTGTTGTTGGTATCACTAGGAGAAATTGACCTCCAGGCCCATTGGATGTATCAGCTGTGTCTGTGCTGGGATACCTTCTGTATAGGAGACAGTCTTATAGGATCAGACTAGAAAAATTGCAAAAGCCTCTGTACTCAGCTTGGATGGGGCGGAGTCTTAGGGCTGAGTTGACAGTCTTGGCTTCCAATCAGCCCTGTGCTTGTGCATGCGCCTCAGGCCTCTGCCTTCTGCAGCTCCCCTGAGTTTCCGCCTGACCATCCAGATTCCCCGTGCAAGAACGTGGGTGCCCCAGGGGCTCACCTGGAATTGGATTGGGTCTCTGTAGTCTGGAGCTTCTTACTCCTTTTGCTATGGAGAGGTGAAGGCAACCTCCATGGTCAAGCCTCTCTGTGCATACTCTCTCGTGAGCGACTGTAGACTCTGCCCACTGCGACTCCCAGATCTCCCAGTCTCTTAAGTTTCCAGGTGCCTTTCTCTACAGTCCGGACTCCACCCGTATGAGCCTGGGTCTATGGGGTTTTGGCCAGGGTTGGGGTTCAGTAGTCAGAAAGGGTTCAGTGCAATCAGGGACTTCCTTTCCCCACCTGCCAGCCAGGCATTCAGCTGCCCTTTCTCTCTGCGCACGAGCGTCTCCCTACCTCAGCGCTTTGCGGTTCCCAATCCAATCCATGAGTCTCTCCCTCCTTTCTGGTTGTAGATTTCCCACTCCATCAGCTTTCCTGTGTTTCTGGATGATGTCCGTTTTGTCTTTTAGTTGTTGTTTTAAAATTGTTGTCCAACAGAACCCCAAACAAAAGGAATCCAAAGAGGACCACGCCAAGACACATCATAATTAAAATTCCAAGAGCAAAAAACAAAGAGAATATTAAAAGCAGTGAGAGAGAAACAGGTAGTTACCTATAAAGGAGCACCCATACGATTGTCAGCTGATTTCTCAACAGAAACTATGCAGGCCAGATGGTAATGGCAAGAAATATTCAAGGTGATGAATAGCAAGAACCTACAGCCAAAAATAATCTACCCAGCAAAGCTATCAATCAGAATCGAAGGCCAGATGAAGAGCTTCACTAATAAAAAATAAAAATAAAAATAATTTTTAAAAAAAGCTAAAGGAGTTCATCACCACCAAACCAGAATTATATGAATTGCTGAAGGGGGTTGTTTCTGAAGAGAAAGAAAATAAAGATAAAAATTATGAACAACAAATATGTAACTATCAACAAGTGAATCTAAAAACCAAGGGAATTAAAAAACCTAATGAACAATATTAACTGTTGAATATAATAGAATCAGAGGTATGGAAGGGGAGTGGACTGATGATTCTCAGGGAAAAGGGGAGTGGGGGGTGCGGGAAGAGACTGAACATAAACTGTGCACCTACAGATGAGGACAATGGGGGTTGGGGAAAGGGCAGAGGGTAGGGTAGGAACCTGGTGGAGGGGGGGAAAATGAGTAACTTTTGTAATAATATGAACAATAAAGGTTTAAAAATAAATAAAATAAAAATAAACTTTTAAAAAATTAAAATAAAATTGTTGTGCGAGACGGCGGCAGCTTAGGTGCTTACCTAGGCCACCATCTTGGTTTCTCCAGCCTTTACATTTTTGAAAAAATAAGTTGAGGAAAATTTAAAAACCCCAAGATTTCCCCCAAATTAGCTCAAACATCACTCCTCAGATTATACACAGTTGGGACATCACTCCATTTTCTGTATTTCCAAGGGCCTTTCCTTATGCTCACCCTTCAAAAGACGGAGTGAAAGAATCATGGGGCACCTACCTCCAGTCCATAGATTTCAAGACCCTCACGTCTACACCTCTGGTTCATGCTCACACACGCACCCCAGCAGGGCCTGGAATATGTAGAACTGCCTAAAGGGATCAGACACTGGCCAGGAATGTCCAAATCTCAAGAATGGGTAGGAAGGCTTGGGGTGAACTTGTCAAATTCCTGCCAGGGATGTGCTGACGAGGCAGTAAGTGTGTGTGGGAAGCCGGGGGGGGGGGGGGGGGGGGGGGAGGGGGGGGGGAGCGGACACACACACACACACAATTGTGACAAAAGGCAGCAGCAGTGGTCCATGTCAAAGTACATAACTTTATTGGAAATGAGTGGGGGTGTAGGAGACGGCTAGGAATCAGGCTCTGTGACAGGTGGTGGCTTCTCGTCATCAGGGGGACAATCAATGAAGTCAGCCAGCATGGCAGCTGTGTCATCCTGCTCCTTTGAGGGACAAAGACATAAGATTCAAAACAGTCTCACACTCATACGGGAGTGGGGCAGACTTGGACACAGCCCTTCCCTAACACAAGCAGCTGTAACCCCCTCTTACCCCAGCCAGCCTCCCCGCTCCCCCACTTTCCCCGCCCAGAGATGCCTCCCAGCCCACTCACCTTTTCCTGGGGGGGGGGCGTCTCAGTCTCCATTTCTTCAACTGCAGATGTCTCTGGTGGGGGGCGCACCTCATCACCCCCACCCTCAGTTCCCTCGTCCAGCATGGCTGGCGGAGGAGCACAGGGCTCCTCTTCCACTAGCTCCTGAGGAGGTGGCCCTGCTGTGGGGCTTCCCCCTTCCTTCTCCAGCTCCTCCTGGGAGGGGAGCACCTCAGGGGCCAGTGTGGGTGCAGTCTCAGCCCCACGCTCCTCCTCCGGCCCCTGCTCCTCCACTTCTAACAGCAGCCCAGGCTCTGGCTCTGGCTCAGGCTGCACCTTGGGGGACTCGGCAGAAGGAAGATCTGGAGGCACGCTGGTGGGTGGAGGTCCTCCTTCTTCTACCACCCCTCCGGCTGAGCCAAACTCCAACTCTTCCACCTCTTCCAACTCTTCCTCTTCCTCCTCCTCCTCCTCCTCTTCTTCTTCCTCTAATTCACCCTCCTCTTCCTCAAATTCTTCCTCAAACTCTTCCTCCTCTTCCTCTTCAAAATACTCATCCTCTTCTTCCTCCTCAAAATCTTCCTCCTCCTCCTCTTCCTCCTCCTCCTCCTCCTCCTCTTCTTCCTCTTCCTCCTCCTCCTCATCACTGCTGTTGATATTAATTACTGTCAAGTCTTCTTCCAGGGCTGAGGGTCCTCCCCCACTAGGAGTTCCTTCAGGCACCAACTGCGGTGGTTGGAGTGTCACAGGGCCAGGAACAGGAGGGGGTGGAGGTGGAGGGAGAGGCCCCAGGACTGTAGGAAGCTCTTCGGGCTCCTCCTTGGCCGGTAGAGGAGGGGAGGCTGCTGGTGGCCCAGCTGGGGCAACAGGAGGTGGGGTGGCGTCTGAGGGGGGTGGGGGTGGCGGGGGCGGTAGCCCCTCAGGCACGATCACCACACTGTCGTCAGAGTCGCTTTCCAAGGAGATCTCTACATCAGACGCCTCCTCCTTATCATAGTGCACAAAGGCTGGCCTGGGCACTCTCCCCCCGAAAGTTTCCTCTGGGGGTATCACCGGTGGGGGAGTGCCACTAGAAGCAAGGATGGGCTCCTCATTTGAGCCTGCCCGGTGGTTCTCAGGGCCAGGAAGGAGCCGCGGGGGTACAGACACCAGGCCTGGGACAGAGAGGCCTAAGTGGTTGGCTGTGGCTGGAGGTCCAGGACGTGCTGGAGGCACTGGGCCTGACGGGGGCACTGGGCCTGCGGAGGGCATGGGGCCTGCTGAGGGCAGGGGACCCACTGAGGGCACAGAGCCAGCTGAGGGCATGGGGCCTGCTGAGGGCAGAGGGCCCGGGGGATGAAAGGGTGGGGCCCTGAACGGAGACGGGGCCTCAGGAGGAGGAACTGGAGCAGGTGTGGGGCAGGTGGGGCCCACGGACTGCAGAGGAGGAACCCGGGGATGGGTCAAAGCAGCACAGGTCACCAGTGCTTCCGAGCAGAAAGAAGAGACCTGAGGAAGGAAGAGGAAGCAAGTGTGAGCATCAGGAATACAGGGTTTTATGAAACCAGAGAGGAGAGCCTGCCAGCAGCAGAAACAAAAGAACCCTCAAACCTAAGAGATGAACTCGGCCCGTCTAAAGTTACCTCAAGGTTGTCTTCCCTCTGGCCCAGGGAGAAGGCTTGCAGGGCACAGGCGAGAGGAGGTGGGCAGCGAGGAGAAGGCGCCAGCAGCAGAGCCAGCAGCAGACGGTACAGTTCCCGGCGGCAGCGGGCGCTGGTATATGGGGAGCTGGCTAGGACACTGCCCTGTTGCACACCCATGACCAGGGGCAGGACCAGATCATGCAGCCTCTGGAAAGGACACGGAGCAAAACTAAGGACACCACCTAGACGATCCAACCCTTCTCCAGGACCCCCTCCCAAATTGCAATGGACGCTCTCCAGGGGCACAGCCCCTCACATGGGCAGGCAGTGGCCCCGCCCCAATCTCCATGGGGACCAGGCTCCACTAACCCTGTGAGTCTCCTCCTTGATAAGCGGCCCGCACATGAGGATGGTCCGGCTGAGGCCTGGGGAGAAGAACAGGTGTAAGAGACCTGCTATTAACAGGACTGAGAGGACATCCATAGCCCGTGTTCACACAAGTCACTTAACTGCTCTAAGCTCGTTTCTCCACCAGGAAATGAGGATCTCGCTACACAGGGCTGGGATAATGTAGGCGCACTGTCAATGTGCATTTATCTACCTGAGAAGCACTGGCTCTCCTCTTCACATGGGGGGAGGGGAGGAGGTGGTATGACAGACAGTGAAATACAGGGAACCCCAAGGAAAGTCACCCACTAACTTCAGTGATTGACTCCTTGTCTGCTTCCAGATTAGCACTTGTGTTGGAAGGACACCCCGCTGAGCAGCCTGCCTGGAGGGAATGTAAGCTCCACAGGCAGGGACTCCCCCTTTGCTACAGCTGTCCTGGCAGTGCAGAGGATATCCAACAAGATAAAAGAGACCCTGGGGAAAATATAACGACCCAACCCTCGCAGGCACCACTCCTTCCCGCAGATTCAGGATTTTTGTCCCTGCCCTGGGGGCTGCATGGCTGCTTCTGCTCCTTTTGGCCCCTCTTGAAGCCTTTTTAGCCGATTCTGCACTTATCCACACCCTCACTTGAACGCCTGGTTTGGGGCTATGGCCCCAGCCATCCCAGCACTCTGCAGGTGCCGGGCACAGGCCTCACCCACCTCTCAGCGCAGCTGCACACACATCACTGTTGGCATTGCCATCCCCCTTTCGGTGGCTGGGAGGGGCCGCAGCCTCCCCCATGTCCAGCTTTAGCTTCTTGGGGGCGCTGGGCTTCCCCGTCTGCAAACCGCCATCAGGGCTCCCCCGGGGACTGCGCAGCTGGTGGTGGAGGGGAACACAAGTCACACTCACAGGCACACAGGAAGGCAGGCCAGAGTGAGGAGACGGTGGTGCATGAGGCGGCTCACATGGCCAGATGTGCAGGATGAAAGCCCTGGCCCAGGGACGTGGGCAGAGCCTCGCTCACCTTCAGGGCATCGGCTGGCGGGGAGATGTCACTGAGCAGGTGGGTGAGCAGGGCCTCTCCTGAGGCGCTTGCCTGAAGCACTCCGGCCGAGGCACCACACACCTGCACCCACAGCTCTAACACAGCGTACACCTTGGTCCGCATGGCGCTGTGGAGTGAGCAGGGCAGCTTATGCATGCCTCTCCTCCCTCAGCCCCCAGCCCACCTGCATGGCCTCACCACCCTCTCCTCCTGATCCCCATCCTTGATGGTCACCTGTAAGGCTTCTCCTGGCCCAGAGAGACAGTATCCCTACCGATGCTCCAGGCATTGAGGACCTGGGGAAGCAGGCGGCTGATCAGGGCTCCAAAGCGCAAGAGCCGACCTCCACACCTGGGGCGAAGACACAACATGACCTCCATTCCCAGTATGTCCCAGTCCCTTCCTCACACTCTGCCCAGTCCCACTCACGCAAGGATGAGCGCAGAGAGCAGGTCCAAGGCTTCCAGGTGGATAGAAGGCAGCAGCAACAACCGCAGGGGACCATCTCCGAGCAAGCTCTGCAGAATGGAATTGGCAAAAGCAGGAAGTGAGACACAGACAGGGAAAGGGAGGCGGAGATGTGTGTAACTAAATACATATGGACACACATGTAAGGAACCCACCCCGGCCCGCCTCTCCGAACAAGATCAAACCCCATCCTATAAAACAGAGCCTGAAAGGATGAGGGGAGGGGAGCTGCCCTCTCGCAATGTCCGGCTGGTCCCCTTGCTTGCCCTCCCCTCAGAGCATGTGCTACAGGAGTCCTCGCACAAGGACAGAGAAACCACTCTGTGCATGTGTCGGGAGAAGCACAAAGAATAATGGCAATCGGGTAGAAGCAAGGCGCTGGCCAGACAACCTCAGGGATGATATCATTTGGGGAGCTTCAGATCCCACACCACTTTCCTGGTTGCCCTGGGTCCTAAGGACTGTGAACGGAGGACAAGCACCACTTACAATATTCTTGGCACTGATGCTGAGGGTCCGGCAGATGAAATCCAGGATTTCCTGCACAGGGATGGACACGGGGGCCCCAAACTCAGAGCTGGAGAGAATCAGAGCAGGGAGATCCTCAGAACTGGTTCCCCAGCATGTCTGGCCCCCCTCCAGCTCCTTCCTCATGATGCAGAAGACACCCCACATCAATCCCTCCTTCTCCAGGGTCATGCTCCCTCCAGCTCTCGCTCACCTGAGCAAGAGCCCCAGGCAGCTGGCCAGACCGGAAAACCTTTGCCGAAGCCGGAAAAGGTTATGCGCATCAGCATCTTCTGCGGGGGAAAACAGCATCTCCACCCCAGGGCCGTCGTACTGCACAGGAGCTGAACGTAAACACAGCAGCTTCACACTCCAGGGCTTTCCATCCCCTCCCTTTTCGTTTCTGGTGGATGACCCACCGTTCTGCCTAGAAATCAACGGTCCCACTCTCGGAGCCACCCTCCTGGTTCCCTGCTGCCACGCACCCCAACCACTCTGCCACTGACTACTGGCCATGGCCCCTACCTGGTTCTGCTCCCTCGTAGAGAGCCCCTAGCAGACTGTGCAACGAGGCCAGCAGACTGTGTAGCTCCTGCTCCCAGCTCTCAGTGTGCTTCAAGCCCTGGGAAAAGCCAGCCCCTAGGGAGGGCAGCCGGGAATAACACTCACACGCCAACTAAAGAAGAAAGGTCAGAAGCTTGGTCCGATGGGAATGCAGCCCAGCCAGACACCCCCAGCGCCACCAATGCCAAGAAAAGGAGATCACAGACAGCTCTTAGGGAACATCGGAAAGGGACGATGGGGCAGAAGCACACAGACGTTGTGCCTCTTGAGTATGCCAGCAGGGAGGGAATTGGGAACATGGTCCAAGCAGTACCAAGAGAGAAATGCTGCCCGGCTGGCATGGCTGAGTGGTTGAGCTTCAACCTATGAACCATGAGGTTATAGACTGATTCCAAGTCACGGCACATGCCCAGGACCCGGCTCAATCCCCAGTTGAGGGCTGCAGGAGGCAGCCAATCAATGATTCTCTCTCATTGCTGATGTTTCTATCTCTCCCTTCCTCTCTGAAATGAATTTTTTAAAATTTTTTAAAGAGAGAGAGAAATGCTAAGAATGAGAAGTTCCAACTCATGCCCACACTTCATCTGCCTCCTTTTCCTTTACCTGCTGCAGCTGAGGGCTCAAGGCATCCACCCGAGACAGGAAAAATGAGGCCAGCTTGCCCTGGGTTGTGGAAAAGAGAAAAAGGCTGGTGAGTCAGCTCCAAGGGCCAGAGACATCCACCCTGTCCATTCCCAGCAGCAGAATCTAAGCCCTGGTCTTTTCTCTTTCCTGCAGACACAGACAGCAAAGCATTCTACGGGGCATCATGCCTGGAAGCAGACATGCTCTCATGGGAGAAAGACATCCTGAAGGTCAGCTCTCAACCTCAGCCTCCCTGTCTGGTGGGGAAAGGGTCTGGCCTGTGCCCCACAGACATTACACTCCCTGCTGCCAATTTTCCCTCAAGCCAAAAGGTTACAGAGTGCTGGAAAGCAGCAAGCCCCACACCCAGCTCCCTACGGGCTTAAACAAGAAGCGGTGGTCCAAGCTGGGAGTTGAGGCACTAATTAGAGGTATGAGGGCAGTTCAAGGTCAGAGGGAGGGGAGGCCTCTGAAGAAGAACTGAGGCAGCATATCTCAGAGCAGTAACCTGTCAGTTGGCAAACACTGACGCTGCCTGCTATGTGAAGGTGCTGGCACAGAAGTGTTCTTTCTACCTGGGTCACAACGTACCTGGGGGCAGAATCAAAGGGGCCTGTGAAACTGATGGGGGCAGGGGGAATTGTGTCATTTTCACTAACATGTAAGTACAAGTTATTATTTCTTTCCACTTTAAATGTAAACAAAAAGCCACAGTAGTATTAGCAGTACCTCTGGCTGTCTCGCATTTTCATTTCACATTATAATTGTAACAGGGTATGTTGAAATACCATTCACATGTATCACTAATTTGAAATTCAGTAGTAGATATTAGCCTTGCTGCTAGATCTTGTTGTTTGACATAGGTATTCATGAAGAAGCACATACTACTCTATCACACTTTTTTTAAAATATATATTTCAATAGATTTCTCTTAAAACTCTGTGTATTATATTTTATGAATTTAAGAAGGGGTCCATGGTATAAAAGGGGATAAGAACACTGAAGGAGACCTTTAGGAAGAAATGAGATGGGATTCCCACTTTCAGTGGGATGAGTCAGGAAGACCAGTATATGGAAAACCACCACCTAAACCCTCAGTAGCATTCACTCTACGGAGAGGGGGACAGAGGGAAGATCCAGAGGGAGCGATCCTAGGAGGCAGGACTAGGGAGAGCAGGGCTGACCTGGGTTTAAAAGAAAGGGGAAAATCCCTAGGAGACCAGAGAGGGGAAACACTGCTGAGAGCTACAGACCCAGAAGATGCCAAGGAGAAGAGGCCGAGGCCTTAAGTCCCAGCCTAGAAAGCATGGGCTTTGGGGAAGGGAGGGTGGGAAATCACGAATCTCAAGACAAACCAGCAGGGGCACCAGACCCGTGGCAGGGGACTCATGGGAGCAAAGTAAGAGCAGAAGCCTGTCAGTCAGTGTGCGGTTAGGAAACCAGCCCTCCAAGGACTCACCCCCACTGACCTGTGGCAGCAACCACGGAGTTCCCCACATTACACTTCGTGATTCTCACTGACAAGACAAGCACCGTTACAGCTGATACCAGGATAGAGACCAGGGACCACTGCCCTTGGGGCCTGGACAGCACTGTCATGTCAGATGTGGTAGGACTCAGAGCACTTCAACCCAAACACAGTAACCATCCACAGGCCTCCTGCCTCACCGGCTTCTCCCAGGAAAAGATTTCTTAGGGACCTGCCAGGGCCCCAACTATAGGGGCACTCAGCTCACACTTTTCCTGAGACTCTGGCTCCAAAAGCTGTGCATGTGACTGCAATAAGCCAGGGCTCGGACCACAGGTGACCTGTGCAATGGCTCACTTCAAATATTTCACTTGGCATGCAAGCGCACAAGCACACTCAGGGTATCTCTCAAGAGAGGGGTTAGGCCTCCCACTAATTCCTAGGAATTACTAATGGATTTTTCGCAGTTAGGCCTCTTACTGATTCCAAGGAATTCGTGGGGTTAGGCCTTCCACTGACTCCAAGGAATTACTAATGGATTTTTCGCAGGGTTAGGCCTCTTACTGATTCCCAGGAATTCGTGGGGTTAGGCCTCCCACTGCTTCCAAGGAATTACTATCGGATTTGGCGAGGAGAGGCGAACCCTCTCCAGAAATAACCTCATGGACTCAGAATGCTCAAGATACACCATTCAGGAGGAGTAACCCTGAGCTTGGAGACTGCAACTGCCTTGGGAGCTTCTGGAGGATGGGACAGAAAACAGATAAACTTTCCAAAATGGCAAGTATGTTTCCTAAGATTTTCTCAGTACCAACTGCCCCTAGGGCCTTTGTACGATACAAAACAGATTCTTATCGAACATGCTGGCAACAGAGACAAAATCCTCAACACCCTCAACAGTGAGAAGTTCTTCAGATGACATGTCACTCTTAAAGACATAAAGGCATACATATCCTGTTAACAACATATGAAAGCGTTGTTGGTTTGGAAAGGACACTCAAAATGCAGGCCGTAACTTGAAAAACTACATGTCTGGCTCTAGCTGGTTGGGCTCAGTGGATAGAGCGTCCACCTGTGGACTGAAAGGTCCCGGGCTTTATTCTGGTCCAGGGCACATGCCCAGGTTGCAGGCTCTATTCAGTAGGGGGTGTGCAGGAGGCTGCCAATCAATGATTCTCTCTCATCGCTGATATTTCTATCTCTTTCTCCTTCTTCCTTTCTCTCTGAAACTTCAGAGGGAAGGCAGGACAGGGTTCAGACAGGTGAGGAGTTGTAAGAGATCAACCACAGGACTTACACGCATGCATATATGCATAACCAATGGACACAGACACTAGGGAGGTAAGGGCATATGCTGGGGGGTGAGGGTGGCTGGCGAAAGGCCAATTGGGGGGAAAGATACATATGTAATACTTTAAATAAAGAATAAAAATAAATAAAACTACGAGTCTGACAAAAGAGCATAAATTATAAATGAATGTCCCTGACCACTCACAACGAAAATTAAGAAGCACAAAACAGAGAAAAACACCTGGCATTCTAGCCTCCCAGACTATTCAAATCTTGACCCTGAAGTTACAATACTCCCACTTTCATGGGGAATGCAGGCAGATACAGACAACCCCAAACCGGGCTGAATCAAAGCAGACATTTGCAGTAACACCTTACAAACTTTGACCAGTGAGGGGTCAGGGACAAAGATCTGTCTAGCCCATGTAATTTGATAATTTTAGAAGGCAGGCAGTTTTTACTAAACTTGATAAAACTTTTAATAAAAAAATAAAAAATAAAAACCAAAAAGCTTTAGTAAAATCCACGAGTTACTCCAAATACCTTCTTGACAAAAGTCTTGCCCTGCTCACCCGAAGAGTCTACTGCCTGTCATTAGTGGCATTCACATGAAAATAAAGAATCAACAAGGACAGGACTCCATGTTCTCTGAGGAGCATCATCTGCTCGGGGACTTTTCAGATACAACTCACCACCCCTGCAGACACCACCCCCAGATCACAGCATGCATGCACAGCGCTCCCCGTCTGGCTCACAATCCTTCTCAAGCCACTAACAGCTGATCAGAGCTAGTGTTAGTGCTGAAGCCTACCTGCCAATCCCATGTTCTTAAAAGCTTCTAGAGAGTTTAGTGTGTATGTGTGTGAGAGGAGGAGTGTGGAGAACAGGCTTTAAAGGCAAACAGGTCTGATACCAACCTTGAGTTAAGTTAGTTAAACACCTGTGGGCCTGTTTCTTGGTTAGTTTGGTGACACCAACTCCACACAATGACTATAATAATAAAATGAGACGACAACTCAGACACTCGGCAGAGAGCCTGGAACATTGTGGGCACCTAATAAATACCAGTTCCCTTACCCTTTCTTTTACTTCCTTGATTTGGTCATAGAACCAGGTGAATTTACTTTCAGGATCATTTGAATGGCAAACTCCCCTCCAGTTGATAGTACTAATGGCTGATACAGTTAACCTCATCAATTATACAAAACAATTATTAATCTGATGCTAATTCCAGTTCTCTATATAAATGTGTGCTTCCATCTGAGTAAGATGCCCAATGGTTTATCAAACTATGAGTATAAAACTGAGAACATTTAATGTACAGGAGAACACCTATTTGTTCTTAGGTACTAGTTGACATCCAATTATACTGCAAACAACAGATGTGCCAATTATAAAGGGCCTTTAACTGTTACTGCTTTGGCAGAATTTATTCAAGTTAGAGTTGAAAACAAAGTTAACTTTTTCACTGACCTCCTCTCTTACCTGACCCACATCTCCTATGCCCTACTAATGCTCATTAGTACATCTTGTATGGATCATGGGGGGAAAGGGTAGGGAAGTGACTAAGGGAATTTAGTCAGGAATATAAGACAACGTGTTGGCGATGTTGTTACAAAGAAGTAATAAATCAGGAAGGCTTCCTGGAAAAAATTACAAGTTTTAGGAACAAAGTAAGAGCAAATGGTCGGAAAAAAAGAGGCAGGGCACTCTAGAGGTACAGAGGAGGAGGGCAAAATGAGGAAGGAGCCCATGGCTAAGAGCCTGGGCTTCAGCATCAGATCTAGTTTCCCATCTCTATTGATCTTAGGCAAGTTAATTTCAATTTCTTCATCTGTGATGATTAAATGAGATAATGCATGTGAAGTGCTAAGAGGTGGTATAATTATAGCTATGGCGATCAATGATAGAAAAATCAGAAGACAGGTGCTTAGAAGTCTCAGCAATAGCATCTGAGGTAAGAGAGCTACTAGGCTGAAGTTGGTGGGAAGAGGAATTTCCATGAATACTTACTTTGAGGGATCCACAAGCCCGAGGAAAATAGGTCATACACGCCTTCATTCCCTCCAGTGCTGAGAGCTCACACTGTGGGGAGAAAAGTAAGGAAGAGATGAGAGTCCAATGCCCCCCCACAACCTCTCAAGGTCCCTCCTCATACACTCTTTCTTGGCCCTTCTTCTCTCTTCTTTGATCCTATTCCCCAATCATTTCCCATCACATTCCTTAATCCAGGCAGTCAGAGTAAGGCAGGCATTAAAAGGGGCCAAGGGTCAGAGGGACTGGGCAGGTGTCTCACCTCTGGTCTGAGGCCCAGCAGGGAAGTGAGAAGGCCAGGGAGGTGGTTCATGGAGATGTCCCGAAAGAGTGTAGGAAGCTGGGCTGCGTATCGGAGCAGGTCCCTCAGAATCACCACAGCCAAATCCATCGTGGCAGGTGGGTCCTGGGACTAAAAAGCAACAACACCCATGCTTTCAACCTCATCTTCATGGTCACCAAGAGGAGGAGGAATGACAGGTATGACAACATGCGGCTTTTGAGAAACGCCACAGTTAATGTCAACATTACCATCAGATCCACTAGGAAGAGAGTGCATTAGAGACATGGAGTATTCAAAAGTAAACTATTTGTCTATAGAAAAAACGTGTTTACATTTTCGTATTAGGGGTATTTGGGGTCCTCAGAATTTGTTTGGGGGACAGTAAGAGAAACAAATCCACAACTGAAAGACCTAACTGGAAGAGCACAAGAGCTTGATTCTCCCATATTCTACCTCCCTTCAGTGAAGAGCACTCCCAGCCTAAAAAAAGTCTCAGCTGCAACAAAATCACTGCACCTCTAAGCTAGTTCAAACCTACCCTGGAACTCATGAAGAAAAATCGGTTTGGGTCCTAACTGGTTTGGCTCAGTGGATAGAGTGTCTCAAGAGTCCCAGGTTTGGGGAGATCCAAGATGGCTGCGCCCAGGTGAACACCTAGCCGCAGCCGCACACAACAATTTCAATAAAATACAACTAAAATATAAAACGGACATTGCCCAGAACTACAGGAAGGTTGACTGACTGGAAATTCTACAGCGAGAAGCAAGGAGAAAACCAGAAGGAGGTGTGGAGGAGCTGGAAAAGCCCAAGGTACGGAGACGCGGCGCGCGGAGAGGACGGAGCCGGAGAGGAGGGGGAGGCGGAGTGCCTGGCGGGCGTTCCCTAGCGGAAAGGAGATAAAACTCCGACTGTGCTGGGACCCCCGACTGCTCTGAACCCCAGTTCTAGGCCACACCCCGGGGACTCAGGCTCAGCCATAGGGAGCCGGGCTGTAAGGCAGAACCCCTGGGAAGTGGGGAAAGGAGGTCCCGGCGGCACGCACACTGCACGCAGAGAAGGGACGGTCGGCTGTGCCGCGGGATTGCCCTGACGGGAAGGAGACTGGGGCTCCAGACTGCTCTGAACGCCACCTCCAATTCCACTTCCAAATGAACTGAACCCCAATACCGGGCTCATTGTGGGAGAGCATAGACTGTTTGGCAGCAGGCAAAAATCGAGGGCACCTTTATCTCAGAGGCGCAGGCAGCGAGCACTGAAGGACCCGCATAGGGCGGGGCTGACGGAAGCCAAAGCTGCAGGCTCCACCCTGAAACCCATCCCATCTGTAACTGCGAAATGCGACAACAAAATAGATCACAAACGAAAGAAATGGAGGACAAAAAGCGTCTGGATATAGAGTTCAAATCTACGCTTATAAGGTTTTTCAAGAATTTCCTAGAAAAGATGGATAAGGCCTATGAGGATATGAAAAGAGATCAACTAGAATTAATAAGGAGTCAACAAGAAATGATAAGGGATCAACAAGAAATAAAGAATACATTGTCTGAAATAAAAAATATTTTACAGAGTCCTAAAAACAGAAGGGAAGATCGCAAGAATCAAGTCAAAGATTTGGAACATAAAGAGCCAGAAGACACTCCTCCACTGAAGCTAGAAGGCAAGAGAATCCAGAAAATTGAAGATAATGTAAGAAACCTCTGGGACAACTTCAAGCAAACCAACATCAGAATTATGGGGGTCCCAGAAGATGAGAGAGAGCAAGATATCGAAAACATACTGAAAGAAATAGTGACAGAAAACTTCCCCCACCTGGTGAAAGAATTAGACTTACAAGTCCAGGAAGCGCACAGAACTCCAAACAAAAGGAATCCAAAGAGGACCACACAGAGACACATCATTATTAAAATTCCAAGAGCAAAAGACAAAGAGAGAATATTAAAAGAAGCAAGAGCAGAGAAGGTAGTAACCTATAAAGGAGCACCTATACGATTGTCAGCTGACTTCTCAACAGAAACCATGCAGGCCAGAAGGGAATGGCAAGAAATATTCAAGGTGATGAATAGCAAGAACCTACAGCCAAAAATAATCTACCCAGCAAAACTATCACTCAGAATCGAAGGCCAGATAAAGAGCTTCACTAATAAAAAAAAAGCTAAAGGAGTTCATCACCGCCAAACCAGAATTATATGAATTGCTGAAGGGGGTTCTTTCAGAAGAGAAAGTAAACAAAAATAAAAATTATGAACAACAAATACCTAACTATCAACAAGTGAATCTAAAAACCAAGGAAATTAAAAAAATCTGATGAACAATATTAACTGTTGAATATAATAGAATCAGAGGTATGGAAGGGGAGTGAACTGACGATTCTTGGGGAAAAGGGGAGAGGGGGGCGTGGGAAGAGACTGAACATAAACTGTGCACCTATGGATGAGGACAATGGGGAGAGGGGAAAGGGCAGAGGGTGGGAACCTGGTGGAGGAGAGCAATGGTGGGGAGGGAAAAAAGGAACATTTGTAATAATATGAACAATAAAAACTTACAAAAAAAAAAAAAAAAAAAAGTCCCAGGTTTGATTCCGGTCAAGGGCATGTACCTTGGTTTTGGGCACATCCCCAGTGGGAGTGTGCAGGAGGCAGCTGATCAATGTTTCTCTCTCATCAATGTTTCTAACTCTCTATTCCTTTCTCTTCCTCTCTATAAAAAAATTAGTAAAATATATATATATATATATTTTTTTTTAAAAAGAAAAAACGGCTTGGGCCTGGCCTGTGTGCGCAATGGTTAGAGCATTGTCCCACACACTGAAGTGTGGTGGATTCCATTCCTAGTGAGGACACCTACCCAGGCTGTGGGTGCATGCATGAGGCAACCAAACAATGTTTCTCATATGGGTTTCTTTTTCCCTTCCCCTTCCTCTCTCTCTGGAACGCATAAAAAAATGTGCCCACCCAGCCAACATACCTCAGTGGTTGAGCGTCGACCTATGAACTAAGAGGTCGAGGTTCAATTCCAGGTCAGGGCACATGATCAGGTTGCAGGCTCAATCCCCAGTGGGGGGCATGTGGGAAGCAGCTGAATGATGGTCCACACGCCAAAAATTATTTTTATATTTTTAAAGCGTTGGCAGACTAACCAAGAAAAAAAAACAGGCAACAGAAACCATATGTGGTTCGCAAAACATAAAAGATTTACTACCTGTAAACATTTACTTCATAGAAAGTTTCCCAGCCCCCGAGCAAGACTGGGCACCATGAAGCAGGTCCGCATCCATCTTGCCACTGTCTCCCAGAGCTGAGCACGCAGCCTGCCACATGTGCTCAGAATGAAGACGTAAATGAAGATGTCATCAAAGATGTAAAAGTAGAAAAAAAATTAAAATGTTGAAAGAGAAAGAAAGGAGTGGGCAAGAAAAAATAAATCAAACACCTGGGAAAAGTAACTTTAGAGATGTCACTCCTAAGAAAAGCTAATGAGGAAGTGAAACAGTCAGAGGTTACAGTGTGTGAAAGGTCAGATGAATTAAAGTAATTCAGTGGATGAAAATATCAAAAAGCTTAAAAGGACTTCCATTTGAAGCTTATCCTCCCTTCTATCAGAAAACTGCTAATGATTCTGTCCTCAGAACTAAATGTGCAAGTCACAAAGAAAACACCACATCCCAAATGGAGAATAAGGAATGGTGGGGGGAGGGGACGGAGTCCGGGCAGCGGCTGAATCCTTACCTGCAAGACCTGCTGAATGCTCCGAAGCCAAGAGACACAGTGCTGCTGGAATATCTCTGTGGAGCTCTCCCCAACCAGCAAAGACAGCAGACAGAGGCCCTCAAACCTGGTAAGAAAGAAGTGAGTGATAACAAGGTGGAGGCTAGACTTCAGAGAAAGCTATTTATTGCTCTTTCACACTCACTGGACTAGACCTACAGCAAGACTTCACCTCCAATCACTGTGGTTTCTAAATCCTGAAATACTCAGAAGACTTGGGGTGAGGTACAGGCAGCAAGGAAAGGGAACAGAGATCATCACAGTCCCAGGCGGGGCTGGAATCGGTGAGATTCAGCTCAAGTGAGTTCATGAAAGAATGACAGTCCCCAGCCTCCTGGGAGCGACCCTCCTGACGAAATGGGTGGGCAGTAATGGACAGATGTATAGCTCACTGCCTGAGGAAACATCCTTCTGGAGGGAAGGAAAAAAAAAGGTTAAAGACTTACCGAGTTTTGATAGAACTGAGACGAGCATTACTGAGACCCACCAACGCCCCAACAGCTGAAAGATTCTAGAAGAAAACAGGGAAGTGAGTCAGAAATAGGATGCTAAAGGTGCAGAATTTCTCCAAGCCCTGCCGTGTCCCAGTAGCCATGAAGCCTTTTCTGACGTCCCACCTCCTTTGAGGATAAAAGACCATTTCTCTAGAGGCCTCAGCCTTTGTCCTATTTTCAGTAGGTGACACACATAGCATACTAGTAGGAGGGGCAGAGATGTGCAGCAGGCTGGTCCCACACCACATGTGTCCTGCAGACTCTCCTCAAAGTCACATCTTGCTTGATCCCTTCTTTTACTGTCCACCCAACAAATGAGTGCTCTACAGAGACAGCCCCACTCATCCCAGCTACCAGACCTCAAAGACAGGTCTGCTTCACCCGAGTATCCCTGAGCAGCACCTAGCAGAGGGAGGACACTGAATGGACACTGAACTCACCTGTTTCCCTTCCTCCTTCACCCCCAAACAAATCAACCTCCTCCTGTCCCCGGCTTCCTTAGACCTGTTAAGAATGCCAACATATGCCAAAACCGGTTTGGCTCAGTGGATAGAGCATCGGCCTACAGACTGAAAGGTCCCAGGTTTGATTCCGGTCAAGGCTATGTACATTGGTTGCGGGCACATCCCCAGTAGGGGGTGTGCAGGAGGCAGCTGGTCGATGTTTCTCTCTCATCGATGTTTCTAGCTCTCTATCCCTCTCCCTTCCTCTCTGTAAAAAATCAATAAAATATATATTTTTTTTTAAAAAGAATGTCAACGTAAACTTCTAGTCAAGATAGTATACAGTAAGTAAATGCTATACTCACCTCCTCCCATGACCAAATCAAAATTACACTAAACTACAGAACACCCATCATTGAGAACAGCCTGAAATCTAACTGAACAGAAGTCCGGTAACTAAGGACATACAGAAGAAGCCACACAGAGACTGGTGGGGGGGGCAGAGATGTGCAACAGGCTGGTCCCACAGCCACGTGTGGTAATAAAAAATCTGAAGGGATATTTCAGCTGCAGAGGTCCCTCTCTCCTCCCTCCCTCTCTCCTCCTTCCTCTCTGAAATCAATAAAAATATATCTTTTAAATAAAATTACCAGTCTATCTCAGCTCATGCTTAAGAGTTTCCTAAAATCTCACAAAGGTTCACAAATCCCCAACAAGCAGAAGCTGGCTTCACCATGCGCCAACTAGCTAAGCAGCCCAAACACAGCACTAGCAGCACCTAACCTCAGCTTATAGCTTAGCCTCTCCCAGGCACCTCCAAGCCCAGCGCAAATGGCAACCATCTGCACATCCCTTTGTAGCTCGTACCAGGTGGCTCTGAGCAGAGCACAAGCAGCAGCTAACCTTGGCCTGCACCTCCCAAGAGACCCCAAAACAATACATCCAGTGCCAGCGCCAGGCCGCGTCAGAGAACCACCCAACCACCTCTAGAAATGACATACTCAGAGGACACACCCAGCAGGCACCAGTACCCTGATAAAGCAAATCCTGCTTCACAGGGTTATCCCCTGCACAACGGCTCCTCCACTGTAGTCACAGACAGTCCTCATAATCAACCAGCCTGAGGATTAATCCATCTCACTGATGTGCCAACAGTAATCAAGGTGGAACTACAATTCACACACAACCCACACAAGGGACAAACCTGGAGCAGCCAGCTCAGGTGACCAGGGAGACTGTACCACTGGGCCCCACAGACACTCGACCAAGACCAGGAGACATGGTAGCGCCACCTACTACATAGAAACAGAGAGGGAAGCTGCCAAAATGAGGAGATAAAGAAGCACGTCCCAAATGAAAGAACAGAACAGAGAAATTCCAGAAAAATAACAAAATGGAGACAAGCAATCTACCAGATGCAGCGTTCAAAACACTGATTATAAGGATACTTAATGATCTCAGTGAGAATTTTAACAAAGAGATTATAGAAAGTAAATACAGAAAACATAAAACGAATATAGAAGATATAAAAAAAGAACCAGTCAGAAATTAAGAATACAGTAACTGAAACAAAAAATACATTAGAGCCGAAACCGGTTTGGCTCAGTGGTTAGACTCTAACCATTAGAACATGGGCCTGCAGACTGAAAGGTCCCAAGTTCGATTCCAGTCAAGGGCATGTACCTTGGTTGTGGGCACATCCCCAGTAGGGGGTGTGCAAGAGGCAGCTGATCGATGATTCTCTCTCATTGATGTTTCTAACTCTCTATCCCTCTCTCCTTCCTCTTTGTAAAAAATAAAATACATATTTTTTTAAAAACTAGATTCGCTTTAACTTCCTGCAATCCTTTAAAAAAAAAAAATACATTAGAGGGAATCAACAGATCATATGAAGGAGAGAATCAAATCAGCAATTCAATTCCCTGTCAGAATTTATGGGAAAGCAATATTGGTAATTAAGCCTAGGTGGATGGACCAATCAACAGATCTCTTTTTCTCTCAAGTCACCAAGCCTATTCACTTACCTTCATAAACTCTTCTCCAGTAGACTAGAATTTCTCTCAAGAAATCTGTCTTGCTTATCTAACCTAAAGATGAGGAATAGTAGCTAACACAGAACAGATACTCAGTAAATGTTTACCGAATGAAAATCCGTGGGGAAGCAAGGGAAACCATACAGTACCATGTACTGAGGACCCAATATCAGAGACACAAGGAGAAAATACTCAAGGCAGGATATACTAAAAAAAAATGTGATACATGCAATATTAAATATTAATATTAAATAGCTTCCCACATCACCTTTAGCTTCTTTACTCAAAATTCTACTAGACTTTTAGACATTTAGAGAAAATAAACAAGACATTAAATTCATGTAGCTCGCCTTGAGGGAGGAGGGGAAAACTTGAAAAAGATGAAAGAAATCATACATACATAGGCAGGATATTTAACATTTCAGAAATACTTAGGAGCATGAATCAGAGGAAGATTTAGAAGGAAGAGAAAATATGTAATCAGCCCCTGCTTCTAAAACTGGGCTGAGACAGCAGAGGCACAGCAGAGGCACAGTTTTGTTACCCTCAACAATGAGGAGTAACGGTAATAAATAAGGTCATCCCTCATAAATCTGGGGCTAAGATAACTGGACCACGCAGCAGATTGTGACAACCCTCTTCCTGAAAGGAAGCATGGAGCTTGGAAGGTCCCATAACAAAGGCTGGGCAAGAAAGGCCTCTTGAAGCATGGGTAGAATTTGGGGCAAGAGATATGAAAGGAACACCTTCCATAGGTTAGACATGTTACATCTTCTTAGAATCAGTGGCTTCACCTGAACAAGATGGGGGTTCAAGCTAGAATGGAAGTAATGACAAAGATACGGAAAGGAGTGGACAGATCCAAAAACTACTCAGAGGAAAAAATCAACAGGACCTAATTACAGTGCATATGGAGGTGTGTGAGCAAGAAAAGAAAGTGTTTAGGATGGATGGCATTTGGGTTTCTAGCTTGCAGAACTGAATGGGTATTAGATTCCACTCTTAGTATGATCCAAAGAACCCTACCAAACCCGTCTAAAAAGCTCTACATGATCTGTCCACTACCGACCCACCTAGCACCCACTCTCTTCCCCTCCACCTGAGCGAGCCCAGGCACAACGCCCTTCTTTTCTTCTCCCTCCTACCACACGGCCTTCCCACGTGACCTTCCCCCGGACTGAGCCCCTCTTCCCATTTTCTTTCCCTACCAACCCCTACTCATCCTTGGGGGTCTCAGCTTAAACTCCAGTACCTCTAACCTAATCCTGCTATACAACGCTCAGCGTTTTGTAACATTTCGTTCATCACCAGCACATCTACACCTGAAGCATCCAGTACTTGCCAAGCTTGGAAGGTCCTCAGAATGAGTTCAGTTAAGTATTTGTTAAATACACATCCACTCTGCAGGGGGTAAAAATCGCAAAAACACATATAACTCAACTGAGGAAAAAGAAGCTAAAGATCATAGATCTAGCGACGGGGCCTGGAATGGAACCCATTCGTGTGTGACTACCAATAGACTACCAATGGAGAAACGAGGCCCATATTTTCAGTTTCTCCTCGTGGCTGAAAAAGGCGAAATACGTGAATTTCGTGCAGACGGATACCCGGATTCGCTTTCTGCACCCAGCTCTCCCTCCCTCCATCCACCGGACTGCTGCAGCTGCAGCTCGGTGAAGCGGGCGCACAGATGCCGCTCCCACCTCCCACCAGGGCCGCCCACCCGCCGGTCACAGACTCACCTGGGCCCCGCCCACCGTCCCATGCAGCCGCAGGAGGCACATGAGCCCGGGCAAATGTGGGGCCGAACGGGCTGGGGGATGCACGGGAGGAATGGTGGACCCCGCTCGCGGCTGCAGCAGCCCGGACACGCTCTCCAGCAGCAGCATGCGGAGGCGCGGGCCCGAGCCCACCGCCGAAAGGCCCCCGGCCCCGCCGGGAACCCCCGCCGCGGAGCCCGCAGACGGCCCACTGAGAACAGCTGCGGCCATCTTCACTGGGCTCTACTGGCGGCGTGGCGCGGCGCGATGACGCAAACACTCCGCGACGCACGCGACGCACGCCTGCGGGGTGGGGAAGCAGCAGGACCACCTGGGAAGCACGGAGATTGGGCCCCGCGCTCTGGTGGGAGGGAGCATGCGCCGGGGCGGCTGGGGGCCCGCGGGGCGGCCGTGGGGCGCGGGGCTTTAGTTCCTGGACTGCGAAGGGCCGGGGGCGCCTGAAGAACACACGTGGTCTGGACAAAAGGCACCGGAGCCCCGAAAGGGATCCTTTAAAACAAGAGAGTTCAGATACTTTCCTTCTAGGCAGCACTGATGTCTAAGGAACTGACCTCTTATTTGAAACTGTAGACATTTTATTGGTTGTTTTTTTTTAATATTTTATTGATTTTTTAGAGAGAGGAAGAGAGGGATAGAGAGTTAAAAACATCAATCAGCTGCCTCTTGTACACCCCCTACTGGGGATATGCCTGCAACCAAGGTACATGCCCTTGACCAGAATGGAACCTGGGACCTTTCAGTCCACAGGGCAACGCTCTATCCACTGAGCCATACCGGTTTTGGCTGAAACCATAGACATTTTAAACTACATTCACAACCACAGAACTGACAACAACATTGCTTGCAAACTTAAAAAGGTAAATGCATCTAATGGAATGATGTACAAGGCATAGAACGGTCTTCTACATGGTTGGCAAGGAAGTAAATTGATGCAACCTTTCTTGATAGCATCTTGCTACTTTTATTCCCCAGGCAATCTCCTTCATTCGGTATTTATTCATTCCACAAATATTTACTGAGCACCTTTCAAGGTGCCAGGCGCCATTCTAGGTGATGATAATAAAATCACGAAGACAATATACCCTTCAAGACAGAAGAGATGGTCAATAAATAAGAAAATAAATAGATTTTGTATAGTGCTATGTGTTATTTTAAAAATACTCATGGCCCTAGCCTGTTGGGCTGTGCAGATAGAGCTGTCCTGAGGCCTGAAGGGTCCTGGGTTAGATTCCGGGCAAGGGCACATGCGCAGGTTGTGTGCTGGATCCCCAGTAGGGGTCCTGTAGAGGGCAGCCTCACCATTGATGTTTCAATCCCTCCCCCCTCTCCCTGCCCCTTTCCTCTCTGAAATCAATAAAAATATTTTTTAAATAAAAAATAAGCATGGTAATTTGCTAGAGAGTGACACGGATTGCAGTGGGGACTTGTTAAAAAGAAAGCCCTCTCTCAGCAGATCAATGATTGTCTCATCCTTGATGTTTCTCTCTCTCTCCCTTCCTCTCTAAAATCAATTTATTTTTTTTAATTTTTTAAGTCCTCTCTGAAGATGGCAGGATAATGTCATTCATACAGAATCAAAGGAAAGTTTCTCTAAGCAGAAGCAGCAACATGTGCAACAGCTCTGAGGTGGAAATGGGCTTGCTGGAGGACTAGTTTGGCACAAGGACAGAGGAAGAGAGGCAGAGTAATTGATACATGTGGTATGTGTCATGCTTAGAGAGGTGAATATGGATCAGATCATCCAGATTCTACTAGACAGAGGTGCAAAAATGGGATTTCATTTCATTCATATCATATCTGGAAGCTACTGAAGGGCTTTATGCAGGAAGTGACAAGAACTGACTTACAGCCCTAGCTGTTTTGGCTCAGTGGATAGAGCATCAGCCTGCAGCCTGAGGGGTCCCGTGTTTGACTCCAGTCAAGGGCACATGTCTGGGTTGTGGGCTCCATCCCCAGTGGTGGGTGTGCAAAAGGCAGCTGATCAATGATTCTCTCTCATCATTGATGTTTCTATCCCTATCCCTCTCCCTTCCTTTCTGAAATCAATAAAAATATATTTAAGAGGAAAAAAGAACTGCTTTATATTTGAGAAAACCGCTCTAGTTGGTGTGTGGAGAAGGGACTTAGAAGGGTGAGAGGGGATTAGGGAGAGCAATGAAGAAGCCATAGTGGTCTGGCCAGGTGGCTCAGTTGGTTGAGCATCACCCTGTACACTTATCAGGTTTGCTTCCCAGTTAGAGTACATACCTAGGTTTCAGGTCTGATCCCTGGTCAGGGCATACAGGATTGGCAATTGATCAATATTTCTCTTTCTCTCCCTTTCCCTCTCTCTAAAACACATGTGTCAAACACAAGGCCCGCGGGCCAAATCCGTCCCGCCAGGCCTTGCAATGTGGCCTGCACCACGCTGTCATCACTGCACTCCGCTGCGTTTCCATCACAATGACAGTTTATGACTGTTCAGTAAACCATTCGGCCCACGATTTAGGCTGGATTTTAGATTTTGGCCCCTTCTCTGATTGAGTTCGACACCCCTACCTAAAATCAATTAAAAAATAAAAAATAAAAAAAACACATATCCTCTGGTAAGGATTTAGAAGAAGGAGGAAAAGAAGGCATTGTAAGAAGCTATCATAACAGGCCAGGTAAGAGAGGATGGTAGGGGGGAAAAATAAAGATGGTGACTGGGGCCAGAATGGCCCTGTATTTTGTTTTGTTTTTAATATATTTTATTGATTTTTTATAGAGAGGAAGGGAAAGAGATAGAGAGCTAGAAACATCAATGAGAGAGAAACATCGACCAGCTGCCTCTTGCACACCCCCTACCGGGGATGTGCCCGCAACCAATGTACATGCCCTTGACCGGAATCGAACCTGGGACCTTTCAGTCTGCAGACCGACGCTCTACCACTGAGCCAAACCGGTTTCAGCATGGCACTGTATTTTGGAAGCAGAATGCCAGGACTTGAAGAAGGATTAGATAGAAGGCAGTACAAGAAGAGAAAAGAAGATCCTTGCACTTCAGCCTTGGTTTGACTTTTATTATATTCAAACTAGAGGCCTGATGCGCATATTCGTGCACAGGGCTCAGCCTTCACAGCTGCCCCAGCTTGCCTCTGCCACTGCCCTGGCCCTCACAGCCCTGGCTTCGTCCAGAAAGTTGTCCAGAAGGATGTCTGGAAAGATGTCCAGAAGTTCATTCAGCTGTCCAGTATAATTATCATATTACACTTTTATTATTATAGATTATTATTATAGCAGACTACAGGCCCAATGCACAAAATTGGTGCAAGAGTAGGCCTTCCTTCTCCCAGCTGCTGGCACCTGCTTTCCTCTGGCACCAGGACCCGGGCTTCCCTTGTAGCCCCAGCTTCATCCCGAAGGTCATCTGGTCTAATTAGCATATTATGCTTTTATTATCATAGATTATTAGATTATCTTTGTGCACAAAAAAGTTCCATTGTTATTTTTTTATATATATTTTATTGATTTTTTACAGAGAGGAAGGGAGAGGGATAGAGTCAGAAACATCGACGAGAGAGAAACATTCATCAGCTGCCTCCTGCACACCCCCCACTGGGGATGTGCCTGCAACCAAGGTACATGTCCCTGACCGGAATTGAACCCGGGACCTTACAGTCCACAGGCTGACACTCTATCCACTGAACCAAACCGGTTTCAGATCTATTGTTATTTTGATGTAGCATTACATTTATAGACAGTTTTCTGAGAAATGACATTTTTGAAAGATTTTTGAAGTATTGATTTGAGAGAGAGAAACATCAATGTGGGTAGCATCAACTGGATGCCTTGACCAGGGATGGAACCTGCAACCCAAGGCAAGTGCCTTGACTGGGAATCAAACCAACGAGCTTTTGGTTTATGAGACAACATTCCAACCAATTGAGCCACACCGGCCAGGGCAAGAAAAGACATCTTTATAGTAATGGTCTTTCTCACCTAGAATAGGGTATATCTCTTCCATTCTTGCTAGCTTTTATTATCTTTCTAACGTTATCTTGCTATTAGTGTCTTTTAATACAATAGTTTTCATTCCATGAAGACCACTTTCCTTTCAGTTCCAAAAGCACTTTAGATATGTAGCAATAAAGATCTCTTACCTTCTGGTCATGAACCTTTGACAAAAGTGCTTGACAAGTCAACAAGAAATGTTTAAATATTGAAAGAGGTGAGCAGTGACCCTAGGAGGTGGTGATAGAACTGAGGATGGGGAAGTGACAGCTGGTGGAAAAGGCCTGTGTTTAAACCTTAAAGATGATCTTAGACCATGCTGTGTGGCTCAGTGGTTGATCATTGACCTATGAACCAGGAGGTCACAGTTTAATTCCTGGTCAGGGCACGTGTCTAGATTGGGGGCTTGATCCCCAGGAGGGGACATGCAGGAGGCAGCCAATCTCATCATTAATGTGCTTATCTCTCTCTCCCTCTCTCTTCCTCTGAAATAAATAAAAATGTAAAAACAAAACCAAAAGAAAAAAGATAACAGAAACAGTCTTGTGTATGTTACTTTTTGTTGCATACAAAAGTGGAGGGAGGAGTGTGATGTTGGTTCATTTGGGGAAGATAGCGAGAGTAAGAAGAAATGGAAAACGCGATGGAAGAAGAAATACTGTAGCTCCTCACATCCAAAATGTCAAGTCATCCATCATCCTCCCAAAATCCAGTCAATTTTGCCCTAAAAATAACTCCAGCCTGGCCTCTCTTCTTCTTTCCACTCTGTGGCTCATCATCTCCCCTCGATTACTTTAGGCTACAACAGCCTTGCTACACTCCCTCCACCCTCCACATTGCCCAGAATTATCTTCCTAAAAAAGAAATCTCATCATGCCACTCCTTTGCTTTAAAAAATACTACTGGCTGAAACCGGTTTGGCTCAGTGGATAGAACGTCGGTCTGTGGACTGAAAGGTCCCAGGCTTGATTCCTGTCAAGGACATGTTCCTTGGTTGTGGGCACATCCCCAGTAGGGGGTGTGCAGGAGGCAGCTGATGGATGATCTCTCTCATTGATGTTTTAACTCTCTATCTCTCTCTCTTCCTCTCTGTAAAAAATGAATAAAATATATATATATTTTTAAAACACTACTGGTCTTAGCCTATTTGGCTCAGTGGATAAAGCATCAGCCTGCAGACCAAAGGGTCCCGGGTTCGATACCCGTCAAGGGCAGTACCTTGGTTGCAGGCTCCTCCCCAGGCTGGGGCCCTGGTCAGGGCTCCTGCAGGAGACAATCAATTGACATGTTACTCTCACATTGGTGTTCCTCTCTATCTCCTCCCCTCCCTTCCATTCTCTCTAAAAATTAATGGAAAAACATCCTCAGGTGAGTATTAACAAAAACAAACAAATAAATAAAGGTGACTAAATGTTTTCTTTTCATATATTTTATTGATTTTTTACAGACAGGAAGGGAGAGAGATAGAGAGATAGAAACGTCGATGAGAGAGAAACATCGACCAGCTGCCTCTTGCACACCCCTTACCGGGGATGTGCCCGCAACCAAGGTACATGCCCTTGACCGGAATCGAACCCAGGACCTTTCAGTCCGCAGACCGATGCCCCAACACTGAGCCAAACCAGTTTCGGCAAAGGTGACTAAATGTTTTTTAAAAATAAATAAATAACACTACTGGATCCATGTGTCCTCTTCCAGAGAAGCGCCTCAGTCTTGTTTCTTTTTTACCCTGTTCCACAAAATCCTTCACACTGCTCCAGGCTTCCTTCCCAGCCTTCTCTCTCCTGCTGTCTTACCACCACAAACACTTCAGAACAGGATGTGCCTTGCCTTTCCCTGTACTTGGAACGCCCTTTCTCAACTTCTGCCCACCATTTATAAAGATTGTCCTCAAATGTCCCCTCCCCTGGACAGCCCGCACTCCTCCGCCCTCACTCGGGCCAACCCCTTATAGTAGTTGCTTTGTCTTCCGAGTCATAACTCTATTGTAGCATTCCTGGGGTCCTACTTATTCATGTGTTTCCACAAGTATGCCAGGAAGGCAGGAGTCGTGTTCGTTCATGCCTGTGTCCCCATCGCCCTAGCATAGTGACTGGAACAAAGCAGGCCTGGATAGATGGAAGAAAGTTAGCTGCTGTGCGTGGATTGGAGCAGATGAGAGGTCCCGAGAAAAGTAGGCAAAGTAGTCCTGCAAAGATCAAAGACAGGCACCGGGGGGCGCTGACACACCACAATAAAGTGGGAGGGCCGGCCGAGAAAGCCGCAAGCCCTGGAGTAAGCGGTGCGCCCCGACGGCACGCATCTCCCCCAACGGGAACCGCTCGGCCACGTGTGCACACCCTCACCCTCCGCCCAGACCGAGCTTAAGTTCATTCTACAACCCCCACCGCCTCCTCCGTCCCCGCCGCCAACCCCCTCGGCCTCCACGGCCACCGAGAAAGCAAACAAAGAGGAGGAGACTCCCGCAGGGTTCTGGGTGCAGGGAGCCAACCGGAGGGCTCTATTCCCCGGGAAGGCGGGCGCCTCCGTGTAAGGGCGCCCAATCAGCTCCTAAGGGAGGGTTAGGATCGGGGAGAATGGGCGGGAAGAGCGGGGAGTTGGTAGGGATTCCCCCCCCCCGCTCCCCCCCAAAGAGGGGCGGGGCGAGGGCGGGGCGGAGCCAATCAGGGTGGGAGTCTCAGAGGCGAGGGCGGGCTTCGTGGCAGCGCGCGCGATCCGGGCTGACGCATCGGGCCCGGCTCCCCGGGATCCGGGGGCGGGAGCTGGGGGCGGGGAGAGGGGGCCCGGAGGGGAGGGGACAGCGGAGAAAGAGTCTGGGGCGCGCGTGCGCAGCGGCGTGGGGAGGAGCGGGGAGGAGCGGGGACCTGGCCGCGGACTGGGAGGCTGCGAGGAGGAGCGAGCCGCGGGCCGGGCGGGCGGCGGGCGCGCGCACCATGGGGGAGAAGCCCGGCACCAGGTAAGGGAGGTGGGGCCGCTCGGCGGGACGTGGGCGACGGCCCCGGGCGGGTGCCGGGACGCCCTACAGGCGGGGACCCTGGGGAGAGGGAATCGGGCGCCTGGAGGATAGGCAGGCATCTGGGGCCGCGCGCCTAGGTCCTCGGGGGCAGTGAGGGGGGACACGCATGCCAGGGTCCCTGCAGAAAGCAAGCGCTGAAGGGGGTCAGGAACCTGGCGTCTGGGTTCAGGCAGGGATGTGGGGACCGGCGGCGGCTCGGTGCTCCCTTGCAAGCTGCGATGCCCGGGCGGAGGAAGGAAGAGCAGGTGGCCGGTCCCTTGGGGTCGGATACGGGCAGGCTGGATGCCGGAAGGGGGATCCCCGTAGACTCGTGCTTAAGCCACTAGAAAGCCTTCTATGCAACACCCCACAGGCAGTGGGGCTGCCCCCACCTGTCCCCAGGGCCGGGTAGCTCAGCTTCCAAACTTCTGCCTTTCCCAGGGTTGCTAGGAGCAACAGCCTCGTTTTAAGAGAGCTGAGGACTTGGCGATCCTCCCCAAGTCTGGGCCTTTCTCCCTCTTCCCGCGGGTGAGGGAAGGAGGTATCTGCTCTGGGCACCCCATCCACTCCCCGGATGTTTTATGTGCAATCGAGGCTCCTTCCTTCCACGGGCACCCCGAGTTCTGGTTTTTGGTCTCTAGCACAATCCACTTCCTGTTGTGACCCAACACCTCCAAGGGGGCGGTGGGTGAATGCCTGAGTCCCTGGGGAGCAGGCACAAGAGGAAAAGAGGGGGGCTGTCGAGCTCTATCCAGAGGGGATCGGGAAGAGGGGCCTGGTCCTGAGCTGCCCCTTGTTCTGCAAAACATCACCATGTCAGCCCCACCGCTCCCCACCTAGAGGGTAGGAGAACCCAGGTCTCTGAGCACCAGGTCCAATCAGTATTGGACAGAGATAATCCGAGAAAGGATTGGAGTCCTGGATTTGGGGTTAAACAAACCAGAGAAAGGGGAAGTCAACGAGGAAGGAGGCCCCCCGATTTCCGTTACGTGGTTGGTGGAGGGGGGGTGAGAGAAGGATGGACCAAGGGGGCATTGCTGACTTGGCATCATTCCTCCCATCAAATTCTGGGCCACAGGAAATGTGGATAATAGCAGGAAGTGTGAGGGGGGCATCTGCTTCTGTGCCCCCCCTTTGGTCACCCCCACACTCCGCCTCCTTGGCCAGCTTCAGTATACACTTGCTGCCTCTCCCTCGCCTGGCAGGAGGCTGGCTGGGTTAGGATCCAGAAGGCAGGTGCCCTGCAGCTGCTCCAGGGCAATTACCACAAACTGACACTCCACTTGGCCAAGGGATTCGTAGATGTCACAGTCCTCTGCCAGGGCTCCTCATAGGAAGACACACTGGACAAAGGAGAGCCAGAAGCCAAGGCGAGGAAGAGCAATCAGACCGAGTGGGGACAAGGGGAGGGGTGCTCGTTCCAGCTGGCCACCTTATTTGGATGGGGATACCCTCCCCTTTATTGGACGGGGATACCCGGGGGACCTCCATAACCTCTGCTTGTGGCCTTTGCATAGCCTGGCCTTCTGGGAAGAAGGGGCAAGTAAAGAGGTTACAGCAGGAATGGGTGGTGGGGCTGGAGGGAGGGGAGGCCAGCTGGCGGGATTTCAGCCTCTCCTACCTGGGACCCTTCCCAGAGGCCCCCGAGGAGGCAGAGCGGAGTGGGAGGTGGTGCAGCGAAGGACAAGCCCATGGGTGGCCGGAGCGTCGGAGTTGCCAGCGACATCCCCACTGGTCCAGCCGTGGGTGGAGTCCAGGCCTGGGTTGTGTTAGCAGCTAGGAAGTGAATCCCTCTCAACCCAACACGCTTCATGCCAATTACAGAGGCAGGGGAGTGTCACAGATCAGCCACCAAGAGCATGTACTCGGAGCCAGACTGCCTGTTTGTCTACCATGTACACCGTGACCTTAGGCAACATTCTTGACCACTCCTGTGCCTCAGTTTCCTCCCTATAAGATAGGAATATTGGGACCTCCGTCGTTGGGTTATTAAGAGTGTTAAATGAGATAACACACATGGAACGCTTTAAATAGTGATGGGCGTACAGTATTCGCCCAGGAAATGTCAGCAGCAGCAGCAGCATTTCCATATGCCGGGCGTTGTGTCGGAGATACCTACGTGAATAAGGCCTCCGATGCTCACGGTCTCTCTAGTGCAGCAGACGGTACACAGCTAACTGCCCCTGCATAGTATCACGCCACAAATAAAACATAAACAAGCTATGACATGAACCCCCCCTCCCCCCCCAAAAAAAAAGGAGTGACCAGCGTCTGGGCTTGATCCCCTTTTTAAAGGAGGTGATACCTGAGCTGGATCCTGAAAGACAAAACACGGCTTTTAAGCTGCTGAGATTAGAGATGGGGAGAATGAGAGGTTAACGGAGTGGGTCCCACTTAGGTGGTGCCTAGAGGAGAAACCATTTTCAGGCAAAAGGCCGAAGCCATTCCTCTTTCAAGCCCTCCAGCTGTCTTTGAAGATGGAAAGAGGGTTAGGCCTCCTGCGGACAATAGTGCAACCTGCCCATTCAGGTCCCCCTGGGGGAGGTCCTCTGGGAGAGCCATGGTGGTTCCTGTGGCAACCAGTGGCTCTGGCCGTGGAGGAGGGGAGCCAGGGGAACGAGTGCGGGTGGAGGGGGGTTGCCGTGACAACCAGCTTTGAGGGGCTGCCAAGATGGGAATGTTAAGGACCTCCGGTTACCTTCCTGGGGGAAAGTGGGAGGGGGTAGGGCTGGACGAAGCCTCTGGGCAGGAATCCTGGGTGCGCCCTGCTTCCTCAGGATGGGGAGGGATGAGGTCCTGGCGCCCGGGTCCCTGCTGAGTCTGAGGGAGGCAGTGGGGTTTCCCTTTCTGTTTTGTTAGGGTCTTCAAGAAGTCCAGCCCTAACTGCAAGGTGAGTCTCCCACGGTGCTTCTCCTCCTGACCCTCCCCGGGCCCTTAACGAGGCCCAGCCTGCCCCGGATGATCCCCAGCCCCTATCTGCCCACTTCCTGTGACAGCTAAAAGCCAACTTCCTTCCCTCCAGAAGCCCCTTGCCACAAAAGCTGCTCCGCCTGAGCCAGCCACAAGGCTGGGTGGGGTCAGGCCTCGGCCCCTAAGCAAGACCAAGGGGGAGGAGCCAGAAACCCACGCCGCCCGCTCTCAGGCCTATTTACCCCGGATTCCCTCTCTGGCTGTGACCCACAAACCCGCACACACATCCGGTTGCTGTGCAGAGGTGCGAAAAGATATTAGGGAGGAGCTAAAAAGCATCAAAGTGGGGTGGTCTTCGAGGCCTCCCGCCACCTCCCTTCCAGCTTACTGGGCGGAACCAGGACTCCTGGACATCCCAGCCTGGGAAGACCAGGGGCAGGACGGCCCATGTGAGGCTCTGATGCCCTAGCACCCTCCTACCCCATCTTCCTGTGACCCCTCTCCATCCTCAGCTCACTGTGTACTTGGGCAAGCGGGACTTTGTAGACCACCTGGACAAAGTGGATCCTGTAGGTAAGTGTGCCCGCAAACGGGCCTCCTGTCCCCCAAGAGGAGAAGGTCCCGGGCCCGGGATCGGAGGACGGGTCCTGCCGGGAAACCAGCTCACGTGTCCCTTCCCTAGATGGCGTGGTGCTTGTGGACCCCGACTACCTGAAGGACCGCAAAGGTACTGGCCCCCAACCCTCGAGGCGCCAGGGGAGGTGGGAGAGAGTGTGAAGTGGGCTGGCATTGAGAGGGGCCCCGGAGAGATGGGGGGGCCGAGGCACAGGCCAGGCGTGGGATTCAGGCACGCCGTACGCCGCCCAGAAGCAGCAGCCGCTGCTGCTCGGTGGTCCGGGGAGGACTGGCGAAGGGGAGCTCCTGACCCTGCCTTGCCCTCCCTCGCCAGTGTTTGTGACCCTCACCTGCGCCTTCCGCTACGGCCGCGAGGACCTGGACGTGCTGGGCCTGTCCTTCCGCAAAGACCTGTTCATCGCCACCTACCAGGCCTTCCCCCCGACGGCCAGCCCGCCCCGGCCCCCCACCCGCCTGCAGGACCGGCTGCTGAGGAAGCTGGGCCAGCATGCCCACCCCTTTTTTTTCACAGTGAGGATGCCCCCCACCTTCCGCAGGGCAAAGGGGCCCGGGGCTGTGTTTGGGGCGTGAGGCACCGGGGTATGGGCAGATCTGGAAGACACAGTAAGGAGGGACCCTGGACCACCCCCACCCCTCCCTCCAGGGCCCTCCCTTCTCTGCCTCTTCCTGGGGCCTCTCCGTTTCCCTTCTCATCCCCAGGGCTTCTTCTCCAGCCTCTTAAGTGGAGATTGGGAGGAAGACTTGGGGGCTTCCAGCGGAACTGAGGTCTCCCCTTCCCTCTGCCACAGATACCCCAGAACCTGCCCTGCTCCGTCACCCTGCAGCCGGGCCCGGAGGACACAGGGAAGGTACGGGAGAAAGGGTCCCGAGGCCCGTGGGGCAGAGCGGGGCCCAGCAGGCCCCTGAGATGGGGGTGGGCTATCGGGAAGCCAGGATGGGGCGAAGGGCAGAGTACTGTTCCCCAGTGGACACGGCTGTGTTTGGGGCGGTCACTGCTCATGAGGGACCCTGCTCCTTGCTCTTGACCTGCATGTACCTGGGTATGAGGGCTCGCCTTGCACAGCCAGGGGGAAGCCTGTGCCAGGGGCCAGGCCCTGTGCTCCTCAGACCAGGATGGGGCAAGACCGAGGGAGGAGGGAGGGAGGGAAGGAAGGAAGGAAGCGGCGGTGGCGGTGACGGCAGGGGCCTTGTGCAAGGCCTGACCTTTTCTCTCCCTCCAGGCCTGTGGGGTAGACTTTGAGATCCGAGCCTTCTGTGCCAAATCGCTAGAAGAGAAAAGCCATAAAAGGTGAGGGACGCCACCTCCCCTGTGGTTGGCCCATTCCATCCCGGCTCCCTCCCGGGAGCCCCGGGCCCTGTGGGAGGCGGGAGTGGCTGCCTGGGTGTCTAAGGGATAAACCCTCACCCCCAGGAACTCTGTGCGGCTGGTGATCCGAAAGGTGCAGTTCGCCCCAGAGAAACCCGGCCCCCAGCCTTCAGCTGAAACCACACGCCACTTCCTCATGTCCGACCGGTCCCTGCACCTTGAGGCTTCCCTGGACAAGGAGGTGGGGTGTGAGAGAGCGACGCAGGCGCCACAGAGCAGGCCAGGCCCTGGGGGAGGGGGCAGCCACAGAGGCGGCTGCCTGAGCTAGCTGCGGAGAGGTGCCGTGGGCTTGGGTTCAGAGGGAAGAGGCCAAGCAATGTGTTGGTGTCTGGGCACACTGATAATGGGGCCAGTGCAAACAGCCGACTGATTTGCCCTCCTTCCTCCCCTCAAAAGCTGTACTACCACGGGGAGCCCCTCAGCGTCAACGTTCACGTCACCAACAACTCCACCAAGACTATCAAGAAGATCAAAGTCTCTGGTAGGAGGTGGGGGTTGGAATGCGGTCTGGTGGGAGGGAGTTGCACACAGGATCTGGCGTCCTCTCAGCTCGGGGCCCTTTCTCTGCCTCCTCCCGGGGCCTCTCCCCAGCCCGGCTCAAGGCGTTTAGGCCACGCCCGGCCAGCACCGACCTATGAACCAGGAGATCGGGGTTTGATTCCCAGTCTGGGATTCGATTCCTGGTCTAGGCACATGCCTGGGTTGTGGGTAGGGAACGTGCAGGAGGCAGCCAATCGGTGATTCTCTCTCATCGATGTTTCTATCTCTGCCTTCCTCTCTGAAATTAAAAAAAAAAAAAAAAAATGTATTTAAAAAAAATTTTTTTTAGGCCAAAACCGGTTTGGCTCAGTGGATAGAGCGTCGGTCTGTGGACTGAACGGTCCAAGGTTCCATTCCGGTCAAGGGCATGTGCCTTAGTTGCGGGCACATCCCCAGTGGGGGGTGTGCAGGAGGCAGCTGGTCGATGTTTCTCTCTCATAGATGTTTCCAGCTCTCTGTCCCTCTCTGAAAAAAATAAATTATATATATATATTTTTTTTTTTTTTCTTAAATTTTTAGACTGTCCCAGAGTGAGATACAGATCAGGCATTCACTACTACAGGGGGGACCAGAGGGTGGGGTGGGGTGGGAGTGGGGTGGGCTAGTCTTGTGGTCTGGAGTGGGTGGGGGCTAGTCTTGGCTCCATGCAGAGCTGCTTGTTCCTGCCCGCCTGCAGTGAGACAGTATGCTGACATCTGCCTCTTCAGCACTGCCCAGTACAAGTGCCCCGTGGCTCAGATCGAACAAGAGTGAGTATCAGAACAGCCCTGGGCCCCAGCCTCAGGGAGAAGAGTGGGCCCGGGAGGGAGCATGTGAGGTAGCGGGGGTGGAATTCTTCCCGAACCATCTCCACATTCAAGGCCATTCCCTCCTCAGGTGGCTCGGGGCTGTTCGCTTTCTTGAACAGCTTGAGCCAAAGCCTGCTCCCTTGTGACGTGTGCCCAGAGAGAAGGGGCTCGAGATGGGGGTGGGTGGGAGTTGCCCCTCACCCAACCCGGCCGCTCCCATTGTCTTGTCCCCCCCGTCCAGCGACCAGGTGTCTCCCAGCTCCACGTTCTGCAAGGTGTACACGGTCACCCCGCTGCTCAGCAACAACCGGGAGAAGCGCGGCCTGGCCCTGGACGGGAAGCTCAAGCACGAGGACACCAACCTGGCCTCCAGCACCATGTGAGGGGCTGCGTGGGCGGGGAGGGCTCTCGCGCAGCCCAGGCGACGGGCATTCATTCGGTGCCAGCCCTGTGCCAGGTTCCGTCCTAGGTGCCAGGCTCTGTCAGTAAACAAGAGACAAAGGCCTCTCACAGCCTGGGGGCGGGAGGACAGACAAAGCAGATACGCAGCACGTGGAGTGACCGGTGTTCGGGAGAGAAAGCAGGGCAGAGAGGGTGGAGGGCGTGTTAGCGTTGGGTGGCTGGGGAAGACGTATCCCGCGGGTGAGTTCTGAGTGAGAGCCCAAAGGAAGCAGGCCCTGTGGCCGTGCAGGGGGAGCGTTCCAGGCCGGAGCTGCAGGCGCAGACCCAGAGGCGAGCCGGCCTGTGTCTGCGGAAGTCCGCTGCTGGCCTCCCTGCGCCATTCATTGTGGCTTCCGCCAGGAGCAGCCCTGGAGGAAGGGCTGAACGTCGCTCCAGGTGCCCGTGTGCGGGGAACACAGGGCCCGGCCGCGGAGAGCGGGCCTCGAGGCCGGCACAGGGAGAGCGAGCGACACGCACAAGAGGAGCAGCTGGGCTTGGAGGGCTGGTGGAGAGCAAGGCAGCGCAGGGCTGTGAGGTCACCGGGATTCTAGCTTTTACTGGGGGAGAGGGGAGCAGCCACGGAGGGCGCTGCCAGAGGGCTGGCACGCAGCCTTTCCTGAGACAGCACAGCCTGTGCCGCTGGTGTGAGTCCGAGTCCTGCTCGGGGTCCCGTGGGAGCCCTACGGGCGGGCGGAGGTGCAGGGCCGTGGGCCACGATCCAGCTCTTCCCCCCAATTGCAGCGTGAAGGAGGGTGCCAACAAGGAGGTGCTGGGGATCCTGGTGTCGTACAGGGTCAAGGTGAAGCTGGTGGTGGCCCGCGGTGGGTGAGTGTGTCTCGGGCAGCCTGGGGGGCGGGGCTTGCCATGGTTTCCTCCCGCCCTGCGCCGTCGGCATCTCTTCACGCTGCCTCTCCCCCTCCCCAGGGACGTCTCAGTGGAGCTGCCTTTTGTTCTTATGCACCCCAAGCCCCATGACCACGTCAGCCCCCCCAGACCCCAGTCAGGTAAGCATGTCACCCCAAGCCCCCCAAAGGGAGGACCCGAAGCCAGACCAGTGGGGAAGGCTGGTCCTACCCACCCACCCACCCAGCTCTCCTCCTCCCCTCAGCGACTCCTGAAACAGATGTCCCTGTGGACACCAACCTCATTGAATTTGATACCAAGTAAGACCCTCATCCCCTCCCTCCCTACCTCTGACTCTTGCACAAAGATTCCCGTACCCTGCAGATCTACCTTCTACCCCTCCCCTGACATTTTTTTTCCTCTCTGGGGGGAGGGATGGTTGAGTCATCAAGTCCACTGCCCCTTTCTTCGTCCCCTCCTGCAAATACCTCCAGTCCCATTGCCGCTCTAACACCCCGGTCTGCAGGCGGAGGGTGGGAAGCTGAGCAGAGGGTCCGAAGCCCTCGCCTCAACCCCCCCTTTCCGCCTCCAAGCTACGCCACAGATGACGACATCGTGTTTGAGGACTTCGCCCGGCTTCGGCTGAAGGGGATGAAGGACGAGGACTACGAAGACCAGTTCTGCTAGGAAGGGGTGCTGGAAGAAGGGGGTGGATGGTGCTGGGAGGGGGAGGGGCAGGACCAAGACCCCCCCCCGCCCCCACTGCCACTGGGGTGGGTCCCTGCCCCTTTTCCCTTCCCCTCCTTCCAGCTTCCTCAACCAACCCCTCCCCTCCCCTCTCCCTCTCCTGTCCCAGCCCCTCCCCCCGTACGCACTGGACCCATCTCCTGTTGAACATGGGCATTAATTCTTCGACTACAGCTGTGCTGCCCCACCCCCCCCACCCCCCCAGCGGGTGGCAAGCTGTGTTCAGACCTAAAATTGTTGGAGGGGGGGGATGCTGAAATGAGGAGTGATAGTAGGAAAAGGGGGAAGGCACAACTGCACACTCAACCTCATGCCCTCTCGTCACCGTCTGCCTCCCACTCCTTCAAGCTGAGACCCTTTGCAGGGGGCAAAGCCACTTCTCTGTTTCTGAGCATAAAGAATAAACCTTTTCATAGGCCTGCGAGTATGTGTTTTCTGTGCGGCGTTGGAGGACTGTGCTCATCCGCGAGTCTGTTAGCTTGTGGGCGAGGACCTCATCTCTCCCCTCTACCCACATGGCACCTGGCCCGCCGGCTGTCAAGTAATGTTTATTGAGTGACTGGGCTGTAGCTGTGTTCCAAGGTAAACACCGAAACTTAATTTGGGCAGTCCAAACGCAAGGGCACAGTTTGGAAAAAGCCACAAAGTTTAGGCTCTTCCTGGTTGCGGCCCACACACACGTGCCCGCACGGTTCCCCCCTGCTGACCTAGTGTATCCGTTGCCACTGCTCCTCAGGTCACTCAGGCTGTCCCTCCCTGGGGCTCAGGGCAGCCTCGCCAGGCGGAAGTCACACTCCCCGTGGGGGCTGGTACTACATTCGGATGTGGAAGCCAAGGCTTTGGGCGGCCAGAGAGTCGTGCTGCCGTGGGCAAGTTTGAGCAGCAGCATCCAACTCTGATGCTCATCAGAGACTCCCTGGGGCTTGGCCAAAACCCGAGGCCAAGGTAGAGAGAGTTAACACTCCACTGACATTCCTCACCTCCACCACCCGCTGCCACTCCACAGCACAGGCTCCCTCTCCTTTTCCTCGTGAAGGCTCGTTCATCCCGTGAACATTCTTGGTTTTAAATCCCAATTATGTGCCGGGCATAGCAGTGACCTAACCCAAGGGTCAGCAAACTCATTAGTCAACAGAGCCAAATATCAACAGTACGAGGATTGAAATTTCTTTGGAGAGCCACATTTTTGAAACTTAAACTTCTTCTAATGCCACTTCTTCAAAATAGGCTCACCCAGGCCATGGTGTTTTGTGGAAGAGCCACACTCAAGGGGCCAAAGAGCTGCATGTGGCTCGAGAGCCGCAGTTTGCCCACCATGGACCTGACCAAATATTAAAGCATTCCCTAATTATTTAATTACAGTATCTGTGCTCCAAAGGAGAAGTACAGCAGCTATACGGGAGCTCTGACCTAGACTGGGTTTGGGGGAGAGTTTCCTGGAGGAAGTGACCTTTGAGCAGAGAACTGAAACCTCAGGGGGAGGCCCACATTCCGGGCAGTGGCAACACCATGAGGCAGAGGGGAACAGCTTATTCAGGGACTGGAAGGCCAGAGGGACGATGACAAGGAGCCACGAGCAAAGTAGCTCCAGCTGCGGCTGGTAAGGCAGATAGGACAGCCCATACAAGCCTCTGACAGCTCCTAACATCTAATTAAGTCATTATTTACCCACAGGCTTCCAGCGCTGCCCAGATGCCAATGACCTTGCTTACCTCTCCACAGTAGCACACCCTGCACACCTTGGTTTTTGTCACATCCCTGACTCCCATGAGCCTGCTGCTCTTTGACCTCTGAGCTCTTGGCCCATGGCTCAAACTTCAGGTGAACCAGAATCCTCTGGAATGCGAAGGGAAAACAGTCCTAGGCTCTCCCTTCCCAGATTCCAATTCAGTAGTCCCAGGAAGAATCCATGAAATGGGAGTTTGAATTAGCACACATTTTGAGAAACAATGCCTTTTTTCTTTTAGCTTTGCATGTTTTTAAGAAGATTAAAAAATTTTTTCAAACAGTAAACAGTGAAAAGAAGGCACACTCCTGCCTCTGACTCCAGCCTTCCATTTCTCATTCCCAGAGGTAACCACTATCCTAATTCTTTGATTTCTCTTCCAAAGTTGTTACTCAAACTCACTCATGACAAAAAAAAAAAAAAAGACTATATATTTCTCTTTTATTTTTTTAAAATATTTTATTGATATTTTACAGAGAGAAATATCAATGAGAGAGAAACATCTACCAGCTGCCTCCTGCACACCCCCTACTGGGGATGTGCCCACAACCAATATACATGCCCTTGACCGGAATCGAACCTGGGACCCTTCAGTCCCCAGGCCGACGCTCTATCCACTGAGCCAAGCCAGTTAGGGCTCCCCCTTATTTTAAATACAGATAGTGGCATACTATGAACACTCTTCTACACCTTGCTTTTTTCCTTTAGAAATGCAGCTAGGAGAGCATTCCCTTAATATATAGAGATTTACTTCATTCTTTTAAAGAGCTGCATAGCTTCCCAGTGCCTAGATGTCATTTATTTTTACCAGTTTTCTATCAATAGACCTGAAGGAGGTCCACTTTTGCTAATTCAAACAATATTACAGTAATTGTCCTTGAAGATATGTCCTTTGCCCATGTACAGTATATCTGTAGAGCAAATTCATAAAGCGGAGTTAGTGAGTTAGACAGTGAGCACCTTTTTTATCACTGCCGATCAAACATGTGACATCTCCCTAGTTTCAATTTGCATTTTTTTGTTTAGGAGTGAGGATGAACCGGATTTACTGGTTACTGGGTTCCTGTCAACCCATGGTCTTTGGCACTAATTCAGTGCCAACAGGAACCCCCCGTCTGGAGTGCGGTGAAAAAGGAAATCTTATTCAGCGCAAAACAGCTCAATTGTGATACAGCTGGGCAGTGAAAACTGCCTGACTGTGAAGTGGGCCTGGGGCCTCGCTGATCTCTTTGTGCTGGTCTTCATGGGAACAGTCTTCAGTGGAAAGGAAAGTGTATTCCCAGTGCAGCCCGAGGGGACCTAACTTACATAGATAGAAGTCCTGGCCATGGCCCCCATTGGTCTATCATGCAAATGAGGACTCCAAATTCTCACAATTTGATTGGTCCAAAAAAGTCTTTATTGGTCAGAATGGAGCTGCTCTAATTGGTTGGTGAAGCTGATTGGGGGTGTATTAGCTGTATAGCTCCAGTTGGATGGGAAAAGCCTCAGTTCTATTGGTTGAAACAGGATTCCAGGAACTCCTTTGTAAGGGCTGGCTCAGATGGCAGAAACACAGTGCAGGATTGTTTTTGTTTGAATTTGAGCCCAATTAGCCACCAGGAGCCCATCTTAGTAGATATTTTCTTTCTCGTGAGCCACAATGCTATCTTTTATAATAAGAGCTCTTTTTAAAAAAAAAATATTTTTATTGATTTCAAAGAGGAAGGGAGAGAGAGAAACATTGAGAATCATTGATCAGCTGCCTCCTGCACACCCACACAGAACTGAGCCTGCAACCCAACCCAGGCATGCGCCCTGACTGGAATTGAACCATGACCTTCTGGTACATAGACTGATGTTGAAACAATGAGCCACACTGGCCAGGCCCTAAAGTTCTTCATGTAGTAAAGAAATTAGGTCTTTGTCATAAATTTTGCAAATATTTTTCACACTTTATCTTTTTTTTAAAGTATATTTTATTGATTTTTTACAGAGAGGAAGGGAGAGGGAGAGTTAGAAACATCAATGAGAGAGAAACAACAATCAGCTGCCTTCTACACACCTCCTTCTGGGGATGTGCCCACAACCAAGGTATATGCCCTTGACCAGAACCGAACCTGGGACCTTTCAGTCCGAAGACCGATACTCTATCCACTGAGCCAAACCAGTTAGGACTACTATCTTTTTAATGCTTCTAGTTTTGTTTTGTTTTTCTTTTTACTGAAATCAAATTCATATAACATAAAGTTAATCATTTTAAAATGAATTATTCAGTGGCATTTAGTATATTCACAATGTCATGTGACCATCACTTCTAGTTTCAAAGTATTTTACTTCTGGTATTTTTAATGACTCATAAGTTTTTCATTTTAATGTAGCATATTATAATCATTTTTTATGGCTTCCTTTTTTTTTTTTTTTTTTTTTTGTCACAAGCTCTTCGCCCTGTTTCCTCACAATTTGACACTTCCTTTTCTTTCCACACTAACTTCAAGATCATCATATCCTCCACTATCTCATCAGCACCTTCAACTCTTGCTCCTTTCACAATACACGCTCTCAAACCCCACCCTTGGCTCTGCTGACCATCACCCTGCCCTTCTCCACTCCAGCACTGGGCTGCTGAGCACTGCCAGAGAAAACTCGCACAGCCAAATTTATTCATTCATTAAGCAAAAAAAAAATTTTTTTAACATGTCCTAGGTGCACCAACACTGTGCTGGGTACAAATTTGGGGCCAGGACAAACTTCTGGTCTCCGGCCCCAGCTGGGCCCTCAATATCTGACAACCCTTTGTCTCACTCCATGTCCTTGGTCACCTCCCTCTCCTGCTCCCATCTTACTAATTTTCCAAACCCTCCACATGTTCATAGTGACTTCCCCTTCTATTTTTCACAAACATTAAACTATGAGGGATGAACGATTTCAACTTCCTACTTCCTCCCAACAAACACTGACATCTAAACCAATTCTCCTAGACAACCAAGGTTAAGATGCCTTCTCCAGTTCAGAGCTAATCCCTCCACCTGTGCTCAGACTGCCCTCTCTTCAACCCCTGCCTCTCCCTACTAGTTCTCCCTCCAAGGTAAATAAATCCATGCAAGTCTCTTCTGCTAAAGAAAGGAAGGGAGAAAGGGAGAGGGTGGGAGGAGGAAAGGTGGGTGAAAGAAAGGAAACCAAAGAAAAAACACTCCTCCACGCTTAATTCTCTTTCACAGTAAAATGTATCTCTATTTCCTTTCTTTTCATTTTTATTGTTTTTATTTTCAAAGTTATATATGCACATAGTTTGAGGCTCCAGATAGGACTACAAAGTCTATTTCAATAAAGAGTAGACCCTTCCCCACACCAATTTCCTTCTCAGAATCGCCTCTGAGATTTTTCTTTTAGTATTTCCCTCCGTATCTCTAAACAACATGTTCATCAAATTTTGTTTTTAAGCACCATCTACTGGCTTCCCTCCATGTAAAGTGAAAGCTGAGCTCCTTCTTCCCTCTGCCCCACCATGGATCACTTTCCATCCTGCCCCTGCATGCTATACTCCCAAGAGAATTATATCAGTTAGAGTTAGATCAATATTCATTATTAGCTTATGTAATGTTATTCATAGCTGTCATGTGATATCTATGTAATGCCTTTCTCCTCTTCCATAACTTTATTTTCCCTGAATCTCATTTAAAAATTTGATTATTCTCTGAATTTATCACTAATTCTGCCTTATATTCATCCAAAAGTTTATGTATTCTCTTAATTCAGTCAAATCAAAACAGATGTTCACCTCTTATCTCCTTGAAAAATTTCTCTAGGAGCCTTCCAATCTGGGTCTAACTCTAATAACCTCCTGAAAAAGGGTACGTGGGAGAAAAATTTGAAACCTTATATCAAAATGTCTTTATTCTGTCTTCATTATTGATAATTTAACTGTTGTGAGAACCTAGATATCACATAAAATCTATTCTTACCCGGTGCTAGAATAGCTGGCCAACTAGGTAAAGACTGGATTTCCCTAATCATTGATAGAGACCATATGCCTACGTTTTTTTCAATGGAATGTGAATAGAAATTGTATGAGCCACTTCCTGGCCAGACCTGAGATTGGTATAACCCTACATTTTTATTTCCCCGTCCCTGCCAGCTTCTTCCCAGGATGGCAGCCACCTAGTTTTGACATTATGGACACCAATGCCCTAAATTTTACTACACATACCCATCATCTGGGGATGTTCAAGCACAGATGCTGAGGCCTGTGGTGGGGCCTGAAATATTGTATTTCTTTTTTCTTTTTCTTTTTTTCTTAAATATATTTTATTGATTTATTACAGAGAGGAAGGGAGAGGGATAGAGAGCTAGAAACATCGATGAGAGAGAAACATCGACCAGCTGCCTCCAGCACACCCCCTACCAGGGATATGCCTGCAACCAAGGTACATGCCCTTGACTGGAATCGAACCCGGGACCCCTCAGTCTGCAGGCCGACACTCTATCCATTGAGCCAAACTGGTTTCGGCGAGATATTGTATTTCTAACAAGCTTCTAGGTAATGCTAATGCTGCTGGCCTACAGACCACACTTTTCAGTATAAGCACTGGTTCACCACCTTTCTAATGCAGTGACCTTTTAATGCAGTTACTCATGTGGAAACTCCCAACCATAAAATTATTTTTGTTGCTACTTCATAACTGTTATTTTGCTATTGTTAATGAATCATAATGTAAATATCTGTGTTTTCCGATGGTCTTAGGTTCATTTTAGATATCTTAGCAACACACAGGTTGAGAACTGCTGCTGTAGAGCCTAAGACCATCAGAAAACACAGACATTTACATTACGATTCATTTAACAGTAGCAAAACTAAAGTTATGAAGTAGTAACGAAAATAATTTTATGGTTGGGGGTCACCACAACATGAGGAACTGTATTAAAAGGTTGCGGCATTAGAAAGGTTGAAAACCACCGCCCTGAAGGATGACAATATATTGCAGGCCTTGGTCTCTGTATGATTTGTGGAGCACACTGAACTACCCGCTTTTTTTTTTTTTTTTTTAATAAGAAAAAAATAAGTTCTATTTTGTTGAGTCATTGCATTTTTAGCCTTCACCCTAGCAGAGCTGGAGTATAGAATTCCAGATTGGAAATCACTTTCCCCCCAAATGCTGAAGGCATGACCCACTGTCTTCTAGTCTGGAGTGTTACTATTAAGAGGCTCAGTGCCATTCTAACCGCTGACCCTTCATATGTGGTCTGTTTTGCATCTGATATTTCATGATGTGCCTTGATGCTGGGCAGTGGATGGGCCCTTTTCATCTGGAAGCACAAGATCTTCCTTTATTTTTTTAAAATGTGTTTTTATTGATTTTTAGAGAAAGGGGGAGGAAAAGAGCGATAGAAACATTGACAAAAGAGAAACATCACTGATTGGCTGCCTACTGCACGCACACTACCAGGGATCTAGCCAGCAACCTGGGCATGTGCCCAGACCAGGAATCAAACCAACAACCTCTTGGTTCATGGGTCGACACTCAACCATTGAGCAACACAGGCTGGGCAGCCCTTCCTTTCTTACTCTTATTTTTCTCTGATCTCTAAATCCCCTGGTCTGATTCTCTAATCCACTTCCTCCTTTTTCCCCCCCTGTATGCCTTCTTTTGTTTTACTTTCTGGAAGTTTCTCAATTTCTCTTTAAACCCTTTTATTAGAATTTTCCATCCCTTCCCTCAGGGGTTTTACTTTTCAAGTGTGTTTTCTTAGATGCCATCCTTTATTATAATATCTCTTATGTAAAAGTATCAATAGTTTTCTTTTTCCTTAAGTTTTACTTTACATTTCTCTGGACAAAGTTGGGACCTGCCAACCGTGGGTTTCATCATGGGGTGATCTGGCTAACTGCTTTGTTAGGGGACCCCCGGTGTTAGTACTATAAGGTGTTTTCTCTCACTGGTTAGATTATCCAGAGAAGAGCCTTCCAGTCTCTGATCTGGATGGCAGAGTTCAAGAAACCACCTCTCAGTAAGTAAACTTTCACTTCTCTATTTTCAATGCAACTGTTCCCAAATATCCTTCATGCTGAAGACCCTCTGTTTTCCATCTCCAACAAAAAAGTCTCCAGTAATATTATGGGTTGGAGGTGAGTAGTTGCCCAGATATATGGAGTAAAGGAGGAGATGGGAGAGATCTAAATACTTCAAAGAATCCTCCTAATGTTAGTACCACCTACACCCCAGTTGTATATGATGCTAGTAATTCAAGGATATATCAAGTTGCTTTTAAACTTTCTTCACTGCTGGTTTAGTTACCACTTCACTGCTAAATCAGTTGCCACTGCCCAACCGGTGTGGCTCAGTGGTTAAGGATGGATCCCTGAACCAATTTTGATTCCTGATCAGGACACAAGTTTGGCTTTTGGGCTCCATCCCCAGTAGAGGGCGTGCAAGAGGCAGCCAATCAGTGATTCTCATCATTGATGTTTCTATCTCTCCTCCCTTTCTCTGAAATCAATAAAAAACAAACATGTTTTTAAAAAGTTTTTAATAACATCAGTTGCCACTTATCCTTCTTTTTTTCAGTTTCTATCTAAAACTTTGCTATTACCTCCTCTTTCTTTTTGACCCCTTTATGAAATCCCATATTGTTATTTTACTATTTTTTTAAACTTTCTTTTTCTTTTTCTTTTTAAATATATTTTATTGATTTTTTACAGAGAGGAAGAGAGAGGGATAGAGAGTTAGAAACATCGATGAGAGAGAATCATTGATCAGCTGCCTCTTGCACACACCCTACTGGGGATGTGCCTGCAACCAAGGTACATGCCCCTGACCAGAATCGAACCTGGGACCTTTCAGTCAGCAGCCCGACGCTCTATCCACTGAGCCAAACCGGTTTCGGCTATTTTACTATTATTCTTCTTAATCCTCACTCGAGGATATTTTTTTCCATTGACTTCTAGACAGAGTGGAAGGGAGAGAGAAGAGGGAAAGCCCCCTGTTGTTAATTTTGATATTTTTCCATTGCTTTTTAGAGAGAGTGGAAGGGCGGGGGAGAAACAGATAGAGAGAAACATCCTTGTGAAAGAGACACGTCGATTGGTTGCCGACCAGGGCCAGGGATCTAGCCTGCAACGGAGGTACGTGCCCTTGATCTGAACCTAACCCAGGACCTTTCCTACTGCGGGCCACAACACTCTATCCACTGAGCCAAACCAGCTAGGGCCAGATCCCCTCAAGTTCCAACTGGAAGTCTCCATTCACTCGCTAACCCTATGCAAACTGGTTTCATTCTCAGTCTTCCATAATCTGTCAACAGTGAACCATCCAAACGGGTAAATCTGCCACAACTCACCAATTAGAACCCTTCAAAGGTCCCAGATGCCTTCAGAACAAAGTCCAAGTCACTTAGCTCACAAACCTTTTCCAGATCTGTCCGCTCACTCCAGTCTCACCAGCCACACCTCACCACCACCACATTCCATTCGCTCGAACCGAATCCCTCGCCGTCCCTTCCGATGTGCTGGACCCCTTCAAGGACCATGCGCTTGCCTGTGCCAGTTCCTTTTTCCTCTCCAACCAGGTAGAGATACCTGGTTAACGCTTTAGATTCCGTCCAAGCGGCACCTCCTCCCAGAGTCCTCTCTCTGTGCTCCTGGTGACACACCTGAGGGCATAAATCTCTAACAAAACGCCTGTGCCGCTATCGCGGGAGAGCCCATCTCACCCATCTTTGTACACCAGAGACCGCCACACAATGGGAAAACCAGAAAGGGAAGGGTGAAAAGGCTGAAACAGGCCGGCTTCTGAGAATAGACTGAGAGTCGGTGCTCCAGCTGGGCTCCCGTGCAGGAGGAAGCGCTCGGGCGAAGAATGCAACACTCACCACATCCAGCTCTCCCCGGGCCCCCACAGACGGCGGCGCCGGGTGGGCACACAGAGAGGGTCCCACGGCTGCGTAATCGGGAAGAACGCCCCAGAACTCCCACCATCATCACCTAGCGCCAGCAGACGCCCAATTAATTCTTACAGAAGAAACTAACTATAGACCACAGGAAAATGTCGTGAAGGTTGGACGGGTCAGAACCGCCCCCCGGTTACAGAACGTTCAGGTCCTCCGGTCTCTGGCGCTGGTAGCCCTGAGGCGGCGGCGCAGAGCTCCCTGGGAGTTGTAGTTCGCCAGGTGAGCCGCGAAAGGCGAGGCTTCGCTGAGCACCCTGGGAATTGTAGTGTCGGCTAGAGATCCGCTCTCCGCGCCGGCGCAAACCGACACTCCCTTCCTTCCGGGTCAAACGTCGGCGCTTCGCAAAAGGGGGAAAATCCTGTGGGTTCCCCGTGTGTTTGGCAATGGCTACCTACAGCCTGGCGAACGAGCGACTCCGCGCCTTGGAAGACATCGAACGGGAAATCGGCGCCATCCTTCAGAATGCAGGTTCGGGAAACGAGGACCGGAAGGCAGAGAGCGAGCCCGAGCCCCGAGCACGCGCGCCAACCTGAGATTGGGAGCGGGGCAAGGGAGGAAGCGGGTTCTAGCGCCGCGAGGGAGGGCGGGGCTGGGGGGTGGCCCTTGGGCGGGCTGGACTTCGGGACTCCGAGTAGCCCTGCCCTCTCTCTGTCCCTGCAGGTACCGTAATCCTGGAACTTTCCAAGGAGAAAACCAACGAACGGCTGCTAGACCGACAAGCGGCGGCTTTCACGACGTCGGTGCAACACGTAGAAGCGGAGCTGTCGGCTCAGATCCGCTACCTAACCCAGGTGTGCGGGTGGTGGGAGGTGCAGTGTGCCCATCCCGGCTCTCTGCCTTAGCCTTAGCCTTAGCCTTAGCCTTCTGAAGGCCCAGGCGGAGCCTTGACCTCGGGAGTCAGGCAGGACCAGGCCGCGCAAGCCGGCGCCAAGCCGGATGAATGACCCTGGCAGGACTCCTCCGTTCCATGACTGGTTTCTTCCTATAAAAGGAAAGGCGGCCCTGCCTTTTCACGGGTTTCATCACGTGAACCACTAGATAAGGAAGGGGAGGGCTGGTAAACAACCCCAGAGCCATAGGACTTTGTTCCTAGAAACTGACCTCAGACCGAAACCGGTTTGGCTCAGTGGATAGAGCCTTGGCCTGCTGACTGAAAGGTCCCGGGTTCGATTTCGATCAAGGGCATGTACCTTGGTTGCAGGCACATCCCCAGAAGGGGGTGTGCAAGAGGCAGCTGGTCGATGCTTCTCTCTCATCGATGTTTCTAGCTCTCTATCCCTCTCTCTTCCTCTCTGTAAAAAATCAATTAGATAGATAGATAGCTCTCTATCTCTCTCTCTCTCTTCCTCTCTGTAAAAATCAATTATATATATATCTATAGATAGATAGGTAGATGTTGGCAGGTAAAACACATTAAAAAAAAAAAAAGAAAGAAAGAAACTGACCTCAGGAGCCTGAAAAGCTACTCCTGAGAAAAGAGATGGGGATTCTGAAGTCATTACAATAGCAACCACTACTTAACAAACTTTTACAACGTACCAGACAGTCTGCATGATCTTATTTAATCGCACAACTCTAGGGATTAGTTGTTGTCACCCCATTTCCCAGATGAGGTGATCAGAAGTTCAGTGGTTTGCCCTAAGTCATCCAGCTACCATGTGGTGTGGATTCAGACTGGGAAGAAATGAGACAAGAGACCTGATGGCTTGTTGGGAGATGGATAAGGGAGGGGGTGCTTCGTTGACCAGTTGAAATGTCCTCTAGGTGGCCACAGGGCAGCCCCATGAGGGCTCCAGCTACTCTTCAAGGAAGGACTGCCAGATGGCACTGAAGCGAGTGGACTATGCTCGCCTCAAGCTCAGTGAAGTGGCCCGAACCTGCGAGCAGATGCTGGAAAGCTAAGCCAAGTAGGCAGAGACATCGGGGAGGGAGATCACCACCTCCACCCGGGACAGAACTTGGAGACCTGTAGGATGAGGAGCACAGGCTGCCGTGCTCGCCTGCCCACCACTCTGTGCTGGCTCCTCCAGCAGGTGCCCCAGCTCTGACTTCACCAAAGTGCTGACAGGCTCAGACAGGAGGCGAGAGTCAGTCACCCAGCCCACTTCCTCCGATACTTCGTGTCCTTGTCTGCTTCCGCAGACTTGAGCCAATGAAGATACATTCTTCATTGGAAGAGATAAAACAGGAACTAAGGGTTTTAATAATAAAAGACAACAATAAAGACTATCGCTGGGGCATATATGAGTGTCACAAGGAATTGAGGAAGTAAATCCGGCCGGATGGCAGCTGGTGGCTGCTGAGGGAGGGTGGGAAAACCCAGGCCTTAAGTGTGGGGTCAGGGGAGGAAGCAAGTGAGGGCTGAAGTTGGTGTGGTATAGAGAGACTTTGGGGAATGGGGCACCATCAGCAGAGAAGCTGAAGCCAGGAATCCTGGTAAAGGGGCAAGGGCATGAGGCCAATGTATACAGAAAGAAGAGTCAATAATTAGAAAAATAACTTTTAGTAAAAATAATACACATTCAGAATTTTACACAATGTAAAGACAAAAAGAAAAGCAAAAGAAAATTCCAACAGGGCAGTGGCTGGTTAAACAGTAACAGATATGTGCAGAGTGCCTACTATGTGCCAGAGAGAATGTTCCCGTTTATCAGATGTTTCTGATAGTGAATGAATCACATTTTCTACCCTCACAAGCTCCCATTCTTAGCCCAAGTGTTGGAATATGGGGCCACAGGAATATATTGAAGCTGCAAATCTGGAAAAGACATTGGGAGATGAGCTCTGAGATCAAGGGAAGTTGGAAGTGATAGCTAGAAGTAGAGAATCAGACTCCAAAACATTTAATCAGACAATCTCAATAAAGGTACTCAATAAAGACTTGTGAATTAAATGAATGGCTCCCACTTTCTACCCCTTCATCTCCCACTGGTCTGCTCCAGCTGCCATCTTGATGTTTCTTCAAGCACTGGTCCCAAGGCCCATGGTGGCTTCCCTCCCTCCCCATTCCGTATTCTGGTTGACTCTTCTCACGAGACCTATGGTCCATGGTGCAGATAGCCTTCATGTTTGTTTGCCTGGGGTGGATTTCCAGCTATCTGGAAGCTACTGGGATCAGGGAACTGGTCCCCCATGGAAAGCTTCCACTTCACCTGGAGAGTACTGCGGTGACTGATTACTTCTCCTCTTACACCGCCCATAGAGAAGGACTGCAGTGAGGAAGAAGCTGGCCAAAAGCACTGGCACTGTGACATATATCCCAGGTGTAGGATCCACATTTCCTTCCAGCTGCTTCTGGTTCGCCCCAGCTGCAGGCCCAGTCTCTAGATTGTGGCCCACAGAGGAAGCAGTGGTTTCGGGGGAGTGGATGAGCTTTGTATCCAAGGACAGTGTTGGTACAGGAAAGGTAGGCTGCTGGGTGGACTGCAGGGTGAGAGGCAGGTACGTCTGAGCAGGGATGTCTGTGACGGCAGGTGCCCCTTCAGTGGACTCGGGAATTGGGGTGCTGTGGGGAGGTGAATGCTCCTGCTGGACCACTCTCTCAGAGTAAGCATGTCCACATTCTGGAAAGGCAAGAAGTGAGGAATCATGGTTATGAGGAGACTGGGTGAAGAAGCAGAGGCAAGGGTAGTGGGTTAAGGAGAATATCGGGAACAGCTGAAGACCAGGAGAGAAAGGTGGGGGAGAAGGAAGTAAACCAACTGCAACATGAAACCACTGGGACAGAGGTGTGTTCTGACCTGGGTTGGGCCCAGTCAGTGTTGCTTAGTGGTTGGATGTCGACACATGCACCAGGAGGTTGCTGGTTCGATTCCCAGTCAGAGCACATGCCCACGTTATGGGCTCAATCCCTGGAGGCAGCCCATTGATATTTCTGTATCTCCCTTCCTCTCTCTAAAAATCAATAAAAAATATTTTCTAAAGGAAAGAGAGAGACTTGGGTTGCAATCTGCTAGGAAGTAGCTGTGTGACCTTGCCCTTGTCTCTTAACCTTTCAGGGACTCATTTGTTTCAATTGTAGAGGGGATAATTTAGTACCAAGGGCCATAGTAGCTGGGAGTGTTACATGAAATAACGTAGGCCAACAGAGCTCAGAGGGCAGGAAGTTCACCATGTATGTTACCAAGACTTTAGGCGGGATGTGAGAAACACTTTGTATTTTAATGGTTGTGTATTTCTTTTAGGAGAAAATACAACCAGTAAATTTATGATTTCACAGATGGTATTGCCTAGGGCAAGTTGCTACTTAAGTTTTCAAAAGTAGCTTGTGGCCCGGCCAGTGTTGCTCAGTTGGTTGAGCTTCATCCCATGAACCAGGAGGTTGTTGATTCTATTCCTGATCAGGGCACATGCCCAGCTTGTGGGCTCAGTCCCCACTAGTGGGTGTTCAGGAGGCAGCCAATGGAGGGTGTTTCTATCTCCCTCAGTCTAAAATCAATAAACCATTTTTTAAATGCTTTGTGTACACTTTAGATTTATTCATCTCAAAAAGAAAGAAGACTCATTTCATTGTGTGCAAATTCCACCTCAAAAGAAAAAAGGAACAATAAAACACTGAATTGTATATGCATGCCGAAATGTTTGGAAGTGAAGTATAGTCCTGCCTACAACTTACCTGGAAATACATTAAAAAAAAAAAAAAAAAAAAAAGGTGGGCCCTGACTGGTTTGGCTCAGTGGGTAGAGTGTCGGCCTGCGGACTGGAGGGTCCTGGGTTCAATTCTGATCAAGGGCATGTACCTTGGTTTCGGGCACATCCCCAGTCGGGGGTGTGCAGGAGGCAGCTGATGATGTTTCTCTCTCATTGATGTTTCTAGCTCTCTATCCCTCTCCCTTTCTTTCTGTAAAAAAATCAATAAAATATATACATATTTTTAAATAAGGTGGATTCATGATAGAGAATGAATAGACAGATGAATGTGTAATAAAGCAAATATAATTAAAATGCTGTAAAGTCAATATTGCAAAATATAAAATGTATTTGCTTTATCATGTACATATATAAAATACGTAAAATATAAACATAAAGGAATCTAAGATGGCTGCCCAGGTAAACACCTAGCCGCAGCCCCACACAACAATTTCAATAAAATACAACTAAAATATAAAATGGGAGAGAATCCAAGATGGCTGCTCAGATAGGCAACTAGCCGCAGCCGCACACAACAATTTCAACAAAATACAACTAAAATATAAAATGGACATTACCCAGAACTACAGGAAAGTCGACTGACTGGAAATTCTACAACAAGAAGCAAGGAGAAAACCAGAAGGAAGCGCGGAGGAGCTGTAAAAACCCAAGGCACAGAGACGCGGCGCGCGCGGAGAGAACAGAGCCGGAGAGGAGGGAGGCCGAGTGCCTGGCTGGCGGTCCCAAGCGGGAAGGAGAGAAAAGCTCCGACTGTGCTGGGCCCAGCTCCAACTGCTCTGAACCCCAATTCTAGGCCAGACCCCAGGGACCCAGGCTCATCTATAGGGAGCCGGGCTGTAAGGCGGGACTCCGGGGAAGCGGTGAAAGGAGGTCCCGGAGGCGCGCACACTGCACGCAGAGAAGGGCGGGCCAGCTGTGCAGCAGGATTGCCCTGACGGGAAGGAGACAGGGGCTCCAGACTGCTCTGAACGCCACCTCCAATCCCACTACCAACTGAACTGAACCCCAATACCGGACTCATTGGGGGAGAGCATAGATAGTTTGGCAGCAGGCGAAAATCGAGGGCACCTTTCTCTCAGAGGCTCTCGCAACAAGTACTGAAGGACCCTGAGTCTCAGGAGTCGCATAGGGCGGGACTGACGGAAGCCAAGGCTGTAGGCTCCACCCTGAAACCCCGCCCCATCAGGAAAGCTGCCTGCGAAAATGCCTAAACCAAATAGATCACAAACGAAAGAAATGGAGGACAAAAAGCGACTGGATATAGAGTTCAAAACCACACTTATAAGGTTGTTCAAGAATCTCCTAGAAAAGGCCGATAAAATAAACAAGACCAGCCGGGACTGGTTTAGCTCAATGGATAGAGCATCGGCTTGGGGACTGAAGGGACCCGGGTTCGATTCCGGTCAGGGGCATGTGCCTTGGTTGCGGGCATATCCCCAGTAGGGGGTGTGCAAGAGGCAACTGATCGATGACTCTCTCTCATCGATGTTTCTAACTCTCTATCTCTCTCCCTTCCTCTCTGTACAAAATCAATAAAATATATTTAAAAAAATAATAATAAAATAAATAAATAAATAAACAAGACCTATGAGGATATGAAAAGGGATCAACTAGAAATAATAAGGGATCAACAAGAAATAAAGAATACATTGTCTGATGAACCAACATCAGAATTATGGGGGTCCCAGAAGATGAGAGAGAGCAAGATATCGAAAACATACTGAAAGAAATAGTGACAGAAAACTTCCCCCAATTGGTGAAAGAATTAGACTTACAAGTCCAGGAAGCGCACAGAACTCCAAACAAAAGGAATCCAAAGAGGACCACACCAAGACACATCATAATTAAAATTCCAAGAGCAAAAGACAGAGAATATTAAAAGCAGCAAGAGCAAAGCAGGTAGTTACCTATAAAGGAGCACCTATACGATTGTCAGCTGATTTCTCAACAGAAACCATGCAGGCCAGACGGGAATGGCAAGAAATATTCAAGGTGATGAATAGTAAGAACCTACAGCCAAAGATAATCTATCCAGCAAAGCTATCACTCAGAATCGAAGGTCAGATAAAGAGCTTCACTAATCAAAAAAAAGCTAAACGAGTTCATCAACACCAAACCAGAATTATATGAATTGCTGAAGGGGGTTCTTTCAGAAGAGAAAGTAAATAAAGATAAAAATTATGAACAACAAATACGTAACTATCAACAAGTGAATCTAAAAACCAAGGAAATTAAAAAAAAATCTGATGAATAATATTAACTGTTGAATATATTGTAATAGAATCAGAGGTATGGAAGGGGAGTGAACTGACAATTCTTGGGGAAAAGGGGAGAGGGGGATGTGGGAAGAGACTGAACATAAACCGTGCACCTATGGATGAGGACAATAGGGAGTGGGGAAAGGGCAGAGGGTGGGGTGGGAACCTGGTGGAGGAGAGCAATGGTGGGGGGGGGGGGAAGGAACATTTGTAATAATATGAACAATAAAAATTTATTTAAAAAAAATATATATATAAACATAAAAACTAAGTATTGTAGAATCTAGGTCGTGGGTATATGGCTGTTTACAATTCAACTTTTCTATACTGTGTGTCTTTAAGTTCACATAAAAGAATGGAAAACAATAATAGTGTCCCGATTTCAAGGAAAATATTAAGTAAAGAATAGCACAAGGGTGAACTAGCAGAAAACCATGGAAGTGGTAGAGAATGATGTTTGGTGAACAGGGACTTAAATGAAAGTACTTTGGCAGCATCAGAAGAGGAAGGTGAGGACTCACGGGGGAAAGTCTGAGGCGAAGAAAATCAAAAGGTGGAGGCGGTGAGGCAGAGCCTGGAGAGGAGGGGGAAGCACTCACCTTTCCGATCAAAGCAGCTGGTCAGTTCAAGCACCCAGGGCTCTTTGCTGCCCCCGCAGACCCTCCAGGAATCTATTTGAAACCTTGGGAGGGACAACCTGGTTTTAGTTTCACGAGGGCCCCCCCTCCCCCTTTCCCACCCGTTTCCTCATTCCAAAGACATGAGATTACCTCCCCAGCTAAGGGAGCTGGGAGTTCCCGAAGGTGGAACAGGAAAGTGAAGGGAGACGTGGGGAATTTTAAGGGAAACCACCCAGAGAAGGGTTAGGTGCTCCCAGAAGGAGTCCAAGTTTGACCAGAGAGGGTCCTGGGGGCAGCGGGCAGGGAGGGAGTGCCAGGCGCTGCCTTAGGGGTGGGTGAGGTTACCTGACATAGCCGCCACAGGAAGCATGACCTTTCAGTTTTTGTCGGATACTTTCCATGAGTTTAACCGGTGGAGGAGAGTCCATGACTTTATGACAAAAACAGCTTCCCATTCTGCTGCCCTCATTGCCGGCGCCTGAGTGGGACAGAGGTCGAGCTCAGGTTCCCGGGCCAGGTGCCACCAGCGCGTCACATCCTCCAACCCACTGCCCCCCTGCAGCCTCTCCCCTGGGCCGGGCCTGACCGCCATGCTCACCCCACACAGCACACCCCTGAGGACTGTTCCTGCCCTAGCCGGTTTATTCCGCCTGGGCACTGGTGAGTCTGCCGGTTCCATTCCGGTCAAGGGCACACACCCCGGCTGCACCTCCATCCCCAGTAGCGGGGTGTGTGCAGGAGGCAGCCAACCCATTCAATCTCATCCCTTTGGGGGGGAGGGGGAGTAAAAAAAAATTATATATATATAAGCTCTAACCGGTTTGGCTCAGTGGATAGAGCATCAGCCTGCGAACTGAAAAGTCCTGGGTTGGATTCCGGACAAGGGCATGTACCTTAGTTGCGGGCACATCCCCAGTGGGGGGTGTGCAGGAGGCAGCTGATCGATATTTCTAACTATCCCTCTCCCTCCTCTCTGTAAAAAAATCAAATATATATATATATATATATATATATATATATATATATATATATATATATATATATATATATATATATAAAATATCACCTGTATCCAAGTGTCCCGCAGCCTGACTCCAACTCCAGGCAGCTGGCCCTCCCCCTGCCCTGGCTGCCCTGGGGACCTCCGGACGCGCCTGGCTCCGCAACTTATCCAACTCCATGCCGAGGCCCTAGTGTCTCCCCCACACACACAGCACACATGCGCATTCACACACAGCCACCCCCTTCCCCGGATTCGGGGGTCTAGGTCCCAGCCCGGCCCGACGCACCTGGCTCGATCAGAAGCGCTAGCAGCAGGAGGAGGAGGTGGAGCGCGGGGGACCCGGGCCCCCAGCTCCATCTCATCTCGGGGCAGCCGGGCCCAGCCTGGCTCCCCGGCAGGCTTCGGGGAGAGACGCTCGCTCGCTGGGCAGGTTTCGCGGAGGCTTTCGCTACCTTCGCCGGCTGCACCTGAGGTTCCGGGGGAGACGGGGGCCGTGGGCGCGGGAGCCCGGCCTCGACGGCGGCGGCGGACGACGGCGCGCGGCGGCGGCGCGCACCCTCCCTCCCGCGCTGGCACTCAGCTCGCGGCGGCGGCGTCTCGAACCGACACGACAGCGTGGTCGGTACGTCCACCCCGTGCGGCGGCTCCCGCGGGTGGGAAATTCCCGGAGACGGAGCGCTCCTTCGCCCGCGCCCACGCACCAGGCGGGAGCCTTCGTGGACGGGCGGGCCGGGAATGCCTGGAAAGAAGGAGACCGGACGCTTGGGCTTGCGGGGCGCGGCGGGCAGGTGGCTGCGTGTCGACGGGGATGCCAGCCGCCCCTGCCGCTCCGCTCCCCGCCGGGCCCTGGGGGCCTGGGACACGAGCGAGAGATCCGCCAGCCACCTCCTCCTCCAAGATGCTTTCACTTCCCGGGCTGGCTCCGCGGGATGTGTCACATGCCCGGGGTGATGGGACGGGAAAGTCCGCGGGCCTTCCGGAACCCACCCACGGCGCCAGGACGCGAGGAGGGGGCCACGGGCTCCGCCGCCCTGACGTCACCCCGCCCCCCACCCCGAGGTATTTACCTTCGAAAAGGGGTGGCGGCTGCAGGTACCGGAGGATCGGAACGGCCAGGAGAGGCTGTGTCTACGGAGGGGCGCACCGCAAACCGATCCAAACTGAAGGGATGCTGCCTCCTCCCACACCCCACAGGCGGATCCGAAACTCTCCCCTCCTTGCCAGACCCTTCCCCACGGGATAAGCCCTCACTCGCCTCTGCCCTAACTCAAACCCTGCCTTTGAAGGTTGGAGCCTCAAATTTTCAGCCCCAAGTACCATCTCACTCCCCCGTTACATCTTTAACCCTAAGGGTCTACTTTCTAGTCTTAGCTCCCGTTCTCATCCCGAGGATTCCCATCTTCAGCCTCGAAGCCTTATTCTCAGATCCTAACACTCACCTAGAGATCTCACCCTACCTGACCCTTACAACACACCCTCCCATTGTGTGACCCAGCACCGTCCTCTCCCCTCACCGTATAACCAACCCCTTCTCCGGCTCAGTCTGAGCCCAGGCCCTGGGCCCCCGACTGAAGACATGGAGTTTGTGTCTGGATATCGAGATGAGTTCCTTGACTTCACTGCCCTCCTCTTTGGCTGGTTCCGAAAGTTCGTGGCAGAGCGAGGGGCTGTGGAGACCAGCCTCGTGGGCCACTGGCGACAGTTGGAGGCGCAGATCCGAAGGCTGCCCCAGGACCCTGCCCTTTGGGTGCTCCACGTCTTGCCCAACCGTAGTGTGGGCATCAGCTTGGGGCAAGGGGCAGAGCCAGGCCCTGGACCAGGCCTGGGGGCGGGCTGGCTGCTGGGAGATCAGCCCCCACTCCACCTCCGAGACCTGAGCCCCTATGTCAGCTTTGTCAGTTTGGAGGAAGGCGAGGAAGGGGAGGAGGAAGAAGAGGAGGAGGAAGAGGAAGAAAATGGAGAGGAAGAGGGTGCAGGCACCGAGAAGGTAGAGCCAGAGGAGGATGGGGAGCCAGTCCATACAAGCAGGGAGTCCCCCCAGGAAGCAAATCTTCCAGGGCAGCCAGAGGAGGCTGAGCAGAAGGAAGGAGGTGGCGAGAATGGCTATCACGAGGAGCGGGCAGAAGACGAAGCTGGGTCCAAGAGGAGGAAGGGGCGAAGAAGTGGTAAGAAGCCAGGGCTGGCCCTGCCCTTCCCCCTGCCCACACACACTCCCTCTTAGAGCCCAGCTAGAAGTCACAAAAGGATGGCCTTCAGGCCAGGTGTTTTTATAATTCCACATTGTGGGTTTTGTTTTTTTTATTTGAGCCAACATTTAAATATTGTTAAAAAAAAAAAAAAAAAAAAAAAAAAACTCCTGCCAAAACCGGTTCGGCTCAGTGGATAGAGCGTCGGTCTACAGACTGAAAGGTCCCTGGTTCGATTCCAGTCAGGGACATGTACCTTGGTTGCGAGTACATGCCCAGTAAGGGGTGTGCAGGAGGCAGCTGATCAATGTTTCTAGCTTTCTATCCCTCTTTCTCTCTGTAAAAACTCAATAAAATAAAAATATGTACACAGATAATAATTTAATTTAAAAAAAAAACCAACTCAATAAAATATGTTAAAAAAACACAAAAAACTCCGGAAGTATGGAATTATATCTTCTTTTTTAAAATATATTTTATTGATTTTTTACAGAGAGGAAGGGAGATAGAGCTAGAAACGTAGATGAAAGAGAAACATCAACCGGCTGCCTCTTGCACACCCCCTACCGGGGATGCGCCCGCAACCAATGTACATGCCCTTGACGGGAATCGAACCTGGGACCTTTCAGTCCACAGACCGATGCTCTATCCACTGAGCCGAACCGGTTTCAGCTGGAGTTATACCTTCTTAAGAAAAAGTAAAGAACAGCAGCAAATGCTGGTACCTTGTATCTGCTGCCCCTTTAAGATAAGGCATATCCTCTCTACCTACTTTCCTTTAACTTTACTCACTTAGTTTACTTGCCTACCCCACCCCACCCCCCGCCCCCGTAGGCATTTGAGTTGAATATTCCTGATCCTGACCATCTTTGCTACTCCCCCCCCCCTCCGACTTTTGACTTTCCTTCTCCAGAGGCTGCCCCCCTGCACCTTGCCTGCCTCTTACTGGTGACGGATGAACATGGCACCATCTTGGGCATTGACCTGCTAATGGGTGGAGCCCAGAGGAGTGCGGGCAAGGGCTCCTGGACAGAGAACCTGGCTCCCCGGGCCTATGCTCTCCTCTGCCACAGCATGGCCTGCCCCATGGGCTCCGGAGACCCCCGGAAGCCCCGGCAGCTTACCGTGGGAGACGCCCAGCTGCACCGGTACGGAAATCCGCCGTCTGAGGGTGGGGAGGCCTGAGGGGCCCGGACTGCGGGCCGTGCAGCCTGACGCCCTGTCACCCCCATTCAGGGACCTGGAGATGCTGGTCCCCAGGCTGGGCGTGAAGTTAGCCAAGACCCCGATGCGGACGTGGGGTCCCCAGCCAGGCTTCACCTTCGCTTCCCTGCGGGCTCGAACCTGCCATGTCTGTCACAAGCACAGCTTTGAAGTGAAGCTGACGCCCTGGTGAGCAGCCTGCAAAGATGGAGTGAAAGGAAGGAAGACCCCAACAGTCAGGCAAAACAGAGAGGCTAGTGGGGGGACCCTACAGACAGTGAGGAACAAGGAAATTAGATGAAGAAAAGGAGTTGTTGCCCTAGGGGTGTCGAACTCAATCAGAGAAGGGGCCAAAATCTAAAATCCAGCCTAAATCGCGGGCCGAATGGTTTACTGAACAGTCATAAACTGTCATTGTGATGGAAACGCAGCGGAGTGCAGTGATGACAGCGCGGTGCGGGCCACATTGCAAGGCCTGGCGGGACGGATTTGGCCCGCGGGCCTTGTGTTTGACACATGTGCCCTAGACAGTGTGGCTCAGTGGATAGAGTTGTCGGCCGATAGATAGACTGAAGGGTCCCGGGTTTGGTTCCCGGTCAAGGGCATGTACCTCGATTGCAGATTCAATCCCTGGCCCTGGTGGTGTGTCTCGCTCACATCAGTGTTTCTCTCTCTCCCCCCTCCATTTCACTCTCTCTAAAAATCAATGGAAAGATATCCTCAGATGAGGATTTTTTAAAAAAATATATTTTATTGGTTTTGTACAGAGAGGAAGGGAGAGAAATAGAAAGCTAGAAACATCGATGAGAGAAAGTCATCAACCAGCTGCCTCTTGCACACCCCCTACTGGGGATATGCCCGCAACCAAGGTACATGCCCTTGACCGGAATTGAACCTGGGTCCCTTCAGTCCCGAAGCCGACGCTCTATCCATTGAGCCAAACCGGTCTCGACCTCAGATGAGGATTTAAAAAAAAAAAAAAAAAAGCTGTTACTGACAGAGAGAATACAGACAAACAGATTGAGTTTGGGCAGCTGCAGGGCAGACGGATGGCAGGCAAAGGACTTACAGAGACTAACACTGGGTGCCCACCCCTCCCTGTGACCCCAGCCCCCAGTGCAGTGCTGTCTTGTACTGTGGCGAGGCCTGCCTCCGGGCCGACTGGCGGCGATGCCCAGATGATGTGAGCCACAGGTTTTGGTGCCCAAGGCTTGCAGCCTTCATGGAGCGCACAGGGGAACTGGCGACTCTGCCGTTCACTTACACTGCAGGTACCACAGGGGGGCCCGGAGGGGGGGGGCAGGGGGAACTGGGGCCTGGATGTCTGGGAACAGGGTCCTGGAGGCTAAGTCTGGATCCCTGGAATGGGGGCTGGATGCTGGGTGTTTGGAGCAGAGGACTAGACCTTGGGGCTGGAGACAGAGTTTTTGAAGCTAAGTACTCAGCGCCCGGGGCCCTGAGATAGTTTCGGGCAGCGGTCGGCTAACTCATTAGTCACCAGAGCCAAATATCAACAGTACGACAATTGAAATTTCTTTTTGAGAGCCCAATTTTTTTTAACTTAACCTATAGAGGTAGGTACGTTATTGTTAACTTAATTAGGGTCCTCCAAAGCTGGCCTTTGCTAAAAACTCCATGGGCCAGAGAGCTGCATGTGGCTCTTGAGCCGCCGTTTGCCGACCACTGGTTTAGGGGACTTAGAGCCGGCGATTCAAACACTTGCTTCCCAGCCCCACCACTACCTGGTGACCTTAAGCAAACCATGCTACGTCTTGGTGCCTTAGTTTCCTCCTCTGTAAAACAGGGACACTAACAAATGCTCCCAGGAATTGTTATAAGAATTCTGCCCGCGGGATGCCTGCCTCACTCAGACATGTCCGTTCTCTCCCTGACGAGCACCAGACTCAGACCCAGAGTCCTTGGGAGAGGCTGAGGGGAGCTAAAGTCGGGGGGTTGGGGGGGGGGAGCAGGGGATGTCCTAGCCACCTGGCCCTCAACCTTCTCCAGAGGTGACCAGCGAAACCTTCAACAAGGAGGCCTTCCTGGCCTCGCGAGGCCTCACTCGTGGCTACTGGACCCAGATCAGCATGCTGATCCCAGGCCGAGGCACCCCCAGGCACCCCCGGGGCAGCACACCGTCCCCCAGTCTTCTTCTCCATGGTGCGTGGGGCCTCTCCGCAGGCGTGGGCAAAGGGTGGGAGGGAATAAAGCTGCCCGGGTCCCAGACAACCCCTTCATATACACACCAAACCCTGCCCCTACTCCCAGGGCCATGTCAGCCCCTTCCTCAGCCCTCTTAAGTCGCCGCTGCCCTTTCCATTCAAAAACAATCCCTAGGCAACCCTCTCCCCCATTTCTCCAGTCCTCTCTCAGATGATGCAGCTTCTATGGAAGAAAGAGGGAGGCATGCCAGGGGGGAGGGGGTCCTCCCTGACCCCGGGCTCCTCCTCCTCCTTTCCTCCTCTCAGGAGACCCCTACCAGCTTCTTCAGGGGGACGGGCCTGTCCTGATGCCTCCTGTGCCCGCAGATCCGCCCAGGGGCCTCTTTGGTGAGCCGAAGGGACCCTGTAGGAACAAGGGATAGCAGCAGTCTGGGAGGCTGAGATAAGGGAGATGATTAGGTTGGAGGCACTGGGGTCCAGACCTGGGGCCAGGTCCCCCCAGTAACCCACTCTCCCCAGGCTCGTGGCGGGATTACTACACATGGCGGGGCCTCAGCTTGGACTCCCCCATGGCGGTGCTCCTCACCTACCCGCTGACTGTGTACTACGTCATCACCCACCTGGTGCCCCAGTCCTGTAAGGAGAGCGGGGGGGGGCGGTATTCCAGAGGGGCAGCAGGGAGCTGGTGGGGGGCAGGAGGGAAGGGGACAGCGGCCAGACCCTTAAAGGGCCAGCTTCTCACACAGTCCCCGAGCTCAACATCCAGAACAAACAGTCCCTGAAGATCCACGTGGTGGAGGCCGGGAAGGAGTTTGACCTTGTCATGGTGTTCTGGGTAAGTCCCTCCAGGCCTGAAGGTTGGGCGTTTGGGTGGCCACGTGGACGCAGGGTAGGACCCAGCTCCGCCTCTCCGTCCTCTAGGAGCTCTTGGTCTTGCTCCCCCACGTGGCCCTGGAACTACAGTTTGTGGGCGACGGCCTGCCCCCTGAGAGTGACCAGCAGCATTTCACCCTGCAGAGGGTGAGGGCCGAGGGGTCCCCTGCTCTTCGCCCCCGGTCTGGTCCTCCTCCGGTCCTCCTTATTCAGCCTCGCCCTTCTGGCCCCTCCTCCCCTCTCCTTGGTCTTCTTGCCTGACGCATCCCCAGCACCCTAACTTCCAGGGGTTTCTGCACCCCACTCCTGGCTCCGCAGGATGGCCCTGAAGTCTCTGTCCGTCCTGGTTCCGGGGTGTCAGCTCGGCTCAGCTCGGGGACTAAGGAGAAGGGGGGCCGGAGGGACCTGCAGATCAAAGTGTCTGCTCGGCCCTACCACCTGCTCCAGGGGCCCAAGCCCGACCTGGTGATCGGTAAGCGCCTGGCAGGGGGGGTGGGGGGGGTGCGTGGGAGGGAGGGAAGGGGGAGACCTGGCCTCCAGCTTCTGCCTGCTTCTCCCTCGGTCCACAGGATTTAACTCCGGCTTTGGCCTCAAAGACACTTGGCTGAGCTCGCTGCCCCGCTTACAGGTGGGCACAGGGGCAAACGGGGACTTCCCTCACCTCCTGCCCAGTCCCTGCTCCCTCCCCGACGACGACGTCTGCTTCTCCAGCATCCGCTCCGCTGCCCTGGGGGCTGCCTCTGGCCCCTCCCTGTGTCCGCCCCGCACCGCTCCTCCATCCCCGCCTTTCTGGGTCCTCAGGGTGCTACCCAGTGCGCTACCCTTGCTGCTGGGGAGGTCCTGGGGGCAGGAGCCTCCCTGCAAGTCTGAGGCCCGGCTCCCACCCACCCCAGTCCCTCCGAGTGCCCGCCTTCTTCACGGAGAGCAGCGAGTACGGCTGTGTGATGGACGAGCAGACCATGGCCGTGGCCGCCGGCGGGGGCACCAGCCCCCCGCAGCCCAACCCCTTCCGCTCCCCGTTTCGTCTCCGAGCGGCCGACAACTGCATGCCCTGGTGAGGACCCCGACTCTTCTCTCTCTCCACCCCACTTCTTTATTTTTAAAAAATGTATTTTATTGATTTTTTTTTACAGAGAGGAAGGGAGAGGGATAGAGAGTTGGAAACATTGATGAGAGAGAAACATGGATCAGCTGCCTCCTACACGCCCCCTACTGGGGATGTGCCCGCAACCAAGGTACATGCCCTTGACTGGAATCGAACAGGAGACCCTCCAGTCCGCAGGTCGAAGCTCTATCCACTGAGCCAAACCAGTTTCTGCCCACCCCCTCTTCTTTAGCTTCTTCCTCCGGCTTCGCATCCCAAAACCCAGCCCTACCACCTGCCTTTCCTGCCCAGACCCCTCACAACCCTCCGGGGGGGTCCTCACCCCCCCCACACACACACACCCCTCTTTGGATCCAACTCACAGCATCACCCCACCCCCCCCCCCCCCCCCGCTCCGCGCCCCCTCCCAACCCCCAGACCCCGCACCCCCCGGCCGGGGGCCCGCCCTGATGGACCACACGGCCCCCGCAGGTACTGCAACGCCTTCATCTTCCACCTGATCTACAAGCCCTCGCAGGGCAGCGGGGCCCGCGGGGCGCCGGGGCCCGGACCCCCAGCCCCGACCCCCGCCGCGCCCGCCGCCCCCGCCCGGAGGCGCCGCGGGGAGAAGAAGCCGGGGCGCGGGCCCCGCCGGCGGAGGTGAGGGCGGGAGGTAGCGGTCCGCGCCTCCCTCCCCCTCCACAGGCCTCCGAAAGGGACATAAAACCCGTGAGGCCCAGGGGCAGGCCGCGTGGCCGGGCGCGGAAAAGGTAAATAAAATTGCTTGTTTGAAACCCACGGAGTCAAATTGCTCATATTTGGGGCACCCATCGGGGAGGGGAGGAAAGGATTTACGGATGGCTTAATTTCCTCCAGCTTCTTTCAGTCACTCCGTGGCTGGCCCTTCTCTTACTTGAGACTCTGGCCCTCCTTGTTAATCCCAGTCTTCGTGTGTGTGTGTGTGTGTGTGTGTGTGTGTGTGTGTGTGTGTGTGTGTGAGAGAGAGAGAGAGAGAGAGAGAGAGAGAGAGAGAGAGAGAGTCATTCCCCCTGCCTCAGGGCAAAACCAAGAAGCAGAAAGCCGCTTCTCACTGGAGGGTCAGTGGGAGCTCACAACCTCCCATGGGAACACACACCCTTTGGTTTATAGTCAGTGGAAGGCCCCAGCCACTCAACTGTCCAAATGGAAACCTGGAGGCCATCCTGGACTCCACCTTCTCTCATCCCACATGACCCATCAAGAGCCAACCCCTGCTGAGTCAGACGGCTAGTGCGTCAAACCCACCAGTTTATGTCCCGCCCCACCACAAACTCAAACTCAACTCCACATTTTAGCCATTGTATTCCTTCTAAAACAGAAACGAGAACACATTGCCCCATCCACAAATCCCTTCAGTGACTTCACTCTGCTTTTGTGTGTGTGTGTAAGAAAAATTTATTTTGCCATTGCAAAAACATCTACATGAAGTATAAATTGTTTTCAATGACATTAGTAGAGAATGTGTTCTAGAAATTGAAGGTAACTGGATGTAACATCCTGGCAGCAATTGAATAGAACAGTCCCGGATGGTTAGGCTGAGGCCAACACCTAGTGAGGACGAAAGCCTTGTCTGTGGGGAATTTTGAAGGCTACCTGGAGAAATATTACACTGTGTGTAAACCAAATTGAATGGTCATAAGTGTTGTAAAGTTTCATACAGTAAAAGTTTTTTTCTACGTGCACTTCAATTTCACAGCAAGAGTGGCACAGGATGCCTAAACACAGAAGAGAGCATTCATGCAAGGTATCTCACTCCTTGATATAATAATGCACACAATTCAAAATGATTGCACAAATAATCTGAGAATCCAAGATGGCTGCACAGGTAAACACCTATCCGCAGCCGCACACAACAATTTCAATAAAATACAACTAAAATATAAAATGGACATTACCCAGAACTACAGGAAAGTCGACTGACTGGGAATTCTACATCGAGAAGCAAGGAGCAAACCAGAAGGAGGAGCGGAGGAGCTGTAAAAGCCTAAGGTACGGAGACACGCAGTGCACGTGGAGAGGACGGAGCCGGAGAGGAGGGAGGCTGAGTGCCTGGCTGGCGTTCCGTAGTGGGAAGGAGACAAAAGCTCCGACTGTGTTGGGCCCCAGTTCCGACTGCTCTGAACCCCAGTTCTAGGCCAGACCCCAGGGAGCTGGGTTGTAAGGCGGAACCCCGGGGAGCGGCAAAGGGGGTCCCGGAGGTGCGCACATTGCGTGCAGAGAAGGGATGGTTGGCTGTGCCGGGGGACTGCCCTGGCGGGAAGGAGACAAAAGCTCCGGACTGCTCTGAACGCTACCTCCAACTCAAAATGATTGCGCAATCATTGCAACTAGGGCTTTCTGCAATTACAAGGCGGTGGTTATGAAAAGCGTGGCCTCAGGTATCAACATCTTAAAAAGCAGCCACCACCTTCTTTTACGTCTGTTTCCTTACGTCTGTTTCCTTTTTGCATTTTTTTCTTCATTTTTGTTAATCAGCTTTGTTGCTGTTGCTGCTTCTTAGCAAAACTGGTAAAAACAAAGTTGTAATCATTGAACGTAGCACTCTGGCAATCAAGACGTTTAAAACCTTCAGCCTTCTGGGGTGAAGAGCTTTGGTCTGTGCGACATTGAGAACTTTGGTTCGCAAACAAGATGGTTACACATGTTTCTAGCTTGAAGACTTCCACAGCTTTCCTGATCAGGTCATCATAGGAGGTCTGACTTAGGTTCGTTTCAAAGCTAACATAAGGAAATTCTGATTCTGGAGTGATGTGAATAGTCCAATAAGTTCCATCCAATTTCATGCCATTCATCGAATACCCATAAGGCTGGAACATTGTGGCATCAATGACAGAACCTGGTATCAGGTCACGAATTCCACTCTGACGGGTGACATCCTTTGCAATAACACCATCTTTCATGTAGAACTGGTCCATAACTGCTGAGCCAAGAATTTCACTCATCAGAATTTCTCGGGTTTGATCTAGCTGACTGATTACCAGACTCTCTGGGAAATCTAAAGCATACAAGTACCAATAGTCAGAATTCATACGTCCCATGCAATATGCTGCTCCATTTGGGAAAATTGCATTAAGAAACTATTTCTGCTGAAACTGGTTTGGCTCAATGGATAGAGCATCGGCTTGGAGACTGAAGGGTCCCGGTTTCGATTCTGGTCAAGAGCATGTACCTTGGTTGCAGGCATATCCCCAGTAGGGGGTGTGCAAGAGGCAGCTGATCGATGACTCTCTCTCATTGATGTTTCTGACTCTCTATCTCTCTCCCTTCCTCTCTGTAAAATCAATAAAATAAAATATATTTTGAAAGTCACTACATTTTTGCCATTTTCAGCACCTCCCTCTCCATTGATTTCTCTCTGAAATCAATACAAATATATATATATATATATATATATATATATATATATATATTTTTTTTTTTTTTTTTTTTTTTTTTTTTTTTTTTAATAGCTAGTAGTTGACTTCAGAGTGAGATTTGCTAGATTAGCCATGGCTCACAGAAATATCTGGTGTTTTTTGTTTATTTTTTAATTGATTAGAGAGAGAGAGACATCAATGTGAGAGAGACACATCAATTGGTACCTCCTGTTTACACCCCAATTTGGGGTCAAACCTCAACCTAGGTAGGTGCCCTAACTGGGAATCAAACCCAATACCCTCCAGTGCATGCGACAATGCTCCAACCAACTGAGCCACACTGGCCAGGGCCAGAAATATATTGTTTTGATGCCTGAGGGGCCAGGTCCTAGGGAAGACTCAAGTCCCAAGCTTGAGGGTTCTTGGCTTCTCTCAGGAAAGAATTCAGGATGTGAGCCAGATAAAAAGGTAAGTGGAAAAGTAGGCAGCGAGGACAAGCAAAAAAAGCCACTCCATAAACAGAGCATCGAACTCTCCTCATGAGAGAAAGAAGAGAGACCTCAACCATCTCTGGAAGTTGAACTTACTTCTGTTAATAGTTTTGTTATTGGTTGGTGCCCTCTGCATCCCCCATTACTGGTGGAAGTGGAGGTTTTATGATTTCTCAAGGAAAGGAATTTCCTGAGACTCTTAAGAGAGGATGCTTGAGCTTTATTTTCATGGATTTAATGACCCCTGGGTTTCCAATGTCCCATTTCCCTCCATCCTGCCATGGAAGAAGTCCAGTCTTGTCTGCAGCAGGGCAAAAATAAAAACCGGTGACCAGAGTTCCTGCTCCATTTAAAAGTCCCGTCCAGTCCAGCATCCTGAGTGTGGAGTCCGCATGGCCCATGCAGACTGTTTAAGGCCACATGGCGGGTGAGTGCAGGGGGCAAATGTGGCTCAGGGAGCAAGAGAGTGCAACAGCGAACAGCAAGCAGGAGCGAGAGCGAGAGACACAGAGACAGAACTCGATGTCTAAGGATGATAACTAGGACTTAACCAATTAACCCTTCAGGATTTCTCACGCTTGCAGTGGCTTTGCCATCTTAGCCAAATGTCTTTTCCCAGGTTAGGCTGACAGAGGAGCACCTTCCCTCTGTTAACCCCAACTTCATTGCACGTGTCCATCTCCCTGTTTGTTCAATCCCTTCCCCCAGGGACTTGCAGGGAGTGGACCAGTGTTTCCCAGGGGAGAGTGAAATTGTACTTTCCTGGTGAGGCTGCCCAGAAGATCATGCTTATGAGGACATACCTGGCCTCCCCTTTGCTCTCTTCCTAATATTAATATTCATAACTGATCATGATGATAACATTAATATTAATATTCATAGCTGATTATGATGATAACAGTTTCTATGGAAAATTGCTGGTATGGGGAAATACAGAGTGGAAAAAATCATTAGTATTAACTTTAACCTTTACAAGGTATATTTTTTAATATTCTGTTTTCCCTTTATGGTATGTACTAGAGTTGGGGGGAGGAGTGGTCCCTCAGCCTGGCCTGCACCTTCTCCAATCTGGGACCCCTCGAAACTGGCAGTCAGACATCCCTCTCGCAATCCAGGACCACTGGCTCCTAACCACTCGCCTGCCTGCCTGCCTAATGCCCCAACTTCCCTCCCCTGCCAGCCTGGTTGCCCCCAACGGCCCTCCCCTACTGGCCTGGTGGCCCACAACTGCTTTCCCCTGCCAGCCTGATCGCCCCTAACTGCCTCTGCCTTGGCCCCCACCACCATGGCTTTGTCCGGAAGAAAGTCTGTCGTCTGGAAGATGGCCAGTCAACATGATCTAATTAGCATATTACCCTTTTATTAGTATAGGTAACTGGTAAGGTATGGGTGAGTAGCTGTTAATCAATCTTTGCAGGAATTTATGGTCAGCTGAGTTCCAGGTCAGGCAGCATGGAACAGGTCCCTGATTTAAATGTATGTAGCTCTCATGCCCCTCCCCTATATTAACTTAGGAAAAGAAAGAATGAAAGGGTAGGGAATGAGTAACCTTTGAATCCTGGGAGGTCACATGGTCACCACTGCTATGGAACAGCAGCTGTGCAGCAATCATTTACTGAAGGAAAAAGTTACAAATGGAATTTAGAATTGGGTCCAACCCCCAGGATTTGGTTCACTGGATGCATAAGGAAATGCAGACTAAGAAGGAAAAAATGAAAATACAATCCCTATCTATAATGGCTATCTATAATGGCTAAAATGAAATTCTTAAAAAAAAGAGTCCTGGTTTGGACTTTGATGCTAGATTAAGTTCAAATTTTGGTCATTCTAAGTAAGCGTTAACCCCTAGCCTCAAAGCTGCCCACAAAGTGAAAAATTATGCTGGGACAACAGAAAGTACCTCTAAGGCCTCTAGTCACCAAGAAGGAACTGGGGAGGGCAAAAACAAGAATATGTTGAAACCAGAGGATATCGTGTGTGAAGGCGATGCTTCATTTTGCAGCTCGGTATCAGCGGCTTCCTGCAGAACCTTTACTAACATGGATCATGAGGGTGACTAATTTAGGAGCAGCAGCTTTGGATTAAACGCTACGGGGCAGAGGAGCATGTTTGGGTTGGCACAGGACCCCCAGCTCCCTGTTACACAATCACAGATGGCTGTCCACAATCCAGACACACAGGAGGTGGTTCCTGAGAAGTAATCCTGAAGCTAACTGGGGGTCCCCGGAGAGTCACCCACCTCATTAGCACAAAGGCAGGTAGGGTTGGAAGGGGCTTATTATGAATAACAAAAGATGCTCCTTGCCCAGCCCAGCAGCTCAGTGGTTAAGCATAGTGAACCAGGAGTTGTGAACCAGTGGCTGACCCAAGAACCTGGGGAAGGGGAGGAGACGGGGAAGAGGACTGGGGGGGGGGGGGGGGGGGGGGAAAGACCCATGAACCTGGAGGTCAAGGTTCCATTCCTGTCAGAGCAAATGCCCGGATTTGGGGTTTGGGACTCCAGTAGGAGGCAGGAGGCAGGCAATCAATGATTCTTTCTCATCATTGATGTTTCCATCTCTCTCTCCCTCTCCCTTCCTCTCTAAAATCAATAAAAACCTGATTAAAAAAATAAAAAAAAAGATGCTCCTCTCACCTCTATCACTCAGGAAATTCCAAGGGTTTTACAAGTACTAGGGCCAAGATCTTGGTATAAAGATAAATATAAATAAATGTGTGTTTATCACACTATCACACAACCTCTATTTTTTCAAAGCACATCCCAGACATCAGTCATCTCACTTATATGCATCAAAAACTAACAAGGGCTTTTTAAAAATATAACCACCATGCCATTATCTTACCCAATAAAATTAATAAGTATTTAGTATAATTAATACCCAGTTCATATTCAAGTTTCTTCAATTATCTCAAAGATGCCTTTTACAGTTGTTTTGTTTCAATCAAATAAATGAAGATCCACATATGACTTTTTGTTGTTATGTCTCTTAAGTCTCTTTTATTCTGCAACAGACCAACCTCCCTTTTCCTTTTTGTGGTTTTGTTGTGGTGATTTTTTTTTTCCTCCAATGACAAAAATGTATTAAACATCGAAATGTGGGACATACAGTTTATGGTTCTGCATATAAGGAGCTTGAGAGTTGGCATCTGTCCTAACCAACCTCCTTTTTCTTTCTTTTTAATTTTCATGCCACTGATCTGGAAGAAACTTAGTCATTGGTCTTGTAGAACATTCTTCATTCTGGATCTGGCTGGTTAATTCCCGTAAACTGGTAATGAGATCTAGATGGCAAGGCCCAGAATGAGCTCATGCCACTTCCCTTCCGCCCCCTCACTGCCTCCAGCCAGATGCCTCATGGTGGAACTTCCTATCTTCTTGCTCAACTAATTCGATCTCAGCTTAAATCTCACTTCCTTAGGGAGGGATGACTTTCTTGACCCCTAGATGAGGGTAGAGTCCCTTGCCAAAACCTCGCATAGCCTTATATGTCCCCTACAGACATAAAAGGGAAGCTTAGGTCCCTGGTGGGCTAAGGGGAAACAGAGCTTTTCACCACTCCCTTGGCAAGAAAATAACCTTCCTCTAAATTCCTGCCATCTACTAAATAAAAGTATGAAAGGATCTGGTTCTCTCTGGGTGGTGGAATTACTAAGGATTTGTTTATTCATTTTGCTTAGCTGTGCTGCTCATTTCCCCCCCATGAACACACAGTATGTTTGTAAAAATGTTTAACTTACAGCTTGTCCTCTTTAATAATTCACTTACTAAACACTGATCAAATGCACATAAGGCTTTGTGTTGGACCTTAGAGATACAATGGGGGGGAAAGACAAATGGTCCCAGCCTCCATGAAACTTCCAGTCTATGGCAGGGCACAGTGACTAGGGCCTCTGGCCAAATTCAACACACACTTGTTTTCCCATGGCCTGCAAGCTAAGAAATCAAAAGAAGAAAGCTGTTTCATGAAGTGAAAGTAACATGAGATTCAGGTTGCAGCGTCCATAAATGTATATTGAAATAGACCCACAAGCATTTCTTTAAATATTACCTGTAGCTACTTTCATGACACAAGCTGCAGGGCGTGAGTACTGTGCTTGTGACAGAAAATGTATGGCTTCCAAAGCCTAAAGTTTTCTAAAAGGGAGTTGGGGAGAGGGGCAGTGGGGGAATAAGGACACATAGGTAATACCTTATTCAATAAAGAAAGAAAGAAATATATTTTCTAATAGGTTTAGGGCAAGATTTTAAAAATGCAGCTTTATGAGATTTAGTGTGGATCATAAAGTCAATGTAGTGGGCCTCAAATAGCATATATATATATATATATATATATATATATATATATATATATAAAATATAAATATTATTGATTTCAGAGAGGAAGGGAGAGGGAGAGAGAGATAGAAACATCAGTGATGAGAGAGAATCATTGATCAGCTGCTTCCTGCATGCCTCCCACTAGAGATCAAGTCTGAAACCTGGGCATGTGCCCCTGACCAGAATCAAACCCAGGATCCTTCAGTCCACAAGTCGATGCTCGAGCCACTGAGCCAAACCAGCTAGGCAGCATTCCTTTTTAAAAAAATAAAATAGAATAGAATAAAATATTAGTTGTACCACACGTAGTAAGAGTGAATATTGTTTTGTGACATATTTGTCACTTACATATACAATATATGCTTATGTGTATGTGTCTGTGCTGCATCATAATATAAAATATATTTCTGTAGGGAGCAGTTATAGGGTTAAGCCTCAGACTGACCTGCAGGCAAAGCCACAAACAAGTCCCAGCTTAGAGGGCACAGCCTTTTTAGCATATTTAAGCTTGATCTTGTGACTCCTCCCTAGACCTTTCCTGGGTAGCTAGTGGGCTGTGGGAGGTGCAGCAAGTGCTGCCAAAACAAGTGAAACTTATAAGAACATTGTAAATTACCTTGTTTACCTCTGACTATAAAATAAAGCATCAGAGTCTGGGAAGAACGCAATGAGGAGCAGGAGCTGCTGCCTGGCACCAGCAAGCTGGGCGCCAACAAGGAGCCAGGCGACAGGGCCCCTGGGGAGGAGGTGCCGCTGGCTCCTTGACCGCTGATCGCAGGCCACGGAGCGGAGGCCGGGGGCTGCTTCCTGGGCAGCGCTGACCCCGGCAACAGGCTGAAGCCGCGCAGGAGGCCGCGGAGAACAAAGGGGCACCGCAGGCCAGCCTGCTGAGCTTCCAGGATGAGGAGGAAGAAACCGAAGTTTTCAATGTGAAGAAATCAAGTTATAGCAAAAGATAGTAAAATTACTTAAGAATAAAAAGATCTTGAAAAATCGAAGATTAAGACAACTCAACTCAGCAGCCAACATTGCAACATAAATGCATTTTAAAAAAACAAAACAAAAGAGAGAGAGAGAGAATGTTGGAGCAGCAGCGGCAAGGCCCAGAGTGGCCAGGCCCAAGGCAGTGGCAGCTGGGCCCGGAGCAGCAGCAGCCAGAACCAGAACACCAGCAGCCAGGCCCAGAGCATCCAGGCCTGGGGCAGCAGCAGCCAAGCCTGGAGCGGCCAGGCCCGGAGCAGCAGCAGCCAGGCCAGGAGCATCCAGGCCCGACACGGCCGGGCCCAGAGCAGCCGGGCCGGGAGCAGCAGGGTCGGGAACAGCCAGGCCGGAGCAGCAGCATCCAGACCCGGAGCGGCAGCGGCCAGACCCGGAGCAGCTGGTTGTGGAGCAGACCAGAGCAACAGAGGCCAGCCTCGAAGCAGCTGGGCCCGGAACAGCTCGCTCCTGTCCATGCCCCAGGGCTGCTTCTCAGACATGGCTGGAAACTTTTGAGGGAACTTGAGGGTCTGCTGAATCAAGTGATGAAGGCTTTGATCTGGAAGTGTTGAGTTAGTAGAGCACTGGGGTGTTGATCTGTGAGTGCCTTGTGTGGGGTCTGGATGAGGTTGGTTGATCTATTTGGAAGTGTCTTTTGTGTGAAGTGTATCCTTGGGCATGTGGAGGTATTATTGATTTGAGAAAATACTAAGTGATTGATTTACTACCTGAAAAATTTAAAGTTCTGAAAGTTTAAGGTCTCTTGCCAAAAAGAGGTTTTAAAGCTAACACCTTAATTTTAATGGAGAAAGAGGAGGACAAGCCCTTCCCACCCAGAACAGGTAATCCAATTTCAGCCAGCAGCTATGTTTAAATAATGTGTCCATTTACATTTGAATGGCTACACCTTTTGATAGCCTAAGGGCAAGTTTACATGTAAACAAGTTTGCTTCTCAGTTCCCAGGGCATAAAAAACAAGGTTTAAAATTATTAGATTTTAAAATTTATTCTTAAAAATATAAAAGTTTATTAATTAAAAAAAACACACAAGGAAATTAAAAAACCTGATGAACAATATTAACTGTTGATTATAATAGAATCAGAGATACGGGAGGGGAGTGGACTGACAATTCTCGGGGGGGGTGGGGGGGGGGTAATGCGAGAAAAGACTGAACATAAACTGTGCACCTATGGATGAGGACAGTGGGGGGTGGGGAACGGGCAGAGGGGGTGGGGTGGGAACCTGGTGGAGGGGGGAAGAAATTAGGAACCTTTGTAATAATATGAACAATAAAGATTGATTTAAAAATAAATAAATAAAATAAAGCATCAGCTTGCAGTCTGGATCTGTTCTGTGGTCTCAGTCACATACAGAAGATCCACCCAGACCCAGCTTGTTTGCTTTGTCTGTCTTTTCTTCATCCTTGACCAGCCCTCCCCCAGGCTAGCCAACCCCTTGGCTGTGATGGCATGGCACATATTTCTTACTGTAGAATGTGGTCCAAACATCTAAAAGTCACTAACTTGGAGGGAGGCCTGGAAACACACACACACACACACACACACACACACACACACACCACACAGCAAAATATCAGAAAAAAAAGACAGTATAATGTGATTGGTGTAATGATGACAGAGTTACATGCTCTTGCACACATAGAGAAGGCACGTAAGACAGCCTTACAATGTCAACGAGGGCTTCCTTGATTCCAGCCAAGGGCACATGCCTGGGTTGTGGGCTTCATCCCCAGTGGTGGGTGTGCAGGAGGCAGCCGATTAATGATTCTCTCTCATCATTGATGTTTCTATCTGTTTCTCCCTTCCTCTCTGAAATCAATAAAAATATTTTATTTTTTAAAAGAGAAAAAATCCTGGTGAAAATCAAAATGTCAGGAGAGTCAGAGGAAGAGGAGTTAGCAAAGAGAAGGAGAAGTCCTGAGTACAGCAAGAAAACCCAGGAGTGTTGAGGAACAAAGAAAGGGTGGTTCCCTGTACTTCGCAACAAGGACACAAGAGTATTCAATAGAGTAGTTGTAGCAGATTTGACAGAGTGGATCAGTGAGAAGGAGGCAGTGATGAGGCAATGTAAAAAATACAGAGAACATTAATTAGAAATTCAAATTACCCTTAATCCCAATACACAGAGATAACCATGACCACCACTTTGGTGTGTTTACAGTCCCTTTTGTAAGACTATACATATTTTTATAGAACTTTAATCATACTGTACATAATGGTAACTAACTCATTTTTAAAATAAAGCTATGTTGCCGGGATCGGTTTGGCTCAGTGGATAGAGCGTCGGCCTGCGGACTGAAAGGTCCCGGGTTCGATTCCGGTCAAGGGCATGTACGTTGGTTGCGGGCACATCCCCAGTGGGGGGTGTGCAGGAGGCAGCTGGTCGGTGTTTCTCTCTCATCGACGTTTCTAACTCTCTATCCCTCTCAATTCCTCTCTGTGTAAAATCAATAAGATATATATTTTTTTAAATAAAATAAAAAAATAAAATAAAATAAAGCTAAGTTGAGCAAAGCTCACTCTCCCGAGTTAAAAAAATTTATGGACAAGAAGTTATCATTGAAATTAAATGGTGGCAGACAAGTCCAAGGAATATTACGGGGATTTGATCCCTTTATGAATCTTGTGATCGATGAATGTGTGGAGATGGCAACGGGTGGGCAACAGAACAATATTGGAATGGTGGTAATCCGAGGAAATAGTATCATCATGTTAGAAGCCTTGGAACGAGTATGAAGAATGGCTGTAGTTACCAGAGAAATCAATTGCTTCCACATATCCCCTCTCCACAGCACCCGTTTTCCTACAATATAGAGTCCTGTCCATTTTCACATTGAACTTTTGTTAAATAAACTTTTGTATTGATGAAAAAAATAAAAATAAAAAATAAAATAAAATAAAGCTGTGTTATGAACAGTTTTTCATGTCATTAGGCAGTCTCTCTCTCTCTCTCTTTTAAATATATTCCATTGATTCTAGAGAGAGGAAGGGCAAGTGACAGAGAGTCAGAAACATTGATGAGAGAGAAACATCAATCAGCTGCCTCCTGCACACCCCTCAATGGGATTCGCCCTTGATTGGAATTGAACCTGGGATCCTTCAGTACACAGGCCAATGCTCTATCCAGTGAGCCAAACCAGTCAGGGCTAGGCAGTCTCTTTTCATGGATGACAATATTAGTTTATGTTATGAATGTGATGTAACCTAGTGGGACATTTAGGCAGTTCCCAGTTTTTCTCAATTATAAATGAAGGAGGAAGTAGAAGTTATCCCACTTGGAACCAAACTGGGACCCAAGATAGTCTGCCTCGTAGGTGGGAATTGATTTACCTCAGATGCTTTGCATGGAGTTCTTGGAAGGAGAAAAGCAACTTGTAGGTATTGTATTTGGGTCGAAGCATGGAATGAGAAGGACAACATTGGTCTGTGTGGCAGGCTAGTCCCAACCCAGATTTACCAATACAGACAGAGACCAAAGGAGACAACAGTCCTAATGAGCACAACACCTGGATCTCAGGACACAAAATCCCTCATAAAAGGGGCTTCTCCTATTTGCTGGGAGGGTAAAAAGTGAGAGGAAAGTAAATTGGAGGCCATCATCGGGCACGTGGGGGGCCCTGAGGACTTGAAAGAACATAAAACATGGCCCTGGCACATGGATGACCGGCAGATTTGGAAGCTGTCACTTTTCTGGATCTGTTCTGTGGTCTCAGTCACATACAGAAGATCCACCTAGACCCAGCTTGTTTGCTTTGTCTGTCTTTTCTTCATCCTTGACCAGCCCTCCCCCAGGCTAGCCAACCCCAGGAGCATTACCCAGGCAAGACAAGAGCCAGCAAGCTACAGGTGATTCCCTTTAATGGCTCCAGTGCCCACATGCTAGTGAGGCCATGGGTTTTGTTTGGCTTCCAAGTGTTTAGAGATTTCCCTGTTAACTTTCTGCTACTGATTTCTAGGCTGGGTCCATTGTGGTCAGAAACACACACTGTATGATTTTAATTTTTTTAAATGTATCGAGGTTTGTTTTATAGCTCAGGATATGGTCTATTTTGGTACATGTCCCATGAGTGCTTAAAAAGAACCGATATTCGGTGTTGTTGGGTGGAGTGATCTATAAGTATGGAGTGCATCCTGTTGGTTGATGGTGTTGTTGAGTACTTCGGTATGCTTGCAATTTCCTGTCTAGTTGTTTAATCGATTGCTGAGAAGCAGGCCATGGGTTATTGATTACTTTTTAATCCTCACCCTAGGATGTTTTCCCATTGATTTTTAGAGAGAGTGGAAGAGAGAGGGAAAGTCAGAAAGGAATATTGATGTGAGAGAAATGCATCGTTTGATTGCCTCCTGCACGTGCCCTGATCAGGACCCAGGCCAGGGAGAAGCCTGCAACCGAGGTACATTCCCTTGGCTGGAATCAAACCCAGGACCCTTTGGTTTGCAGGCCAATGCTCTACCCACTGAGCCAAACTGACTAGGGCTGGTTTGAGTGTAGGCCAATTCAGATCCAGAACTCTGAAGAAGCTCTTCTGAGATTCACTCTATTGGCCTAGCATGGGAAGTACAAAGAGCAAATATGCACACATTGTCCTAAGCTGTGTATATATGTCCCTCTAATCCTCACAACAAACTTACAAGTATCATCATCATCATCATTGCTTTGCAGATGAGGAAACTGAGGTGCAAGGAGGTTGAGTAACCTAACCAAGGTCAAGTAGAGTAGCCTGGAAACAAACCCAGGCAATCTGGCTCCTGAATATGAGCTTTTGACCTCTACATGATACTGCTCCGTAAAAAATGACACAATTTCCCAGCACAGATAAGAAAGGCTTTCTGGGAAAGCCCTTTCTTCCTTGATGATTGGCCAGGCAAAGAATCAAAAACACTTCCATTAAGTTTTCTTTGAAATACATGGAAGAATTTAAGGGAGGCCCACGAAGATCGATTCATGAGCTTCTGGTAAGATCACTATTTCCCCATTCCAACACTGTTCACCTCACCACTACCCTGTGAGGTGAAATGAAATAGAATGAAAATCAAGGCTTATGAATGAATATGGTGTCACTCACCACTTGTGGCAACTAAAGACAAGAAATGTGGCAAGTCTCATTTGAGCTGTACCTTAAGTGTAAAATGCAAACTGGATTTAGAAGGCTCAGTATGGAGAAAAGAATGTAAAATGTATCACTAATCACTTTTTATATTGATTATGTGTTGAAATGATAACATTTTTAAATATTAGGTTAAAGAAATATACTCTTAAAAGGGTTGTTTTTTGTTGTTGTTGTTTTTTAAGATAAGGCTTCAGGGTCAGACAGCCTGGGCTTAAATCCAGGATGCCTACATACTAGCTTTATGACCTTGGGAAAGTTATCCAACCTCTGTGTCTGTTCCCCACCTATAAGTGGTGTCAGATAGTAACAGGGTTGTCAGGAGGATGAAGGAAATGAACAAACATAAATGCTTAGAATAGTTCTCAGCATAGTTCAATAAATGTTGTGTGTTGTTATTATTATTATTACAAACTGCTTAAGAGACCAATCTCAAAAGAGAGACTACAACTGACACTAACATCCTGCCTTTCACAAAGAAAAATCTTGCCTTACATCCCTGTTGATTGCAGGCATGTCACATGCCTACACTTGCCAGGATATTCATTGTCACCTTAACTTAGCCGTTAACAACTCTGTTTGCCCTCTCTTGGGTTCAGTCTCCTACCCCCTCCTACCCATCCCCAAAAACCTTTCACTGGACCCTCTAGATTAGAACTTAAGATCAACCAACTCCTATAATTATCAACCCTTCTTGCTCTCACAGATTGTGGCTTTACTCCAAAGTCACAGTTCCCTGGCAACCTTGGAGGAGGTATTTGGTGTGGTGTTTGTTTTGTTTTTTTTTTTGCCACATGCCCTGAGGTGAGGCAGGTGTCTGTCTGACTCCCTTTCCAAAAACTTCAGCTTCCCAACAAAATGCCAGACTCTGAAGCATATGCCAATAGACTATATGACTTATTTCCCAGAATTGAACCCACAACCTTGGCGTAGCAGAACAATGCTCTAACCAAATGAGTTACCCAGCCAGGGCTCATTATCTGTTCTTGTTGCAATCGCCTTCTATCTACCTTCCTTGAAGCCTTAAGCGTTTGGCTTGTTTATTTATCATTAATCATGATTTTATTAATGTAGACTAAGGCATCCACCTAGACAACCCATCCAACACCCCAACCTCTCAGTTCCTTGTTCTCTGCAACCTAATGCAATATTCTCTTTCATCCCACCTCAACAACATACTCCAATGGTCAAACCCTAGAGTTCTGTCATTATCAGTAACTTCACCACCACCAATCTGCCGATTTCAAGCTTCCATCTTTTCAGTCCACTATCTGGCACCCTCAGTTCAACAATCCTTATGTGCTTGGGGCTCTTTAGTCTGTTGATCAGTCCACATTTTCACTGTCCACCACCCTCTTCATGTCTTCACATTCCACCTCATTCAGTTTCGATCTGATTGGTCATTACTGTTATCATTCTTTTGCATACACCTCTAATTCTCTTGTCCTTTTCCCTCCATCTTACTTGCAAGATTGCAAGTGTGATTAAGCCAAACTCTTCAGCAATGAAACTTTCCCTGAGCTACAAAGCGTAGCTGGAGATAAACAACTGAGCTAACAAATATCACTTTGAATTTTGAAGTCACAAGTAGGCTCTTAGTACTGCCTAACAATCTATGGCCTCCCTATTCTCTCTCCTATTCTCTGAAATGATGACTACATATTCCTTCTCTCCTCAAATGGCACTTCCCCCTCCCCCACCATCCTTAGCTAGTGATCTTAAATTTTTTTAGTTGATTTTTAGAGATGGAGAGGGAGGAGAAAGGAGAGAGAGAGAAACATTGACTTGTTGTTCCACTTATTTATGCATTTATTGGTTGATACTTTTTCAGTGTGCCCTGATCAGGGATCAAACCCACAACCTTGGCATATCAGGACAATGCTCTAACCAACTGAGCTACTAGTCCAAGCTGTGATCTTAATTTTTACTTTATAGAGAAAAGAAAAGGGAAGCAACTAGAAAAGAACTGACTCATTTTCCCACCAGAGCTTCTTATGATGTCCAGTCCCTGCAAATTCCCTTTTTTCTATTTGTTTGTGGGTTTTTCATGTTGAATGTGTTCCTCAAATGTCTAGACATCTTTTCTTCCCCATTCCTATCCCCACCACTCCAACGAAAGCACCCTTGTTGAGGTAATGCCAAATCCATGGACAGTACTCACCCTCTTGGCAGCGTTTAATGGAGTTGTCACTGCCTCCTTGAAACTCTATCTTGGCCTCCAGGACATCTCACTCTCCTGGTTTTCCTCCCACCATGCCCGGGGATCCTTTTGCTGGTGCCGCCTCCTCTTAGAAGTTTTTCTTCCTCTATCCTCTGTTCTCTGATTACACTCACTTCCCTACCACTGCCCCACACACTTGTCTTTCCCAACTTCCTCGTGTTTATTAATGGCACCAACCATCCCATCGTTGGGTCCAAATCTTAGGGTTCATCCATGCATGCAAACCCTCAGCAGGTCCCAACAGCTATATCTTCAAACTGTTTGTCACTTTTCGCCATCTCTACCATTACCCAAATCTTATCACTTTCCACCATCTCTACCATTACCACATGGGTCCAGGCTACCTCTAGCCCTCACCTGGGCTGATATAAGAATCTCCTTAATGATCGCCCAACTCCCAGTCTTACCAGTCCACAATCCATTCTCCTCATAACAAAGGGTAACAGTAGAACCTAAAGCAGATCATGTCGGCCACTGTTCCAGACTCACCAGTGACTTCCCATGACATCTATGATAGCACTTCACATTCTCCCTCACTCAGTTTAAATCTGATTATTCATTACTACCGGTATTATGAACATGACCAACACGGCTTAGAGCCCTATATCACTTCTCCAGCTCTTCTGTCACTCACCAAGCTCCCACTCGACAATTCTTTGTGTGCCTACAGCAGGCCCAGTTCATTTCCTCATAGACTTCTACCAAAGTCCTTCTTTCCTGAATGTCACTGCCTCAGAGAAGCCTTCCCTAACCTCCCTAACAAAAAAGTCCCACTACCTGTTAGTCTATCTCCTTAACTTGTTGAGTTTTTCCTCATAACACTGTTCACTACCTAAAGATATATATTTATTTCTTTGTTTATTGGCTCCATCCCCAACTGACTCAACAGGATGTTGAACAATGCCCAGTATAACTCAATAAATCTCTGCTGCATGAAAGAGAGAAAAGGAGAGTGGGACAAAAGAGAGATGCAACAAGCAGATATGCAAAAAAAAATCTTGGGAAACTGGTTTTGTCTAAAGCTGGCTTAAATCTTTAGCTCTCCCCCTCTTCATATTTCATCAATCATGTTGATCACACAGCACAGCATTTACAACCACAAAAATTAAGAGTCCAAGTCCCAGCTTGACTAGTTTCAGCTGGGTGATCTTAGGCAAGTTACTTAATCTCTCTGGGCCTCATACACTCATGCAGCAGATATTTACTGAGTGCCTACTTAACAACAGGGGCACTATGCTGGGCTGATGTGAAAATTATATAAGGCAATATATGATAATTCTCTAGCAACAAGATACTTAATAATCTGGTGTTGCTGGGCTGGCATGGCTCAGTGATTGAGCATTGACCTATGAACCAAGAGGTCAGAGTTCAATTCCCGGTCAGTGAGGGGTGTGCAGGAGGCAGCCAATCAATGACTCTTCCTCTCTCTCTCATCATTGATGTTTCTATCTCTCTCTCTCTCCCTTCTTCTCTGAAATCAATAAAAAATTTTTTTTTTTTTTTTTAAAAAAGGACCTTTAAAAAAAATAATAATCATCTGGTATTATTTATGCCCAGGTTCGATTCCTGATGTCAGGTGGTAGGACAGTTGGCTGGTCGCTTAGGCTTTTATATACTATATCGATAGTTCTAATCTGGCCGTATGGTTGTAAGAAAATTTTGCTCATTATCGGTTTATGTGGCTCCCAAAATTCATAATTTGAGGTCCTAACCCCCAATATGACTATTTAGAGGGAGGTTCTTTCAATAAGTTAAAGTGAGCTCATTACAATGGGTCCTCATCCAAAATACTGATATCCTTATAAAAAGAGGAAATTTGGACACTGACATGTCAGAGGGAAGATCACATGAGGATACAGGAAGGAGAGAGCTATCTACAAGCTAAATTAACCAATCCACTGACATCCTGACTGACCTCCAACTTCTGACCCCCAGAACTCTGAGAATCAATTTCTGTTGTTAAAGTCACCTCATCTGTGGTACTTTGTCACAGCAGCCCTAGCAAACTAATACATTACCCAAATAACCCCAAGGAAAGGGGACCATGTGGCAAGCCCCCTCTCATCTTCCCAGAGCGTCTCTAATGACCCTCCCAAGAGGAACCAATAGAAGACAGAGCATTCTGTGTTCCATGCTGGGCTGCCATCTGCTGGCAGTTCTTTCTTGCCTTTTGGTGTCCCTACTGAGGATATGGTGACCGACACCGCTTAGATAACATTTCACAGGGACTAGTGCCTTTCCTCTGCTCAGGAGTCCTCCTTGCTAGCACCCCTGAAGTGAGTATACACTACATTAATAAGGAGTTAAGCAGTCTTTTATTTTTTAAGAAAAAATTGTATTGTGGCCAAGACCGGTTTGGCTGAATGGATAGAGCGTCGGCTTGGGGACTGAAGGGTCCTGGGTTCGCTTCCAGTCAAGGGCATGAACCTTGGTTGCAGGCATATCCCCAGTAGGGGGTGTGCAAGAGGCAGCTGATCGATGACTCTCTCATTGATGTTTCTAACTCTCTATCTCTCTCCCTTCTTCTCTGTACAAAATCAATAAAATATATATTTTTAAGAAAAAAATGTATTGTGTTTTTTAGAGAGAAAGGGAGAGAAAGAGAAAAACATTGATGTGAGAGCAAAACATCATGGGCTGCCTCCTGCATGACCCCTACCAGGTATCTAGCCCAAAACTCCAGCATGTGCCCTTGACCAGAAATCAAACCGGCAACCATTCAGTGCATGGGACAACGCCCAACCAACTGAGTCACACTGGCCAGGGCAGAAATTTAGCAGTCTTGACTGCAATTTTTTTTTTTTTAATATATATTTTTTACAGAGAGGAAGAGAGAGAGATAAAGAGTTAGAAACATCGATGAGAGAGAAACATCAGCTGCCTCTTGCACACCCCCTAGTAGGGATGTGCCCGCAACCACGGTACATGCCTTTGATTGGAATCAAATCTGGGACCTTTCAGTCTGCAGGCTGACGCTCTAGCCACTGAGCCAAACCAGCTAGGGCTTAACACTCAAATTTTTCATTTTTTGTTAATTAAGCTCTTTTAGAACCTTTAAAAAATTATCCTGATACATACATGAAAAGAAAACTGTAAGTAAAATGAATTGGTTAAAATATTCCAAAAGTTTCTTAGGGTCTGACTCTTCTGAATCACTTTCTGACTATTATCAGTGTCGGTGTTTTTCCACACCATACTGTCCTCTGTGCCATCAAGGGTGCTGATGATGCAGCACTCAATGTGGTCCGTGGTTTGGATTTTGGCCTTTCTACTAGGTGTGCAGGGAAATCTGCATTTCTCTAATGACATGATTGTGAGCGTCTTTTTTAAAATATATATTTTATTGATTTTTTACAGAGAGGAAGAGAGAGGGACAGAGAGCTAGAAACATCGATGAGAGAGAAACATCGATCAGCTGCCTCTTGCACACCCCCCACCAGGGATGTGCCCGCAACCAATGTCCATGCCCTTGACCGGAATCGAACCTGGGACCTTTCAGTCCACAGACCGACTCTCTATCCAAACCGGTTTTGATGTGAGCATCTTTTGAGATGCTTATTTGTCATCTTTATATCTCCTTTTTTTTTTAATTTAAATTCTTTATTGTTTCATGTATTACATACATCTCTTTTTCCCCCCATTGACCTCTCCCTGGCTGCCCTCAACCTCCAGCATCTTTATATCTTCTTTGGTGAGGTGTATATTCAGGTCTTTTGCCCAATGTTTTAATCAGGTTATTATTATTATTATTATTATTATTATTATTGTTGACTTTTAAGTGTTCTTTGTATGTTTGGGGTTTTTTCCCCTTCAAATCATTTTAATAACCTGGCAGTGACTCAAAATAGGAAAAGAAGACTCCAACTTGTTCCCTTTAAGGGGGGTGCTGCCATGATTGCTTCGCAAGAGCACGGTCAAAGGTCATGACGACACCGATTCCAAAGAGCAAGGGGGTAAGAAGGCTTCAAGACCCACAGAGTGGACAGCATGGTTTCGGAAAGTCTCAGAGGGGTGGCAAGCAGCAGGAGAGATATGACATTTAAGGAACCCTCAGATTACAGGGTGAGGTTGCTGGGTCATCAGAACCTTGAAACATTTCTTTTTTCTTTTTCTTTTTTTAATATATTTTATTGATTTTTTTTTATAGAGAGAAAGAGAGAAGGATAGAGAGTTAGAAACATCGATGAGAAACATCGATCAGCTGCCTCCTGCAGGCCCTCTACTTGGGGATGTGCCCACAACCAAGGTATTGTACATGCCCTTGACAGGAATTGAACCTGGGACCTTTCAGTCCGCAGGATGACGTTCTATCTACTGAGCCAAACCGGTTTTGGCTTGAAACATTTCTTTTCTTTTTTTTCTTTTTTTAATATATTTTTATTGATTTTTTACAGAGAGAAAGGGAGAGAGATAGAGAGCTAGAAACATCGATGAGAGAGAAACATCGACCAGCTGCCTCCTGCACACCCCCTACTGGGGATGTGCCCGCAACCAAGGTACATGCCCTTGACCGGAATCGAACCCGGGACCTTTCAGTCTGCAGACCGATGCTCTACCACTGAGCCAAACCGGTTTTGGCTTCATTCATTTTTTATTAAGATATTATATGTGTACATATCTTACCATTGCCCTCCCCCAACCCCACTCCCATACATGCCCTCACCCCCCAGAGTTTTGTGTCCATTGGTTATGCTTATATCCATGCACACAAGTCAAAATACAAAAAAACACACAAAAAAACAAGAGAATAATAAATAAATAAATCCTACCTAATAAAAGAGCGATATGCAAATTAACCATCACCCTGCTATACCCACAAGCCCTGCCCACCAGCCACACCCACCAGCCAATCAGAGTGAGTATGCAAATAACTCAACCAAGATGGCTATAGCCACAGAGAGCAGGAGGAAGGCTTGGGTTTCCCAGGCAATATAGGAAGCCAAGCTTTCTGCCTGCCCTTGCTGGTCTAAGCCTCCACTCTAGGCTACAAAGTTTCAATTATAGAAGGTAAACAAATCCAAACAGAAATAGCTGCCGGCCATGGAGCAGGCAGAAAGCTTGGCTCCGCTCCAGGCTACAAAGTTTTAATTATAGAAGGTAAATAAATTCCAGATACCAGGGCCTCCACTTGGGTCACCAGGGGGTGTGGCTGGCCTGCAAACCACCACAGGCTCCTCGCTCAAGTTGCCCCATACTGCAAGGGAACCCCCACCCTGCTCTGGGACACCCTTCAGGGCAAACCAGCTGGCCCCCACCTATGCACCAGGCCTCTATCCTATCTAATAAAAGAGTGATATGCAGACTGACCATCACTTCAACACACAATAGCTGCCCCCATGTGTCCCGACCCGAGGGGCAACAATGGGGGTACATAGGAACCACCTAAGAGAATGAAACAAACAAGGAACTCGGAAGAATGGAGGCAAGACAAGGTTCTGATCAAGCCTCGACTTTATTTTTTGAAATGGCTGTATATATACAGCAGAAACAAAGGAGGGCAGGGTAGCCTATGCAGAGGGGTCTTTGGCAGTGTATAATTGGTTTAGGCACTTAGTGACAAGGTGGTAAGGTATCTGGCAACACAGGATTGGCTAACTGCCAGGGCAGCGTAACATTCCAAGGTGTAACATTCCAAGGCTGGGCTAGCTATGGGGGAGGGTCAGGAAGGGGAAGTTGCAAAGATGCTAAGCGGCAGGTTAACCTTATCTTCTGGCCAAACCCTCAGGGCACCGCATAACTTCTGCTAGAAGGAACTTAATTCTATTTCCTTAAGACGGAGTTGCTTGTCTCAACTCTGATGGCTCCCAATACCCATGTGTCAAAGATAGCTGCCCCCATATGGACACAAGATGGCCAACCACAAGATGGCCAGCTGGGGAGGGCAGTTGGGAGGCACCAGGCCTGCAAGGGAGGGCAGTTGAAGGCTATCAACCCTGCAGGGAAGGGCAGTTAGGGCTGACCAGGCTGGCAGAGGAGGGAAGTTGGGGGCAAATAGGCTGGCAGGAGAGCAGTTAGACATCAATCAAGCTGGCATGGGAGTGGTTAGCAGGGGGTTATCAGGCTGGCAGACAGAAGCAGTTAGGAGCTTCCCTCCGCTGCCAGCAATCAGGAAGGCAGGCAGGTGAGCAGTTGGGAGCCATCAGTCTTGGATTGTGAGAGGCAGTCGGACAGCCCTCTAAGGGTCTCAGATTGGAGAGGGTACCCCCCCTCCCTCCATGCACGAATTTTGTGCACCTGGCCTCTAGTAAATAAATAAATAAATAAATAAATAAATAAATAAATAAAATAACAACTCATAAGACACGACACAGAAAGTTAATGAAAAGAGACATCCAAAAACAACAGAGAAAAAATTTAAACATTAAACAATACAACAAAAGCCAAACAAAATATCAGTTATTACAATAGCTATCTATGAATCGGAGGCAGATAGTGGGGAGAGCTTCAAAGACCTTTCCTTTTTTCAGGTATCCTCTGATTCATAAATCATGGCTCTTCTGTCTCAAAAATAGTAAAAATTTCTCTTAACATTCTGGCATTCATTTTGAGGGGTAAGTTTTCTCCATTTTTCATGTCTCTGTAGTTGTTTGGGTGGATGGCCAGGACAAGCGACAGTAGAGGCCACTGCCAGGATACCACTTTCTGTGTGACATTCTCATCCCATGCCTTCTGAAGTCCTACAGCACTTCCTGCTGCCCTGGTCTCTTCCATGGCACTACCACATGCTACTTGGGCCTTCACTCTCCTTTTTTTGCTCCCAAGGCCCATATCTGAGTCTCATGCATGCAGTTTTGAATGCCCGAAGTCTCCAGAGGAAGGCCCTGCCCACAGCATGGGCTCTGTATAGCCCTGACCAGTTTGGCTCAGTGGATAGAGAGAGCATCAGCTTGCAGACTAAGGGGTCCCAGGTTCGATTCCGGTTAAGGATATATAACTGGGTTGCAGGCTCAACCTCAAATAGGGGGAGTGTAGAAGATAGCCAATAAATGATTGTCTCTCATCATTGATATTTCTTTTATATATATATATATATATATATATATATATATATATATATTATTGATTCTTTACAGAGAGAAAGAGAGCTAGAAACATCGATGAGAGAGTAACATCAACCAGCTGCCTCTTGCACACCCCCTACTGGGGATGTGCCTGCAACCAAAGTACATGCCCTTGACCGGAATCGAACCTGGGACCTTTCAGTCTGCAGACCGAAGCTCTACCGTTGAGCCAAACTGGTTTCGGCTCATCATTGATATTTCTATCTCTCCCTACCTCTCTGAAATCAATAAAAATTATTAATATAGGGAGCAACCAAGATGACAGCATAGGTAAACACCTAAATTGCTGCCTCACACAACAATTTCGAAACTACAACTAAAAGACAAAAACGGACATCATCCAGAACCATAAGAAGGCTGGCTGAATGGAAATTCTAAACTAAAAGGAAAGAGAAAATCACAGAAGGAAAGAGGAGCTGCAGGAGGCAGAGGTACTGAGACACGTGCGTGGAAAGGACTGGCAACTGAGTGCACGGTTGACTTTCTCAAGTGGGAGGGAGACAAAAACTCCCGACTACACTGAACTCCAGTTCTGGGCGAGACTCTAAGGACCCAGACTCATACTGGGTGAAATAGGACTGTTAGGAAAGAGAAAAGGACACTGAGACTCAGAGGAACTACAGAAGGCAGAGGTACCAAGGCACATGCGCAGAGAGGACGGGCAACTGAGTACATGGCCGGCTTTCTCAAGTGGGAGGGAGACAAAATATCTGGACTTCTCTGAACTCCAGTTCCGGGTGAGATTCTGGGGACCCAGACTCATACAGGGAAAAACTGGACTGTTTGGCAGAGGGCTGAACTCGAAAGTGGCTTTCTCTCAAAGGTGCTTGCAGCAATTACCATGGGACACTGAGACACAGGGGCCTATTAGGGCAGGGTTGATGAAGAACCAATGCTGTCTGCTCCACCCTGAGACTCTGCCCCCCATCCAAGCTGAGCACAGAGGCTTTTGCAAGTCTTGCCTCATAAGGGTGTCTCCAGAACAGAAGTTCTCCCAGTGTACACAAAGCTGATCCTCACAGCTAATTGGCCTGGAGGTCAGTTTCTCCCAGTTGATACCAACAACAATCAAGGCTTAACTACAACAAGACTGTGCACATAGCCCACAAAGGGATGCACCAAGAGTGTCCACCTCAGGTAACTGGTGAGGCTGAGCCACTGGGCTCTATAGGACACCTAGCACACAAAGCCACTCTATCAACTCAGGGAAGCAACCAAAATGTGGAGACAAAGAAACTGATCACAAACAAACAAAATGGAGGAAAGCAAATGACTGGATATAGAGCTCAAAACCATGGTTATAAGGTTTTTCAAGAATTTTCTAGAAAAGGCTGATAAATTTAGCAAGACCCTCAAGGATATGAAAAAGAACCAACTAGAAATTAAACATACACTGACTAAAATAAAAAAAATATTATACAAAGACCCAACAGCAAACTAGAGGAATGCAAGAATCAAGTCAAAGATTTGAAATACAAAGAAGCAAAAACCACTCAACTGGAAAAGCAAAAAGAAAAAGAATCCAAAAATTTGAAGATAGTGTAAGAAGCCTCTGGGACAACTTCAAGCATACCAACATCAAAATAATGGGGGTGCCAGAAAAAGAGAGAGCGCAAGATACTGAAAACCTATTTGAAGAAATAATGACTGAAAACTTCCCCCACCTGGTGAAAGAAATAGACTTATAAGTCCTGGAAGCGCACAGAACTCCAAACAAGAAGAATCCAAAGAGGACCACACCAAGACACATCATAATTAAAATGCCAAGGGCAAAAGACAAAGAGAGAATCTTGAAAGCAGCAAGAGAAAAACAGTTACCTACAAGGGAGCACCCATACGACTGTCAGCTGATTTCTCAACAGAAACTATGCAGGCCAGAAGGGAGTGGCAAGAAATATTCAAAGTGATGAACAGCAAGAACCTACAATCAAGATTACTCTACCCAGCAAAGTTATCATTGAGAATTGAAAGGCAGATAAAGAGCTTCTCAGATATGAAAAAGCTAAAGGAGTTCATCACCACCAAACCAGTATTATATGAAATGCTAAAAGGTATTCTTTAAGAAGAGGAAGAAGAAGAAAAAGGTAAAGATAAAAATTATGAACAACAGCCGAAGCCGGTTTGGCTCAGTGGTAGAGCGTCAGCCTGCGGACTGAAGGGTCCCAGGTTCGATTCCGGTCAAGGGCATGTACCTGAGTTGCGGGCACATCCCCGATGGGGGGTGTGCAGGAGGCAGCTGGTCGATGTTTCTCTCTCACCGACGTTTCTAGCTCTCTATCCCTCTCTCTTCCTCTCTGTAAAAAATCAATAAAATATATTTTAAAAAAAAATTATGAACAACAAATACATATCTACAACAAGTGAATCTAAAAATCAAGTGAATCTAAAAATCAAGTGAATTAAAAATCTGATGAACAGAATAAACTGATGAATATAATAGAATCAGGGGCATAGAAAGTGAGTGGACTGACAATTCTCGGGGGGGGGGGGGAGGGGGGCGGGGTGCCGAAATACACCTATGGATGAGGACAATGGGGGTGGTAAGGGCAGAGGGTGGGGTGGGAACTAGGTGGAGAGGAGCTATGGGGGGAAAAAGAGGAACAATTGTAATAGTCTGAACAATAAAGATTTATTAAATTAAAAAATTATGAATATATAATTAAAGACTCTTTGTAGTAGTCGGCAGAAATACAATTCAAACTGCTACATGTAATCAAAACTTTCCAAGGGATGATGGGGCTTTCGGCCTAGCTGTATCTGAATGTTCAAAGATAGAATCAACAGACTTAGTGTCTTTCCATCCTTTGAATGTTCTTTCCTTTGCACTGAGTTCATTTCTAATACCCAATGGGTCACCAGCAATTTCAGCTCCCCAACAAAAACAGAACTTCTTGGACCTCAGATAGCCAACAACAACAAAAACAGGAAATAATTCTCAGGGGACTGGCGTGGATCCCATGGCCATCGCTGAGTCTAACACTGAGGCCGGGGATGGAATCGTCTAACCACTCAGCCTTCCACTGAGAGCCCAACAGGAAGAGGATTTGGTAAACAAATATGGAGAAGAAATGAAAGAGCAACAAATGTCCACCACTCTCTTCTTAGTTTCTTTCCAGAAGGAAACCTCCCTGCAGGACTGATGGGAATGATGAGGCCACCATACAGCTGCTGGGTATATCCTAGTTTACAAGGTACTGCTTACGTGGTCTCATTTAATCCTTACAGCCAGTCTGCTAGCCAAGTGCCACTACACAGATAAGGCAACTAAGGTTTAGGTGAGTTAAGGGGCTCGACTACATCAGAAGGCAGGTAAGCAGCCGACAGAGGGGCTGAGGAGAGGTGCCTGCAGGAGAAAGAGGAAGAAAACACTGACCCCAGGCAACTTCCTCTGTGTGTCAAGCTCCCCCACAGTCTCCACCACTTCCTCCCCTTCACCTCACGGACAGCAGTTCACCCCACCCCCCACCCCCACCTCTGCCTCCTCTTTGCTCCTGTCTCCCCACTTCTCTCCCTTATCATTGATCTTGCCTGCCTAGTTTCTGCCACACCTCTTTGCTGACCTTTGCTCCCTGCTCCAGGCTTGTTTTCCTCCCCTCTGGCCTGCGGGCTCACTTTCACTCACACTCACCGCCGTCCAGCCACGGCACCATGTGCACGGGAAAGTGTGCCCGCTTCGTGGGGCTCTCCCTCATCACCCTCTCCCTTGTCTGCATCGTGGCCAACGTCCTCCTGCTGGTGCCGAATGGGAAGACCACTTGGACCAACATCGATAACCTCAGCGTGGAAGTCTGGTTAATGTCCGGCATCTTCGGAGGGGGCCTGCTGGTGAGAAGGCTATCGAGGCAGGGGGCTGGGTGTCCCTCTAAGCCGGGTTCTGAACAGGAGGGGGAGGGAGAAGGAGGGAGGGAAACAGGCAGGTGCCTGGGAGGGATGGCAGTGGCACGGTGAGACCTGGAGCCCTCCGAATCAGGTCCCAAACACTGAGCACTGGGTAGAGTGCTGGAGGAGCCCCCGGGTCCTGAGCTGGATGGAAGGCTGAGGGGAACCAGAAGGAAAGGAGCCTCACGGCTCTAAGCAGCTTCCCTTCTGGGAAGAGGGAGTACGTCCTACCTGCCCCTCCTCATCCCACCGCGGGGCAGATGCTGGAGGCCACGAAGGTGGAGGCCGAGGGAGCAGCTGGTTGTGTGGGAGTTTATCAGGGCAAGATAATAATGGGTGGGGGTGGGGTGGGGTAGGGATGGGGTGCTTTGATAAAGTCTGGAGCCAGGAAGCAGTGTCATGGGTTAGTCATTCTATTTCTCATCTTGGTCTCATCCTCCCCAGTCTCCTTGTCTCTTCACTATCACCCCCATTTCTTTTTTTTAAACGGGAATTTTTTTTTAAAGTATATTTTATTGATTTTTTTAATTTTTTTTTTTTTCAGAGAGGAAGGGAGAGGGATAGAGAGTTAGAAACATCAATCAGCTGCCTCCTGCACACCCCCTACTGGGGATGTACCCGCAACCAAGGTACATGCCCTTGACCGAAATCGAACCTGGTACCCTTGAGTCCCTAGGCCTACGCTCTATCCACTGAGCCAAACCAGTGAGGGTCTCACCCCACATTTCTGAATGCCCCCTCTGTGCTCAGAGCTAAGGATAAACTCAAATCTAGGTCAGGGTGATGAAGAAGGTGCCCCCACATCTTCCCAGAGACTAGAATCTGTCAGGAAAAGTGGGAAACTGGGAGACACAGATTCCCTGGACTTCCTACCTCCCACCCTGCAACTCCCTCCCCATTTAGAGGAACTTTGGAAGATCAAGCTAGTTTAATATCTTCGTGGGATGAAGACAAAAGACCTACCCAGCACAGTTCCATACTTCTCAGGATAGCTGACTGATAAAATCCTCTGGGAGACGTCTCCCCTTTATCTCTTTCCTAGGTCCTCCTCTTCTCCTTTATCCACCCATCTCCTCTTACCCCCTGGGGTCTTTGCTCCTACTCCCCATCCCACATGGATTCATGGCTCTTGGACTCTATCCCTCTGACCTCAGCGCTCCCTTAGATGTCACCTCAGATTGCCAACGCATCATGCTCTTCTCCAGCTTAATCCATCCCAACTTCCTCACAATCTAACCAGCCTGTGTCAGGGGAGATCCCTGAGGATGCTCTCTCAGCGTGTTCATTCCCAGCTGTCTTCCTCCCACCTCCATGCCCGGAGCCACTCTTGAGAAGGCTTTTTCAAGTCTATTCACCTGGTCAGTGCTACGCCATGAGGACACAGGCGAGTTCCCTGCTCTCCCTGAAGCTGGCATTCCCACTGGGGAGACACACGGTATCACAGAAGCAAGAATGTAAGCCTCATTACATCAGGTACATTACACTACCCTGGCTGCCGTGTGCCAGGTGCCTAGACCAGTGCCGTGCACTTAGGGGGCACTTGAAAAAAAAGTAAATAGCCAACACCGGTTTGGCTCAGTGGATAGAGCATCGGCCTGCGGACTGAAGGGTCCCAGGTTCGATTCCGGTCAAGGGCATGTACCTTGGTTGCGGGCACATCCCCAGTAGGGGGTGTGCAAGAGGCAGCTGGTCAATGATTCTCTCCCATCAACGTCCATCAACGTTTCTAACTCTCTATCCCTCTCTCTTCCTCTCTGTGAAAAATCAATAAAATATATTTTAAAAAATAAAAATAATAAATAAATAAAATGGGAAGACATAATTAAAAAAAAAAAGTAAATAAGAGCAAGATGATTTCAGATGGGAGTAGGTATTATCAAGAAAACAAAGCAGGGTGCTGTCAATAGAGAATTCGTAGAGTAAGATCAAGGGGCAATTATAGTGTTTTCAAGGAAGGCCTCAAGGAGGTGATGTCTGAACGAAGACACACACCCTCCCCACAAGAAAGAATCAGCCTGGCAGACAGAGTGACTGACAGTACAAAGCCCCAGGCAGGAACAGGCTCCCATACCTGAGGACCGGATAGGTGGCCAGAGCAGCTGAGGTTAAATGAGATGAGATCTTGGGTAGGCAGAGACCAGAGCAAACATATATACTCCTGGAACCCACAGGAGAAATCTGAATTTTACTCCAAGTACAACAGAAAATGACGGAAGGACATGTTACTTTTTATTTTTGAACTTTTAAAAAATATATATATTTTATTGATTTTTTACAGAGAGGAAAGGAGAGGGATAGAGAGTTAGAAACATCAATGAGAGAGAAACACCAATCAGCTGCCTCCTGCACACCTCCTACTGAGGATGTGCCCGAAACCAAGGTACATGCCCTTGACCGGAATAGAAACCTGGGACCCTTCAGTCTGCTTTATCCACTGAGTCAAACCGGCTAGGGTTATTTTTGAACTTTAAATATATATATTAGTGATTTTTTTATAGAGAGGAAGAGAGAGGGATAGAGAGCTAGAAACATCAATGAGAGAGAATCATTGATTAGCTGCCTCCTGCACACCCCCTACTGGGGATGTGCCTGCAACCAAGGTACATGCCCTTGACCAGAATCAAACGTGGGACCTTTCAGTCTGCAAGCCGAAGCTCTATGCACTGAGCCAAACCGATTTCAGCAAAACTGTACTAGTATTCAGTGCAACTAGATATTACCAAAGAGTTTTCTGAAGCTCTTATACTAAGTCCATTTCCATTAGCAAAGTATTAGCGTTCTAGTTGCTCCATACCCTATTGGGCTTAAGAAGATGCCTCTAGCCTGGCTGATATAGCTCAGTTGATTGGGTGTCGTCCAGTGCACCAGGAGGCTGACGGTTCAATTTCCCCATCAAGGGCATGTGCTTGGGTTTTGGGCTCAATCTCCGCTAGGGAGCATGCAGGAGGCAGCCAATCGATGTCGCACTTTCAAATCAATGTTTCTCCCCTTTTCCCTTCTGCACACTCCACTTTCTAAAAAAAATAATAATAATAAATCAGTAAACTATACTTTTAAAATTTATAAATAAACTATTCTTTTAAAGAAAATCCCCCTTGCAGCTATGTGGAGAATGGAGAGTGGGAGTCAATAGTGGAAGCAGGAAGTCCAGATGGAGGGATGAAGGTCACTGCAGTTGCTCAGGAGAGATGATAGTGGCTTGAACTAGGCCAGTGGCCATGGAGATGGAGAAAAGTAAGCAGATTAGAGCAATACACTCAGCATTTCCTCCTGTGTTTACAATTACTCATCTCTTCTCATTAAGATGTGTAGAGAATGAGACAGAGAAACTCAGATAATAAAAATAAACACTTTGCTGAGACCGGTTTGGCTCAATGGATAGAGCGTCGGCTTGGGGATTGAAGGGACCCGGGTTCGATTCCGGTCAGGGGCATGTGCCTTGGTTGCGGGCATATCCCCAGTGGGGGGTGTGCAGGAGGCAGCTGATCGATGACTCTCTCTCATTGATGTTTCTAGTTCTCTATCTCTCTCCCTTCCTCTCTGTACAAAATCAATAAAATATATTTAAAAAAATAATAAATAAATAAATAAATAAATAAATAAACACTTTGACTGAAAAAGTAAGAATATCAAATAAATAGGTCATTCAAAACTGGTAAACCCAGCCGAAACCGGTTTGGCTCAGTGGATAGAGCATTGGCCTGCGGACTGAAAGGTCCCAGGTTCGATTCCGGTCAAGGGCATGTACCTTGGTTGCGGGCACCTCCTCAGTAGGAGGTGTGCAGGAGGCAACTGATCGATGTCTCTCTCTCATCGATGTTTGTAACTCTCTATCTCTCTCCCTTCCTCTCTGTAAAATATTAATAAAATATATTTATAAAAAAAAAACAAACAAAACTGGTAAACCCAAAGGCAATTCTAGATGTCTGGATCCAGGAGCTTCCCAGTAAGTGACCTAACCAGAGAGGCGAAGCCAGAGGGCCAAAACTGGCCCTAGCGTCCTGGCCAGTGTGTCTCAGTGGTTAGAGCTTCGGCCCATGCACCAAAGAGTCAAGGTCTCTATTCCCAGTGAAGGGCACGTACTTGGGTTGCAGTTCGATCCCTGGCTCTGGTCAGGGTGTATGTGGGAAGCAACCAATTGATGCATCTCTCTCACATTGATGTCTCTCTCCCTCTCCTTCTTTCCCTTCCACTCTCTAAATATCAGGTGAAGATTTAAAAAAAAAAAAAAAAAAAAAGTGGCCCTTGACCTACCATAAACATAGAGGGGAGAGTGTCTGGGGAAGTTGATTCAACTCTGCAGGTGTTTCTGTGAGGTTGCAGTAGGTCTCATAACAGGACTATAACTCTCAGCCCCTCCCCTGGGGAAGAAGAAAATGCTGCTTTGTGTGTGATGTAGGCCAGACAAGGTTCACAGGGAGGCAGAGATCAAGACAGCTGTGGGATTCCAGAGAAGAGAGACAGGCAAAGAACCTGGCATGGTGCACAAAGATAAGGCTGGAGCCAAATCAAGGATCCTGGAATACCTTTTCTGCGTTGAGTTTTGATGAGCCTCTCTTTGAGGATGTGATCATACAAGACTAATAAAACTTTAAAAATTAATTAAAAAAAAAAAAACACTTTAGCTTAATGATAGCATGTAGGATGGGGTAGGGTGTGGCTTGGAGCAAGAGATAGGGAATCTTACCCTGACTGGTTTGGCTCAGTGGATAGAGCGTCAACCTGCAGACTGAAGGATCCCAGGTCAAGGGCATGTACCTTGGTTTCGGTCACATCCCCAATAGGGAGTGTGCAAGAGGCAGCTGATCCATGTTTTTAACTCTATCCCTCTCCCTGCCTCTCTGTAAAAAAATCAATAAAATATATTTTTAAAAATCAATGAAAAGTATTTTTTTAAAAAGAGATAAGGAATCTAGTAGGCAGGCTGAAAGTATCATCTTCATGGGAGATGATTAGGGATTTTCGTTGAAGAAAAAGAAAGAACTGACAGAATCAAAAGCTGTTGAAGGGCTGAGACTGGTTTGGCTCAATGGATAGAGTGTCAGCTTGGGGACTGAAGGGTCCCGGGTTCGATTCCGGTCAAGGGCACGTACGTTGGCTGCGGGCACATTCCCAGTAGGGGCTGTGCAAGAGGCAGCTGATCGATGACTCTCTCTCATCGATGTTCCTAACTCTCTATCCCTCTCTCTTCCTCTCTGTAAAAAAAAATCAATAAAATATATATATATTTTTTAAAATCATGAGATCAGCCTGTGAGGTAGGTATTGAAGACCCATTTTACAGAGGACAAAACAGGGGCCTGTGAGATGAATCAATTCGTGGAGTGTGCAGTGCATTGGGGTTAGCAGTAAACCCAGGCCTCCTGGCTCCCATTCAAGTGGGCACCGAACATGTGTCAAGATGTATTGGGAATATATTATCAGGCGTTACCCTCAATCTGGACACATAAATTATGATAAATGAAGGTGGAACCTGAGAGTGCCCCAGGAGAAGTACAGATAAGGCCTTCCTGCAGTCCAAACGGCTGACTGAGGACGTCGCAGGCAGGTTCCAGGAGGAGGAAAGCACTGATGCCACTAAGGCCTTGAGGACCTGGAGGGGACCGGCTATCACACGCCCTTTGTTCCATAGGTACTGTGTCCGGGAATCGCAGCCGTCCGGGCAGGGGGCAAGGGCTGTTGCGGTGCAGGCTGCTGTGGGAATCGCTGCAGGGTAAGATCCAGATTCAGAGGGGACCCAGGACGGGTCTCTGAACAGGTCTAGGAAGAGCCAACCTAAAGCCACGCCCCCTCTTCCTAGCTGCACCACCGGCTCTGCAGTCCCAGGATCCACCTCTTCCCCGCCCTACACAAACCCCATTACCCCCATGCGCACCCCACTCCACCCCCCACCCCCCACCCCCGGCCAAATCTTAGACCTCAATGAGCCTTGACCGGAGGGGACTACAACCCCCATGAACCTCTGCAGCTGATGGCTCTTAGGGTTAACCTAACTCCTAGCCTTGGGGCTTGAAGGAAAATGTATGGGGGGAGCGGGGAGGAGTTAGGCAGGGCAATCTCACCTCTCCTTCCACTCGCTCCACGTCCAGATGCTGCGCTCGGTCTTCTGCTCGGCGTTAGGATTGCTTGGAGCCATCTATTGCCTCTCAGCATCCGGAACCGGGCTCCGAAAGGGACCCATATGTTTGAAGGACAACGCTTGGGGATACCATTTCAAAGACACCGAGTAAGGCTTGGCCGGTTGTTGCGCCCTCACTACCCCATCCTGCGCCTCTCTGCTGTGGAGAGCGCTTCCTCCTCGGTGGGGTCTAATCAGGCCTTTGCAAAGCCCCCTGGGCACGTGCTCAGGGCCGGGAGCCAGGGAACCGGGGAGCCGGGAGCGGGCTCTCCGCGGGGACCTCAGTCTCTCACGTGTCCTTGTCGGACCCACAGAGGCTCCTACCTGCTCAACAGCACCGAGTGGGACGCGATGTGCCAGCAGCCGCCGCACGCGATCCTCTGGCACGTGACGCTCTTCTCGCTGATGGTGGCCGCCTCGTGCCTGGAGGTCGTGCTGTGTGGGGTGCAGGTGGTGAACGCGGCCATCGGGGTCCTCTGCGGCGACTGCAGGAAGAAGGTGGGTCCGCGTGCCCCGAGCAAGTTTAGAGGGACCCTCCTTGCTCCCAGGCTGGGCTGCGTTCTTACGTCCTCTTCCCCGCAGGGCACCCCGCAATGAGGCTCCACTGACCACGCTGCTCGCCGCCGCCGGACGCCCACCCGACCCACCCACCCCGCCTGGAAATAAACCGCTTTGAGCTCTCTTGCGCCTCTCAGATTGTGCCCTGTGTGAGGAGTTGTCCGACCAAAGCTTGTGGCTCTCCTGTCTGGGGCCCATGCACTCAGCTTATTTTCTTTTTCTTTTCTTTTCTTTTCTTTTTTTTTTTTTTTATTGATTATGGTATCATATAATTGTCCTCATCCCCTCATTCCCATCCCAAACCCCTCCCCACATATGCCCCCACCCCCCTGTTGTCCATGGCCACTGGCTAGGCCCATATGCACGCACACAAGTCCTTTGGTTGATCTCTCGCCCTTATCCCCAACCTCCCCTACTTTCCCTCTGAGGTTTGAGAGTCTGATCGCTGTTTCTCTTTCTCTGGGTCTGTTTTTGTTCATCAGTCTATGTTGTTCATCATTTCCTCTAGATGTGTGAGATCATGTGATCCAAGAAATACCCTTGTAAGAACCTAAACTGCGATAAGCCATAATGGTTATGCTGAGAGGCAAATGAATCAGTCTGTAGACCCCGCTTATTTTCTTAGCAAATAGTGATATTTTTAAGCACGAGTTTACATTGTTTATTTATTTATCATTGTTAATTGATTTTAGAGAGAGGAAGGGGAAGAGAAAGAGAAAGATTGGTGCCAAAAAGAAACATCACCAACTGGTTGCCTCAAACCAAGATGCATCTGCCGTCTGGGTGTGTGCCCCAACCTGGAAGGAACCATCTCTTAGCGCACCTGTCAGGCTCCTACCAACTGAGCCAGGCGGGCCAGGGCAGCACACAGTTACTGAGCTATTAGTGTGCACCCGAAGTACCGCCGTTAACAAGGCAGGCAAGTTCTGCGCTCTCGATTTAGCATTCCAGGGTGGAAAGTTGGCAGTTTCTAAAAGAAGCAAAAGATCAGCTCACGATAAGCACTTTTACAGAACTCCTTGAGAACTGGCCAATGTGGCTCAGTTGGCTGGAGCGTAGTCCTGTACACCCAAAGGTTGCCTGTTGATTTGATTCTGGGTCAGGGCACATACATAGGTTTTGGGCTCAATCCTAGTGGGGACTTATACTAGAGGCAGGTAACCAACCTATCTCTCTCTCTCTCTCTCTCTCTCTCTCTGTCTCTCTCTCTCTCCCCCTCCTTCCCTCCCCCTCCCCTTCTCTAAAATCAGTAAAAAATATATATATATATATATCCTCTGGTAAAGATTAAAAAATAACAACACGTTGACAATGGGATACCTATACACCCTGAGAAAGTGAAATTGGAGCTGAAATCTGCTTATGGGCTAACCGCCTAACAGCTGAGGGATTTCAGGCAGAGAGAACATCGAGAGCAAAGACCCAAAATAGGAATCAGTATACGGAAAAGCCACCGCTGGCGTTTGGGGGGAAGGGAGGCAGGGGACAACTAAGGAAAAGACACATTCACCAATCAAGCTCTAGAAAATGAAGCCTGAAGGTGTGGGAGCATGTCACCTCCTAGTTCAGTAGAAGTTTCTGGATCTGAGATCACTGGTGGCTCAGAAAGGAAATAACCTGGGCGTTTAGTGGGCGTGATGTGTGTGCAGACGCCTTCAGGAAGCCAGGCGCTTCCTTCCCTTGTACACAAAATTGTACTTAAGTGCCTTTTTTTCTGGACTATAAGTAAAGTGACCAGACATCCCGCTTTTGGCAGGACAGTCCCAATTTCTAACAATTTGTTCCGCGTCCCGTGGCGTTTTTGAAAAGTCTTGATTTTTGGAAAGATTCTTTTAAATCTTTTTGAATTTTTTTAAAAATATATTTATTGATTTTTTACAGAGAGGAGGAGAGCCGAAACCGGTTTGGCTCAATGGATAGATCATCGGCTTGGGGACTGAAGGGCCCCAGGTTCGATTCCGGTCAGGGACATGTAACTTGGTTGCGGGCATATCCCCAGTAGGGGGTGTGCAAGAGGCAGCTGATCGATGATTCTCATTGATGTTTCTAGCTCTCTATCTCTCTCCCTTCCTCTCTGTACAAAATCAATAAAATATATTTTTTTTAAAAAAGAGAGAGAGAGAAAGGAGAGAGGGATAGAGCTAGAAATGTTGATGAGAGAAACATCGATCAGCTGCCTCTTGCACACCCTCTACCGGGGACGTGCCCACAACCAATATACATGCCCTTGACCGGAATCAAGATGTGCCCACAACCAATGTACATGCCCTTGACCGGAATCGAACCTGGGACCCTTCAGTCCGCAGACCGACGCTCTACCACTGAGCCAAACCGGTTTGGGACGTCTGGTCACCTTACTATAAGTCCGGAACTTTGAGTAGCCAGCCATGGACCCCTGAGCCAAACCTGAGCTTTACCCCGGCCCATGCTAGGCTAGGAGACAGGGAGATGCAGGTTCCTGTGCCTAAGACAAATGACACCAAAGCCAGGGCGGGGAAGCTTTAATGCGGAATGTGGGACAGCCGAGGTGGGGCCAGGAGAGGGCCCACGGGGATCAGCTGCTGCAGCAGAAAAAGCGCACGTCGTTAAGGGCGGTGTCGTCCAGGAGGCCTCTAGACGCCTGGACCTTGGTCTGCGCACCACAGATGCCTTTGGGACACGCCTCACTCCACTTCCCAAAGTCTCCCCAGGCCAGGCCAGGCCCCTCCAGCTCCGTGCCGTCGGAGCAGCGGAAGCGCACGTTGTTCGCGCCCGTGTTGTCCCCCAGGGTCTTGGGTGCCTCCACTCGGAGTGAGAAAGCCACGAGGAAGCCGCCGCGGGGACACCACTGCGGCTCGCTCCACGCGCCCCACCTGCGAGGGAAGGGAAGACTCGCTGACTGTGGGGGCGCCCTTCACCCACCTCCAGCCCGACCCAGCCCCGGGGGCACTTCCCAAGCCCCAGGCATCCGCCGAGGTGCAGAGGGGAGGTCTAAAGTGTGGCAGCTGAGGAGTTCCCAGCCGGCTGGGAGGGTGTGTGTGTAACAGAGGATAAGGGCCACACCCCACCCTAGGGGGTCACAGGCTCCGGCCCCTCACCTTCCAGACTCGGACTCCACTGTGCGCCCACGGGAGCAGTGCAGCCGAATCCCGTTCATGGCCGTGTCGTCTCCAGAAATGCCTTGTGGGGCCTCCACCTGGCGCGAGAAGAGGGGTAAAGATGAGTCAGACTACCAGTCACTATTTTATTTTATTTTTTACAAATAAACGTTGAATGCATTCTTTTTCGTTTTTATTACTGGAATTGGTTGGCATCTTTTATTAAAAAAAAAAAAGCCACACATATTTGTATGGATTTCAGAGAGAAACGGAGAGAGAGACAGAAACATCAATGATGAAAGAGAATCATTGATCGGCTGCCTCTTGCACGCCCTCTACTGGGGATGGAGCCCGCAACCCCAACAGGTGCCCTTGGACCGGAGGAATCTAACGGGGACCCTTCAGACCGCAGGCTAAAGCTCTATCCACTGCGCCAAACCTTTGAGACCCAGATCTGAGCCCTCACCTTGATGGAGAACCCGATGGTGAAAAGTCCGTCGGGACACATCTCGGGCCAGGCCCAGTCGCCCCAGGGACCCCCGTTGGTCACCCCGATGGTGTAGCGGCTGGAACCAACCGCGCGGGCATGCCAGCAGCACGCCGCCCACAGCAGCAGCAGCAGCCTGGCTCCCGCGCCCCGCTCCATGCTGCAGCTCTGTGAGCCAGGGCCTCGTAAGCAGGTTTATACCACCTCTGCTTAGGGGGATCCGATTACGGAAGCAACACCAAAAAGTAATCGGATCCCAGAACCCCACAGACCTGCTTTGCTGCTCCGGGGAGAACAGTGCTCCCAGCACCAGAGGAGGAGGGGGATCAGGAGCAGACAAGTTGGAATCACCACCATCTACTGAACTTTTTTAAAAATATATATATTTTATTGATTTTGTACAGAGAGGAAGCGAGAGAGATAGAGAGTTATAAACATCGATGAGAGAGAGTCATCGATCAGCTGCCTCTTGCACACCCCCTACTGGGGATATGCCCGCAACCAAGGTACATGCTCTTGACCAGAATCGAACCCGGGTCCCTTCAGTCCCCAAGCCGACGCTCTATCCATTGAGCCAAACCGGTTTCGGCTGAACTTTTTTTTTTTTTTTTTAACAATTCTTTTTAAAAAATATATATTTTATTGATTTTTTTTTACATAGGGGAAGAGAGAGGGATAGAGAGTTAGAAACATCAATGAGAGAGAATCATCCATCAGCTGCCTCCAGCACACCCCCCACTGGGGATGTGCCCTTGGATCGAACCCAGGGACCTTTCAATCCGCAGGCCGAGGCTCTATCCACTGAGCCAAACCGGTTTCGGCTCTACTGCACTTTTACTGCAGGCCAGGAACTGTGGTTAGCGTCTAGCAGGCATGTTCTATTTAACCCTCACAATTTTAGAAGGTGGGAATAAGCCTTCCTAGTACCGTATGTAGATTAGGGAACTGGGGCTTAGAAATGGCAAGCAACTTGCCTGAGGTCACCGTCAGCCAAGCTGAGAAACACTTCACCCCTGGGAAGTGGGAAGCCCAAGGCTAGGGATGGAAGTGAAGGCTCCTGAGTCCCAGGGGACAGGATTGGTCAGCAGCAAATGCCAGGACCTCCACGACTCAAGGGAGCATCAGAGTGAGAGCTTGGGCAAGAACCCATGAACTGTGGGAGCTAGGAGGAGGCTTTGTAGAGATCGGGGTCCTCACTTCTTGAGAATCTGGGATACTCTCCCTCACCCTAAGAAGAAAGTATACACAGAGACAGGGACAATTCTAAGAAGTTTATGGACTGCAGGCTAAGAACAGGAGATGTTGTTTATTTGATTGCATCCCGTATCCTTTCTCTGAATGTACCCCCTCCAAGGCCACTAGGTGGACTCCTAATTTGCAAAAATCAAAACCAAGTCCCTCACCCCAAAAAAACATGCAAATTTGTCATCTGGGTACTACCCTTGATTTGCCTGCCCTTAATACACATTTCTTTGTTTATTAACATACTAGAGGCCCAGTGCACGAAATTCGTGTGCCGTTAGGGTCCGTAGTGGCTGCTGGCTGGTGGCGGCTGGGTGTCTCCCTCCCTTCCCCTGCCTGGCCCTGTCAACTGACTGAACTCCCTACGAACTCCCAGTTGAGGGGACAATTTGCATACTACACCTTAATGATATAGGATACGTGTGTCGCAATAATGTACTTTGGCCCAGGTAATATTCTAAATTCTGCAAATAGAGCTGCAACCAAGTAAAACAAGATTCCTCAGAGCTCACATTCCAGTGGAGGAAACAGATTATAAAGTCTCCCGTGGACCTTGAGCTCTATGAAGGCTCAGTTTATTTGTCTTCTTGAAGCCTAATCAGGGCCTGGCATGTGGAAGTACTTAATAAAGGCTTGTTTGATAAATAATAGAGAACCAACCTGGAGTTGGGACAAGGACTGGGTAGGAGCTGGTGAGGGCATGGTGGATAAAGCCCAAAGTAAACAATCAGGAAGTCAAGCATCTAGATCCAGACCAGGTCCCGTGGGGATAGACTAGAGAACTTAGAAGTGGGTGTCCTGTGCTTGAACTTTATAGGTAAGATTTATGGAGCAATTGTGGTCAGCTTTCCCATTCACAGTGTTTACACGTACATTATCATTTAATCCTGGCAAAGTACCTATTATTATCCTCAATTTGCAGTGGAAGGAATCCAAGCCCAGAGTTATCTTAGGACCCACGTGATTGCTCAGTGTGGGAGCTGGTTCTGACCCTTCCGGATACCCAGGCTGCCTCTTCCTACAACCTGATCCTAGAAGGAAGGGAAATACAGAGACCTGTCACGGCCACGGAACTTCCCAAATCCTCTTAATCTGGTTTCTCACTCCTGAGGTGCTGCCCTCTGGGGCAAAGGACAGGGTAAGGGGCCTTCGGTTAATGATTAAACCTTGCATCTCAGTGCACCGCGGGCTTCTCTTCCTTCTCGGAGGCGGAGGGATAAGGACTGGGTGGGAGCCGGCGAGGGGTGGTGGTCCCGGCAGCATCCATGGGGGTCGTGCCGCTTCCACAGGTCTCCAGGCGCTGGCTCCGCTATACAATTGCTCTTGCCATTTTCGCGCTGCTGCTTTTGTATCTCTATCACCGGAGCCTGCGTGAGTGGCCTCTTCCCCCACCTCCTCTGGCAGGGACCCAGGAAACCAGGTCCAGGGCACCTAAGGCCCCTCTTGGAGTCCTCACCGCCCCGCCTTGTCTCTCCCCAGGCGGCCTCTCGGGCTGCGGATCCGGGGCCCAGCCCTGCGTTTCGGAGGGACCCCCACCTTCTCAGGTACGCTTGGGGCAAAGCTGGGACCGGGAGCCCCAAGTAGGACCCTGAACCGGGGGAAGGTGGAGCCCAGGCTGGCTGACTCCCTGCCGAAAAGCGGGTCTTCCTTCCCGTACCCCCTCCCCCTGACAGAAGCGAAGCGCACAGCAGGAGGGACACCGGCTAGACCTTAGGAGTGACTTCCTCAGAGCCCCACTGGGCTGCTTGGCGAAGGATGCCTAACAGGCTAGGGGTTCTGCTCCCGCCCCTCCTCCTCCTCCCCATATCTACTCCCCCCAGATCCTGCAACAGTGGGGAGCCCCGGAGGCCCCGGAGCCAGGAGAGCCTCCGTGCCTGGGCCCCCGGGGGATGCTGGGCCGCCTGGTGAGGCCGTTCCGCGCCAGCCTGAGCCTGGACGGGGATGTGGAGCTGTCGCAGTACCTGGTCGGATGGAGGGAGCTGATCAAGTGAGTGGCCTACCTCCCCTAAACCCAGTCCCCGCCCTCGGTGGCTCCATCGCCCTCTCTCTAACCAGCCCGCTCTCCCCACCACCAAACCACACAGATTCCTAACTCCCTTCGGCTCCATCTTCACCTTCGCCACCAGCGAGGCCTTCACCAAAGTGACCGCCCTGGAAGCTCGCGTGCACGGCCCGGAGGCCGCGCACTACAAGTCGCTGGTGACCATGGCCGCGTGGGAGCGGCGGGCGGGGCGGCTGGAGAGGCCCGGGGCCGCCCCCCCGGACTCGGCCAGGTCCTCGGGCTCCCGGACGGCGCTGCTGCTGCACCGCGCGCTGCGCTGGTCGCAGCTCTGCCTCCGGCGGGTGGCCACCGGGGCGCACCGCGGCCCGAGCGCCGGCGAGCAGTGCAGCGACGCCTACAGCGCCGTCCTGGGCCCGCACCACCCCTGGCTGGTGCGCCAGGCCGCCCGCCTCGCCTTCCTCTCCTTCCCGGGCCGCGGCCGCCTGCTGGAGCTGGCCTGCCCACGGACCACGGAGGCGGAGGCGCGCGCCGCGTTGGCTCGCGCGGCGGCCACCCTGGAGGAGGTCTACAACCGGACGCAGGGTTTGCTGGCCGAGCGCGGCCTGCTGCAGCTGGCCTAAGGGACCAGCTGGGGCAGAGCGCGCCCTGGGGCGGGATCCGCGCAGCACTTGGCTCGGGGTCCAGGCCCCTGGAGCTCGGCTGCCTGGGCGGGGCGCCTGATGTCCCGCCTCTTCGGTGAGGTCACTCCCGTGCAGGCGCGCCCCGGGTTGGGTGGGATTTTTTTTTTTATCTCCTCCTCGTCGCTATCTCAGCCACTCCTAGGGCCGGCCTTGTCAACTGCATGCCGAGTCTCCAGCCCCCATAAAGCCAGATATTTCTCAAATGCCCGCATGTGCAACACGTCCGTCTGGGATCCAATCGCCTCCTCCCAGGACTTCACCTCCTGTGTTCCTTGTCTCTATGAAGAAACGGCACCCTTTCCTGTCAACCTCCTAAGCCTAAAACCTCACGCCAGGCAGAAGCTCAGCGCAATATACATCTTTATTAAATGGCGTTGGCTGCTCCCACAATGAGAGTGAACATTTCATACGCTGATAACTCCAACCAGTTTACCCTAGATGCCAGAATCCTAACTATACACCTCCTTATTCGACATCTCCGTTTGGATTCCAACTACACATAGCAAACTTAGATGCCTAAAACTATGCTAATTCCCTCTCCTCCCAAAGTACCCTCTTTTAGCCTTTGCTATCTCAGTAAATGACAATTCCATTTTTCCAGGCCCTTAAACCAAAAACCTTGTAGTCATCCTGACTCTCTGTTTCTTGTTCTCTGTCCCCACATTCAATTTGTCAGAACCTGACTACTTTCCACTTTCTTCACTGCTTGTCAAGCCAATTTTATTACCTCTATTGTTGCAATTGTCTCCTAATTGTCTCTCTGTTCCATACTATATCTCCCTATAAAATATGTTCAATAGAGCAGCCAAAATGATTATTTAAAATGTAGTTCACATCATGTCACTTCCCTGCTCAAAACCTTCCAATAGCTTCCTATTGCACTCCAACTAAAAAACTTAATTTAGTCCTAGTTGGTTTGGCTCAGTGGACAGGGCGTCAGTCTGCAGACTGAAGGGTCCCAGATTTGATTTAGGTCAAGAGCACATGCCCAGGTTACCGGCTCGACCTCCGGTAGGGGGTGTGCAAGAATCGGCTGATCAATGATTCTCTCTCATCATTGGCGTTTCTTTCTCTCCCTTTCCCTTCCTCTCTGAAATCGGTAAAAATATATTTTAAAAAAATTAATTTAATCAGGAAATTTTCTGTATCATGTTTTCAGTTTTGAGAATGATAAAAAGCTTTGTAAACACCCTACCTGATTTGAATCTGCATTAGCCAATTTGACCTCAATATTCACTGGACATGTCAGGTTTTTTTTTGTTTGTTTGTTTTTTTAAATATATATTTTATTGATTTTGTACAGAGAGGAAGAGAGAGAGATAGAGAGCTAGAAACGTCGATGAGAGAGAAACATCAACCAGCTGCCTCTTGCACACCCCCCACCGGGGATGTGCCCGCAACCAAGGTACATGCCCTTGACCGGAATCGAACCTGGGACCTTTCAGTCCCCAGACCAATGCTCTACCACTGAGCCAAACCGGTTTTGGCTGGACATGTCAGTTTTGATCCTGTCTCAGAACCTTTGCACTTGCTCTCCCCTCTGTCCATACTGTTTTCCCCCAAATAGACCAATGTCTTCCCTCTTTACTTCCTTCAGATCTTTATTCAAATGTCTCCTCAGTGAGATCTTCCTGATTATTCTAAAATGCCAAAACACACACACTTCCCAACTTCCTTGCTTTATTTTTATTCTTACTCAATTGGCTCTTTAACATACTATATATTGTAACTATTTTTTGTTGTCCCCCTCAATGTATATAAGCTCCATGGGGCTAGAAATTTCTGTCTATTTTGTCCCCTGAAGTACCTTCAGTGCCTCACACAGTGCCTGGCACCTAGTAAACACAATGGTTTCTTGTTGAATGAATGTATGAGCACTAAAAATATAATAGTTCAGGTGGCTGGAGCCAAGAGAGTCGAAAAGAAAAGGAGGGGGTTCCACAACAATGTGAATGTACTTGATATCACTAGATTGTACACCAAAAATGGTTAAAATGCTATCTTTTATGTTGTTATTTATATTTTACTACAATAAAAAAAATTTTACAGTAGCCTGGCTGGTGTGGCTCAGTGGTTGAGTGTTGACCTATGAACCAGGAGGTCATGGCTCAATTCTGGGCGCATGCCTGGGTTTCAGGCTTGATTTTCAATGATTCTCTCTCATCACTGATGTTTCTATCTCTCCCTCTCCTTTCCTCTCTCTGAAATTAATAAAAACACATTTTTAAAAGTATATAAAAAAAGAATTGACCATAAATGCATAGATAAGAGAACAAATTGATCATCTCTCTCTCCCTACTGCCTCCCACTCTCCCTTCCTCTCTCTCTCAAATCAATAAATAAAAATTAAAAGAAAAAAAGTAATTTGAAAATATTAAGAGAATTAACAAAACTTTAGCTAGACTGCAGAAACCAGTTTGGCTCAGTGGTAGAGCATCGGTCTGTGGACTGAAAGGTCCCAGGTTCGATTCCGGTCAAGGGCATGTACGTTGGTTGCGGGCACATCCCCGGTGGGGGGTGTGCAGGAGGTGGCTGGTCGATGTTTCTCTCTCATCGACGTTTCTGGCTCTCTATCTTTCTCCCTTCCTCTCTGTAGAAAATCAATAAAATATTTATATTTTTAAAAACTTTAGCTAGACTGACAAATAAAAAAAGAGGGAAGACAAATTATTAAAATCAATAATGAAAGAGAACATTACTACAAATTTTACAGAAATAAAAGGGATTATAAGGGAATACTATAAATCATTGTAGACTAATAAATTAGATAACCTAACAGAAATGGACAAATTCATAGAAAGACATAAAGTACCAAAATGGACTGAAAAGTAAATAGAGCCCTAGCCAGTTTGACTCAGTGGGTAGGGTGTCAGCCTTCGGATTGAAGGGACCCAGGTTCTATTCTGGTCAAGGGCACATGCCTGGATTGTGGACTTGATCCCCAGTAGGGGGCATGCTGGAGGCAGCTGATAAATGATTCTCTCTCATCATTGATATTTCTCTCTCTCCCTCTTCCTTTCTATCTGAAATCAATAAAAAACTAATAAAGAGTGAGAATGTATTAATAAAAAAGTAAATAGAAACTCTGACTAGTCCTATAACAAAGAGATTGAATTAGTAATAAAAATTTCCTACAGCTCTAGCTGGGTTGGCTCAGTGGATAGAGCGTTGACCTGCAGACTGAAGGGTCCCAGGTTCGTTTCTGGCCAAGGGCACATGCCCTGGTTGCGGGCTCGATCCCCAGGGTGGGATATGCAGGAGGCAGCTAGTCAATGATTCTCTCTTATCATTGATGTTTCTATCTCTCCCTCTCCTTTCCTCTCTGAAAACAATAAAGAAATATATATATTTTTAAAGTGAAAAGATAACCCATAGAATGGGAGAAAATATTGTATTAGCAGATCATGTATCTGATATAGGACTAGCATCTACAATATCAAAAACACTCTTACAAACTCAACAAAAGATAACCCAATTTTAGCCCTGACCGGTTTGGCTTACTGGATAGAACATTGGCCTGCAGACTCAAGGATCCAGGGTCCGATTCTGGTCAAGGGCACATACCTTGGTTGTGGGCACATTCCCAGTGGGGAGTGTGCAGGAGGCAGCTGATTGATGTTTCTCTCTCATCGATGTTTCTAACTCTCTATCCCTTTCTCTTCCTCTCTGTAAAAAAAATCAATAAAATATAGTATTTTAAAAAAAGATAACCCAATTTTAAAATGGGCAAAGGAATTCTTCAATAGACATTCCTCCAAAGAAGATAAATAAACAGACAATTAGTATATGAAAATAGGCTCAACATCACTAATCATTAGGGAAATACAAAAACAACACCACCCCACAAGATACCAATTCACACCATCTAGGATGGCTAAAGTAAAAACACACAATAACAATTACTGAGGATGTAGAGAAATTGGAACCCTGTTATGTGGCTAGTGGGGATGTAAAATGGGACAAGCTGCCATAACCGGTTTAGCTCAGTGGATAAAGCCTCGGCCTGCGGACTGAAGGGTCCCAGGTTTAAATCCAGTCAGGGGCAGGTACTTTGGCTGCCGGCACATCACCAATGGAGGGATGTGCAGGGGGTAGCTGATTGATGTTTCTCTCTCATCTATGTTTCTAACTCTCACTCTCCCTTCCTCTCTGTAAAAAAAAATCAAATAAAAAAATGGGACAGCTATTGTGAAAAATAATTGTCAGTTCCTCAGAATGTTAAACAGTTAGCAATTCCACGCCTGGTTCTGTATATACTGCTAGGTATATACATACCTAAAAGAAATGAAAACATAGTGTGCTGTCTGGAAGTCAGAGGCTCAAGTCTGTCTTGAAGACTTTTTGAATTGCAGTTCCAATCAGATATTATCAGTACTGCACAATCCAATAGGAAGTATAGCCTTGCAGACTGTTTTTTGTGTTTTGTTTTGTTGTTGTTTTTTTTTGGGGGGGGGTGAGAGGAGTATTTTTGTTTGCTTACTTTGCCACGCTGCCATCAAGCATTCACTGTCGCAAAAAAAAAAAAAAAAAAAAAGCCCTTACACATTTCCCTTCTGCCGTCAACCGCGGCCCCGCTGCGCTCCCAGAAGGCCTCAGAGCACGACAGAAGGGAGTGACAGAGCGCTTTACGACAGTTGCTTTGCGGCAGCACCAGAGGAGAAAGATGGCGGCCACCTTAGTAGCGAGAGGAGCGGGTCCCGCACCCGCCTGGGGGCCGGAGGCCATTACCCCCGACTGGGAAAACCGGGAAGTCTCCACAGGGGTGAGGAGGGACTCGGGGTTCAGGGGGTGCGCGCGAGTCTCAGTGCGATGGGAGGACAGGCCTGAGAGCGCTGGGAGAACTGGGGGGCGGGGGTGGGAGGTGGGCTGGGATGTGCCGTAGGCCGAGGGAGAGGTATCCCGAGGATGCGTTATGGTAGGATGTGGAAGGCAGGCAGAAGTGTGGAATTCTGGAATCTTGCTCGACACAGGCTTATGGCTGGGATGAGCCTGGGGGAGGGGAGGGAGGATTTGAGGATTGGAATCCTGGTATTTTGCGGGTTGTTGAGGCCCCTCTGAGATTTGACAACGGGCTCCTAGTACTCTAGGGGCTGGATAGAGGGATCATTGTTTTCTTGTGCTGGAGAACGTGAATAGGCCCAGACTCATCCCTTTCTCTTTTTTCCCAGACCACTATCATGGCCGTTCAGTTCGACGGGGGCGTGGTTCTGGGGGCCGATTCCCGAACAACCACTGGGTAAGCTCTTCCTATCTTTCCCTTCCTTCCATGCCTGCCAGCCCATCCTTACCCTCCACAGACAGCTGTGGGAGGGAGGATTCTCCCCTCCCTGGAGATAAGGATTTGTTCCAGCTTCTACAACTCACCCGTAGATGAAATTCTTGTAGAAGTCTCTTCTCCAGACTGCTTCAGTTTGGATGAGAATAGGAACTAGAGGAAGTCCTATTCCTGAGGCCAGAAGGAGTAGATAATGGGAGGGAGGTGGGAGACCAGTAGGGTCCTTTCCCTCACTCTCCTGTCATTCTGCAGGTCCTACATTGCCAATCGAGTGACTGACAAGCTAACCCCCATTCATGATCGAATCTTCTGCTGCCGCTCCGGCTCTGCAGCGGATACCCAGGCTGTAGCTGATGCTGTTACCTATCAGCTTGGTTTCCACAGGTGCTTGTAGGCCGGGAAGAAACAAGTATATGAAGGGACCTGGGAGGGTCTTGACTTCTAGGTCCTGATGATGCCTTCCCTTTGACTTCTAGCATTGAGCTGAATGAGCCTCCTCTGGTACACACTGCAGCCAGCCTCTTTAAGGAAATGTGTTACCGATACCGGGAAGACCTGATGGCAGGAATCATCGTTGCAGGCTGGGACTCCCAAGAAGGAGGGCAGGTCAGATACTCCCCACCCCTGGAATCTTGGGGCCATGACTTTGATCTTCTCCCCACCCCAGCCATTTTCTGTTTCCAACCTCTACCTCACTATTAACTCTTTCTAGATCAATTCCACAATGGACAGGTGAATGCACATGTGTTGTGAGGAGGGTACAACTGATGACTCTTTTCCTCCCTCCACCTGGCAGGTGTACTCGGTGCCCATGGGGGGGATGATGGTAAGACAATCCTTTGCCATTGGAGGTTCTGGAAGCTCCTATATTTATGGCTATGTCGATGCTACCTACCGGGAAGGTATGACCAAGGAAGAGTGTCTGCAATTCACTGCCAATGGTGAGAATTTGGGTTTCTGGGCCTATGAGCTTTAACCCCCATACCCAAGCCAGTCCAATTTTCATCATTCCTTGCAGTGTTCCCAGCATCCAACTCTGACCCCCAACTTTTTTTTTTTTAATCCACAGCTCTCGCTTTGGCCATGGAGAGGGATGGCTCCAGTGGTGGGGTGATCCGTCTGGCATCCATATCAGAATCAGGGGTAGAGCGGCAGGTACTCTTGGGAGACCAGATCCCCAAATTCTCCATTGCCACTTTACCACCTCCCTGAATCCTGGGATTCTAGGATACAATAAGAGACATCCCCTGCTGACCCAAAATTCAATAAACAGTTTGTCAAAGAGTCTGTGTGCTTTGGGGTTCTTTTTTTTTTACTTCAGTCCAAACTTGTCTGGTCCACTACAGTTTGTACAGACCACTGCCCTAGCTCTGGGGCCATTGGAGTGGAGACTTTACAGGAGTGGTTTTCAAACTCTTCAGGCCACTTTCCCCCCACATTTCCTTTCCTCTAGTACAGTGTTTCCCAAAGTGGTACGCGTACCCCCAGGGGGACGGGAAGAGTTTGGTGGGGGTACGCGTTGCACCGGAGTTTGTTGGGGATATGCACTGCACCGTGCTTAGCTGCGCCTAATTCTACGTTCTCATGAGTACGAGGGGTACTCAACGTTACGAAAATTATAGAATGTGCACATATGTCAAAAGTTCGGGAAACATTGCTAGTAGGTCCAGGTCCTTGTGACACCAGACTAGTTTATGTGGAACTACCACATAATAGAAATGGTCCTATTCCCATCCCTGTTCAAGTCCGAGGTAGAACTCAGTATTCTGACGGAGACAGGTCTCCTCCCCTTAGCCTGCCTCCTGCCTGTCATCATGGGAGGCTACTGGCTCTAAGGCCAGAAGGACTCCAGGTCTCCTCTGACTCAGGCTCATGGTCCCCTCTTTCCAAACGCACCTCTGTCACCTCATCTTGTCAGAAGCTCCAGTTGCAAACACCTTTCTCATAAAGGTGTTTGCAACTGGAGCTTCAGATGGACATTGGGTGGGAGAGGGCAGCCACAGAGAGTGCGGTGGGCCAGTTCTGGAAGCCACCATTCCCATGGGGAGTGTAGTGATAAGTCAGCCTTCAGCCCCTGAGATGGGAGGCAGAGACTGGACTCTGACCCTTCCATTGCTGTCTCCACTCAAGCCAGGGCCCTAAGTAAATGAAGTGGTGTTCACCAAGAGTGACCAGCATTCTTTTTTTAAAAATATATATTTTGTTGATTTTTTACAGAGAGGAAGAGAGGGGGATAGAGAGAAACATCGATGAGAGAGAATCATCGATCAGCTGCCTCTTGCACACCCCCTACTGGGGATGTGCCTGCAACCAAGGTATATGCCCTTGACCGGAATTGAACCTGGGACCTTTCAGACCGCAGGCCACCACTCTGTCCACTGAGCCAAACTGGTTTCAGTGTGACCAGCATTCTTAATCCTGCCCCAATCTTTTCTCCCCACTATGGGTCAGGGAACTGTATAAGCTACATTTGAAAACTTTGCTCTAGAATATAATCCTGCCCTGTAGAGGGATAGTATCTGATGAAGTGAAAAAGAGCAGAAAAGGACCTCTGTCCTCAAACTTGCGTACATCAAACTTAAAATAATCAATAGAGCACTTCTGATTTTCCTGCAAAACCTGTTCTGGTCCTCCCTGCCTTAGGGCATCTTTGATTCAATCTTTCCCTTTTACTCCACATTCAGTCTAACAGTAAGTCCTAAAACTCTCCAAAAGTACGTCTGGAATCCGTCTACTTCTCACTGCACTGGCTTGAGCCAAGCCACCTTCATCTTTTTAAAAATATATATATTTTATTGATTTTGTACAGAGAGGAAGGGAGAGAGAGAATTAGAAACATCGATGAGAGAGAGTCATCCATCAGCTGCCTCTTTGCACACCCCCTACTGGGGATATGCCCGCAACCAAGGTACATGTCCTTGACCGGAATCGAACCCAGGACCTTTCAGTCCCCAAGCTGAAGCTCTATCCATTGAGCCAAGCCGGTTTCGGCACACCTTCATCTCTTGCCTGGAGGATGGCAACACCCTCTCCTACATGGCCTTACCGCTTCCATACTTGTCTTCTCCAATCTTTTCCACATACAGCAACCAAAGAGATCATTCAATGTAAGTGAAATCACATTGTTTCCCTGCTTACCATTCTTCAGTGGCTTACCATTCCATCTAGAATACGATCTTAACATCTTACCATGGCCTACAAGACTCAGCAGTCCCCCTCAATCTTGCCACTCCAGTCACTGGCTTTTCCCCCTAGAACCTAAGAGGTTTTACACTTAATAGTTCCTGATGGTTTTTGTTGTTGTGGTTGTTGTTGGTTTGCCTGGGACTACTCTTTGCTGATTTAAAAATATATATATATTATTTTTTTAGAGCAGTTTTAGGTCCACAACAAAATTGATCAGAAAATAGAGATTTACCGTACACCTTCCTGCCTCTGACATGCATAGAATCTCCCACTATCGGCATCCTGCACTGAGTGGTACACTTTTTAGATGATGAGCTTACATTGACACATCATTCATGTCTCAGCTCTGAATGGCACCTTATCAGGCCTTTCCTAACCACCTGCAATTTAAGAAACAGCATCCCCCTCACACTTTCATATTACCCTGTTTAATTTTCTTCATAGCAGCAGTTATTGCTATCTCATCATGTTTCCTTGTTTACTTATTGTCTACCTCCTCTGGTAGAAAGTAAGGACAGTGAGAAGAGAGAATTCTTTCTGCTTGCTCACTGACTTATCCTCAGTGCCTCGTAGAGAGTGGACATCTGATAGACACTGAATGAACATGTCAGCCCTATCTGCTGTCCTGCCTAGCCCCCAACCTCTCCAAATGCTCTCTCCACACTCAACTCTGCAGTTTGATTTCAGCAAACTTCTAGCTAGCCACATCAGGGCTCTTCATTAGATCAGCTACATCAGGTTCATTAATCCTATGTCCCCACTCCCACCCAATTCTGCACTTCCCACCTCAGCCCCCTAACCAGGTCTCCTCATCTACTCTTCCACCCCAACATACGTGCACATACACAGAACACTTGGCAACTCTGAATATGTTTAATGAGAAGATCATGGGGGAGCCAGAAACTGGAATCACTGAGAAGGGGAGTGGGGGAAGAGGAAGGTTGCCAAGGCTTCCTAGAAGTTCAGCCCCTGGTTGTCCCCTTCAAATGGTAGAGTCATTGGCTGATGCTCTGTCGTGCAGCTGGTGGCGGAAGGAGAGTCGGGCTTTCCTGCTGAAGTAGGCACTAGACCCTAGGGAAGGCATCCCTCCCTCAGCCATGATGGGGGCTGTCACTGGGCTGGGATCTGGATCTGGAGGGGCAGCTGGATCCAGACCTAAACGAGAGATTGAAAGAAGAAGGGAATTGTGAGTCTGGGTCCTCCTTTACCCCCACACCACCAGCCTCTGAGGTGGAAGGCCAGGGAAGACCTCTGAGGGTCCTGGGTGAAGGAGAGAGGAGTCCTTAAGAGAGCAGGCCTGTGCAGTTGCAAAGGACCCCACACTCAGAAGGGCACCCATGCTGGGTGTACTGCTCTGCTCTCATCATCTTGAAATTCTTAATCATTTTTTAATATAGGGCCCCCCTTCTGCATTTTGCATAGGGCCCTGCAAAGTATCTAGCCAGCTCTGTGAAGTCAAAGACCCACCTCCCATCCAGGGAAACAAACTAGCCTTTTCCCTTCCCCGGGTTAAGCACTTCCCTTTCTCCCAGTGCCAGTTTATATCTTCCTAATGCCCCCCTTTTCCCTCAGTCTCCCCATACCTGCTCCTCTTTCCGTCCCTCGCTGTCTCCGGCACACACACCATGGGAAACACCCTGCCCCCTTGAGACCCATCTCAACAATGGAGGAGACCAGGGTGTTGGGAATGGCCAGGAGGGCCCCAGGAGAAGGGGTGTGGTTTCCAAGCCCCACTGTGGGCAAAACTACCACTTAGCCTCAGACCGCCTGGTGATTAGAGGCGCCAGGAGATAGAAGGGGGAGAAGAGGGTGGAAGGAAGGGGTGGAGGGATACCCCACTCAAAACACCTGTCCTTTTTGTGCCCTCTTAATTTGGGGGCTCTCTGGAACCAGCAGCAGGAGACTGAGACGGGTGGCATGGCAGAGACACGCAGAGGGGCTGGGGCACACAGGTGCAGTGAAAAGTCACTACAGCTATGCTGGACCTCTGGGTGCCAGCCTGTACACTGCTGGGGACTCATTTGTATTTTCAAGTGAGAATTCCCAAGATGTAAAAATTTAAAGAATAGTTCTTTAAAAAAAAAATTTTTTTTTAGAACAGGAAACTTGACCAGTCAGGGAAATATATTTTTTAAAAATATATATTTTATTGATTTTCCACAGAGAGGAGGGGAGAGAGAGAGAGAGCTAGAAACATCAATGAGAGAGAAACATTGACCAGCTGCCTCCTGCACACCTACCACCGGGGATGTGCCTGCAACCAATGTACATGCCCTTGACCGGAATTGAACCTGGGACCCTTCAGTCTGCAGATCAACGCTCTCTCCAAATGAGCCAAACCGGTTTCAGCCAGTCAGGAAACTATTATGTTCTCATTAAATGATACAGTAGCTCTTGTCCCCTTTTATGAAGATAATTAGTTGTAATTGATTAATTAGGCTGTGCCAGGTAGATCCTAGGGACTTGCACGTGTTATCTTATTTCTATTCTGTCAGTGTTCCTTTGAGGCAAGTGTTATTACTATCTGATGTAGAGGTGATGAATCGGGGCCGCTAAGAGACTAGGTAACGTGCCCAGGGCACACAGGCAGTTACCAGCAGGGCGGGAACTACCCCCACTCCCATCAGTCTGACTCCGGAGTCCACTCTGCTTGCCACCACACAGCCTCCCAAGCATGTCCCTGGCAGGCTTTGATGCCCTCAGGCAGGCAGGGAAGGTGCCCAGAGCCTGGGCTGGGAGCCTCAGGTCCACCTAGACAAGGATTCTAAATGCCCTTTAGTAAAGCTGCACTAGATTATTCCCTAAGGTGAGAAGGGTTGGGAGGCACTGCTGACTCTATTGCCTGACTTAGACAGAAATCTGTTTTTTGTTTTTAAATTAACTTTATTTATTGAAGTAAAAATTTACACATAATTTAATACATATCCCAGTGTACAGTTCTATGAGTTTTGACAAGTATATACACCCATGTAATCACACCAATCAAGATCCAGGACATTTGTATCCCAGAGTTCCCTTACATGTCTCTTCACAGTCAGTCTTTTCCCCACCCCTGCCACAGGCAACCACTGATCTGACTTCCAGCACTGCAGATTGGCTTGGCCTCTTTCAGAACTTTATATAAATGGCAGCATATAGTATTACTCTTTCGTGTCTGACTTCTCTCAGCATAATGGTTTTGAAATTCACTCATGTTTCATGCATTAACAGTTTATTTATTTTTTGTATCAGTGGCTTTATTAGGAGATGATTCACACATCATGAAATTCACCCTTTTTAACCTTTTGTCCAACATCTTAGCAAGGCTGCAGGGGTAGCAGCTGCTCTATGAGCTTCCCTAGGCTGCCAAAGAGGACAAGAAGAAGAAAAATGCCAGAAAGTCAGCCAAGAAAGACAAAGACCCAGTGAACAAATCTGGGGGCAAGGCCAAAAAGAAGTGACCCAAAGAGAAAGTTTGGGACAAGCTCAATAGCCTAGCTTCATTTGACAAAGCAACGTATGACAAACTCTGTAAGGAAGTTTCCAACAATAAGCTTATAACCTTGACGGTTGTCAGGACAGCCCTAGGAGCTCCTTAGGAAAGGACTTACTAAATTAGTTCCCAAGCACAGAGCTCAAGTCATGTAGAAACACGAAGGGTGGGGACGCCCCAGCTGCTGGTGAAGATGCATGAACAACAGGTCCCACCAGCTGTACATTTTGAAAAATAAAACTTTATTAAATTAAAAATCACCCTTTTGCCGAAACCGGTTTGGCTCAGTGGTAGAGCATTGGACTGGGGACTGAAAGGTCCTGGGTTTGATTCTGGTCAAGGGCATGAACCTTGGTTGCGGGCACATCCCCAGTAGGGGGTATGCAAGAGGCAGCTGATCGATGAGTCTCTCTCATTGATGTCTCTAACTCTCTATCTCTCTCCCTTCCTCTCTGTACAAAACCAAAAAATATATATATTTTATTGATTTATTTTATTGATTGAGCCAAACCGGTTTCGGCAATATAATATATATTTTTAAAAATCACCCTTTTAAAGTGTACAATCCAGTGGTTTTAGTGTAGTCACAACCAATTTTCATACCCTCAAAAGAAACTGTACTTATTAGCAGTCACTCCCCTATCCTACCCCCAGCTATGGGCAACCCACTTATCTACTTTCTATGGGTTTATTATTCTGGACATTTCATGCAAAAGAAATCACACAAAATGTGGTTCTTTTGTGTCTGGTTTACTTCACTTAGCATGTTTCAAGGTTCATCCATGTTGTAGCGTACCAGGACACCATTCTTTTTTATGGCTGGATAAAATCCTACTGTAGTTGATGGACATTTGGGTTGTTTCTAGTTTTGGGTTATTTGAGTAATACTACCATGTACATTCATATACAAGTTTTTGTGTGGACATGTTTTCAGTTCCCTTGGGTATATATCTAGGAGTGGCATTGCTAGGCCATATGATAACTCTATGCTTCACAGTTTGAGGAACTTTTCCAAGGTGACTGCACTATTTTATATTTTATTCTCTTTTATTGCTAAATAATATAGTCTATATACTACCAATTAATCAAAATAAAAATTGTGCTCTTTAAAAAGCACTATTATTTTATTTAAAATTTTTAGACTGATTAAAATATATATATATATATATTACTGATTTTTTACAGAGAGGAAGAGAGAGGGATAGAGAGTTAGAAACATCGATGAGAGTCATCGATCAGCTGCCTCTTGCACACCCTGCAAAAGGTGCGCGCAACCAAGGTATATGCCCTTGACCTGAATCAAACCTGGGATCTTTCAGTCTGCAGGCCCACGCTCTATCCACTGAGCCAAACCGGTTTCGGTTTTTTTTGTTTTGTTTTTTTTTTTTTTAGAGAGAGAGAGCAGAAGGGAGAAAAACATTGATTTATGCATTCATTGGTTGATTCCTGTATGTGCCCAGACTGTGGAATGGAACCAGCAACCTTAAAAGGCACCATTATTTTAAAAGGACAAGCCACATTCTGGGGGGAAATATTTGCAATACATAAATCTGATGGAGGATTTGTATCCGAATATATATCTAGAACTCCTACAATTAAATAATAAGGCAAATAACGTGGCTTTAAAAAGACTCAGTGAAGACTTAACACTTTACAAAATATCTACAAATGGCCAATACGCACATGAAATATGGTCAACATCATCAATCCTCAGAGAAATACAAATAAAACTACAGCCACGTATGACTTTACCTATTAGAATGGCTACCCCTGCAAAGATTGGCAGTACCAAACGCTGGCCGCGTGTGGAGCAACTGAAAATGTAAGATGAAACGACTGTTTTGGAGAACAGCTTGGCAGTATCCTACAAGGTTAAAGCACAGTTATTATATGACCCAGCAGCTCCACTCCTAGCTATTTACCCAAGAGAAAGGAAAACATGTATCTACACACACTTACACAGGCATGTTAGAGGACCTTTATTCACAACAGATAAAAAAACAAACAAACAAACAAACAAAAAACTATTGTAGAAACAACCCAAAATCTCCATCCAAAGAAGAGATCGAGAAATCTGCTTTAGGGTGTTTTGAACTAGTCTGTCCTTTAGAACCTGAACATGTTCCTGCCTCCTCCCACGCTGGAAGTTCCAGGACAGCAGCTCCCGCGACTGCCTGGTTCGGGGCGAGCGCTCGAGTGCTGCCGAATGAATGAACGAATGCAAGCTTGCGCACATTGATTTGTGGCCACCCTCCCTCGGACCTTTTATCATCCCTCCCATCTACAGACGCCCGGCCGGGAGGTATCCGGTGTGGCTCCCTGCCCGCCCGGGAAGGAACACCCGCAGGTCCCCACCGAGAGGCAGGCGCGTCTCCGTCGGGGCCGGAAAGCGCCCGGGGGCCGCGCCAAGGGGAGGTGCGGGGCGCGCCGCGCCCAGCGCCCACGGGGCGGCAGCAGGCACACCCGGACCGACGGCGCGGGACGGACGGACGGACAGGCCGGCGGACGGCGCCCGCCCGCCGCCCGGATCCCCGCGGAGCAGAGGAGGATCCCCTCCCCAACCCACCCCGCCCCCCGGCCCAGGGCGGGGCGCTGGACGGCAGGGGCGGGCCGGACCCGACGAGAATCGCGCGGAGGTGAGGCGGGGGCCGCCCTGCCCCCGAGGGCAGGCCCCGAGCACCGCGCGGCCCGGGGTGGCTGGGGTGTGGGCTCCCGCTCCGGATCAGCCCTGCTCCGTCTGCTCCAGACCCCGCGGCGGCGCTGGCTCGGGCTGCCCGGGTAAGGGGTCCGGGGAGGGCAGCGCGGAGGACCGGGGCCCAGGAAGTCGGGCGGGGTCCGGCTTGAGCCCGGGCTTCGGCGGAGCCTCCTGACTCAGCCGCACTCTCAGATTTTGGGGTTTCCCTGCCAGGCGGAGAGCGCGCGTAACTTCCTCTTCCCCGAAGGGATTCCCCTCTCCCAGCCGGGCTGGCCTAGCCCGAGTCTCCCCCCCCCCCCCCCCCCCCCCCCCCCGGCTCCCTGGCCCCTGCACTGCCCCTCTCCTTGGCCTCTGCTCTGCCCCTCTCCCTGGCCTCTGCTCTGCCCCTCTCCTTGGCCTCTGCTCTGCCCCTCTCCCTGGCCTCTGCTCTGCCCCTCTCCCTGGCTTCTGCCCTGCCCCAGTTCAGCGATTTGGGGCCTGATGGGTGTTGCTGGCTGCGCGCCCTGCGCACAGAACAGGAGGCGGGACCCAGGGGTTCTGGACGGAGGCCTGGGCTCGGGGATGGATGTTGGAGGCGGGTTGGAGGGGTTTTGCAGACGATGAGGCCACAGCCACAATCGGGCAGATTGGAGTTATGGGAAACGAGGCGGGCGGGTGGGTAAGAAGGAGGGGGTGGGGGGAGGGGGGAGAAGATCTGTGGGAAATGGTGAAGCTTGGGGTCTGAGGTTTCCCCCTATTCCTAGGATGGCGGCTAGCCCAGAGAGCCTCTTCCCTTCCGGGGGCGACCTGGACTCCAGCCAGTTGCAGATGGAGCCGGATGAGGTGGACACTCTGAGGGAGGGAGAGGACCCAGGTACACAGGGAGTATGGCGCTCAGGGAGAGGAGGGGGAGGGGGCTGAGACCCTCCCGGGGTCTACACGCTTCCACTTTCTCGCCTCCCAGCTGATCGGATGCACCCCTTTCTGGCCATCTATGACCTTCAGCCTCTGAAAATGCACCCCTTGGTGTTTGCCCCTGGGGTTCCTGTCACAGCCCACGTGGTGGGCACTGAAAGATATACCAGTGGATCCAAGGTAGCTGGGCTGGGACCAAAGGGTGCGGGGGAGGGAGGGCTAAGGGGCACCGGCCGGAGTTGGGGGTTGCAACCCAACCAGGGAATAGCCATTCAGTTCCTCACACCCCCAGGTGGGAACCTGCACTCTGTATTCCGTCCGCTTGACTCACGGAGACTTTACCTGGACGACCAAGAAGAAGTTTCGCCATTTCCAGGAGCTACATCGGGACCTCCTGAGACACAAAGTCTTGATGAGTCTGCTCCCCCTGGCTCGGTGAGGGAGGACCAGACTGCTTCCTGTGAAGGGCAGGCCCACGTCCCGGCCCCAATTCCCATCAGTCCTTCTGCCTAGTCTCACCTCCAGACCCCAACTTCTCCCTCAGGGACTTTTCTCCCCCAACTGGCCACTGAGCCTTCTCCCCTGACCCTGGTTACCAGGAAACCCTCCCTGCTCAGCTCTCTCTGTCCATGGTTCTTTGCCAGTATCTTAGCCGGGCTGGCTGCCCAAATGCCCTTGGCAGCCTCCTCCGTTTCTTTCTTTTTTTAAAATAAAAAATATTTTTGCCCTAGCCAGTTTGGCTCAGTGTATATAGAGTGTCAACCTGGGGACCGAAGGGTCCCGGGTTCAATTCCTATTGATGTTCTATTAAAAAAAAAAATTTCTTTTATTGATTTCAGAAAGGGAAAGGGAGAGAGATAGAAACATCAATGATGAGAGAGAATCATTGATTGGTTGCCTCCTGCACGCCCCCTACTGGGGATTGAGCCCACAATCTGGGCATGTGCCATCACCTCCTGGTTCATAGGTCATTGAGCCACACTGGCCGGAGGCTCTTCCGTTTCTTCCCTCCATTCTCAGCACAGGGGGCCTTCCTCCTGCCAGCCTCTAGGTCTCCTTCCTTTCACCAAGGCCCCATCGCTAGCGCTTCAGGAACCCGGCTGCTCAGCCTCCCAATGCTCACTTGACCCTCACTCCATCCCTTCCACAGCTTTGCTATTCCCTACCCTCCAGCCCGAGAGGCAGCCGACAGAGAGATGCCCTCTCTGCCCCGAGCAGGGCCTGAGGGCTCCGCCAGGCATGCGTCCAGCAAGCAGGTGCGACCACACGCCAGGCCCTCGGGGGAGGTGCAGGTGTGCAAATGGCTCTGGTCTCATCTGTCTCCGTTTCCCATTTCTGCTTCAGAAATACTTGGAGAATTATCTCAACCGCCTCCTGACCATGTCTTTCTACCGCAACTACCATGCCATGGTGAGGTTCAGGGGCTGGCTGCCTGGGTCTTCTTAGGAGGAGCAGGATAACCAGACCCCCAAGGGGCAGAGGATTGCGGTCAGTAGGGGCCTGAAAACTAGAGTCTGCCCTCTGAGCCTGTTGCTTCTGCAGACGGAGTTCCTGGAAGTCAGTCAGCTGTCCTTTATCCCAGAGCTCGGATGCAAAGGACTGTAAGTGTGTGACACCAGCCACCTGTAAAACGTCTGTGTCTGAATCCCTGCCTGAGAATGGGGGATGAGGTGAAGGGTGGGCTGGGGGTCTGGACTCCGCATCCAGCACCTCTTCCTGATTTTTCCCACAGGGAAGGGGTGATCCGGAAGCGCTCTGGTGGCCACCGCGTTCCTGGCTTTACCTGCTGTGGCCGAGACCAAGTCTGCTATCGCTGGTCCAAGAGGTGAAGCCTGGGGAGGGGCAGCTGGGCCTTGGGTCGGGATGAGGAAGGAGATCCCCAGGGCAGGGAGGCACAGACAGAGTCCTTCTGCTCCAGGTGGCTGGTGGTGAAGGACTCCTTCCTGCTATACATGTGCCTCGAGACAGGCACCATCTCATTTGTTCAGCTCTTCGACCCTGGCTTCGGCGTGCAGGTGGGGAAACGGAGCACGGAGACGCGGTATGGAGTCCGGATCGACACCTCCCACAGGTAAGACTCTCTGGTGTGGACAGACGCCTGATGGGTAAATAGCCAGCTTAGGGTCCCGAGGGGAGTTTTGTGGCATTGCCTTGCCCTGGAGCTGGCCTGGATTTGGACCAGGCAACTGTTCTAGCCAGATGCTTGGGATTGCTCTTAGCGTCTAGGCCCAGAGAAAGGGGCTGAGTGTAAGCTTACAGAAGGGACTCTTGATGTAAAAGAAATGCACTCCATTCATTCGTTCATTTATTCATTTGACAAACCCGAGTGCCTGGCATAATGCTAGGTGCCAGGAACCCAACGGTGAATAAGGCAGATATATGCCCTGTGCTTATGGAGTCGAGATTCAGGGACTAAGTAAGGGAGGAAGTGGGGAAACTAGGATAGCCAAAGTGGCCGGACCAGAGGTACAGAGGGTGAGGGTTGTGGCCCATCTCACTGTTCCTGTCCAGGTCCCTGATTCTCAAGTGTAGCAGCTACCGGCAGGCGCGGTGGTGGGGCCAGGAAATCACTGAGCTGGCCCAGGGCCCGGGCAGAGACTTCCTGCAGCTGCACCGCCATGAAAGCTTTGCTCCACCCCGGCCCGGAACTCTGGCACGGTGGTAAGACACTGATGCGCCTGCTGAGCTCCGTGCCTTCTGTGGCCTTCTGGACCCCCTTGGTGTCGAGTCCTTGGTTCTCTTTTATCTCCGTTAACCCCTTCTGACCTCAGTAGCCTCCCTCTTTGACTGCTTGAATCTGTCCAACCCCCTGACCTCTTTAAACACACTGATCTCTCTGATTCTCCTCTGATTTTTCTTTTCTTTTTTTAAATCCTCACCCGAGGATATTTTTCCATTGATTTTTTTTTAGAGAGAGTGGAAGAGAGAGGGAAAGGCAGAGAGAAATATTGATGTGAGAGAAACATATCGATTGGTTGCCTCCTGCACATACCCCCACGAGGGCCTGGGCTGGGGAGGATCCTGCAACCGAGAGGTACATGCCCTTGACTAGAATCGAACCTGAGACCCTTCAGTCCATAGGCCAATGCTCTATCCACTGAGCCAAACCGGCTAGGACTCCTCTGATATTTCTCGCCCTCAAACTTGGTCATTTCTTCTGATCCCTGGACAATCTGACCTCCTGTGATCTTGTAAACCCCTTTCACCACACTGCCCAGACTTTCTGTTCTCTATGATCTCCTCAAATCTCTCTGATTAATTCATTTTATTTATAAACTTTTCCTAAGCACTACTAAATGCCATGTCCAGTGCCAGGAATAAGAGTTGGGTGGGTGATTCAATCATGAAACAATGGGAGCTCACCATGCTGGTGGCAGATACAGGATAGGGGCACCGAGGAGCAGTCTGCCCCAGCGTGGGAATGCCATGGCTGTGCTTCCAGAAGGCAGTCACCCTGAGGTTTGCCTTAGCAAGATAAAGACAATGGAGAAGGGCTGTCCATGCAGGGAAGGTAGTAATAGCCTGGTGTGTTTGGGAACCACCGGTCTGACTGTTGGTGCAGAGTGAGGAGGAGTGGCCAGAGAAGAGTCTCGGAGCCGGCAGCCCCTGATCTGTCCCCGAATACTAAGCTGCGGAGGTTGACTCCTATGACAGGCAGGGGGACAGTCATGGAAGGAGTGTTGAGATTTGTTTTTAACATGAGAATAATAATAGCTAGTACTTAATGTAGCACTTACTATGTGCCAGGAACTGTTTTAAGTGTTTTATATGCATTAACTTACTGAATCTCCACAACGCTACAAGGCAGGTATAGTTATCTCCATTTTACAGATGAGAAAACCGAGGCAAGGAGAAGTTAGGTAACTGGCCTCAGGTCACACACCTTGAAAACACTGGAACCAGGATTCAAATGCAGGCAGATTGGGTTAAGACCTTGCTCTTAACCATCATACTAGAATGTTATTAAAAAAAATCAAACACGGCCGAAACTGGTTTGGCTCAGTAGATAGAGCGTCAGCCTGTGGACTGAAAGGTCCCAGGTTCGATCCCGGTCAAGGGCATGTATCTTGGTTGCGGGCACATCCCCACTGGGGAGTGTGCAAGAGGCAGCTGATCGATGATTCTCTCTCATCGATGTTTCTAACTCTCTATCCCTCTCTCTTCCTCTCTGTAAAAAATCAATAAAATATATATTTTTAAAAATCAAACATATTTCCCTAGCCAGTTTGGCTCAGTGGATAGAGCGTTGGCCATGAACTGAAGGGTCCCGGGTTCGATTATGGTCAAGGCCATGTACCTTGGTTCTCTCTCACATTGATGTTTCTCTCTCTCTGTCTCTTCCCCTCCCTTCCACTCTCTCTAAAAATCAGTGCAGCCCTAGCCAATTTGGCTCTGTGGATAGAGCACTGGATTGCAGACTGATGAGCCCCTGGTTCAATTCCAGTCAAGGGCACATGCCCAGGTTGTGGGCTGGGCATGCAGGAGACAGCTGATCAATGATTCTCTCCCATGATTGATGTTTCTGTCTCTGTCCCACTCCCTTCATCTCTCAAATCAATAAAATATATATTTTTTTAAAAGAAAAAAAAAATCAATGGGAAAAAATCTTCAGTGAGGATTTAAAAAAAAAATGATAAAAGTTGAACATGTTAACAGAAGTTTCCACTCATTGCATAATCCTTTATTCCCTTTTCCCCCCAGCCCTTACGTCTTCCCCATACAATCCCTTTTCTCACCTCAGAAGTAACCCTGGCAACAGTTTGACATTTATCCTCCCAGATTTTTTTCTGCATTATTTTCATATTCTTATTCATATATGTTACTTTTTGTTTTAATGTCAATGAGATCATGTACTCCCTTCTGTGATATTTTTTTTCATTTAATACATATATTAGAGATTAGGTGTTTAAGTTATTCCCCATTTTTTACTTTCTTTTTAAAATATGTTTTTATTGATTTCAGAGAACAGAAGGGAAAGAGAGATAGAAACATCAATGATGAGAGAGAGTGTCATTGATTATGCCCTTTACCAGGGATTCAGCCTGCAACCTAGGCATGTGCCTTGAAGGGGAATCGAACCGTGACCCCCCAGTTCATAGGTCAATGCTAAACCACTGAGCCACATTGGCCAGGCCCCATTTTTTTACATTTTTTCCCATTTTTCATTCTTTTTTTTTTTTTTTTAATATATTTTATTGATTTTTCACAGAGAGGAAGGGAGAGAGATAGAGAGCTAGAAACATCGATGAGAGAGAAACATCAACCAGCTGCCTCTTGCACACCCCCCACCGGGGATGTGCCCGCAACCAACGTACATGCCCTTAACCAGAATCGAACCTGGGACCTTTCAGACCTCAGACCAACGCTCTACCACTGAGCCAAACCGGTTTCGGCCCATTTTTCATTCTTGAGAGCTTGTTTGGAGGTTCTAGCAGGGGAGCGCAGCTACTCTTATACCCTTGACCAAAGACCGGTCCTCTCCTCTTGGGGGAAAGTCGTCCTCTTCTACCGAGCGCGCAGCTTCGGGAGGGACGCACATGGATCGGTGAGGGAGGAGGGGGACACCCGCCTAGCCAGCCAGATCAGCCGAATCAACCCTGGTGATCAATGGGGTGCAGATGTCGCAGCCAGATCGCCCTCACATCCCCATTTTTCATTCTTATAAGTAATGCCACAATGCATTTAATAGGATATATTCCTAGAAATGGAATTACTATGTGAATGTAATGGTTTTAATGGGTATACACATCTAACTATCTGATAGATACTGCCAAGTTGTCATCTGAAAAGTTTATAACCAATGTATCCGTAGTCTATAAGAATGCTCACTTCCTCATATGCTTACATTAAATGTTACCAGTGATTTTAATTTTTGCCAATCTAGTGAATTAAAAAATGTTATTTCACTTTCCATCAGGTTTTTTGTTTACTAGTGAAGTTGATTATCTTTCCTTATGATGATTGATCATTGTCATTTCCTCTGTGAACTGTTCTTATCCTTTTTCACTTTTCAGTTGGCTGATATCCTTTGTTGGAAGTCTTTATGTGTGATGTATTCATCTTCACAATCTTCAGTCATTTTCTTTAGTTTATTGTCTTTTCTAATTTTTTAATTTTATTTAGCTCATACTGGCAAATTCATCTCACTTTCATATGTCTGATACCATCTGACCTTTCTGATCATTATTGATCTTTGGCCCTGCTGTCACCTCTGACCCATGACTATCCTCTGGTCTTTACTCTCCAGAGCTTTCTGACTCCCCTGACCTCCTTGGCTTGGCCTCCCCCCAGGTTTGTGAATGGGGCAGGTTACTTTGCCGCTGTGGCAGATGCCATCCTGCGAGCTCGGGAGGAGATTTTCATCACAGACTGGTGGTACGTGTGGGGAAAGCCCAAACAAGAAGGGGTGGGATAGGGCTTTTGTCAGATCAGTTATAGATCCCAGGAGGGAGTGGAGAGGGAGGAGTGGCTGGTTGTCTGGGGCTTAGCTTACCCTCCTCAACCTCTACCCTGAATCCTAGGTTGAGTCCTGAGATTTACCTGAAGCGTCCCGCCCATTCAGATGACTGGAGACTGGACGTTATGCTCAAGAAGAAGGCGGTGAGGAGGGTGGTCAGGCTGGAGGGGAGGGGTGGTGGGGTGGGTTAGAAGGGGCAGAAGCATGAAGGAACATAGGAATCCAAGGCTTCAAGGGGAGGAAACATGCCTGTCTTGGCTTGGTGTCCGGCAAACATCACCGTCTCTTCTCCCTAAGAAGAGCTGACGCCTCCCTCTTTATGCTCCTCCTCTACCTGGTAGAGACTGCCCTCCCGGTGCCCATTGCACTCTATGTGTTACCTGGGGGTGTACATGACTATCTCCCATTGGACCGACTGATATCACTAGTTCCAGTACAAGGCACAGTGTCTACCATGTTGGAGGCACCCATAGATGTTGATGGACAGGAGGAAAGTTATGTGGACGATGGAGAGTGGGTGGGCAGAGAGAAAGGTAAATGATGGAAAGGGAGATGGAAGGATAAGCATTTGGAAAGGTGGATCAATAGGAAGGCGGGTGAGCAGTTGGATGGATGATAGTCCGTAGATAAGGGGATGAACAAATGATTGGGAGGATGGACGGATAGTGATAGATAGGTGGGTAGATATATAGATGGATGAGTCAGTGAGTGCATTGCTTAACCATTGCTAAGTGCTTTGCAAGCATCAAAGCAGGGTAAGTGGCAGAGCATTGAGGATCTCCAGGCTGGGTGTGGGGGGGGACAGTCAGGAATCCTGAGCCAGGGGGAAGGGCTTGGGAAGGTGGAAAGGTGCCATTCCGAGAGAGGCATTAGGATACGATACCCTTTGCACCACCAGGAAGAGGGTGTCCGTGTGTCCGTACTACTGTTTAAGGAAGTGGAGCTGGCCTTGAGCATCAACAGTGGTTATAGCAAGAGGGCTCTGATGCTGCTGCACCCCAACATAAAGGTGACTCACACCTCAGGGACCCTTCCCACATACAGTCCTCCTCACCGTCCTTCCCATCCTCTCAACCCTCCCTTTCCTGAAGCATCATGTCCTTCTCTTTCCACTGCCCTCCCAGCATGACCTCTTGTCTCTCTCTCACCTGAGCCCACCCTCATGAGCTCCTCCATATTTACTCCAGGTGATGCGACACCCCGACCACGTGACCCTGTGGGCCCATCATGAGAAGCTACTGGTGGTGGACCAAGTTGTGGCCTTCCTGGGAGGGCTGGATCTCGCCTATGGCCGCTGGGATGACCTGCACTACCGACTGACTGACCTTGGGGACTCCTCTGAGTCAGCTGCCCCTCAGGTAACCCCCCACGGTCTTCCTGAACACCTCCAAACTCACCTAGCCTGACTCTATACCCTTTCCCCGCTTCAACCTTCCCCCTCATTTCCACTAACCACTCCCCCACCCCTACCCCACCCCAATTCCTCGAGGAAGTGCAGCTGAAGGGGAGGGCTGGGAAGTCAGACGGTCTGTTTCATTCTTACCCTGTGTCTCTGTCTCTGTCTCAGACTCTTTCAGTGCTCCTCTCTTCTCTTGGGCCCTGGCTCTGTGTGGCCCCATGACCTCTCCTTGCCCATGGCTTGGGTGTGTTCCCCTCACAGCCTCCCATCCCGTGCTCAGACTCGACAGCCACCCCCGATTTCTCTCACAACCAACTCTTCTGGCTGGGCAAGGACTACAGCAACCTTATCACTAAGGACTGGGTACAGCTGGACCGGCCTTTTGAAGGTGAGGGTCCCCTCCCCCCAAAATCCCTGAGAGCTTGGAGCGGGGGCGAAAGTCTGGGCCGTGACTGAGAATGGGATGGGCTGGGTCAAGGAAAACGGCAGCCTTTCCTCTGGTCAGCTGCTCCTCCTCCCTGCCGCCGGTGTCCCCAAGAAGCCATCCCTGACCTCTCTTCTGGGATCCCCAGATTTCATTGACAGGACGACCACAGCCCGGATGCCGTGGCGGGACGTTGGAGTGGTTGTCCATGGCCCACCCGCCCGAGACCTGGCCCGGCACTTCATCCAGCGTTGGAACTTCACCAAGGTGCTCCCTCCCTCCTGGCGATGCTGGAGGTTGGGAGGGAGCCAGGGGCAGCTCGCCGCCTCCCGCTGACTCTGCCATCCCTCTCCCTCAGACTACCAAGGCCAAGTACAAGACACCCATGTACCCCTACCTGCTGCCCAAGTCCACCAGCACCGCACACCAGCTCCCCTTCACACTCCCGGGGGGGCAGTGCGCCACTGTGCAGGTGAGGCTGGACTGACTTCAACCTGCCCCACCCCCCTCCCTTCAGCCCACTCTCCTTGACCCGAGCGCCCTCCAGAGTCCGCCCCTCCTGGGCTCAGGCACCACGTCACATTTGCCATTCCCCCAGGTCTTGCGGTCAGTGGACCGCTGGTCAGCGGGGACTTTGGAGAACTCCATCCTCAATGCCTACCTGCACACCATCAGGGAAAGCCAGCACTTCCTCTACATTGAGGTCTGACTGGGGGTGGGGTTGTGAGGGGAGGGTGGAGGGGATGTCCTGGGAGAAAGACTTAGGATGTCAGCGGATCGGTGTTGTGGGCCTGCCCAGGTAGCTGGGCCGGGAGGAAAACGGGAGCCTAGGGCTGAGGCCTGGAGCCTGGAGGTGGGGATGGCAGCCCGGAGCTGAGGGCAGGGCAGGGGCTTTGCTGCTGATGACTCTTTGGTCCCTGCCCCAGAATCAGTTCTTCATTAGCTGCTCAGATGGACGGACGGTTCTGAACAAGGTGGGCGATGAGATTGTGGACAGAATCCTGAAGGCCCACAAGTAAGGTGGACTGGCAGGTGGCGGGAATTGAGGGCGTGGTTTAAGCCCAACTGGAGGGGTGGGGCTTTGGGGAGAAGTCACACCTCTGACTCTCCCCCCTTCCCAGGCAAGGGCAATGCTTCCGAGTCTACGTGCTGCTGCCCCTGCTTCCCGGCTTTGAGGGTGACATCTCCACAGGTGGTGGCAACTCCATCCAAGCCATCCTGCACTTCACTTACAGGTGCCCTTCTAGGCATGGCCCCTTGAACCCTGCCCTTCCCGATTCTCTCCTGACCCCTTCCCACTGGACTTTTGAGGTCTTCTTATCTCCGGAGATCCCCATCCCCTCCTCCAGCCTTCATTCCTCTCATCCACTCTTTTCCCTCAGGACCCTGTGTCGTGGGGAATATTCAATCCTACATCGCCTCAAAGCAGCCAGTGAGTTCTGGGGGCTGGAGGTTCAAGCCCTGGACCCCTTGGGAGTGGGAGGGGGGGCCTGGAGATCCAGGTGGAGGAAGGAGCCTATAATTCCTGTGTGCTTCCGAGGCTACTGCCCTGAGACCACAGATGGTCTTTCCCAGAGGGAGAAGTGTATAGACTGGGCTCTGACGTGAGGGGGTGTGTGGGCCAGGGCTCCATGTGCACATGGAGGGCACCTGGCATCTCACCCCCCTTCCCCGATCTCTCCTTCTTTCAGTGGGGACCGCATGGCGGGACTATATATCTATCTGTGGGCTCCGCACGCACGGAGAGCTGGGTGGGCACCCGGTCTCTGAGCTCATCTATATCCACAGCAAGATGCTCATCGCTGACGACCGCACGGTTATCATCGGTCAGTGCTGGATCCGAGTCCCTGGCAGCAAGAGCGGGGGGAGGGGGAGCAGGACCCAGCCAGGGCACCGGGGCGAAGGGAAGTGGCTGCGGCTGAGGCCCAATTGGGAGTCGAGGCCAAGGAAGGCGTGTTGCCCACAGGCATGTGCTCTGGTGGAGCTGATGGGGTGAAGGGGGTCACCCCGGGCTCAGACAGACACAGTGTGTCCCGCCCTCACCCCAGGCTCTGCGAACATCAATGACCGGAGCCTGCTGGGAAAGCGGGACAGTGAGCTGGCCGTGCTGATCGAGGACACGGAGATGGAGCCCTCCCTCATGGGTGGTGTGGAGTACCAGGCGGGCAGGTTTGCCCTGAGCTTGCGGAAGCACTGCTTCAGGTAGAGCCTGGGTGGGCTCTACAGGGTGTGGCAGGAGGGGGAGGAGGACCTACCCTTTGAGGAGGTGGGAGGATTGCTTAGACGTACTACTGGGTTTCCCAATGGGCCGTAATCAAGTTTGGGGTACCAGCAAAGTAGGGGCACAAAAGAGAGAGAGAGAGAGAGAGAGAGAGAGAGAGAGAGAGAGAGAGAGAGAGAGAGAGAAAACTTTAAAACTAATTTGTTATGTTTTTCAAAACATCTTGGTCCCCAAAGTAGAGACACATGAAGGCTCATTGATGCTATTTTACCCTTTAGCATTGCATCCACTTTGAAGGACCTGGGTAGGCGCAGCATAACTTTCCTGGTATTCAGGCTCTCTGAGGACCTTAATCTGGTCCCTGAGGATCTTAATCTTAAACCCCTTTCTCCCGTAGCGTGGTTCTCGGGGCAGATGCCCGGCCAGACTTGGATCTCCGAGACCCTATCTGTGACGACTTCTTCCAGTTGTGGCAAGACACAGCTGAGAACAATGCCAATATCTATGAGCAGGTGGGAGCTTCGGGGAGTGGATGGGGGGGCGGGGGGATATAGAGGGGGTGGGGAGGATTCATGGATTATCCTGTTCAGACTGGGATGGAGAGCCATACTCAGAAGGTGCATGGGACTCTGGGGGCATATCATGGGATTCGGTGGCTCAGGGTTGGTATGGGGGTGGGGGCTTCCAGCTTAGTTGGGCTTGGGCTCTTGGCCAAGTCTCTCCAAACCTCATTGGTTTCTCTGCCCCCCACTTCCCCCCAGATCTTCCGCTGCCTGCCATCCAACGCCACGCGTTCACTGCGGACCCTCCGGGAGTACGTGGCCGTGGAGCCCCTCGCCGTGGTCAGCCCTCCCTTGGCCCGGTCTGAGCTCACCCAGGTCCAGGGCCATCTGGTCCACTTTCCCCTCAAGTTCCTGGAGGATGAGTCTTTGTTGCCCCCACTGAGTAGCAAGGAAGGTGTGATGCCCCTAGAAGTGTGGACATAGCTGGGGTTCCAGCTGGAAGAGGTTGGAAGAGGTCACCAGCTCCACCAGGCCTGGCTCCCTGCCCCTGAGGACTGAGGGCAGTGCCCGCTGAGACCTGCGGGAGGCAGCATCTCTGAAGGGGATGGGAGAATGCACAGAGGACCCTTTCTTGAGAATGAGCCAAAGAGGGCATTCCCTGCCCTGGGCTCTGGAGGCAGGAGAGGGTCCCAGAAAAGTTCCCCTTCCCTCCCGCTGCCGATTCGAACCACTGCTACAGAGGAGAAGCGAAACTCCTGCCAGGATTCCCGGGGCTAGCCTTCCCATCTGTCCCTCCCTCTGCCCCAGGGCCTCTCCCGGCCCATTGCTGCCAAGGGGGAGAGAAGGATGAAACCACTCCTGGCTTCAGCCCCCACAGTGGGGAGGGGTGGGAATTGCACACCCACTCCCTCCAACCTCCTGCTGCCAGACACTAACTTTGTATCAGTTCAATAAGCGTTTCTTAAATAAAAGCCTAGGAAAAACTCGTGCCTCTTCCTCAGTCGGAGGGAGCACTTGTCTCAGTGCCTACACACAGCCCTGGGTTCTTCCCCTCGCCACCCCACTCCTTCCTGCTGTCTCCGTTTCCATTGCGCTTGTCTGTGGCTTTCGGAGCTCGGTTTCCAGGTGCTGGGAGAAGGTCACGCTGCTGTCTCGGTAGGAGGAAAGCAGGGCACCTGGAGAACAGGGGAGCTGGTGTTGCAGTTGCAGTGAGGGAGGGGCACAGAGAAGGCCTGGAGGAGGCCTGACAGCACAGGGAGAGGCTCAGGGAAGCCCTTTCCCAAGTGGTGAAGGGCATAGGCTTTAGGTCAGGAAGAGCAGGGCTCAAATCCTGGATTGGCCACTTGTTAGTAAGGTGCCTTCTCAAGTCGCATCACTTCTGGGCCTCAGTGATGCCAACTGGGAAATGGGAACAATGCTTACATAACTGGCTTGCTGCAAAGATTCGGTCGTTGACTTCATTACTGAGCACTTGCTATTTCCCAGACACTGTTCTAGACTCACGGAAGTGAGCATGATAAAGCCCTCATCCTTATGGGGCACTTAGGCACGTATGTTCTGAAGCTTCACTGTCCAGTACAGTAGCCACGAGCCACTTCTTTTTCTGTTTATGTTTAAATTAATTAAAGTTAGAAATAATTAAACATTTAGGTTATCACTCGCACAAGCCACATTTCAAGAAGTGCTCTGTTGTTGCCAGTGGCTAGCATATTGGACAGTGCAGGTCCTCCCATCCTTGTACAAAGTCCTATTGGATGTCGCTGCTCCAGAGGAAGAGAGAAAATAAATGGTATAGTTGACAAGAGAGTATAGCACACAGATTGAGAAGGGTTATCTCCCAGGTGTGGAGAAAAGGGGACAATGGGTATGCAGAGAGCCCTCCAAGTGAATCAGTGACTTATTTTTTTAAAATATATTTTTAATGATTTCAGAGAGGAAGAGAGAGGGAGAGAGCCATAGATGCATCAATGATGAGAGAGAATCGTTAATTAGCTGCCTCCTACTGGTGATTGAGTGAAGCCTGGGCATGCGCCCTCATAGAGGAGAATCAAACCATGACCTAGTTCATAGGTTGATGCTCCACCACTGAGCCACACTGGCCAGGTAGTGACTTATTTCTTAATCTGAGTGGGGGGTGTATTAATTTTTATTATATATATATATATATATGAAATATTTTGCAATTAGAAAATAGTTGAGCAAATATCCTGGCTCTTGTGCTTCATTCCCCCCTCAAGCCCCACTCCACAGTCTCAGAATTGACCACAAGGGAGCAGAGTGAGGAGTGTGCTGTGGATAATGATGTGGCAAGAGGAAATGCTGTTGTCTGTTCCCATCTTTTCAATCCAGTCCTCCCTCTGAAGAAGGCATTTCCACACAGGAGACCCCCTCCCACATTTAGCGGTCCCCTGGCGCTAATTGATATTCTGCTAATTAGCCTCGTTGTCAGCACTAAGTGCCTCTTTCCCTGGGAGACCATTACCTCATTAGCGGTGTAGTGGGTGGAGACAGCAGCTGCCTGGGGCTGGGCCAGGGGCTGGGCACCGTGGCTTTCTGCTTCACGTTGCCTGTTGGTGTATCTTGCCACAACCCCCTACTTAATCCCCACCCCCGACCCCGCACATACCCCCCCTCTCACGTTTGTCCTGGAGGTTCTTGAATGGAGGCCACCACAGTGCAGGGAAAAGAGTAGTGAGCTTGGAATTGGAAGAGCTGGCACTAAGGAGACCAGCAATTTTCAACCTTTTTTTATCTCATGGCACACATAATTACTAAAATTCTGTGGCACACCAAAAAATACATTTTTGCTGATCTGACAAAAATAAGTATGTATTTTTTCTTTAAAAAATTTTTTTTAATTGTTTAAAGTATTACCTATGTCTCCTTTCCCCCCATTGACCTCTCCCCGGCCATTCCCACCCCCCAGCACATGCCCTCACCCCCTTTGTCTGTGTCCATGGGTTATGCTTCTATGTGTGCATACAAGTCTGATCTCTTACCCATGCCTTCCCTCTGAGGTTGGATGGTCTGTTTGATGCTTCTATGTCTCTGGATCTATTTTTGTTCATCAGTTTATGTTGTTCATTATATTCCACAAATGAGTGAGATCATGTGATATTTATCTTTCCCCAACTGGCTTATTTTACTTAGCATAATGCTCTTCAGGTCCATCCATGCTGCTGCAAATGGTAAGAGTTCCTTTTTTTTCTTTTTTCTTTTTTACAGCAGTGTAGTATTCCATTGTGTAGACATTCCACAGTTTTCTAATCCACTCATCTGCTGATGGCCACTTAGGCTGTTTCCAAATCTTAGCTATTGTAAAATTGTGCTGCTGTGAACACAGGAGTGCATATGTCCTTTCTGATTGGTGTTTCTGTTTCCTTGGACTATATTCCTAGAAGTGGGATTACTGGGTCAAATGGCAGTTCCACTTTTCATTTTTTGAGGAAACTCCATACTATTTCCTCCACAGTGGCTGCTCACTAGTCTGCACTCCCAACAGCAGTGCACAAGGGTCTTTTTTCTCCACATCCTCACCAAGGTATAATTTTTATTGTTCTATTGGCTGTCTTTTTTTTTTTTTTTTTTTTTTTAGGGTGGTGAAGACCTGGGGTGGGGTTGGGGGCAGGCTAGAAGAGGTCAGTGGGGGGAAAAAGGAATATCTGTAGTACTTTCAACAATAAAGATTAAAAAAAAAAAAAAGAGGTCAGTGATCCAGACTAAATAGTCAGGTGCTGCCTGTTTTAATTCTTGCAGCACACCAGTGTGCCAGGGCACACCAGTTGAAAATTGCTGCTCCGCCCTGGCCAGGAAGCTCATTTGGTTGGAGCATCATCCCCACACACCATGGTTGTGGGTTTCCTCCCCAGTTAGGGCACATACAGGAAGCAGCCGATGAGTGGATAGATATGTGGAACAACAAATTGATGTTTCTCTCTCTGTCTCCCTCAAAATTAATATTAAAAAATACAAAGAAAATTGTTGCTCTAGCCCTGGTGGAAGAAAATAAACTCAGCCTCCCAAGGTGGGTGGGAGACACCGAGGTCCACTGGGAATGTGTAAAAGGTTCATTTATCACCCAGGGATACTATAATTTGTCTTATTTTTAATACATTAACTTTAGTCATACCTGACCCAGGACTTTCTCCATTCACCTCATTGTCTCTAAGTTTGTTTTTTTTTAAAATATATTTTTATTGATTTCAGAGAGGAAGGGTGAGGGAGAGATAGAAACATCAATGATGAGACATAATCATTGAATGTGCCTCTTGCATGCCTCTTACTGGGGATTGAACCTGCAATCCAGGCATGTGCCTTTAACCAGAATTGAACCTGGGACCTTTCAGTCCACAGGTAGACTATCTATTCATTGAGCCAAACCAGCTAGGGCTCTCTTTACGTTTTTATTAAGGACACATTTCCTATGTATATACAGGAGTGGTCAAAAGTAGGTTAATAATAATATAATTAATTAATATAAGATTAAACTGTTTCACTTACAATTATAAACCTACTTTTGCCAACCCTGTATATCTAAAAGTAGGGAATGGGATAATGAACCCTCACATATCTGGGGATCCATATTCTGGCTTAGATAATTATCAGCACTGGACTAATTTTGTTTCCTTCTCTCCTTTCCTAACCCCCAGATTAATTGTCTCTTGAAGTTTAAATGGCCATTTATCCTATCCCTGTGATCTTAATTTGCTCATTCAACGATTCCATATCTCTTCATTAAACACTGCCTATGAATCAGACATTAGTAAGTTTATTGAAGACCTAGTATATGCCAAGCGTTTTACATACCATTTTATTTTATATTATCCACCCTGTTATTATCTCTATTTTACAGATGATAGAATTGAGCCTCAGAGATTTAATGACTTGTTCAAAGCACTAACTTTAAATTCTATGTTTGTTTTTTTTTCTATGACCCAATGGTCTTGACCTTGAATTACTATCTATCACTGTGCTTCCCAGACAACAGAGGGCTTCACTCAAACTTATGTATTCCTGAACCTCTAAATGTGGGTGCCAGGCCCTGTGCTGAACACAACTGACATAATTCCTCCTTTAAGATGATTCAACAGGCATTTACAATTCAAAGCATTAAATGTTACCATGGTTTTAAGCCAGGAAAAACTCAATCTTAGTCAAGGAAGGCTTCGTGGAAGAAGTTTAGGACAAACATGTAGCACAAAACAAAGGGCAGTGGGCATGGTTAGAAGGTTCCGGGCGGATGGGAGCAGTGCAAAGGCTGGAGCAGGGTCTGCTGAATTCTGTGGTTGTAGAATGTGTAGGGTTGAATGGTGGAATGATGAAAAACAAGGCAGGAGAAGCAGGCGGAATCTTGAAGGGTCTTTGATGCCAAACTTTAGATTTTACTCAGTAGACGGTGGGGGTGCTCAGCTGGTGTGGCTCAGTGGTTGAGCAGGAACCTATGAATCAGGAGATAATAGTTTGATTCCCAGTCAGGGTACATGCTGGGGTTGAGAGCTCCACCCCCATGTGGTGTGTGTATGTAGTGTGTGTGTGTGTGTGTGTGTGTGTGTGTGTGTGTGTGTGCAGGAAGCAGCCAACCACGATTTTCTTATCATTGATGTTTCTATCTCTCCTTTTCCCTTCCTCTCTCTGAAGTCAATAAAAAAATGTATTTTTTAAAAAAAGACTGTGGGGAGCCAGTTAAGGGTCTTAAATAGGAGAGTGACGCCAGATTTGAGTTTTAGAACAATCACTAAGGATTTGGAGAACTGATTTAAAAGGGTTGGACAGGGAGACCAAGTAGGAGCCTGATAAGAGTAACGGGAGGTAAGTAAGGTGTGTGGCTTGGACAAAGACAATGGCAAGGTAAATAGGAGGGCAGAGGAGCAAGTCTGGATGTGCACCTGAGAGTACTCAAGGGCTCAGAAAGGAGGGTGTTAGCCCCTTCCTAAGGGCTCCTCAGGATTCAAACTCTCCGAAACGGTGTTTACATTAAGGTGGGAATCTTTCAGAAATAGTATTGTTTTTGGAAGTGAACTGGAGGATCAGCCTTCTCCCTCAACATCACAGTGAAAGAAATGTCCAGAGAAGCAAAGCGACTTGCTCTAGGTCACACAGCATTTCAATGGCAGGACATGACTCCTTGCTCTTCTTTTAAAAATATATATATTTTATTGATTTTTTTTACAGAGAGGAAGGGAGAGAGATAGCTAGAAACGTTGATGAGAGAGGAACATCGACCAGCTGCCTCTTGCACACCCCCTACTGGGGATGTGCCCGCAACCAATGTACATGCCCCTGACCAGAATCGAACCTGGGACCCCTCAGTCCGCAGACCGACGCTCTACCACTGAGCCAAACCGGTTTCAGCGACTCCTTGCTCTTTACATGGAATTAACCCGGCCTCCAGTGAGGCTAGCAGCTTTGGAGGGAGCTCTGCCAGAACGACTGGACCTAAGGTGGGTGACCCGAGCAAGATGTGAAGGGATTGGACAGATTCTCCCTCCTCCTCTCTGCCTCTCCCTGCCACACTTTCCCCAACGTGTGGCTCCAGCGATCAGTCAAGGCATAATTGTGGAAACAGTTCCTTTGTGCCGAACAAGAGGTTCAGAAATTACAGTCTGCGGCAAGAGGGCCTATCTTGAGATCTGAGATCCCCTCCTCCCCAACCCTCTCCAGCTAGGGGAGGGGAGAGAGGGCATTCCTGAGGCACCTGGTCCCACCCCCCTGTGCTCCCCAACTCCCTTGTGGTTCCTCCAGTCAAGTTCTCACCGAGAGGCCCCTCCCTCTCAACAGAGGCTCCACTGTTGCCATGGCAATCGGGTGGGTGGACAGCCCATCCTACCTAGAGGCCACCCAACCCTCGCGTGGGGAGTTACCATAACAACCCTCTTAGTACTAGAGGGGGTTGTGTCCTTCCCGCTTCCTCTGCAGAGAGAGAGGTGGGCGGCCTGATTGGCAGCTGAGCACACGGAAGAGGAGGGGAAGGAGAAGGGGAAGGAAAGGCGTCCAAAGGAGAGCTAAGAAGAAAGTGGGGGAGAGAGAGAGGGCAAAAAAAACAAAACAAAACAGGGGAAGGGAAGGAAACACGCGTGCGCACGCGCGGCAGCCGAGGGTGCGCGGCCGCCCGGGCCGCCGCCCACTGCTTTCACGCCCGGCTCGCGCGGCCGCCCGGTCCTCACCGGCGCCTTCCGCCGCCTCCTCTGCGCGTGCGCGCAGGTGCCGGCGCCGAGGGGGAGGGGGCCCGGCGCGCGCGCGTCACGTTCTCTCGCGTCCGCCCTCCCGGCGCGCCGCCGCTCCGCGCCTGCGCAGCAGAGGCGGCGGCTCGGGTTGCAGGCTCCCCGGACGCAGGCTCCTGTCAGCCCGTGGGTCGGTCCTCCCGCCGGCCCTCCCCTTCCCTGGTGGTGTCCGCCCCCAGGATCCCCCGATGGGGGAGCAGTGGCGACGGCGGCAGCGGACTAGCCGAGCGGGAGCGTGAGCGGCGCCGGGGCCCCCGTTCGCCGCCGCGGAGGCCATGGGCGACCCAGCCCCCGCCCGCAGCCTGGACGACATCGACCTGTCCGCCCTGCGGGTGAGCGCGCCGCCCCCCCCCAGCTCCGCCCGGGCTCCCGTCCCCGCCGCCGCCGCAGGGGAGCGGGCTGGCCGCTCGCCTCACGTGCTCCCCGGAGGAGGCCCTCTCCGGCAGCCGGCCCGGTCCCCCCTCGGCGACCCCCGCTCCTTTCCCGGGCGCCCCCCGGGGCTGGGCCCCCCGCCCTCTGCTCCTCTCTCTCTCTCCACTTGCTGCAGATTCTGGGGAGCCACCAGTTCGGTCCCCACCCCGGGGGGCCCCGCCCCCACACTTCCCTGCCGCCTCTGCCTTCGCTAAGGCTCCGGGCTCTCTGCCTTCAAGGCGTTGGATGGTCACCCTCCAGTCCCTCTCTGAACTTGCGCTCCATCACCTGCAGGATCTTTATGATGGTGCCCCTCCCTGCCCGCCCGCCCTCCCCCGCCTCTCCAGCCCCTTTCAGTCCTTGCCCTTACTCAGGGCAAGGATTTCCTCCCCCTCCTTTTTCTGGGTTTCTCGAATGTTGACTTTGCAACTGTCTGGACAAGCCTCCCTCTCCTTTATCCTCGGCCACCCCTGAATTGCATCTCTCTCTGTGGTCGGCATTTCAGCCTCCCAGCTCCACCCCACACCGCCTACCGTCGTCCTCATCCTCCCCCCATTCAGCTCTCCCTAGCCCTTCGAGTGCAGCAGTCTAGAACCAGGCATTTCCGGTCTCAGGGTCCCTGAATATTACATTACCAACTCTGCAGCAGTGTGGGGCCGGGAGAGAGACAAGTGCACGGGTGGAGGAGGGGACGCGTGCATTCTCTCCAGAAACTCCGGCATGGGTTGGGAAGAGGATGTTTCTGGATGTACACCCACAAAGCCCATGCTGTATGTTATGTGGAAAACCTGCTTGAGGGATGGGGATGAGGATGGGGTGGGGGGGCTCATTGGAAAAAGGATGAGAAGAAACGATCGCAGCAGGCATTTCTTGGAAATACCTATTTATTGTTCCTCCCGGGGCGCTTGCATGGCCCTCCTATGGGAGCTTTTTCAGGAGCACTTGTGTGCTTTTCTGTTTCAACAAGGAGCTCTGACTTAAGGGGGCAATTTAGTGATTTCAAGGTGAACACTCCAGACTGTGGCCCAGGTGGTGTTTTTGTCCCCTGTCCTTCGAGCTTTCCATCAGGCCAAGATGTGTGTGTGTGTGTGTGGGGGGAGGCTTTCCCGTCTCTGGGTTAGCTTCTCTGGAGGCCATTCACATCGTCTTCTGGCTTAGGAGTTCGCCAGGGAACACGGCCAGTTTATCAGGAAAAAGGCGGTCAGCCACACAGGTGCCCCGGATACGACTGGAGGGGAGAGGGGAATTGGAGAGAACAGAGTCGTGTTGTTAATTGGGTTTCTGTAGGTGACATAGATTTTTCTTGCCATTCAGGTCATAATTTGTTTGGTGCAGTGTTGGGCTAGGAGACCTGGCTTGCTGGAGATAAGGTGATAAGTTGCTGAGGAGGGAGAGACGAAGAAGCATCGGATTTCTGTTGTGTGTATGGGTGGGGAGAGCGTCTGAAGGCTTGAGCGGGGAGATGTTTAAGGTCGGTTTCAACTTTGATTCTCAAGTTCAGCCAGTTAGGGTAGAAGATGGTAATTCAGGCTCCCCTTTGATTTGCTCCTCTCTGGGGCCCGTCCCCACTTTCCCTTCTTCCCTCCCCACTTTAGTAGTTAATTAACTACAGGTTCTGTGGCTGTGGTGGCTAAATTACAATAAAAAAGGGGTGAGTTCAAACCATGACCTTTGATTTAAACCTTGTGGGACTCTGCTTGGGCTTCTGTTTTCCTTTAGCCTCCTCTGCTAGAGTTTGGCCTGGATCCTCAGCCTGGGATTTCCAGCAATTCTGCAAACACCCTTTGACCTTGGATGTGGTATTTCCTTTCTGGACTTTTCTGCTAGAAGCAGTGTTTGCCTCCTTCCTCAGCCTCCTTCCTCAGTTGCCTCCTGCCTTATTCTGCTCTCTCCTTCCAGAGAGGCCGCTTGCTGATCTGCTCCCAAGTGCTTCTGTCTTTCCTGCCTCAGGCTTCTTAATAAAGCACCCCTCCCCCACTACCCCCCTTCTACACCAGGGGTTGGGAGGGAGCTGTGCTTTCTTTGAAATGGGGCCTGTTTCCTCCTTGATGCTGACCTTTTCTCAGTGCCTGTCCCCTCTACTCCCCCTCAGAGAGCTGCTGTGGCACCGTGGGGCCACCAGCTCAGTCAGCTCTTGCTCTGTTCCTGTCTGTTTTCCAGTGAGAAATGGGTAACCTAGAGAATTAACAGCAAAGATGTTTCCCATTGCCCTAGCGAATTTGGCTCAGTGGATAGAGCGTCAGCCTGTGTGGACTGAAGAGTCCCAGGTTCGATTCCAGTCAAGGGCACATGCCTGGTTTTCAGGCTCGATCCCTAGTGTGGGCTGTGCAGGAGGCAGCCGACCAATGATTCTCTCTCATCATTGATGTTTCTATCTCTCTCGCCCTCTCCCTTCCTCTCTGAAATTAATAATATTTTTAAAAATATATTTTGTTGATTTTTACAGAGAGGAAGGGAGAGGGATAGAGAGTTAGAAACATCAATGAGAGAGAAACATCGATCAGCTGCCAGTAGGGGATGTGCCCTCAAACCAAGACCGGAATCAAACCTGGGACCTTTCAATCCGAAGGCTGACGCTCTATCCACTGAACCAAACCGGTTTCGGCAATTAATAATATTAAAAAAAAAAAAAAAAGATGTTTCTCTTTACATCATCATGTGTTGGGGGCCTGGGGAGGAGGTGGGAGAGGAACATATTCAGCATTTAGTAGCTGGCCTTAAAGAGGCCAAATTGTCATTCTTCTCTTATTTCAAGATAAGGCTTGATTTTTAGCTGGTGATGAGAGTAATAGCCTGATATTGGGGAAGATTGAATTGCACTAATCTCTTAGTCATGTGTGGGGAAGCCAGGTGGACCTGCCACTGTGATACGGGCACCATTGACCTCTTTGAGGCTCCATTTCACCATCAGCACAGTAGTATGGGGTTGTATTCCTAAGATGAAGTCCTGGCTTTTTCACTGAAACCTTGGCTTTGCTCCTCCTCCTTCCCTTACTTGCTACAGATTCTGTAAAGCCCTTACCCTCTCTAAGGCTCTGCTTCCTCATTTGTATAGGAGAGGAATGTATACTAGTACTGAACTCAGTTGCTGGGGGTTAATGAAATACTGTATGCTAACTACTTAGTCCAATTCCTGGCACATAGCGACCATATATCAATATTAGTTTTTATTGTTGTTAATTGTTATCAAATGGCAATCAGAGAAGCCTTCTAGGGCAACTGTATCTAAAATAGCATTCCCTCCCCTGCTTAATATTTACATACAATTTTATTTTATTTTATTTTTAAATATATTTTTTATTGATTTTATACAGAGAGGAAGGGAGAGAGATAGAGTTAGAAACATCGATGAGAGAGAGTCATTGATCAGCTGCCTCTTGCACACCCCCTACTGGGGATATGCCCGCAACCAAGGTACATGCCCTTGACCGGAATCGAACCTGGGACCCTTCAGTCCCCAAGCCAACGCTCTGTCCATTGAGCCAAACCTGTCCCGGCATACATACAATTTTATATAACATTCCCTTAATCTGCTTTATTTTTCGTAGTATATATCACCAGCTGACATAAATATTTTCATCAACCCTGACTAAAATGTAAATATAGTGAAGGCTAGGACTGTGACTGTTGTTCATTTTTGCATCCTGAGCGCCTATGGCAGTATTTTGTGCTTAAAAGGGGCTCAAAAGGTTGTTGAGCCAAAACCGGTTTGGCTCAGTGGATAGAACATTGGCCTGTGGACTCAAGGGTCCTGGGTTCGATTCCGGTCAAGGGCATGTACCTTGGTTGCGGGCACATCTTTAGTGTGGGGTGTGCAGGAAGCAGCTGGTCGATGTTTCTCTCATCGATGTTTCTAGCTCTCTATCTCTCTCCCTTCCTCTCTGTAAAAAATCAATAAAATATATATTTTTAAAAAAGGTTGTTGAATAAATGCATGTTATAATAAGTGAAAACTCTTAGCACAATGCTTGCTTAGAGAAAGGATTCAACAAATGTCATGCTTATTAGGCTTCCTCCTGCCACTCATTTGTATGCGCACAATTAAGAATATATCTTTTCTGAGTTGTTTTGAAATCAGACCTTGTCTGGTGGAAAAGAGGGTTCTGGAAACTTCTATCTGAGCAATGCTCATGAAGTAAAGTTAGGATCATTCAAGAGAAAGTTTGCGCCTCTTGCTTCAAACCTTTTTTTGTGTCCAAGCTTGGTTATATTCCAGAAGAGTCTTCTGACTTGGAACTCATGGCTTCTCACAGAGGGCAAGTATCAGTGGAAGTGGATGGGACAAGGAGGGAGCAGACCCCAGGCTGGCCTCTTTCCTGTGCATTGCTCCTTTTGGTTAACCCACTTCATAAATCAAACAGCTTCTCCTTTACTGTCCGACCAGCTAGAAGTTTTAGACTGCAGTGTTCCTTGAAATTATGGAGCTAAATACAGTGTTGTTGTATTGAAATAATATGGAGCTCAGTCAAGAGAGACTTGTTGCTAGGTAGTAGTGCTGACAGAGATGTTCTTTCCCAATGATTTTGTGTTGTTGTGTCTGTTCTTTGGAGAAGTCTCTTCCCCCTCCTTGTCTCTTCATGAGACTGTAGAGCCAGCGCCACTTGGAAAGCTGGCAATTCTGGGCATGCATTTCTAGGCTGCTGAGCAACGTGGGACTGCTACTGTGTTCCGATGTGCTAGCTGTCCAAATGTTGATGACAGATGCCTCAGGCAGGGGAAGGGAAGACTGACCTCCTACTGCAAACGGTGTTAAATAGTGACTTTTTTTCTTAGAGAACTGTAAACGGGGAGTGGGGCTGTTTGGGGAGCTTGTGGCATTTGGAATGAAGCGAAATGCTATTTGGCAAAATGAGGGAAGGAAGATTGCGGAGAGTTTTGCTGGAACTGGATGTTCAGCCATTCCCCCAAATGAAGGAAGAGACACCACCACCTTTGATGCTGTGGGATAGGACAGATGGCCATAGTCCTTAGTGATCATGGAGGGGAAGGCCTTTGCAAAAGTGCGGTTTTGACAGTTAAGATAGTAGTAGGAGGGTTAGCAAGAGAGCCAGCAGATCCGCTCTCTCAAGCTTGCCCCAGGAGCTTGGTTGACACTATGCTGTGTGGGATCCTAATTTCAGACTTAGCCTTCTCCTTTCCCTGCAGCTTTGAACTGTGTGCCTAACACAGGGTAACCAGTGCTTGCTTCGGCAGCGTAAATGATGTAAACTAAAACTGGAATGATACAGAGAAGGTTAGCGTGGCCCCTATGCAAGGATGACTCGCAAATTCATGAAGCGTCTATATATATATATATTTATTTATTTTTTAATTTTTTTTTTTAAAGACAGGATAACACACAGCTTGGATAGGAAGAGTGTCCTCAGTTGTCATTTTGGGGACAAGATGGTTGAAAGTGTAACCACTCATTACAAGCTTGCACCTTATTCCATAAATAAGGAACGTGGTAACCTCTCAACCCAGAAATATAAAACAGTTCTGGGACTGAGGAGCATCTCCAGAAGCCATCTGAGAGTCTGTCTGACTAATCATTCTGTCTCCAAAGTTGTGCCAGAGAAAGTTAATAATATCCTTTCTTGCATCAGTCAGTCACCAATCATTGTCAGTCTGCTGTATTGAGAATCAGGTTCTCGGTACCATGGGAAGGATGTAATATTGTACTCAGTACTGTACAAACTATTTAATAAGAACTCTAGGAGCATCCACTTAAGACATGCCTTTGTGCCCTGGCCAGGTAGCTCAGTTGGTTAGAGCGTCAGCTCAATATGCCAAGGTTTTGGGTTTGATCCACGGTTGAGGAACATATAAGAATCAACCAATGAATGCATGGGTAGGCGGAACAACAGATTGATGTTTTTCCCTCTCCTTTCCTTCCTCTCCCTCTCTAAAAAAAAATAAAAATAAAAAAATTAATAAATAAAAATTTAAAAAGAAATGCCTTTGCAAGTTCAGGCTCCCCTTTTCTGATCTGCTATTGCTTTCCTCAAAGCCTCAGAACCTTGGAGGAATTTCTTGTTAAGTTTGTTTTCCATGAATTATACTCATTTTTTGTTATCCTCAGTCATCTTGAAATACAGTCTTTTCCCTTCCTCAACAAACATTTTATACCCTCCAACTCCCTCAATCTTTTCTTTCCTAGGTTTAAGAAATAGAACAAAAGTAATCCGGTTAATAAGTCAACTCTCAAAGCATTTCATGAATGCCCACAGAATACAGAAAGACACAAAAACATCACTTGGTAGAAGAATTAGACCCGGTCTACAGCCAACATTCATTGTCTCCTCTCTCCTGTTTTTCCTGCCATTCTTTTCCCAACCAACCAGTCCTTGACTTGAATCTGGGATTTTCCTATCTACAGGAAGTTTCTCCAGAGAAATTGACAAATACTTGAGGTGCTTTATAAGGGTAGGGAATGGTAGAGGAAGGAAAGAAGAAAGGGTTGGAATTGTGGTGACTCAGGAGCCTCTGGAGATTTTGTCCAGTGGCCAGACAGACTGAGGATGTACTTGCTAACTGTGGGAAGGATTTCCTATCCTGTCTTGAGGAAAGATCTCAGACTAGGCACAGAGGATACAGTGACAAAACAATCATTGGTTTTCCTACAGTGTAGGTAGTAGGAGAGACATTAATAAAATAATCAATAAATGAGCCCTGCCTGGTGTGGTTCAGTTGGTTGAGTGTTGTCCCATTCACTGAGATCTCTAATTTGATTCCTGGTCAGGGCACATGCCCAGGTTGCAGGCTTGATCCCCAATAGTGGGCATGCAGAAGGCAACAGATCCATGTTTCTCTCTTTGATTGATGTTTCTTTCTCTGTCCCTCTTCATTCCTCTCTCTTTAAAATCAATAAAAACATATCTATCTCTATATATAAAAGCCTAATATGCTAAGTGTCCGACCAATCAATCGGTGGGCTGTTTTGACAACCGTTCGACCAATTGCTATGACATGCACTGACCACCTGGGGACAGATGCTCCTACTGGTAGATTAGTTTGCTGCTGGAGTCCAGCTGATGGGGATTGAGCGAGATGGGCCTGACACGGCCTTGAGCCCTCCTGTGGTCCCTCCCCAGCCGGCCAGCTCCCATCTGCCCCTATTGGGACTGGGCAAGACAGCCCCTATTGGTCCTGATTACTGGCCAGGCAGAGGGCCTCTACTGTGCACGAATTCATGCACTGGGCCTCTAGTTAAAAAAAAATATTCATATATAATACATATACATACAATTGCGAATGATGATAAGGACTATAGGAAAAAACTTTAGTATGACATGAAAACATATAGTAAGAATTGCCTTTACTTTTTATGTGACAGAAATATTTGGTTGGTTAGATTGAGAGAGAAATAAATCACATATAAGAAGACCAAGCTGGTATGGCCATAAAAAGAGTAGATAGAAGTGAACCAGCAGGTGGAGTTTGGTGATGACCAGAAATGGGAGACACTGGAATGGTGCTGCTCTTAGGGTAGAATATTTGGTCAAAAATCAAGGGCTTGGGCCTTATTATTTTAAATGCTTTTTATTTATTTTTATTTCAGAGAGGGAGAGAGAGACAGAAACATCAATGATGAGATTGATGCCACCTCCTGCATGTCCCTCTACTGGGGACCAAGCCCATAAACCGGGGCATGTGCCCTTGACCGGAATTGAACATGGGACCCTTCAGTCCGCAGGCCGATGCTCTATCCACTGAGCCAAACCAGCCAGGAATGGGGTGGAATTTTCAAAAGGATTTCTTCTGAGCCTTACTATTAGGGGGTGGAGGGAAGTTTATTTGTTTCAGAGGGTAAGGGCATATGACTCATATGACCCTCATTTTTATTTAGGGGGAGAAACTCTGAGTCTGGGTTTGTGGACTCACATGTTGCTTTGCAGAGGGTGGATGAAGGAATGTGCTTGTTGCCTAGAAAGGGCTTATGAGGGAGAAGGGCATATTAGATGTTTTACTTTTTTAAAAGAAAAATTGTATATATTTAGGGTATACAACATGATATGTTTTTTTGTTTGTTTGTTTTTGTTAATCCTCACCTGAGAATATTTTTACCATTGATTTTTAAAGAGAGTGGGAGGGATGATGGGAGGGAGAAAGAAACATCGATGTGAGAGAAACACATTGATTGGTTGCACACACCCTGACTGTGGCTGAAGATTGAACCTGCAACCCAAGTACGTACCTTTGACCCAGGAATCAACCCTGTGACCTTTCGGTGTGTGGGCTGACGCTCTAACCATTGAGCACACCAGCCAGGGCTGCAACATGATATTTTGATATACATAGCGAAATGGTTGCTACAGTCAAGCTAATTAACATAGTCATCTCCTCATGTAGTGTGTGTATCACTAAATGTCATTAACCTAAGTGGTAGCTCGGATTGGAAGGTTGGAAAGTCTCACAGAAATAAGTACAAGTGGGCCTGGTTGTTGTGGTCTGTGGGCAGTGGGAGTCTTCCTGACATTAGATGTATATAAATAGATGATACTCTCAGTTTACATTGTGTACAAGTAAAGGGTGGGTGGGGTGTGGAGGAGGAGTGTTACTGATTTTGCATTTTTGAAAAGAAACAGGGGTGAGGCGCCACTGTCTTGGGCTTCATGGAGGAGCCGTGCTCCAGGAGCAGCTTCAGGACCTGGGGTGGCAGAGTAGAAGACAGTGGGATGGACTGAGAAATGTTTGATGGCACAGCCTGTGGGAGGAGCCTTAGTGGCTGGAGAGAGATGAATAGAGGAAATGGGCTCTCTGCCTAAGAAACATGGTGATGGTTGGTAAGGGAGGAGGCAGAAAACCTCTGACAGAGGAGGTAGTTAGGACTTCAGACTCAACTAGGAAGTGCATGTCCCCACAGCAGGAGAATCTCACAAGGCCGAAGGTGACTTGGAGAGCTTCTGTAATCACAACCGGGAACCCCCTCCACTCTGAGTCTGACTGAGTCAGTGCACATGGCAGGGAATGCACCCTGCCTTGCCTTTAGGAAGAGAAGGCCTTCTTAAAGAAGGCCTGCCGTTAGCTGGTCTTCTGAAGGAGAACTGGGAAATTCCTCACAACCTCTTCTCCCAAGAACCATTTGAGGCAGAGATCTGAAGGGCTTGCAGTGCTGGGGAGTTTTCTATGTACAGAGGTGCTTGCAGGCACAGATTGAGGATCAGGAGGGGCTGAGTGAAGAAACTTCCACCTCCATCAAGAGTTACCTCAACTCGCCAAAACCGGTTTGGCTCAGTGGTAGAGCGTCGGTCTGCGGACAGAAAGGTCCCGGGTTCGATTCCGGTCAAGGGCATGTACATTGGTTGCGGGCACATCCCCAATAGGGGGTGTGCAAGAGGCAGCTGGTCGATGTTTCTCTCTCATTGACTTTTCTAGCTCTCTATCTCTCTCCCTTCCTCCTCTCTGTAAAATATCAATAAAATATATTAAAAAAAAAAAAAAAAGTTACCTCAACTGCTTTTTCCACAAAGACTCTCCTGACTATGCTATCCTCACTGCTTGTGTTCTCTATCTTCTCACACACCTTACAATTTAGCATTTGGTTGTATATTACTTCATATTGAATAATATTTTATGGGTGTTTCCCCCCCTATCACTTCCTTACCTATAGGGGCTAAGATCTGTAGCACATTGAGTTCTCACAGTGCTTACAAAAAGGCTGAGCACATAGTAGGGGTTCAGTAATTATTTGCTTGGTAAGAGATAGGGATTTAAACCTTCCTGTGACTTGTCCTTTCCCACTAGATTCAGTCTACAAGCACCAAAGCATGCCCTATATGTGCTTGGCACTGCAACAGAAAACAATACAGGTCATTCAGTACATTGCCTTCCAGGGGGTGTTTAGAAATGGGGGGGGGGGGAGGGGACGTTTAATTGTCACATGTCTTGGAAGCACTAACAGTATTTAATATTTGGGGGATCAGAGATGTTAACCACCCTACAATGTCTGGACAGCATATTGAAAAATTATGTTTTTTTTCCACCTAAATTTCCAACAGTGCCTCTTGTGAACTTGTTATGAATGAGGGAAAGGTTAGGTAGAGTACTAGATAGCTTTCTCTCATGAAATTGGAAAGTAGTTCCTAAGTGACCTTTTACTTCTTTTGGGGTGGGGAGAGGAACGTAGGCTTTGCAGTACTTTTCTGCCGGGCATAGATCTCTTCTAACAGCTTTTATTTGTCCGAGAGCACACCTCAGGAGGTAAAATGGGCCTGCTCCAAGCCAGTCTGTAAGGAAGAAGGTTTTCGTGTTCTCTTTTCACTACACACCCACTTTCTTCCAAGGTACATTTGTAAGAAAGTGGCTGAAGCATATAGTTCTTGGTCTTTCATTTTAAGTGGCTCAGGAAAGAGTTTTCAAAAAAAAATCAAACAGGGCAACCCCAAAGCCTAAGCAGTATGAGGCAGAGATAGGGGTGTGTATGCACAGTGTTTGAGATGGAAAGCACCTTTGTCTCATCTTTCTGGTCACCTTGAATACAGAGGTATCATCACTCAAATTTCAGAAAAGTAACCAGATGTAGAAGGCAACTTGCCTAGTGGATTCTTTGGAGAAAAAGACCATTGGGTATGGGTGAGTGGCTGGGAGTAGATCTGCTGATGGGGACAAGTTGACGAAGCTGTCCATTCACTTCTCGCTACGTATCTCCTAATCTAATTTAGGAGAGCAGAACTCGATGGGTTCTCCGAGTGGTATATTTCTGGCTGGAAGCTTTATTCCACAAGCATGTATACATGTATTTTTTAGGAGCTGTTCTAAGGTTGTGAAAGCTTACATGTGGGTGACATCAATTACAGGAAGGAGGTTTTTAATATCAGGTAGTATGAGTTTGTGGGATTATGAGCCATGGAAAAGAACTAAATTCTTGTGGAAAGAAGAAGAAGGTTACAGCTAAATATGTTTTGGGGAAACCATGGGTAGCTTTTTAGGCTCCTTTAATGTTTCCTTCTGGGCCTTCAAACCTGCCGTTTGGAGCTGGGTCAGACTCTGTATCTCTCTGTGGTGTCTGCATTGCCGGACAGACCCAAAGCATGACCTAGAAATGAGTTAGTTTTCTTAGGCCAATTCAATGGCCTGCCTGGCCTCCTCATGTTCCTTTGTCCACACTGTTTACAGTTTTTTCATTGACCTTCATGGGGAAAGAGGAAAAAAGGAAGGAGAGAAAGGCTTAGCTCTCAGGTCACCCAGGAAGAGAGGAAGGCAGGAGAGCCCATGTTATAGAGAAGCCTGCCTGATAGGTCAAAATCCAGGCCACAGAGGTTGGGGGTGAGAGCTTAGAGCCCACTGTGTAGGGCTGTGTCCCTAGATCACCAGGTCTTGTGTTGGTTCCAAGGACTGAGGAAGAGTTTAAGAACTTGTAGTCTTTTTTCCTGACTTCTGTGCACAACAGGAGAAGCTTACACACTCATAGTGTTTTCTTCTCCAGGTCTGCCCAATCCCGAATGGCCCTTCATACCACAGTCTCTCTCACTGAACCCTCAAGCCTGCTTTTCTCTTAGATTGTGCCTAAAAGTCCTTTGAGTATCTACTCTGTGGGGCACTCTATTCACAACACTGACTTTAACATCTGAATACCAGATGTGTGATTTTCAGTGTAGTATATGTAAGCAAAGGTGTATTTACAAGGTGGTGATTGTGTGTGTGAATTGAGGTTGTTTTCCTTGGACTGTTTTACCTAACCTGGTACTCAAAGTTTGAATGAAGAAATGTTCCACTCACTCCTAGAAACACCGAATTTTGTTTTGTGTTTTTTTTTCTTTCTTTTTTTAATATATTTTATTGATTTTTTACAGAGAAGAAGGGAGAGAGCTAGAGAGCTAGAAATGTCGATGAGAGAGAAACATCTACCAGCTGCCTCTTGCACACCCCCTACCGGGGATGTGCCTGCAACCAATGTACATGCCCTTGACCGGAATCAAACCTAGGACCTTTCAGTCCGCAGACTGACGCTCCACCACTGAGCCAAACCGGCTTCGACGAAACACTGAATTTTGTATGTGTTATCCTACAGTATGGTATTACTCACTGACTGCATATGGTTATCATCACCATCACTAATAAAAGTAAAAAGTGATTTAAGTGCCTGTGTTTAAAGCAGAGCATTCATGGGACATTTTTTAAAAAAAAGTAATTTTATTGATTTATTTAGAGAGAGGAAGGGAGAGGGAGAGACAGATAGAAACACTGACGAGAGAAACATCCATCTGCTGCCTCCTGCACGCCCTCTCCAGGGGTTGAGCCCACAACTGGGCATGTGCCCTGACTGGGAATTGAACTGTCACCTCTTGTTGCATGGGACAACACTGAATCCACTAAGCCACTCCAGCTGGGCCCATCTTACATCCCCTCCCCCCCTCAAATATATTTTTTTATTGATTTCAGAGAGGAAGGGAGAGATCTAGAAACATCAATGATGAGAGAGATTCATTGATTGGCTGCCTCCTATACGCTCTACACTGGGGATGTGCCTGACTGGGAATTGAACCCTGACCTTCTGGTTCATAGGCCGAGGCTCAACCACTGAGCCACACCTGCTGGGCCCGTCTTACATTTTTAAGGTACCCACAGTAGGTCAGGTCTCAGAGCTAGTTAGGTCTGACTTCCAATACTCTTGTTCTTAACCATTCTGCTGTATTGCTCAGTCCCTACCAGAAACAAAGGGTTCCCATGTGTTTGGCCAGCCTAGGGTTCAGGGTCATTCTGCAGAGATGAGGTGTGTTTCACAAGTCAATGATGAATGCCAGATACTTCCCAGATCCCCTGCTCTGTCCTCCTAAGTTCCTCAGACTGGGTAAAATTGACAGTCTCCTGAGAGCTCCTAGCTGGAGGCCTGCTGACTGTAGAGGCTGTTGGAGCTTAGGCAATGTGATACTTGGAGTGAGCCTGGCATTAGAAGCTGGGAGTCCTGATTCCAGCTTCAGTCCCATCTCTGGTTTCCTCACTAGCAAGAGAAGGGGATGAGAACGGTGGCTTTTAGTCACAGGCTGAATCAGAATCATGGGGGTACTTTTTAACCTACACATACTCAGGCCCTGCCTTCGGAGGTGTGATTCAGTCATTCAGGGTGGGGCCGGGTGTGTTTTGTTCCAGGTAATCAGATGCATTTTCCTTCCAGAGCTACTGGACCAGATGAAACTTAAGGTTTTGCTAGACCCAGGAGTCCACTCCTGCCTTCTTTCCTTCCTTCCTTCTGTCCTAAAAATCTTTGAATGCTTGCTATGTTCACAACATTGACTTAAACATCTGAATGTCCGATGCATTACTTGCAATGTAGTATAAGTAAGGAAAGGGAACTCCTGGGTGGTGGTGATTGTGTGTGTGAAGCTGGGCAAAGGAGGAGCTGAGAAAGTTGGAGGAGGTTGGCCAGAGTTGGGTAACTGGGGATGATGTGTGAGCTGGTCTGGGAAACAGCAGCACCGACTGTGTAAAGATCTCAGGGTGACTCTAGCCAGTTTGGCTGGGTGATAGAGGGTCAGCCTGCAAACTGAAGGACCCCGAGTTTGATTCCGGTCAAGAGCACAGGCCTGGGTTGCAGTCTCGGTTCCCAGTAGGGGGCATGCAGGAAGCAGCCGATCAGTGATCCTCTCTCATCATTGATGTTTCTATCTCTTCTTCTCTCTTCCTCTCTGAAATCAATTAAAAAAATATTTTTTTTTAAAGAAAGATCTCAGGGTGGGGATAAAGTTGGGGAATGCGGTTGGGCACCTGGGAAGGACATAAGAAAAAGATCTAAAGGACTGTTTGAAGTATGAATCTCAGAATATGTGCACTCTGGAGACTGTTTCCTGAGTCTCTTAGTGCTGAGTGGAGAGCAGTCAGGCTAGGTGAGGATTGACCCTAAGAAAGGGAATTTCTACTTGGGTTTTAAAGATAGGGAGGGGGCCAGAAAGATAGGACCTTCCCCATCATCATTCTCCCCAAAAGCATAGGAGCCCTTGTAGACAGGCTTTCATTCAAATCCCAGTCCTATCACTTATTGTGTGACCTGTGACAAAGTCATTACTACCCTATGCCTCATTTTCATCACTTGTCAAATGAGGACAACAAGAGCCACCCAATAGAGCTGTTGCTAGGGTTAAATACAAGTATAGGTTTGGTAAGGGCTCATTAGATTTCTCTTATGAAATAATGCACCCAGAAAGGGTGTCTCCCGTGGTTCTGTTAATATTCCTCTCCTCCTGAGTTTTGTTTGGGAAAGAGAAAACCACCCAGTCTATTGAGTTCTATCTTAATTGCTGTGGGTGGGTGAGTCACTGAGCCCCCAGGTGTGGGCATAGAATTCCATGAGTCTCACCTCCCTTTCTCTGCCCTAGAGCCTTCTACCATCTCCTGAAAGTCTTCCAGCTTCATTGGAAGAAAGAGCAACTTTAAACTCTAATACCTGAACCTGAAACTCCTGTTTGTCCTGCCCCCTGAGTCAGGAATTTCCTGCAATAGCTAGGCAATCACTCTGGCCCTGCTTACACTTTTGTGTCAGGGTTCTCTGGACTCACCCAGAGGAAGCACTGAGCCTGGGGGTGGGGGTGGGGGTGGGACCTGTGCCTCACCCTTGGGAACATTCTGATGGGAATACATTGCTTTGTTCTGGTGTGTAAGACGTGACATTCGCACAAAAATGTATAAAGGACTTTGGCAAAAGGCACAGATTCCTGGGTGGGTGGCTAGGGCCTCTGGGTTCATCACAAGGCCTTGCCTGGAGATTTAAGACATTTCCAACCTCAGATCCTTAGACCTTTCCAACTGTCCGACCTTTGCTAGCTTAACTCTTTATCCTTTGGTCTTAGCTTAAATATCACTTCACCAGCATGCCTCTCCTGGCTCACCTCCCCCATCATGACCTCCCTTTCATCTTTCTATTAGTGTTTTGTACTTTTTTCTTCATAGTCTATTATAGTTGGATTTGTGTAATTGTGTCATCATGTTCTTAATGTCTGCTTCCTGTAAACCCCATTTCTATTTTCATTGCCACACTCTCCTGTCTAGGCGGCACTCGATATTTGAACTGGTGTCCTGTGCCCTAGGGTTGATATGAACGCAGGCAGGGAGGTTTTCTGAGGAGAAAGAGGAGAGATGGGCCTGTTTAAAAATTGTGTGAGCATATTTGCTCCATCCTGTTGGTCAGGAAGTTCCTCCTGTCTCACCTACATCCTTTGGGCTATAATTTATATAGTCCTTGGCAGAGCCAGAGAATATCTGGTCTCCACCCTTTGGAGACTAACCCTGGTTTTCCTTTCTAAGTCTGATTCTGACAGTTCTCCATTCCCCTCCTGCCGGCCCCACCCTTTATCTGCTCAGACTGCCATTCCGTCTAGGTTCTCTTTTCATAGTCCTCCTGTCTTTCGTAGCCTTCTTTCTCTCGTGGCAGCTGGTTGGCCTCCCATCTGGAGCTAGAAGCATACAGGGGCAAGACAAGTCACGGGTTTTCTTGGTGGTGAAGCTTCCCCAGTCGTTTGCCTTGGATTTGTGGACACCTGATCCCCCAGGAGGAGGTTGGCAGTGAGGTAGAATGATTTGTTTGTGCTCCAATTGAAAACCAGCAGTGAGAAGCCTTATTATCCAGCCCCTATTTTTGTTATCCTCTTCCGTGAGCTTGGTGTCTGCCAGCTTGAATGAGCTTGATGTTCTTTTCCCTGCCTGCCTCCTACTTCCATACTCTGCCCTTTCTTGCCTTCCCTAATGTCTGCTTCCCAGGGACTCCCCCTCCCTGCCCCTTTTAGCCCTACCTCCAAGGTCAAAGATCTTTTTCTCTCCCTTCTCTTCACCTGCCCTCATCTCAATTCTACTCTTTTATCTTATTTCTTTTCTGCTTAGTTGCCACTTCTTCACTCTAAATCCTATTAACACCAACATGCTTATTGCTAAATGACCTTTTTCCTTTTTATTTTATTTTTTTAGCATGTGAATTTTTTTTTATTTGGGGATAACATTGGCTAATAACATTATATAGGTTTTAGGTGGTATATGACATTATAACTTGAAAACTGTATTCACTATAGCATGCTCACCACCAAAAGTCTAGTTTCCATCTAACACCGTAATATTTTATCCCCTTTTTCCATTTAACCCTCCTTCCCCCCTGTAACCACCAATGTATTGTCTATATCTCTGAGTTTGTTTTGTTTTTTTGTTTCCTTTTTTTAATATTTCAGATATGGGTGAAAACATATGGTTTTTGTTTTTGTTTTCTATCTGACTTATTTTGTTTAGCATAATAACCTCAAGACCCATTCATGTTGTTGCAAATGGCAATATTTTATCTTTTTTATGACTGAGTGTGGTATTTATTCCGTTATAGATGTATCACATCTCTATCCATTCATCATTGATGAACAGTTAGGTTTGACTCAGTTTTTCCTTGCTCTATGGGAGGCAGTCTCTTCATAATAACTATGCAGATTTGTTGCATTTTATGGATTTCAAAATGTTTACATCTATGAATTCTTGTGAAATGAGTTTGGGTAGGTCAGGAAAAGAAACTCTGAGAGGTTAAATTTGCTGATTTGCCTGAATTACATGAGAGAATTAGAACAAGTGCCCAGGCCTTCTGATCCTTGGTGAAGTTTAAACACTAACTATTTAATACCATTCCATTTTTACTATACTCCTGGCTTCCTTTTTGCTAATAAATAAATAAATAAACAAATAAAATCTGTCCTTGTGTTTTCCTCTTAAAATTTTGAATCTTCCTGTAAATTGTACTCAAGAGATGCGGTCACCTTCTGTCCTCACCAACCCATTCTCTGCTCACTTCTTCCTCCTTTTCAGAATACTTAGCTCCTTTCTCCTCCAGGAAGCCTTCACTTTATCTCTTCTTGCCCTGTTGCTTCCTACGGTCTTTGGTCCTTATTAATGTTCCCATTTGGGTTTTGCCAACTATATAGGAGTTCCTAGCTTCAAGGAAGTCCACTTTATAATAACATCTACATACCAAATATATAAATTAGGGGTGCTGATTCACATGACAAAAAAGGATTCCGCCCTAACCGGTTTGGTTAAGCGGATAGAGCTTCGGCCTGCGGATTGAAAGGTCCTGGGTTCAATTCCAGTCAAGGGCATGTACCTTGGTTGCAGGCGCATCCCCAGTGGGGCATGTGCAGGAGGCAGCGGATCAATGTTTCTCTCTCATCGATGTTTCTAACTCTCCCTCTCCCTTCCTCTCTTTAAAAAAATCAATAAAATATATATTAAAAAAAGAAAAAAGAAAAAAAAGGATTCCAAGCCCTGGCCAGGTAGTTCAGTTGGTTAGAGCAGCATTTTTCAACCGCTGTTCCGCAGCACACTAGTGTGCCGTAGAGATGTTGCCTGGTGTGCCGTAGGTGCAGACAAGACAAGAATTTTATAATTTTTCACTATTTTGTTTACTTAATATTTCATAATAAAGTAATTATAAAATACTTTCTTTGTGTTTATTTGATTCCTATTCAAGAGAATTACTTTATATATAGTCAATATAGGCACAGAGTTAAATTTTTTAACATTTTCTAATGGTGGTGTGCCTCGTGATTTTTTTCATGAAACAAGTGTGCCTTTGCCCAAAAAAGGTTGAAAAACACTGGGTTAGAGCATCGTCCTGATATGCCAAGGTTGCAGGTTTGATCTCCAATCAGGGCACATACTAGAAGCAACTAATGAATGCATAAATAAATGGAACAACAAATCGATGATTCTCTCTCCCTCTTTCTCTCTGAAATCAATCAATAATTTTTTCTTTTAAAGGATTCACATTTAGTAGCTAACTTAGTGCATTGCTTTTAAGTAAATATTCATGGATTATTTTGAAAGAATGGAGATAAATCCAAACTATTATTAGAAACTTGTAGTAAGGAGAAGGGAAGGTTTTCTAGATAACACCAGTCCTCTTTTATGTTTGTATTTGTTCATTCAACAGAATGTGGTATTGAATGTGGCCCTGACCACCAAGAACTTAGGCTAGCAGAGAAGACAGCCAGTTAAAGTCAGTCACAAAAATGTAATTGGTGCCATGAAGGGGGCAGTACAAAGTCCTGTGAGAGCAGAGGACAGGGAAACTTCCTGGAGAAAGTGATGCCTACATGGAGGTCTGGAAGAATGGGCATGGGACATTCAGGTAAGGAGGGGAGTGATGTGTAAGGAGGGAAGAGGAAGCAGCATGTGCAAAGACCCTGAAGTGAGAAAGGGCATGGCAGGTTAGAAGAACTGAAAGAAACCCAGTCGAGTATAGGGCTCTTGCCCTTCAGCCTCGTCCCCAACCTAACATGAAACAGAACGACCCCAGTATGGGAATTGGCAAAGCTGCAGATAAATTGTCCTGGGATAATCAGCTGTAAGGCAGTCAGATCCAAGCATGAGGAAGAACCTCTTTGGCCCACAGATGCAAATGGAATCTAGTGGACAAAGCCAGGGGCTGGATTATGGGAGGCCTCTTTGGATTTGCCATCAGAAGACTAAGCAAGCTTGAGTTCACTGTCACAAACATTTAACAAAGGAGACTTGGTTCTATCATGTGTGAAATGGGGTAGTAATTCCCACCTGCTTCCCTATGGGTCTGAAGTGCCATTGAGATAATGGCTGTGCAGGCACCTTGTGGATTGTAAGGAGCTGGGCAGTTGGGTGATGGCAGCACTTGGTTGTGGCCATGAGGTGATGAAATGGATTCTGCTGGTTGCAGAAAGATCAAATTGCTCTGATAGCTTATAACAGTTTGAAAGCAAAGACCTTAAAAAGTTGAGACTTGCCCTACCTGGTTTGGCTCAGTGAATAGAGCGTCTGCCTACAGACTGAAGGATCCCGGGTTTGATTCTGGTCAAGGGCACATGCCCAGGTTGTGGGCTTAATCACCAGTGAGTGGCATGCTTAGAACCCATCAATGGTTCTCTCTCATCATCGATGTTTCTATCTCTCCCTATCCCTTCCTATATGAAATCAATAAAAATCTATTTAAAAACAAAATTAAAAAAGTTGAGACTTGGAAAGTATTGGAGAAGAAAAGGGAAGTACCACCTCAGCTGCCTAGAAGACTTTGCAACTTCTGCCGAGTCTGGGCAGGGGGTGGCCAGAATGACCTCAGCAGTCTTCAGTCCCGAGAGCAGGGGTTGTTCTAGGCATGCAATTCTTCATTTTCCCTTAGAAGGCTCTGGAGGCAGGCGGAACTTCAGAAACAAGCTGTCTATCTTTTAGGTTTTTGGGTTTATTTTTAAATTTCTGACTGTAATGGTATTTATATTTTCCTTTTTCCTTTCCCCACTTCTCCAGCTCAGCATCAGGAAGGGACCATCTGTCTCCTGCCTTGCCTGTGGCCATTTTAGAACCAGCACACGGCTGTTTGAATTCTAGTCCATCTTCCATTTCCCTCCCTCCCCCTCTGCCTGTCTCTCTCTCCTCTGCACTCTCCATCTAGCTCCCTCCATGTATCAGCCACCCACCTCCTGTGGGCCCTGCAGAGGGTCTGGATAAAGCACCAGCCCAGGGTCCCTGATCCTGGGCATGGAGACAAGGCTAACCTCCTAGCTGAGGCTGCTTCTAACCTCCTCTGCTCTGACTGGTTTCTGATTAGAATGGTATTTATGTTCATGTATGTGTCATGTCTGAACTTGTTTTTACCTTAGTGTATATCTGCAAGCGTTTATGTTCATGTGTGTGTTCTGGCATAGAGACTCAGACGTGACTTAAAAACTACTGCTCCCCCAGCATATCATTCCTGGATTCCCCCACCCCCACCCCCGGAGCCTATTTAATTTCTTATTTCCATAAAAACACTTCAAAACATGTATAACAGTAAATAGCTAAACAAAGTACTAGTACTTTACTGTGTGGAACCAGAATAAAAAAATCTGATTCAGTTCCACAGTGTCAGCCCAGAGCAGAGTGGAGAGATAGTTTTACAGAATGATGAAAGCTAGGGAAAGGAGTTTTTTGAAGACTTCATTCTAGTCCAGTTTATTATCGGACATGATGGACAATGGGGGATTGATGAGGGTTTTTTTGTTTTGTTTTTTTAATATATTTTGTTGATTTTGTACAGAGAGGAAGGGATAGAGATACAGAGTTAGAAACATCAATGAGAGTCATTGATCAGCTGCCTCTTGCACACCCCCTACTGGGGATATGCCCGCAACCAAGGTACATGCCCTTGACCGGAATCGAACCCAGGTCCCTTCAGTCACCAAGCCAATGCTCTATCCATTGAGCCAAACCGGTTTTGGCGAGGGTTTGTATTTAAACCTCACCTGAAGTCATGCTTAGAGGGAGGGATGTAGGGAGGGAACAAGGGAGAGAGAGAAACTTGCATGTGATGGAGATACATTGATCGGTTACCTTCCATACGTGCTCTGACTGGGAATCCAACTGGCAACTTTTCATCTTTCGGTGCCCACAACCACCACCAGTGAGCCACTCTGGCTGGGCTGATGAGGGTTTTAATCTCTCTTTCGCTTTGTCTTCCGTCCAGTTTGTTGGTCCAATGAAGAGGTGCTCCGAGGATCCCTCTCCTCGTACCCCCCTCTTCCTCTCTGTATGGGCTTTCTGGCTCACAGGAAGAGCTCAGGACTTCCTTTCTCACCATAGGAAGACTTCATCTGTTCCAGGCTTTGGCTTTGGGCCTGCTTCCCCACTGAGCCCTGCGGGGTAGGGATGGGAGTGATGCAACCTACTTCCCTGGTTGATTTAGGGGTAGATGGAGACTGACTCAGGCCTTGGAGAACCACCTCCTATTGAGAAAGGCAGGCATCTGAACCAGTTGGGTTTTGGGGGCTGTGTTTGGTTTCTCTGCTTTGGTAGGAAGAGGTGACATAATGAAACTTTTTTTGCCACTTCCCTACCTCCAGTCCACACATCCACTCCCATTTCCCCCCACTTACGCACTCTCTCACACACACCTTTCTGTGTGTGTGTGTGTGTGTGTGTGTGTTTATCATGTGCACACATATGCTGTAGCTACTCATAGCTAATTAAAGGATGTCTTAAGTATCCATCCCTCCACCACCCCCGACTCCATACCTCTGCCAGTACTGAGTAGGTTAGGCCTGTGCCTGTGGGACTTGAACTGTTGGAGCAAGCAGCCCTGCCTCTGTCCCTCATCTCACAGGCCCTTAGCCTCTCCCCTGGTGGTGGAGTATCTCCTATAGAAGGGTTTAGGGTCAGCAACCTGGCTGATAGTGGGACTAAAGGGATGAGGTTTCAAGTTGCATTTGCATGGCTGTCGCTGTTTTAGCACTTAGATTATTGGGTTTTTGGGTTTGAGGCTGCTGCTGAGCTTCTGAGAGATGGAAGGCCTCCTCCCCTAGGCTGTGCCTTGGTACCTCACTGCTACCACACTGCCTTTGCCCCCCTCTTCCTCTTTGTGTGGGCTTTCTGGGTCACAGGAAGAGCTCAGGAAAACAGGCCTATTGTTTTTTTTCTCTCAGTCCAGCCCAGTCTCAGCACCAGATAAATAGAGGCTCCACAGGCTCTGGCAGCCCGGCTCTTCAAGGGCAAAAGAGTTGTTTGTCTCGGGACTTTCTTATGCCAGCTCTGGGTTCCCTCTGTAGACCACAAGTTCCCATTCTCTCCCTAGTGGCCCTGCCATTCTTTTTCCTACTTCTCCCTCTGTTTGTCTCCATACACGTCTTTCTGGGTCTCTCGTCCTCTGTGGAGTCCTGGAGTGCTCGGCAATAGGCGTGGGCCTGTCTCCTGTAAGTGGGAGAATATGGGGCTGTGGCCCCTTCCCTCAGCCCTTGTCCTCCTATGCCCCCCACACCCCAGGGCAGCCCCACCTCCTGGCCCTGCTTCCCTGTTGGGGGTAGGGTGGCACCTTGCCTGAGTTTAGGAATGGCACTGGTTACGACAGCAGGACATGCTGGGACATATTTGAGTGAATAATCATTGCTGGGCTTGAAACACAGAAGAGACCAGTCCTTCCCTCATCTCTTTCCCAAGGACTCTAGCCCTTCCCCCGGCTTTATGCTTCTATTTCTTTCTGCTATTCTAGTAGCGTCCTAGACTCAATATCCTGGAATTCTTTTTTTTTTATTTTTTAAATATTTTTTATTGATTTTTACAAAGAGGAAGGGAGAGAGATAGAGAGCTAGAAACATCGATGAGAGAGTAACATCGACCAGCTGCCTCCTGCACACCCCTTAATGGGGATGTGCCCGCAACCAATGTACATGCCCTTGACTGGAATCGAACCCGGGACCTTTCAGTCCGCAGACCGATGCTCTACCACTGAGTCAAACCGGCTTCGGCAATATCCTGGAATTCTTTTTTTTTTTTTTTTTAATATATTTTGTTGATTTTATACAGAGAAGATGGGAGAGAGATAGAGAGTTAGAAATATCGATGAGAGAGAGTCATCGATCAGCTGCCTCTTGCATACCCCCCACTGTGGATATGCCCGCAACCAAGGTACATGCCCTTGACCAGAATCGAACCCAGGACCTTTCAGTCCCCAAGCCGACGCTCTATCCATTGAGCCAAACCGGTTTCAGCAATATCCTGGAATTCTTAATGCCTGGACCCTTCCAGCTCTGGAATTCTGTAACAAAAAAGTAAGGAATACATTTTCCTTTTTTTTACCTGCTTTTCCTGCAGTTTCCTCACAAGCAGTCTTACTCCATGTTTTAGCATGTCACTCTTCTCAACATGTTAATTTGCTGTATTGATATCTGACTTAGAAGCTCTTAGACGGTAGAGCCAGGGTTTAAGAAGGCATCCTTGGACAGACACTTAAAAAAGATGCCAGTTGCCTGCCAGTGTGGCTCAGTGGTTGAGCATCAACCTATGAACCAGGAGGTCACGGTTTGATTCCTGGTCAGGACACATGCCCAGGTTGCAGGCTCGATCCCCAGTGCGGGGTATGCAGGAGGCAGCCCCTCAATGATTCTCTTTCTCCCTCTCCCTTCCTCTCTGAAATCAATAAAAATAAAAAAAAGTATTATATATATTTTTGAATTTTTATTGCTGAAAGTATTATATATGTCCCCTTCTTTTCCCCATTGACCCCTTCTAGCTAAAAATATATTAAAAAAAGATACCAGCTAATATATACATATACACACACACACACACACACTAAAACCCAAATATGCAAATCAACTGAACAGAGGAAGGACTGGCGGAGCTGTCACAACGCAGCAGCTGCCCCCTGGTGGTCAGTGCACTCCCACAGGGGGAGCGCAGCTCAGCCAGAAGCTGCCCTGCTCCGCTGGTGAGCACAGCGGTGCCTTTCTCACGGCCGCTGCAGGTGGGTGGTAAGGAGTGAGGGGTTCCGGACTGTGAGAGGGATGCCTGACTGACTGCTTAGGCCAGATCCCGGACTGAGGGGACTCCCCTTCCCCCGAAGTCCATGAAATTTATGTACTGGGCTTCTGTGATGTATACTATAGTATTTTTGTTGTTGTTGATGTTAATTCTTACCTGAGGACATTTTTTCCAATTCCTTTTTCAGAGAGCGTGAAAGGGAGGGAGGAAGGGGCAGAGAGAGAGGGAAACATTGATGTGAGAGAGCCACATAAACTGGTTGCCTCTCGCAGGTGCCCTGATTGAGGACAGGGGGTGAACCTGCAACCCACGTACATGTTCTTGACTGGGAATGAACCCAGGATCCTTCAGTCCGTGGGCTAATGCTCTAACCACTGAGATCACAATGCCAGCTAATATTGATAATAAATAGCAGGTTGGCCCTGGCTGATTTGGCTCAGTGGATAGAGCGTCAGCCTGCAGACTGAAGGATTCTGGGTTCGATTCTGATCAAGGCCACACACGGCACATACCTCTGTTGCAGGCTTCTTTCTGGCCCGGGCCCTGATAGAGGCACGTGGAGGAGGCAACCAATTGATGTGTTTCTCTCATTGATATTTCCATGTCTTCTCCTCTTCCTCCTTTTTTTCCTCCTCCTCCTCTTCATCCTCTTTCTTCTTTTTTTAAATCTGGTTCTCAATTTGGCATATTCTTAAAATATATTTTATTGATTTTTTTACAGAGAGAAAGGAGAAGGATAAAGAGTTAGAAACATCAATGAGAGAGAAACATTGATCAGCTGCCTCCTACACCCCCCCCACTGGGGATGTGCCCGCAACCAAGGTACATGCCCTTGATCAGAATCGAACCTGGGACCGTTCAGTCCGCAAGCCGATGCTCTATCCACTGAGCCAAACCGGTTTCGGTGATATTTCCCTGTCTTTTCCTCTCTTTTCCACTCTCTCTAAAAATCAATGGAAAAATATCCTCGGGTGAGGATTAAAAATATTAAAAAAAAAAAAAATACATAGCAGTTTGCTTTTGTTGAATTACTTAAAAAAACAACAAACAAACAAACCTTTACCCCTCAGAGGATTTCATCTACATTTGAGGCAGGGACACAACATGAATGACTGAATGACGGACTTGAATGACTGTGGCCATTTGGAGATGGCAGTCAGAAGTACCCTGGGAAGAGGCACATTGTTAGAGGAGGTATTGTTAATGGAACAAGACTGGAGGCCAGGGTTCTGATCTGCTACCTCTGGGTCACTTCCAAGAAATGTGGCCCCAAACCCAAGAATTTCCCTCCTTTTGCTTATTCTGTCTCTCACCCCTTTCATCCTAAATGCCGCTCTGACTCCAGACCCCTCCTGTACGTTTCTAGGTACTCACATGCTAACTGAGGGAGCCATTGAGGTGTCCTCCTTCCCTTGTCCCACTGCTCCCTAGCCCTTGAGCCTCAGGTAGTGTCCCCTGACACTCTGCCCCACGGAGCCTCTGAACTAGACCGCGATTTGGTAACCTGGAAATAATTGATGCATAAACTCCTTCGCATTTTCTCTTGGGAAATGGGTACAGTCTTCATTTCTTAACCTAATCTCAGTCTGTCCTACTACTGCATGCAAGTGACTTTTTGGTTTCAAGGAAGGAGAAAGGAAAATGCCAGTTGGTACTGGTCCCCGAGCATCAGACTGCCTGCCTTGCTGTTTGTCAGAGCTGTGCTTGCCAGTCCCCTGTAGTTCTTTCTCCGCATATGAGCTGTGAGAGAGACCAGGGAGCCCCTTCCGGGTCAGCAGAGCCTAAAGCCAGTGTGTGCCCAGTTCTCTCCTGGCCAGTCCTAGTGAGTACAGCCCTTGATGAAGTTTTAATTTCGAGTCTTGGGAAGGATCAAGACGCTGTGCCTTGTCCCCATTCAGCTCATCTTTATCAAACATATAGCACATGTTGAAGGCTGGGGAGATTCTAAAGCACAAGGTAGTGCCTTTTGGAAGTCCTTGGGCTACAGCTGGGGAGACTAGCACACTTGAGATCATTAAAGGGGAATTTAAGGCAGAGGAGAAGAGTCTGAAGGGACAGCTCTTCCCTTTCTGGCCCCTTGCCCGCCCCTCAGGCTGTGTTTCCTCTTTACCACCCAGGTTGGGGCCCCTTCTCTCCCTCTGGCTCTTTATCCTCAGCTTTTTCCAGAAAGCTTTCCTTGACCAAACCCATCTCTACCTTGCTCTGTCTGGCATTTAAACATTAAATCAAAAGCATCTAAGTACCTTACGCATACTCAGACACATACCTGGTGCTATGAGGAAAACAGAATGGGGCAACAGGCATTTCCTGAATCGTGCAAGGGTAACATCCCGAATGAGCTGCCCCTCACTATGTTAAATGAGTGTCAAACATGGTCCCTTGTCTTACACATTGCACGTGGTGTTACATCCACCTGGAACGGTTTTGCAGTTAACATCATTGCTGTCGCTTCATATCTGAATGTGTATATTATAAATCGTAAGTGATATACAGTGTAAAGCACAGTGCCATGTAACTTCTTGCTGGCTGTTTTTGACCTACATGGAGGGTTGTCAATTGTCTCAGAGCCACACTCTTTCATAATTTATTCCAACTCTTTGGTGGTGCCTTCCTCAGCCTCTACATCAACGGAATGCTTTATAAAATTTTTTGGTTTATAAGAAATGCTTAGTAACATCAGCACTAGTGAGTGAAAGAAGGCAGCCGCAGGCTGTTACTCCACATGCTTACTATGCCACAAAAGTTGTTTGTGTGTGATACAGATTCTGAGCTGCACAGATAGCCTCACTGCTGTTATTTTTCATTCAGGCACCCATATCAGCACAAGTTTGCGTAACTCATGCTGTGAAGTACCCAGGAACCACCTGGTTTCTGCCCTTAAAGAGCTTCTGTTCTATTTGGGATGTTGAGACATAATCATGTGAAAAGTTAAATAGCGATGCTGTGGTCTAGTTTGTTTGGTTGCAAGGAACCTGCGCAAACTATGTCCAATAAAGGCTGATTGTAGCAGACTCTGGAGCCAGGCTATAAGCATTCAAATCTTGCCTCTGCCACTTAATTAGCTGTTTGACTTTGGACAATTACTTTACATTCACTGTGCCTCAGTTTCCTCATCTGTAAAATGGCACAAACAATAGTATCAATGTCATGGAGTTGTGTGGGTTTACATTGATTGGTATGTGTAAAGCTCTTAGAACAGTGCTGGCTATTAGAAATAATTTTTATTTACTTTAAGGTCCAGAATCTCACTGGCACCTGAGCACAGAAACGTGGAACTGTAGGGTAGTTCTGGATTCACAGTAACATCAAGGAACAACTAGAACAAATCACTTAATCCCTCCCACTTCCATCTCCCTCCGCTTTGCTTTATTCTCCGTTTTCCTTTACCCGAGATAATAATGGCCTCTCCAACCCTGACTCTGTCCTCTCTGGCATCTTCCCTCTGGGTTTTAGTTGGAAAGGCTGAGGGGGCAATCATCTTTCTTTCTTCAGCCTTGGATTGACTACTCTTGTGCCAGGAACCCCTTCTTAAACTCATGAGCTATGGCTGGGGCAACAAAGAAACCAAATGGTCCCTTAGACAATAGGAACTGTGAGCATCTAGGGCAAAACAGAGCAGGGCAACACAGTACTAGAGTCACATTTTTGAGGTCAGACCTTGGCTCCACCATTTCCTGGCTGAGTGTAACTCTGGGCAAGTCATTTAATTGCTCTAAACTTTCTTCATCTGTGAAATTAATGTACCAGCAGTACCAATCTCAAAGTTTGTTAGGAAATTATACTTCTAAAGCGCTAAGCAGTACCAGAAACAAAATACTAAAAAAAAAAACTAAAAAAAAACTACCTTTTTAATTATTAAGGGGATATGGTGAGTGTGGGCAGTGAGAGAGGTATCTCTGAGACAGATAATCTAGGAGAGCTTCATAAGATAATAAAGATAAAGGCCACATGGATGGGATGGAGAGTAGTACTGGGAATGTTTTTAGACCCCAGCTTAAATATGTTGTCCTGAATGAGCTTTTCCCCAATTCCTCTAACTTGGTCAAGTTTGTTCTCTTAGCGCCAGTACTTCTCCATAGAATGTAAGATGTATCATGGTTACATTTAAACAATTGTTGAGTTATTCGATGTCTGCCTCCCCCATTAGAATGTAATCACCGTTATGGCAGGGTCTGCCCTGTTTTTTCGCTGTATGTCGGAGCCCAGCACAGCTCCTAGCACACAGTGAGGATACATTAGGCTGGCAGCTTTGTGGAATGTGGGCTTGAGCTTTTAGAATCATAAAGTTAGAACTGGAAAGTTTTTCTGTTTGTTGAAAGGGAAACAGTGACTTCCCCCCGAAACCCACGGCGTGTTCACAGCGGAGCCAAGAATAGAAATCAAGTTGCCTCAGTCTTCATATAAGTGGTTGCATTTCACCGTTTTTCTGTGTTTGTCTCAGGACTTTTTCATTTGTGTCATTCGGTCAGAAGCACTTTGAGAGCTTCCTTCATCTTATTAGAGTAGCTTTCTTGAGTGGAAACTGTCATTAATCAACAATAATTTATTGAATGCTATGGAACATGCTCTTGGGATTATTATTTCTTTATTGAGGTATAATTGATATACAACATTATATTAGTCTCCGGTGTACCACACAGTGACTCGACATGCATGGGGAAGGATCTTCTGTTAACATCTGTCACCATACATACAGAAGTTTTATTTTCTTGTGATAACTTTTAAGATTTACTCTTAGCAACTTTTAAATATGCAAATATGACCTCAGCACCCAGGTCACTCCCAGCCAGCCATCAGGCAGAGGCTTTAGGCTTGGGAAGGGGCCGGGCCTGCGATTGGAGGTGCCAGGATGAGGGGGAACCCCTTCCCAAGCCTAAAGCCTGGGGTGGAGGCTTTAGGCTTAGGCAGGGGCCAAGCCTGGGATCAGAGGAAAGGGGGAAAAAAATCAATGGAAACATATCCTCAGGTGAGGATAAAAAGAAAAAGAAAGAAGGAAATGTCATATCTTATGAAAGACACATCTTGAAAATGCCTAAAGAAAGTTGTCATTTTTTCATGGTTAAGGGACGGGTGTCCATGTTGATGAAGATACCTTGGTAGCTGCAGTGACTGGCAGTGGCTGCAGTAGTGGGGTGATGGGGCTGGCGCCTTCCCCTGATCAGCCCAGTTGTCTCCTGCAAAGGACATCAGTAGGACATACCCTGAGGGCTCCCAGTATGTGAAAGGGGGCAGGCTGGGCTGAGAGACCCCTCCCCAGTGCACGAATTTCGTGCACCGGCCCCTAGTTAACTATAGTCGTCATACTGTCTATTACATTCCTATGACTTACATATTTTATAACCGAAAATTTGTACCTTTAAACTACCATCAGGATTATTATTTTTAATAACACATACCTCCAAATCATTCATTTAAAATATTTTAGAAGTCTTATGACTACAGATTTACAGAAGAAGCCACATCAAGACTGGTAGGAAAAAAAAAAAAAGACTGGTAGGAAGAGCAGAGATCGAAGGGGGCTGGCCCACTCCCATGGGCTGTGGCTGAGATTCCAGAGGGCTATCTCATCTGCAAAGGTTCCCCCTGAAGAGCATGGATCTCAATCCCATGCTGGGCTTCCCAGCCCAGAGGACCATAGCCAGGAAGAGATGTCCACATAACATCTGGCTTTGAAAATGAGCAGGTATTCTGTCTGCCATAGAGAAATGGCAGTCTGCTAGAGACACAGGCGCCCTACTAAAGGGCCAACATACAAAATCTCAATTGCATCTACTCTCCCTGGGCTGTGGCAGAGGGAGGGTGGAGCAGATTAAAGTCTTATATGGGGGGAGGTTTGTGGCTCTAGAGATAGGTCTAACGGCACAGCCGCCAGGACCCCTATGCTGAATCATTCTTCTGCACCACAGACTCAATCTTTCTTGGATAGAGTACTCCCTTATGGTATCAGCCTAGAGCCATGGTCGGCAAACTGCGGCTCACGAACCACATGCGGCTTTTTGGCCCCTTGAGTGTGGCTCTTCCACAAAATATCATGGCCTATTATGAAGAAGTGAAGTTAGAAGAAGTTTAAGTTTAAAAAAATTGGCTCTCAAAAGAAATTTCAGGAGAGAATCCAAGATGGCGGCATAGGTAACCCCTAACTACAGCCTCACACAACAATTTCAATAAAATACAACTAAAATACAAAATGGACATTACCCAGAACTACAGGAAAGTCGACTGACTGGAAATTTTACAACGAGAAGAAAAGAGAAAACCAGAAGGAAGAGCAGAGGAGCTGTAAAAGCCTAAGGTACGGAGACACGCGCGTGCGGAGAGGAGGGGGAGGCTGAGTGCCTGGCTGGCGTTCCCTAGCAGGAAGGGGATAAAGCTTTGGTCTATGTTGAACCCCAGATCCGACAGCACTGAACCCCAGTTCTAGGCCAGACCCTGGGGACCCAGGCTCATCCAGAGGGAGCCTGGGCTGTAAGGTGGAATCTCAGGGGATCGGCAAAAGGCAGAGCCCCTGGAGGCGCACACATTAGGCGCAGAGGACGGACTGTTGACTCTGCTGCTGGATTGCCCTAGTGGGAAGGAGACAAAAGCTCTGGACTGTGCTGAGCTCCAGTTCCGACTACACTGAACCCCAGTTCTAGACCAGACCTTGGGGACCCAGGCTCATACAGAGGGAGCCTGGGGTGTAAGAGCGGCGAAAGGAAGTCCCAGAGGCGCGCACATTGCACGCGGAGAACAGGTGTTTGTGCCACTGGATTGCCCTAGCTTTCCAGTGGCACAGTCACTTCCAACTGAACTGAACCCCAGTTCTGGGCGCACTGGGGGAGAGCCTAGACTGTTTGGTAGCAGGCAAAACTCGAGGGCACCTTTCTCTCAGATGCTTGCAACGAGTACTGAAGGACCCTGGGAATTACTGAGACTCAGGAACCGCATAGGGCGGGGCTGAGGGAAGCCAAGGCTGTAGGCTCCACCCTGAAACTCCGCCCCATCAGGGAAGCTGTGAAAATGCCGAGACAACAAAATAGATCACAAACGAAAGAAATGGAGGACAAAAAGCTACTGGATATAGAGTTCAAATCTATGCTTATAAGGTTTTTCAAGAATTTCCTAGAAAAGGTCGATAAGACCTATGAGGATATGAAAAGGGATCAACTAGAATGAATAAGGAATCAACAAGAAATGATAAGGGATCAACAAGAAATAAAGAACACATTGTCTGAAATAAAAAATATTATACAGAGTCCTAAAAACAGAATGGAAGATCGCAAGAATCAAGTCAAAGATTTGGAACATAAAGAGCCAGAAGACACTCCTCCACAGAAGCAAGAAGACAAGAGAATCCAGAAAGTTGAAGATAATGTAGGAAACCTCTGTGACAACTTCAAGCGAACCAACATCAGAATTATGGGGGTTCCAGAAGAAGAGAGAGAGCAAGGTACCGAAAGAATACTGGAAGAAATAGTGACAGAAAACTTCCCCCACCTGGTGAAAGAATTAGACCTACAAGTCCAGGAAGCGCATAGAACTCCAAACAAAAAGAAATCCAAAGAGGACCACAACAAGACACATCATAATTAAAATTCCAAGAGCAAAAGACAAAGAAAATATTCAAAGCAGCATGAGAGAAACAGGTAGTTACCTATAAAGGAGCGCATATACGATTGTCAGCTGATTTCTCAACAGAAACCATGCAGGCCAGATGGAAATGGCAAAAAATATTCAAGGTGATGAATAGTAAGAACCTACAGCCAAAGATAATCTACCCAGCAAAGCTATCACTTAGAATCGAAGGCCAGATAAAGAGCTTCACTATTAAAAAAACGCTAAACGAGTTCATCACCGCCAAACCAGAATTATATGAATTGATGAAGGGGGTTCTTTTGGAAGAGAAAGAAAATAAAGATAAAAATTATGAACAACAAATATATAACTATCAACAAGTGAATCTAAAGAACAAGGGAATTAAAAAACCTGATGAACAATATTAACTGTTGAATATAATAAAATCAGAGGTATGGAAGGGGAGTGGACTGACGATTCTTGGGGAAAAGGGGAGTGGGGAGTGCGGGAAGAGACTGAACATAAACTGTGCACCTATGGATGAGGACAATGGGGGGTGGGGAAAGGGCAGAGGGTGGGTTAGGAACCTGGTGGAGGGGGGGAAAATGAGGAACTTTTGTAATAATATGAACAATAAAGGTTTATTAAAAAAAAGAAAAGATGCCGAGACCGGTTTGGCTCAATGGATAGAGCGTCGGCTAGGGGACTGAGGGGTCCCAGGTTCGATTCCGGTCAAGGGCATGTACCTTGGTTGCGGACATGTCCCCAGTAGGGGGTGTGCAAGAGGCAGCTGATCGATGACTCTCTCTCATCGATGTTTCTAACTATCTCTCTCCCTTCCTCTCTGTACAAAATCAATAAAATATATTTAAAAAAAAAAGAAAAGAAAAGAAAGAAAAAAAGAATTTCAATCGTGTACTGTTGATATTTGACTCTGTTGACTAATGAGTTTGTCCACCGCTGGCCTAAAGGAAAGCAATGGCCCCACCCTGCTGAGGAGTGAGCTGCCTGAGCAGTGGTGTAGAGGTCTGGGCAGATTCAGGGAGTGTCAGTGACTAAAGTGGGGGGATGGGGAGTGGTCTCCATCCCCCCACTTTCCCATGAACCCCTCACTAGGATCTCCTAGCCTCACCCTTTGGGCTCCAGGTGGCCCCATCCTCTCAACTCCTAGTGGTCACGCTCTGTTGAACATAATTTTGGACAGCTGAGTTTTGTGTCTCTAAGACGGGGCCATTTTTCCCTTGCATGCTCAACTGATTTGTTTGGGCCTCATAAACTCTGCTGGCCTCAGCCTGATGACTCCCTGAGACCCTTCCCCATGGCAAAGGTCTGCTGGCATACAGCAGGTGGCTGCCAAACTGGGTATACCCTGGGGCATTTACTGAGTAGCCTTAGATCCAGCGCTGACACTGAGTTTCAACCTGCATCAACCTGGTGAACACCACTCACCCTACCTGGTGATTCACTGAGATCCTTCTTTATTCAACTTGAGTGCTGCCAGGGACTCTTTCAGTGACTGGGCATAACAGGCAGCTGGCAGGAGGAGGCAGATCTTGGGGTTCCTTAGGACTTTTGCTGACCTGCTTCTGGGTCCAGTGCTGGTAAAAGCTGGCCTTGGTGGTCAGCATGGTACTTCCCGCATACCCAGGCCCAGCAGAGGCAGGCACAAACAGTAGATTGCTTTGTAGTTCCAAACAGGTTGCCTAGAGCTAGTCTCAGGCATTGTCTGGCATTGGACTTCACCCGTGGCCCTCCCAGAACCAACACACCCAGTGGCCAGCTTTAGACAATAGAGCAGCATCAATTAACTTAAGCAGCATATCCAAAAGGATATCTTGGCAGGCACCAGACCCTGCTGAGGCAGATTTCGCTACGTGTGATCAACACCTGCACAGCCTGAGGGTCAACCCCACACACGAGCGGGCCCATAGTAATCAAGACTAAATTATAACAGGAGGACCCACATAAGGGACATTCCTGGAGCATCCAGATCAGGTGACTAAGGAGATAGCACTAGTACCTAGGGCTACCCTACCAAGAATGGGAGTCATAGCAGAACTATCTAATACATAGAAGAAACACAAAGAGGCAGCCAAAATGGGAAGACAAAGAAACATCCCCCAAATGAAAGAATAGGAGAAAGCTCCAGAAAAAGCTATTAAATGAAATGGAGGCAACCAATTTCTAAAAATATATATATTTTATTGATTTTTTACAGAGAGGAAGGGAGAGACAGAGCTAGAAAGGTCGATGAGAGAGTAACATCGACCAGCTGCCTCTTGCACACCCCCTACCAGGGATGTGCCCGCAACCAAGGTACATGCCCTTGACTGGAATTGAACCCAGGACCTTTCAGTCCGCAGACCAACGCTCTACCACTGAGCTAAACCGGTTTCGGCGGAGGCAACCAATTTATCAGGTATAGAGTTAAACAAAAATGCTTATAAAGTGCTCAAGGAACCTAGTGAGAGCATCACAAAGAGATAGTGAGCAGGTAAAAGGACATAGAGCCAGGCCGATGTGGCTCAATAGTTGAGCGTGGACCCATGAACCACTGGAGATCGTGGTTCAGTTTCCAGTCAGGGCACATGCCCAGGTTGCAGGCTCGATACCCAGTGGGGGGTATGCTAGAGGCAGCCTATCAATGATTCTCATCATTGATGTTTCTATATCTCTTCCTTTCTCTCTGAAGTCAATAAAAATATATATATTTTTTAAAAGATTGGAACAGAAATAAATGTAATAGAGTCTAAAAAAAAAACACAAAAGATTAAATCAAGAGCTGGTTCTTTGAAAAGATAAACAAGATTGACAAACCTTTAACTAGACTCATCAAGAAAGAAAGAAAGATGATCCAAAAGATAAAATCAGGAATAAAGAGAAGTAACAACTGACTCCAAAGAAATACAAAGCACTGTAAGAAAATATTACAAATAACTAGATACCAACAAATCAGACAAACTGGATAAAATGGATAGATTCCCAGAAACATACAATCTTCCAAAACTGATTTAGGAAGAATCATAATCTGAATAGACAGATTACAACTAGTGAAATTGAAGCAGTAATCCAAACACTCCCAACAAACAAAGTACTGGACTGGATGGCTTCACAGGTAAATGTTACTAAAACATTCAAAGAAGAGTTGACACCTGTCTTTCTCAAACTACTCCAAAAAATTAAGAGGTGGGAAGACTCCCAAGTTCATTTTAAAGAGGCCAGCATTATCCTTTTCCAAAATCAGGTAAGGACACTACAAAGAAAGAAAATTAGCCAGTATCCCTGATGAATATAGATTCTAAAATCATCAACAAAATATTAGCAAACCTGATGGAATAATACATTAAAAAGATCTAACACTATGATAAAGTGGGCTTTATTCCAAGGATGCAAGGTTGGTAAAATAACTGCAAATCAATAAATGTGATACAACACATAACAAAATGAAGGATAAACGTCACATGATCATGTCAATAGATGCAAAAAAAAAAAAAAAGCATTTGATAAAACAAGCACCCATCTATAATAAAAACTCTCACAAAATGGGAATAGCGAGAACATACCTCACAACCTAATAAAGACCATATATGACAAATCCATAGGCTACATCATACTCAGTGGGCAAAAACTAAAAGTGTTTTCCTTAAGATCATAAACAAATCAGGAATGCCCACTATCACCATTCGACTAGTACTAGAAGTTCCAGCCCCAGGAAACAGACAAGAAGAAATAAAAGTCATTAAATTAGAAAGGGAGAACTGAAGATGTCATTATTTACAGATGACATAATACTGTATCTAGAGAATCCTAAAGATTCCACCAAAAACTACCAGAACTGATAAATGAATTCAGTAAAGTAGCAGGATACAAAATAAATATTCAGAAGTTGGTTGCATTTTAATATACCAATAATGAACTATGAGAAAGGGAAATTAAGAAAATGGCATAACAGAAATTACCTTGGTTGTAAAAGACCTATACTCAGATAATTATAAGACACTGAAGAAAGAAATTTAAGCTGATACAAATAAGTAGAAGCATATACCATGTTCATGGATAGGAAGAATTAACATCATTAAAACTTTTATACTACACTGACTGGATGGCTTGGTTGGACACTGTCCTAAACACCAAAAGATTGCCAGTTTGATTCCCAGTCAGGGCATATGCCCAGGTTGTGGGTTCTATCTCCAGTGTGGGGGGTGCAAGAGGCAGCCAATCAGTGCTTCTCTCCTTCTTTATAAAAACAATAAAAACATTTTTAAAAAATGTCCATAGTACTAAAAGCAATCTATATATTCAATGTGATTCTTATTAAGATACCAGTGGCATATTTCACAGACCTATAGCAAATGTTCCAAAAATTTATATGAAACCGCAAAAGATCCTGAATAGCCATAGCAATCTTGAGAGAGAACAAAGTTGGAGAAATCTACTACCTGATATCAGACCAGAATCTGAATAGACATTACAACTAGTGAGATTATAATGAATTTATGAATTCAATACTGTTATGAATCGTAATGTAAATATCTGTCTTTTCTGATGGTTTTAGGTGACACTGCTAGCGGTTCTCAACCTGTGGGTTATGATTCATAACAGTAACAAGATTACAGTTATGAAGTAGCAATGAAAATAATTTTTTTTTATGGTTGGGGGTGACCACAACATGAGGAGCTATATTAAAGGGTCGCAGCATTAGAAAGATTGAGAACCACTGATCTATGCTATAGCAAAAAGTAAAATTTTCTTTCTTTCTTTTTTTTTACAGCTGAGTAGTATTCCATTGTGTAAATGTATCAGCTATTTTAGCCATTCATTTACAGATAGGCACTTGAGCTGCTTCCAGATCTTGGCTGTCTATAATATCTATAATAATAAAAGCATAATAGGCTAATTAGACCAGACATCCTTCTGGATAAAGCTGCAGCAGGCGGTGCCGCTGCAGAGGCGGCTGTGGCTAAGGCCCTTGCACGAATTTCGTGCATTGGGTTTCTAGTTATAAATAACACTGCAATGAAGAGGGGTGCATATATTCTTTCAAATCAGTGTTTTGGTTTCTTTGGACATATTCCCAGAAGTATTATCGCTGAATCATAAGACAGTTCCATTTTTTTAAAAAAATATATATATTTTATTGATTTTTTTACAGAGAGGAAGAGAGAGGGATAGAGAGCTAGAAACATCGATGAGAGAGAATCATTGATCAGCTGCCTCTTGCACACTCCCTACCAGGGATGTGCCCGCAACCAAGGTACATGCCCTTGACCGGAATCGAACCCAGGACCCTTCAGTCTGCAGGCTGACGCTCTATCCACTGAGCCAAACAGGTTTCAGCTAGATATTGGTACTCTTGTTAAAAATTATGTGATCACAAGTTTAGGCATTTATTTTTGGATTCCTAGTTCTGGCCCATTGATCTATATGTCATATTATCATGCCAGTATCACACTGTTTTTATTATTATAACTTTATAGAAAGTTTTGAAATTGGGAAGTGTGAGCCTTCCACTCCAATTTTATTCTTTTTAAAAAAATATATTTTAATTTTCAACAGAGAGGAAGGGATAGGGATAGAGAACTAGAAACGTTGATGAGAGAGAAACATCGACCAGCTGCCTCCTGCACACCCCCCACCAGGGATGTGCCCGCAACCAATGTACATGCCCTTGACTGGAATCGAACCTGGGACCTTTCAGTCCTCAGACCGACGCTCTATCCACTGAGCCAAACTGGTTTCGGCTTGTTCTTTTTTTAAAAATGTTTTTTATTGATTTTTTACAGAGAGGAAGGGAGAGGGAGAGGGATACAGAGTTAGAAACATTGATGAGAGAGAAACACCGATTCAGCTGCCTCCTGCACACTCCCTACTGGGGATGTACCCACAACCAAGGTACATGCCCTTGACAGGAGTTGAACCTGGGACCCTGGGACCCTTCAGTCTGAAGGCCGATGCTCTATCTTATAAGCCAAACTGGTTCTTTTTTTAAGATAGTTTGTCTCTTCTGGATCCCTTACATTTCTATATGATTTTTAGGGTAAGCTTCTCAATTTCTACAAGAAAAAGCCAGCTGGGCCCGCCTGGAGTGGCTCAGTGGTTGAGCATTGACTTATGAACCAAGAGATCCTCTCTTCCATTCCTAGTCAGGGCACATGCCCAGGTTGCAGGCTCCATCCCCAGTAGGGGGCTTGTAGGAAGCAGTCAATTTATGATTGTCTCATCATTGATGTTTCTATCTCCCTCTCCCTCTCCTTTCCTGTCCCTGAAATCAATAAAAACTTTTTTTTTTTAAAGCCAGATGGGATTTGATAGAAATGCACCGAATCTATAGATCTTAACAAAATTAAGTATTCCGATCCATAAACATAGAATATTGTTCCATTTACTTAGGTCTTCTTTAATTTTTTCAACAATACTTTGTCAGCTGAAACCGGTTTGGCTCAGTGGATAGAGCGTCGGCCTGCAGACTGAAGGGTCCCAGGTTTGATTCCTGTCAAGGGCATGTACCTTGCTTGCGGGCACATCCCCAGTGGGAGGTGTGCAAGAGGCAGCTGATCAATCTCTCATCAATGTTTCTAACTCTCTGTCCCTCTCTCTTCCTCTCTGTAAAAAAAATCAATAAAATATATATATATAAAAAAACAATGTTTTATCATTTTTAACACTTTTTTGTTAAATTTATTCCTTTTGATGCTTTTGTAACTTGTACTGTTTTCTTACTAGTAGTTTTATTTTTGGACTGTTTATTGTAGTATGTGGAAATACACTTGTATCCTGCAACCTGCTGAAATGGTTGATTAGTTCTAATAGGTTTTTAATGTTTCTTATAATTTTCTACATATAAGATTATGTCATCTGCACATAGAGATAGTTTTTACTTCTTCATTTTCAACCTGGATGTCTATTATTTCCTTTTCTTGCCTAATTTCCATACAGAACATTGAAGTGGTAAGAATAAACAATCTTGTCTTATTCTAAGATTATGTTTTAAAAATATACCCATTTGGTCATATTCTTGAGAAACTTAAACTCATGGTAGAGATGAAATTAATATGTGAAATTGAAAATGAAATTCATGGGTGGGATAGCTTGTGGTGGGCTAGAGTAGCTAGGGAAGATTTCCTGGGAGGAAAACAACAATTTGTGACTTGGCTTGGCTGATAGGAGGTCATTTTTAGGCATGCTTGGATACTTGAACATAGAAAAAAAAAATGGGGAGTAAAGATAGAGATTCTTTAGAGCTATTTTAGGAGAGAGCAGTAGTTGGTCATCCAGAGTGCTGATGGATCTCCTACCACTGCTCAGCCTGCTTGACTTCATTTAGCTCTCTGGACGGTCTACACCTTCCATTCACCTATTAGTAACCCCCTAGTATAGTGTTGCTCAAAATGGGTCCACTGCCTTTTGCATTAGAATCACCCAGGGGGAACTGTTAAGTAGACTGATACTGGCTCCTCACCTGAGGTGCTAAATCAGAATCTCTAGAGGCAGATCCTAGGAGGTGATTCCTATATATCATGAAATTTAGGAGATACTATCTTAAAGCACCTATGTAGCATCTGTTCCCATGTTTTTGCCAACTCATTCAGGCCCCCATTTCTACTTAGTAGATGATCTTCCCTCTGACATAGTTAAAGTCAGAGTCATTTGGTATTTATGGAGTTCCCTCATCTTCCTTCCTCTTTACTTCAACAGACCAGCATCTCTTCACTTTTTATCTTTTCCTGTCCTTCTCCCTTCTCTCTTTAGTTATTCATACCCTTGTTTCCATCCCTTCCCATCTGCCAGCAGCTGGCTGGATAAGAAATTAGACTGCTGAGAACAAAAAGTTTGAGCACCAAGAGAAAGAGCTGGAGAAGGCCCACCACAGCATCGTTAGAGCTGTGTCCACTTGCAGGGGCCAAGCCAGGGCTGTTTTGGTGGCTTTCCAGTAGCATAGCACCTCCTTCTGCAGACACCTCTATTAGGTCACCCTCAAAGAGGGTGGCCAGGCATGGGCAGGTGCATATTTGAAGGGCTCACATTTGAGACCAGATCAATACATAAATCATATTTGAACTGCTAAGCATTTCTGGGCATTCCGAATCATTGGGTAGGTGAATAAGAGAAATAGGCATTATTGTATTTTATCACTATGTAAATCAATGGAAGATGCAGTTTACATGCTATGGAATACACATATACATGGGTATACTCATATATATCATTAAAAAGTCAACTCATCAAGCATCATCAGTCTCCTCTCTTTGTGGCTTCTTCCCTTCCACAAGCATGAGAGATCTCTATTTTAGAAACCCTTTCGCCTGGCCCTTCTGCCTCCTCTAGCCGCCATCTAATTTCCCCTTCCTCTCCAAGTTAACATTCTGCAGTGAGGAGGCAGCACCCATAGCCGTTACTGCCTTGTACGGCATTTCCTCTTCCTGCTCTCATGACTGCAGTTCCCACCCCGGTTCCCTGGGCGCTAAGTCATGGCTGTTTTCTTCAGTCCTGATTGCCGCCGCCTCTGGTGTCTGTTCTGCGCTCCATCGTGGTGCACCTGGGCATTCCTCAGAGGCTGACCTTGGCTCTTTCATTCTCTTTTCCCTGTGCATGCTCCCTAGACGTCTGGTCTCCTGTCTCCAACTCTCACACGTGTGAATGTCCTCCACATCTTTACCTCCGGACCTTTGTTTCCAACCGCCTGACAGACATTGACTCCTACGCGTCCCCTGACATCTCAGACTCAACACCCAAACTCAGACTGCTGTTCCTGAGCATGTTTCAGCCTTCCCCACTCCTTTCTTTTTAAAAAAATAAGTTTTTATTGATTTCAGAGAGAAAGGAAGGGGGTGGGGGAAGAGAGAGACATGGGTGGGCTGCCTCCTGCATGCTGCACTGGGGATCGAGCCCGCAACCGTGGTACATGCTCCCACCAGGAATTGAACGAGTGACCTTTTGGCTCATGGGACTTTGCTCAACCAACTGGGCCACTCCAGCCACGCAGCCTTCCCCAGTCTTAAATTCCTATCACCGATTGAAACCTTAACCAGCTGCTAAAGCCCAGTGTAGACTCTCCTCTGGGGAGTCTGCCCGAGATTTCCAATCTGAATTTAGTTCTGTCCCCTGAAGCCATGAGACAGGTTTTTTACCCAGTTCAACTCCCTCTTAGTTTGTATGTGGAAGACGAGGCGCCAAACCGTTAAACACCTGCTTAGGGACATACAGCTAATGCTAAAGTTCTTAGAAACTCACTCCCCAGTGCTCTTCCCACTCCACCAAGCAGTTTCTTAATGCCTTGGTGCTTTCAGTTGCCCTTATAGCAAACAATCATACACTGCCATGTGTGCGTGCTGGGGTACTTGTAAAGTTAGAGGATCCTGGAGCGACCTTCCCTGTTTCTCATGTATCCCTGAGCTCCTCATTGTACCTAATTGAGGAGTCATCACTCAGTTAGTGCTCACTAAATATTTAATAGCTGAATGAAAGAAGAGAAAGTTGCCTTACAGATTTTCCCTGATTAGGGCCTAGCCCGGTCCAGGGTAGATGCAGACGCTCAGGAAATATTTATTGGTGACGGGCAACTGTAACGATCTGGCTGAGGTGTTTGGGCTCTTCTTAGGCGGTGGGAGCCATGCTGGTCCTAGGCAGGAGAGGAGGACTTAAAAAGCACCATGTTAGGAGGGTTCAATCTGGCAGCGGCAGCAGAAGTGAGGCAGGAGCTCCAGGAGGGAAAAGAGGAGGGATGGCCTGGCTGGCAGCTCTAGGAATTGAGAGAAAAAGACAAACAGGGACATTCTGAAGGGAGGAAGGATAGGGTGACTGTGATGTGGAGAAGGAACGGGGAGGGGGCAGGGAATGGTACCCAGGATTTTGCTTTGAAAACGGTATTGCTCTTGCCGAGGGGAGAGGAGTGGTCTCTAGGAGCACGCTCTGTGGAGGATGTTTGGTACATAACTGCTGTGCCACATTCATGCTCTCAGCCTAGTTCTTAGCGTAACCATTTCAAGTAGGTGTGGTTATCTTTGCTTGTGGGTCAGAACACGGGCTTGAAACCATTAAATCATCTTCTGAACCCAGTGTGTCTGACCTCAAAGATGTTCTTTCATTTCTCAGTGCCTCCCAAACACAGGAGGAGACAGATTTGGAGCTAAGATGATAAAATTAAATCTGTGCTGATTTGAGGTGATGGTGGTATACCATTGTGACTCTAACAGGCCCATCATATTTTCTCTTAGATTAGGAGGATCCAGAAAATCATAAGTCCTTTTTTCTTGTCTCTGCCATCTAGAGAGAACTAAGTTGGATGCAGAAAAAGACTTCTCAGCAGAGTTTAGAGGCCCCCAAATGGATGAGCCCTTCTTTTGGGGAGGTTTTTAGGGAACTGGGCTCCCTTCCTCTAAGTCTAGATTTGCAGTTAGACAAGGTACCTTCTTCCAGGCTCCAGGCCTCTCCTTAATCCTCGTAATATCTCACAGTGACAACATCTCTCTTTCCGGTGGGGCCTGCTGTTTTAGTAGACCTGTTCAAGGTCTTTTCTAAAGGAACTTCAGCTGGAGCTAAATAACTGAACACAGAACCACGAAATCCTTGGCCTGGTCAGCCCAGGCTCGTTCAGAGCACATAGAGGGAGCTCTTTTCTACTTCTGTCAAGTCTTTCCCTGGAGTAGCTTGGGGATGTTCTTTCAGGCTTCCATATGCTAGGCTCTGGGCGAGGTAGGTACTGGACACAGTGGTAAACAAGGAAGACTTAGTCCCTTTTATCTGGAAATGTCTGGACAAGTCTGTACACAATAACAGTGCATGCTAATACGTGCTCTGATAGGGGAAGTACATTTTAACCCTCCAGTTCCCCTCTTTGAGAAAATGGACGGAGATAGTATAGGGTAAGGATATTCTAAAACAATGAACAACACCTCGGGCTGGTGTCTCCCTGGTCCCAGCCATGCCCAAGTTATGTTCCATGTGGATGGAAGGGGAAGGATTCTTTGGTATTGTTTGTTTGTTTGTTTTTGGTGTTTTTTTTTTGTTTTTTTTTTAGAAATCTTATATTGGTTTTCAAAATCAGGGAGAAAGGAGTTTTAGATTATATACTTCTAGGATTATGAGCACAGATGCCCAAGCACTGCCTGGAGGGTTTGTGGTGCCTCTCCTCTTAGTCCTGCAGGTGGCGGGAAAGGGTCTGCCCAGGTTGCAGAGCACAGGAACAGGCTGGCTCTCAGCTTGCAGCCCCACTTCCCAGCCTCTCTCCCTCTTTCAGAAAAGAGTTTCTGCCAGGAGGGTGTGGGCGGGGGCCTCCGGCAGCTGTGCTCCCAGCCAGGCTGCCTGCTCTTGGCTCTGCAGGCAGCGAGCCTCTTTAGGGGCTTTGTCTGAGCCTTTCGGGCTCGCTCCTCCTGGCACTGCCTGGCTCAGGAAAGCAGGAACCGAAAGTTCTCCCTTCTCATCTGCCCCTGCCAGTGGCCCTCTCACTGTCACCTGCTCTCCCTCCCTACCTAGAGCTCTCTCTACCCTCAGAGGCCACAAACATTGGCTCCGAAGCCCTTGGTCTCAGGAGACTGGGAAGGAGCGGGGGTGGGGGTGGGGGCGCGCAGGATGTCAAAAGGATGGTAGCTCTCAAGTTCCAATTCCCTGCTTTTAAAAAATTAGTAACTGTAAGTAAATGTTATTGCACACACGCTTTTAACCCGTGCCAGGCATCATCTTAACCATTTTATGGGCATTGCCTCATTGAAAGTTGACACCAGCCCACCCCAGCCAATTTGGCTCGATGGATAGAGCGTCAGCCCGTCGACTGAAGAAGGGTCCTAGGTTCCACTCTAGTCAAGGGCATGTACCTCGGTTGCAGGCTCAATCCCCAGTCCTGCAAATGTGGGAGCCAACCAGTAGCCGTGTCTTTTACATGTGTTTCTCTGTCCCCCTCCCTTCCACTCTCTAAAAATCAATGGAAAAATATCCTTGGATAGGGAATTAACAATCAATCAATAAATTTGATAACAACCCCAGAGGTGGGTACTCAGGCACCCTGTTTTGCAGGTAGGCTATACACTCAGAGTTTGTCATTGAGTTTGAAATCAGGAGCATGTCTTTGAAAAGCTAGCTGGGTTCTGGCTTCTGTTTTCTCTCATCTTCTGACTTGTCCCATAGAACATGAACTCTGAACCCATAGAAGAAGGGGCAGCGGGCCATCAGGGTTCCCTCCGCACGCCTCTCTTAGTATACTAGTCTTCACTCTTCTCTCCTGGTTGAATACATACCCCCCACCCCCCACCCCTCCAGGCTATATAAACTTTTTCTGAAGTCTGACACCTTATTCTTTCTCTCCCTCTCCCCTCCAGGACCCTGCTGGAATCTTTGAGCTGGTGGAAGTGGTTGGCAATGGAACCTATGGACAGGTGTACAAGGTGAGACTCCAATGGTGCAGAAGTGTGGCTGTCTTCCCTGGGGTCCTCTCAGGAGGGGTGGAAGAAGTATATTCCAGGTCAGGAAAGTGGAAGGGTTATGGGAAATTGCAGAGGCCAGGGATATGGGAAAAAGAGAGAGAAGAGAAGAGAGGAGGAAATTAATGAGGGAAGGAAGCAGTAAAATGTGGGATGGTCGAACCGGTTTGGCTCAGTGGACAGAGCGACGGCCTGTGGACTGAAGGGTCCCAGGTTCATTTCTGGTTAAGGGCATGTGCCTTGGTTGCGGGCACATTCCCAGTGGGAGGTGTGCAGGAGGCAGCTGATCGATGTTTCTCTCTCATCGATGTTCCTGATTCTCCTTTCCTCTCTGTGAAAAATAAATAAAATGTGTTAAAGAAAAAAAAAAAAGAAGTGGGATGTTTTTGCTGGCTTCTGCCCGAGTTTAGAACTATTGGTGTAGCAGGGACAGGTTTTGAGTTGAATGGTATGGGAAAGGAACAGCTGAAGGCGGAGGGAATGGTATCAGAGCTCACTTGGGAGTCCAGAGTAAAGCTCAGGCCAGAGTTGCAGGTTTGACCTGACAACAAAAAAACCCAGGATGTGGAGTGGGTGGGATCCAATGAGTGACTTTCTTGAGCTCCCACAGCTGGTGTGCAGCAGGGTAGGAGCCGGAGCTCAGGCCTTCTGCCCCTGAGGCTGCCTCTCTCCCACAGAAGTGGTGTTTCCTCAGCCACTGACTGTACCTTCTGGCCTGGCCAGTTCGGCATTCTCGTGTGGCCTGATCTCGGGTCCCAGTTGAAAGGGGGGAGGTGGTCACAGCAGAGAGATGTTCAAGGTGGATGCTGCCCCAGAGAATACACACGGGCTTCTTTGTCTCCAGACACAGTGCTGGGTCTTTTCACAAGTCTCCTCGGCATCCAGGGCCTGTTTCCTGGGTCACTGGGACCACCTGCCTTTCTCTTACCCTTCTTCCATGTAAGCTTTGGGAAACAGGCACCCCCTCCCCCCACTTCCCCATCTCTTACCTAATGGTTGCCATGGAAATCCTAGCTCTGTGTTCCAGTGCTTTTCTGGGCTTGGGGTCTTGAATGACTGCTGAGGATAAAAATAATCCATGGCCTGGCAGTGCCCATGTTCATCCCCATGAGGGGCTGCTTTCCCTCGCCTTACTCTTCCCCAGAAGCTTTGGGTTTCCTGTCCAAACCCCAGATGGCTCCAGCTAGGAATATTAGGAGGAGGGAGGAAGAGACAATGGCAGGGCCATCCTATATCTAGAAGTTTCTTCCCATTAGCTCCGATGGTGGGTCCATCGACATGTTAGTGTTTCCCTGTGTTTCCTAAAAATCTCAGCTCTATTTTAGTAAAATATGTTTTTTGTTGTTTTTTGTTTTTTGTTGTTGTTTTGTTTTTGTTGTTTTTTTTTAGAGAGAGAGAGAGGGAGGACGGGAGGGAGGGAGGAAGGGAGAGGGATAGAAAGATAGAAACATCTATGAAAGCGAAACATTGCTAACCAGTTTGGCTCAGTGGATAGAGCATCGGTCTGCGAACTGAAGGGTCCCATGTATTCCACTCAAGGGCATGTGCCTTGGTTGCGGACACATCCCCGGTAGGGCGTGTGCAGGGGGCAGCTGATTGATGTTTCTCTCTCATGGATGTTTCTTTTTTTTTTTTATTGTTTTGTTTTGTTTTGTTTTGAAATATATTTTATTGATTTTTTAAAAATATATTTTATTGATTTTGTACAGAGAGGAAGGGAGAGAGATAGAGAGCCAGAAACATCGAGAGAGTCATCGATCAGCTGCCTCCTGCACAGCCCCCGCTGGGGATGTGCCCGCAACCAAGGTACATGCCCTTGACCGGAATCGAACCCGGGTCCCTTCAGTCCCCAAGCCGACACTCTATCAACTGAGCCAAACCGGTTTAGGCTATTTTATTGATTTTTTACAGAGAGGAAGGGAGAGAGATAGAGAGCCTGACCGGAATCAAACCTGGGACCTTTCAGTCCGTAGACCGACGCTCTACCACTGAGCCAAACCGGTTTCTGCTCTCATCGATGTTTCTAACTCTTTATCCCTCTCCCTTCCTCTCTGTAAAAAATCAATAAAATATATTTAAGAGGGGGGGGGGGAGAAACATCATCGATCAACTGCCTCCTACACTCCCCCTACTGGGGATCGAGCCTGCAAATCGGCCATGTGCCTTGACCTGACCGGAACCGAATTAGTGACCTCTTGCTTCCTGGGTTTATGCTCATCCTCTGAGTCACACCAACAAGTTCGGCTCTCTCTTAATTCTTTCCTGTCAACAAAATAAAAAATCTGGAGTGGGGTGTGGGGGGGAGACTAGGGGGAATCCTGGGAAACAGCCTCCTATCCAAAGGGGGCTTGTGTTGCATAGAAGATGCAAAGAGTGGCAAAGGCCCTCCCTCCTCAGCATCTTTCCCAGGTCCCTCCAGCTCCATCTGAGGATGGAGAAGGTATCCTTGACTCCCCACTCTAACTTTCTTTTTTTTAAATATATTTTATTGATTTTTTTTTACAGAGAGGAAGAGAGAGAGATAGAGAGTCAGAAACATCGATGAGAGAGAAACATCGACCAGCTGCCTCCTGCACAACCCCTACTGGGGATGCGCCCGCAACCAATGTACATGCCCTTGACCGGAATCGAACCCGGGACCCCTCAGTCCGCAGACCGACGCTCTACCACTGAGCCAAACGGGCCTCGGCCCCACTCCAACTTTCAAACGAGGAAGAACAAGCCAGAGATGCTTGAGTATGAAGGGAGCAGACCCTTCATTTTTTACCAAGCACAGAGCTTGGAAATCCAGTCTTGGTAGTTTTTCTGTAGCCCACTGTTAGTCCTGTGACCAACCAATAAATTGCGGTGTCTAGCCACCATGAGGGGCATATTCTAAGATAGAAAAAGCCAAGAGGTATGGCTTCACCCTCCGGGAGCATGACCCGGGCCCCTCTATGTTTGCCTTGCTGTGCACAGGGTCGGCACGTCAAGACGGGGCAGCTGGCTGCCATCAAGGTCATGGATGTCACGGAGGTAGGAAGTGGAACGGGGCAGAGGGGATTGGAGCATTGAAGTCGGGGCTGACCTTCTCCCATTCACCCAGGATGAGGAAGAAGAGATCAAGCAGGAGATCAACATGTTGAAAAAATACTCTCACCACCGCAACATTGCCACCTACTATGGAGCCTTCATCAAGAAGAGCCCCCCGGGGAACGACGACCAGCTCTGGGTGAGAGTGCCTCCGGCCTGCCCCTGCCCCTCCTTGCCCTTTCTGTCTCAGGCTGCTTGTTTGGAACTCAGTCAGTACCCAGAGTCTCCTGGGCAGCCCTCTCTTCAGTCCCACAGCCTCTCCTGTGTATGGACCGAGGGACCTCCTGACCCACACTTTGCAGTCTCTTGTTCTCTGGGCATTTTGGTGGCAGGCGTTCTGGGGCTCCCCCCCCCCCCAATACTCACTTTTGCCCTAACCAGTACCTTACCCTGTGTCCAACAGGCCCTTATAAGTATCAAGCAATGTAATTCTAGCAAGGGCTGGGAAAGACCACAGAGAGGTTAGTTGACAAGTTCTCCTGCACTGGCACAGCCACTAGGAAGGTAGCAGACCAAACTCTGTGGGAGGCGACAGATAGAGCGTGGACCCCTCCGGGCAGGGCACAAGCCTCTGGGTGATCGTTCTAACCAGAACTTAACTGCTGCTCTTTTGGTCTCCCCGAAATTCCCTCCTAGCTCAGAATATTTCTAGGTCACAACTCTCCTTACCTGGGCACTGATGCCAGCTGGTTCCTCAGCCTCACCCTCTCTGGTACTCAGCCATACCCAAGGACAGAGCAGCAGGGAACATGGCAGTGGCTGAGCAAGGTGGGGTGGGGGCAGCAGGGGATTGGTGCTTATACCAGGTCTCCCCTTGCAGCAGTTGCCAGGTGAGTATTTAGCACTTTCTGCATACCCTGCATAGATTAAGTATGAAACATGGTTCATGTTTCTATGCAGTAGTCTTTTTGAAGGTGTGTGCGCGTGCACGCGCGCGCACACACACACGCACTCTCTCTCTGTCACACATTCATATTTCATACACACCAAGGAAAGTGAGTAATGGGTTAGAGAGGTTTACCTGCCAACTGTACCTAGTGAGAGATCCTTGAGGACTAGAGGTTAGGTGCTAGTGACCAGGCGCCCCCTTCTGGACCTGTTGGACATTGTCCTCCCACTATGCTATACTCAGATGCGGAGCATATGTAAATTATTTTTGCATATGCAAATGTCCACATATCTTCCAACCTTTTTCTGTGTTGGGTGTGGCTTTTAGAAAAGTACAATGAAAACATTTCCACAGACGTGCCTGTCACCTGCCTCTGGGTTTCTGGTTCTTCCCTAGAGATGGCACAGGGAGCTCTCCTCCTCTCCCCACTTTAGTCTCTCCTCTGCTCGTGGAGTTTCCCCCAGAACGCTACCAGGTTCCCTCGGCTCTCTGGTAGGCCCCGTGTACTGCTGTCTCTAGCAGCCTGGAGAATTGCTGGTTCTAGCTCCTTTCTTGACTCAGGATGAGAGTTTGGCAAACTGATTCTGTGAGGGACCAGATAGTAAATATTTGGGGCTTTGTGGATCATATTGTCTGAAACTACTCAGCTCAGCCATTGGACCATGAAAGCAACCATAGACAATATATAAATGAGTGGGCATTACTGTCTCCCCAGGACCTTTATTTAGGACACTAATTTGCATGTCATGTGATCCTCTTTTTCTTCTTTTCAGCCATTTTAAAATGTAAAAAACATGCTTAGCTCATTGGCCATAGTTTGCTGACCCTGCTCTAGAGCAGGGAGGGGTTATGATACCATCCAAAGAGGATCTGATGAGCACATTGGATCCCTCCCCATTTTGTCTATAATTTCAGGGATTCCTTGGGCTCCTACTCTGGACAAAGACCATGTCCCCAAACCCACCCTCTCTATCTTTTCTGACTGTACTTCCTTCCCCTTTTTCTCCTAATCTCAGGAAGTTCTATGGCCTTTGCGAGAGAGGCATGTGGCCCCTACCCTTCAACTTATACCAGTTTTGACCCCAAGGCCTCTGGTTCTCCTCCAGGGAGCTGGCAGGGGAGAGGGGCCTTGCCTAACCGCTACTTTTCCTTCCCATCTCCCTGGGACTGCAGCTGGTAATGGAGTTCTGTGGTGCTGGCTCCGTGACGGACCTGGTGAAGAATACAAAGGGGAATGCGCTGAAGGAGGACTGCATCGCCTACATCTGCAGGGAGATTCTGCGGGTGAGCACCGGGCCCCCCGCCTCCTGCTCCTGGGCCGCCCCCACTGGAGCGTCTCCCTGGGCATGGACCCCTGCCCTGAGGAGGAAATGGGGCTATGCCCTCTTTTTTAAATTAATTAATTATTTTAAAATATATATATATTTTATTGATTTTTTATAGAGAGGAAGAGAGAGGGATAGAGAGTTAGAAACATCGACGAGAGAGAATCATTGACCAGATGCCTCTTGCACACCCCCTACTGGGGATGTGCCCTCAACCAAGGTACATGCCCTTAACCGGAATCAAACCCGGGACCCTTCAGTCGCAAGTCGATGCTCTATCCACTGAGCCAAACCGGTTTCGGCTAATTAATTTATTTTTATTGATTTCAGAGAGGAAGGGAGAGGGGTAGAGAGATAGAAACATTAATGAGAGAGAATCATTGATTGGCTGCCTCCTACACACCCCCTACCGAGGATGGTATCAGCCCACAATCAGGGCATGTGCCCTTGGCCAGAATCAAACCTGGGACCCTTCAGTCTGCAGGCGGACACCCTAGCCACTGAACCAAACTGGCCAGGGCTATGCCCTCTTTAACGGAGCAGGTGGCCTGATGGGATTGGAGGCTAAAGACAGAGTCTTAACCTTGAGGACTCAAACTGTTGGAGATAAGGGCTTCTGTTCCCAAGCTCTGCTATTTCTCCACTTGCAACCTACACCTGGGAATTCCCAGGAGCCACCATGCTGAGGGAACTCCAGGAAATCTCAGCCTGTACTTCGGGCACATGGTGGAGAGGGACTGCTTCTTCACCCCAGCCCCGTGCTGCACACTCTCTGGGACCTCCCCTCCCTCTCAGTCACTCCATATTCTTGCTCCTTCCCCCTTCCTCCAGCACCAAGCCTAATCCCCCCACTCTCTGCCCAGGGTCTGGCCCATCTCCACGCCCACAAGGTGATTCACCGAGACATCAAGGGGCAGAACGTGCTGCTGACAGAGAATGCCGAGGTCAAACTAGGTGCGCTGGTTCCTTCTGGGTGGACGGGCCCTCTCACCTCCAGGGCGAGAGGCCCCTTTTCCCCTCTGGAGGCTTACGTCCCACAGCCTGTAGGCTGGGAGGCTTGCTTTCCCATTCCCTCCCCGGGGATGTCCTGCTGCCTGCTGTGTCCCAGTGCTGTGCAGGTCCCTCTGGAGAGCTGGGATATTTTTATCTGAGGTGTTACCTTTTCACCTTGGTTTTTCCCAAGAGGCAGGGAGACTCGGTCAGGTACTTCAGGGTGTTGATGGAATGGGAGAGGTTGTGGGGAGTGTCTAGGTAGAGCCAGGACCTCAGCTGCCTTGGGGCATGCCCATGCTGGGCCCCGGATGAGGGGAGCAGATGTGACACCGCTATGACCCCTCTCTTCATGTCTTCTCAGTGGATTTTGGGGTGAGTGCTCAGCTGGACCGCACCGTGGGAAGGCGAAACACTTTCATTGGGACCCCCTACTGGATGGCCCCGGAGGTCATCGCCTGTGACGAGAACCCCGATGCCACCTATGATTACAGGGTATGGACCAGAGCGTGTGCTGCATGGGGCAGCCAAGGCCGGAAGTGAGATGGGGGCGATGGGTAGATTGAAAATATCAGGGACGGAAGCAGCTTGGGGTGGGGGGGCAAAATGAAGGTCTAATGATGTGTTGGCTATGAGGGTTGGGGACGTTTTGTGGCAGGGAGGTATGGATGGGAATGTTGGGCAGGCTGGAGGACATGCAGGGTTAGAGGAGGGGCCTCAGGAAGGGATTGGCCAGCAAGGGGTTCTGAAGAGACCAGGGATTGTAGGTGAGGAGAGCCACCAGGAGCATTCACCTGTCCCTTCTTTCCCCCTCTGTAGAGTGACATCTGGTCTCTAGGAATCACAGCCATTGAGATGGCAGAGGGCGCCCCCCGTAAGTGCGGAGTCTGGGAGAGAAGGGAGGGCCCAGAAAGGGGCTGTCGGGAAGAGGTGGGCCCTGGGAGGTCCTGGTGGGAAGGGCTCCTGCAGGCTCTCCGTGTGGCCAAGGGGTTGATGGTCTCTTCCGTGTCCCAGCTCTGTGTGACATGCATCCCATGCGAGCCCTCTTCCTCATCCCTCGGAACCCACCGCCCAGGCTCAAGTCCAAGAAATGGTAGGTCTCTGGGGATTTGGTGTCAAGGAAGGTCTCTGGGCAAGGCCGCCTCCACCATAACCCCCTGGGGTCAGGTTTGGGCCTGCACCCTACAAGAGGCGTTGGGAGAGGCTGGTACTTGCAGCCAGAGCATTAGGGGTGCTGGTGTTGGGGTATGGAGAACACAGAAGGGAAGTCCAGGTAGCCTTTTTTTTTTTTTTTAATTTAAATTCTTTATTGTTTGAAGTATTACATAACTCTTCCTCTCCCCCCTCCCCCACTGACCGCTCCCCAGCCACTTCCACCCCCCAGCACATGCCCTCACCCCCCTACTGCCTGTGTCCTTTGGTTATGCTCATATACATGCATACAAGTCCTTCGGTTGATCTCTTACCCGGCCTGAAGTGGCTTTCTGATGAACGATCTCCCCTCTTCCTCCTGTGACACCCTCTTCCAAGGGGGCCCTCCTAGTGTGAGCCATTGTTTCCAGGTCCAAGAAGTTCATCGACTTCATTGACACATGTCTCATCAAGACTTACCTGAGCCGCCCACCAACAGAGCAGCTGCTAAAGTTCCCCTTCATCCGCGACCAGCCCACAGAGCGGCAGGTCCGCATCCAGCTCAAGGACCACATCGACCGATCTCGGAAGAAGCGAGGCGAGAAAGGTCAGCGGGGGAGGCGGGGGTGGTGGGTCAGGACACACTTCAGCCCTTGCTCCTCTTCACCAGCCCTGGCTCCTCCTTGCTCTCATTCGGGCACCTCTCCCGCACCCTAGCTGTCCCCATCCGAAGACACCCTAGCTGTCTCCATTCCCAGGCTTTCAACCCTAGAATGCCTTTTCTCATACCACCAATTCAAGCCAGCCGTCCAAATGAGCGTGGCCCTTTTACATCCTTACAGAAGTGTCCTGTTGAACACATTCATTTGTGAGTGCATGCACACATTTAGTCACATCCCACCTACTCTTGGGTCTAATCCCCATGTCTGTCCCGGCCCAAACCTGAGACCCGCCGCCATTCCATTGCTCCAAGGAGGTGGGCAGGGACCCAGGTGCGTGGCCATCCAGACAGATCTCATTGGTTGTCCCCGTCTAAGGTTTTCCTAGCCCAGGGTGGGGTCTGGGGCACTGGGTGAAGAAACAGCAGTGATCTCCCCCCTGCAGAGGAGACAGAATATGAGTACAGCGGCAGCGAAGAGGAAGATGACAGCCATGGAGAGGAAGGAGAACCAAGGTGGGCTTGGCAGGTGGAGTTTGGGGGCCTCACTTTTCGTCCGAGGGGACATTAGAGGGACTCTCAGCCTGGGGATGGTGGTGGGTTAGAGACCCATAAAACAATCTCCGCGTGCTGAGAAGAAATGGAGTGAATGAGCAAGAGGTGGCAAGAGCCCTGGCCAGCGTGGCTTGGTTGGTTGAATGTCGTCCTGTGCACCAAATGGGCGCTGATCTGATTCCTGGTCAGGGCACGTGCCTGGATTGTGGGCTTGGTTCCAGTAGGGGCATGCAGGTGGCAGCCAGTCCATATTTCTCTCCCTCTCAAAGAAAAAAAAAATAAAAATAAAAACGGATTAAAAAAAATAAGAAGTGGGGAGAGGGTGATTCAGGACTGCAGGCTGGGATGTTGCTAGAATACAAGACTGGGCAGGAGAGAGTGACCGTAGGCAGACTGTCTGGTCCAGGCAGAGCACCTACTCGGGTGGCTCCCAGGCGTGAAAGTGGGAAGTGGCTGGGTTCTGACCCCCCTGCCCCCCCCCCCCCTTATTGTGCCACCCTGATCCAGCTCCATCATGAACGTGCCCGGCGAGTCCACGCTACGCCGCGAGTTCCTCCGGCTCCAGCAGGAGAATAAGAGCAACTCGGAGGCTTTAAAGCAGCAGCAGCAGCTGCAGCAGCAGCAGCAGCGAGACCCCGAGGCGCACATCAAACACCTGCTGCACCAGCGGCAGCGCCGCATCGAGGAGCAGAAGGAAGAGCGGCGGCGTGTGGAGGAGGTGGGGGTCCTGGGAGCACCCGCCAGGCCTGGTGCGGCGCCCCTCCCGGTCCCATCCCTGCTTCCATGAGGACCACAGGGAGGAGGGGGAGCCAGCCAGGGCTTCCTAACCCCCTTCGTTCAGCACTGGATAAAAAGTGTCTGTCCTGTGGGAGGCCAGTCCCCATGTGCACTGCCCGCTCGTCAGCCCTGTGTGAATGGCGGTGCTGTCCGCGTCCCTTCGGAGCAGAGCCGTTTCTGAAAAGCCGCACTGGTTCCCCACAGACAGGACTGTCCCTGTCCTTGTGTCCACAAACTTCCAGCCAGGGCTGTCTGGCCCTGGGAGCGGGGCTCTGTGTACACACACTTCTAGCCCCGAACATCTGACTGATAAGCAGTTGTCTAGTCTGAACATGAAGAAGAGCCTTTTCTTTACCCTCTTTTTACTTTTAATTGTTGGGGGGCTTAGATTTGCTGGAAAGTACAGTCTTGTCAGTCAGAATTACTGGAGGTGGGTGGGAGAAATTCGTTTTAATTGAGAATCCTATTTTTAAATAGCTACAGTTTTTTATTTTATTTTAACAGCACCATTTTAAAAGATTTATATGCATATTTACTTTTTCTATGCATATCTATTTAATTGTATTTATTTTGCAGGGGGCCAAGGTGGGAAAGGCAAGATATAGGTTGGTTTTATTTTATTATTTATTTTATTTTATTTTATTTTAAATATATTTTACTGATTTTTTACAGAGAGGAAGAGAGAGGGACAGAGAGTTAGAAACATCGATGAGAGAGAATCATCAATCAGCTGCCTCCTGCACACCCCCCACTGGGTATGTGCCCGCAACCAAGGCACATGCCCCCGACCGGAATTGAAACCGGGACCCCCCAGTCCGCAGGCTGATGCTCTATCCGTTGAGCCAAACCGGTTTCGGCTATAGGTTGGTTTTAAAGATGCCTTACGTCAGTGGTAGGCAAACTGCGTCTCACAAGCCACATGCGGCTCTTTGGCCCCTTGAGTGTGGCTCTTCCACAAAATACCACGTGCGGGCGTGCACGTACAGTGCGATTGAAACTTCGTGGCCCATGCGCAGAAGTCGGTTTTCGGCTCTCAAAAGAAATTTCAGTCGTTGTACTGTTGATATTTGGCTCTGTTGACTGATGAGTTTGCCGACCACTGCCTTAAATGATGAACTTTCTGTTGAAACAATTACATGATTTCAAAGTTCACAGAGAGCTGGGCTTAACAAAAAAATTAATAGAAGCATCCACACTGTCTATGAACTGCTCCTCAAAGCAGGCCCTAGTCTTTGTTGAACAAAAAACAATTTGTAAGAACGCCTGCTACAAGAGAACATGGTAAATTTTGTTTTCAGTTAGTTGAGGGACAGAAAGTTGTGTCTGGCGGATGTTTCCTGGAGCAGGCCTGCCACCTCCTCATTGTGGAGGTAGGCCCCCACTGTAATGGCCCTAAGGGCTTAGCTTTTTTCCTTCGTTTCTAGAAGTTTCTGAACATGAAAGGTATTTTCTAAAGAACCACCTTTTTTGTTTCAGCTTAGCTTTGTTGGAAAGTACAGTCTTGTCAGGTGGGAGGGAGAAGTGCATTTTAATAGAGATCTTTTTCTCTTTTTCTTTTATTGGGGCAGACTCTTTGGTCAGAAAGATTGTGAAAGTAAAATGCAACTGAGCTTCTGTTTGCTAAGGACCTGGCCAAATCCCTCTCCTCCGGGTTGTGCTTTGTGCATTGGGCACCTGCTGCTCTCTTGTGGCCAAAGGCCATCATTACAGCCCACTCCTTTTGGATTTACAGGCAGGTGGTTTTGAGAGGCCAGGAATGTTGTTGACTCTGGTTTTTTGATGGGCAAATGGGTAGGAGAAGGTGTTATCCAATTCAGCCCACTCCAAGGGCAGCATCCAGCTGCTTAGTCTCTGGTTCCAAGCTCACAGCCACGTTGGACAAGTAATTTTCCCAAGCTAAGCTCCCCAGGGGCTCCTGTGTAGGAGTAGGCAGGTCTGTGGAAACAAGTTGAAGCCATTCTCTCTCACCGTCATCCCGGGTGAGAAGGAGTACTGTCCTCAAAGGGTCGCCTTTCCAGAAGATGCCCGAAGTGGGCTGGGTTTCCCCTTCCACGCTGTCTGAGTGTGCAGTCCTTAAGACCACACCTCTCTCACCCACAGCAACAACGGCGGGAGCGGGAACAGCGGAAGATGCAGGAGAAGGAACAGCAACGGCGTCTGGAGGACATGCAGGCCCTGCGGCGGGAGGAGGAGAGGCGGCAAGCAGAGCGGGAGCAGGTACAGGCCCCCAGCGTACACTGCACACACCCCTCCCTTCCCCTGGCCTCCCTGCCCGCTCCTGCTGCCTGCGTCCCTGCTCCCCGATACCCTTTTCCCCTTCTTTCCCTACCCCTAGATTCCTCCTATCTTTTCTAGCTTCACTCTTTCTCTCTGTTTTCTCCCACCCTTCTACCCCCAACCCTGGCTCCCTGCCCTCCTCCTGTCTCTGTGCCTTCATTCCCCATCTCTTTGCCCACCCTGACTCCTCTCCCCTGCACTTTCCCTCATGGGTCCTCCACCCTGACTTCCGCCTCATTTCCTGCCCCTTCGGGGCTCATCCCATCCCCGTCCTCTCTATTGCTCTTCCCTGCTCTCCTCATCCTCACCCCACCGACCCGACCTCTTTCTCCAACTCCTTCGCCGCCGCCGCCTTTTCCTCTTTCCCTGCCCTTTGCCCCCACCCCACCCCCACCCCCCAGGAATATATTCGTCACAGGCTAGAGGAGGAGCAGCGACAGCTCGAGATCCTTCAGCAACAGCTGCTCCAGGAACAGGCCCTACTGCTGGTAACGGGGTCCCCCAGCTTTCTCCGGGAAGACGTGTGTCAGAGCTTCTCTGCCGGAATGGAATGGGATGGGAGCACTTCAGGGGAAGGGATGCACCCAGGCCTCAGGGGAGACATCTCTCTAGGCAGGAGAAAAGAAAGGGCATGCCACCTCTAACTTCCAGGGCTACATCTTGCTGAGCCCCTCTTCCTACCCTTGGGCCCAGGAATACAAGCGGAAGCAGCTGGAGGAGCAGCGGCAGTCGGAGCGCCTGCAGAGGCAGCTGCAGCAGGAGCACGCCTACCTCAAGTCCCTGCAGCAGCAGCAGCAGCAGCAGCAGCTGCAAAAACAGCAGCAGCAACAGCAGCAGATCCTTCCTGGGGACAGGAAGCCCCTGTACCATTATGGTCGGGGCATTAACCCGGCCGACAAGCCAGCCTGGGCCCGAGAGGTACTCACTGCCTCCTTACAGCCCAAGACACCGTCCTCCCAGTCCCTCTGCCCGAGGCCTGAGCTGTAAGAAGTGGGCATCCCGCACTGGCGGACACTGAGAAGGGGAAAGGGGACGGCTCAGGCATGAGGGCTGGCGCAGTGGGGCAGACGGGGACTTACGTTTTGAGGACAGTGAAGCAAAAGCTGGCCTGCTTAGCACCCTTTTGAATCACAGGTAGAGGAGAGAACAAGGATGAACAAGCAGCAGAACTCTCCCTTGGCCAAGACCAAGCCGAGCAGCGCAGGGCCTGAGCCCCCTGTTTCTCAGGCCTCCCCTGGGCCCCCAGGACCCCTTTCCCAAACCCCTCCTATGCAGAGGCCGGTGGAGCCCCAGGAGGGACCGCACAAGGTGAGTTTCTTCCCACTCCTGTCTTAGCACAGACAGGGAGCCTTAGTCAGCGCGGGGACACGCGCACACAGACACATCCTTAGCCAGGGATCGCGGCCCTCATGATAGATACATGGGCAGAGACATCGCCTGCTTGCTGCTGCATGTCTGTTCCTACATCTTGCCTGCTCTTGGGCTCCAGGAGCCCCTTTCACTTGATGGATAATTGGAAGCTGGAGGCTTTACTTGCCCCTTCCTCTCAGCCCAGGCCCCGGCTCACAGGTGGGGATGTGCACAGAGTGGGCAGCCTACCCTCCCTGGTCTCTCCCTGCAGAGCCTGGTGGCACACCGGGTCCCACTGAAGCCATATGCAGCGCCTGTACCCCGATCCCAGTCCCTGCAGGACCAGCCCACCCGAAACCTGGCTGCCTTCCCAGCCTCTCATGACCCTGACCCTGCCGCCCCCACACCCACTGCCACGCCCAGTGCCCGAGGAGCTGTCATCCGCCAGAATTCAGACCCTACCTCGGAAGCGCCTGGCCCCAGCCCGAACCCCCCAGCCTGGGTCCGGCAGGATCATGAGGCCCCACCCAAGGTAAGGACAGGCCTGTGGGACCAGGAAAGAGCACAAAACACAGCTGACCCTTGAACAATATGGAGGTTAGGGGCACTGACTTCCACACAGTCAAAACTTTACGTGTAACTTTTTAAAAATATGTTTTTATTGCTTTTTAGAGAGGGAGGAAGGGATAGGGAGAAGGGAGAGAGATATAGAAACATTGATGAGAGAGAAACATTGATCCTCCTGCATGTCCCCAACCGGGGATTGAGCCCGCAACCTGGGCATGTGGCCTGACTGGCAATCAAATCAGTGACCTCGTGGTGCGTGGGTTGATACTCAACCATTGAACCACACTGGCCGGGCTAAGTGTAACTTTTAAATGCTCCCAAACTAAATTACTAATGGCCTGTTATTGACCAGAAGCCTTACCAGTAACATAAAGTTGATTGACACATAATTCTGTATGTTATACATATTATAGAAGCTAGAGAAAAGGAAACATTATTAAGAAAGTTATAAGGAAAAAATAATATGTTTACTGTGTTGTACGGGTTTCTTGAGAAAAATCTGTGTGTAAGTGGACCTGTGCAGTTCAAATCCCATGTTATTCAAGGGTCAACTACAGTAAGAGACAGAATGGAGGAGAGGGGAGGGAGCAGCGAGGTGGGGATGGGTTTGGGGTTGGAAGGCAAGAGAAAGACCAGTCATCCACCACAGCCGCAGTGCTGACGGGGCGACCGTCTGGGCCCGTGAATGTGTCGTGATCCCAGCGGGTGGTCCCGTGTGAGGGTGTGAGTGGAAGGATGCCCAGGGTGTTAGGGCAATTCTGGCGGATGACCGTCTGGGTTGGGATCCCGGCTCTGCCACTTCCTAGGTTCATGACTCTGAACAGATTCATCCACTTCCTTGAGCTTAGCTGACTTCACAAAGGCCCGGAGAGCACGCTGGGAGCCTCGGCGAGGATGAATGTCTGTGGTTCGGGCACAGAGCTGGCTCCCAGCACGCTGACCTCCTTCTCTCCTCAGGTGCCTCAGAGGACCTCATCTATTGCCACTGCCCTTAACGCCAGTGGGGCCGGAGGGGCGCGGCCAGCCCAGGCTGTCCGTGCCAGGTAACACCTGAGCAGAGCAAAGTTGGGTGGCAGGCTGGGGAGCGGGGCGGGGCCAGAGGGGAGTTTGCCAGGTTACCCGCTTAGGGGTGGGCAAGCCCCGACCCAGTCACCTCAGCCCCCTCCCCGCCCCTGCCCCCGGCACCTCTGTGCTCCCTTCACAGACCTCGCAGCAACTCCGCCTGGCAAATCTATCTGCAAAGGAGGGCGGAGCGGGGGAGCCCCAAGCCTCCAGGGCCCCCTGCTCAGCCCCCTGGCCCGCCCAACGCCTGTAGGTAAATGGAGTTGTCCCCTCACTCACTCCCACCCTCACTTCTGCCACCTACTTGCCTCCTCTGGTGATGGCGCCCTCTGCAGTGCAGCTCAGCCCCCAGGGAGGGGAGCACCGTGTCGCCCTGACCCGTCTCCGCTCTCCCACAGTAACCCCGACCTCAGAAGGAGCGACCCTGGCTGGGAGCGCTCGGACAGTGTCCTCCCCGCCTCTCACGGGCACCTTCCCCAGGCCGGCTCTCTGGAGCGGAACCGTGTGGGAGGTACGTGAGTGAGTGGGCCTGGTGGCCTGCTGGGGCCTGGACACGGTCTCCATCAGGGCAGGGCCTGAGACATCCTCAGGGGTAGGGTGGGGCCTGGGCTCAGGCCGAGGTCTCAGCCCAGGGTGTGGGCTCCAGGTCACCCCCATTCGGTGTCGGTGACCTCCCTTCTCCCACCGTGCCGTATCTAGCCTCTTCCAAACTGGACAGCTCCCCAGTGCTGTCCCCTGGGAACAAAGCCAAGCCTGACGACCACCGCTCACGGCCAGGCCGGCCCGCAGTAAGTCGGCAGGTGGCCGCTGTGGCCCTGCCTTCTGGTCTGTGACTTTGGGGCCAGCTTGGAGCCTCTTAAGCTCGGGTCCTGGGGCGTGGGCCTTCATTAACCTGCCTGAGGGGGGCGCTGCGGGATTACAGATGTACTTCTCCGTTACTAACCTTTCTTAACCTCTCTCCTGCCTCTCCTGGCTGTCCTTCCCCTGCGGCCCCTCCCAGAGCTATAAGCGAGCCATTGGTGAGGTTAGTGGGAAGGGGCCTGCTTGCGGGAGCCCTCCTGTGACCCTGCCCCTTCTCCTTGGACATCCTTTACCCCCGCCCCCCGCCCCCTCACTCAGCTCCTCCCTTGCAGGACTTTGTGTTGCTGAAAGAGCGGACCCTGGACGAGGCCCCGCGGCCTCCCAAGAAGGCCATGGACTACTCCTCGTCCAGTGAGGAGGCGGAGAGCAGTGAGGACGACGAGGAGGAGAGCAATGGCGAGCCATCAGAAGGGAGCAGAGACACCCCTGGGACCCGGTACGGGGCTCCCTGGGGGCGGTGGCACGCCCACATACATCAGAGGCACCCAGAGAGGGGTTGTGGGTTCGAGGGAGGGGGATCTCTGGGCCAAATCTGTGGGGAACCCTGGTGTCACTGCTGGTGAGTGATCCCTTCCTTCCTCTAGAGGAGGGGGTATGAGACGGGCGTTCCTCTCTCTCCCGTTGTGCTGTCAGTGGGGCGGTGGTCTCTTCGGGTATCTCCGTACCACCAGCCTTCCCCAACCCAAGAGCAGGGCCCAGGACACCCAGCAGCGGGTCAAGGTTGCTCATAAGGGCTGAGTGCATTGTGTTCTGAAGAGTCTGAAGCCGAAAGCGCTAGGCCTCCTGGTCTCGCCTGCTGCCGTGGTACTTGGGTGGCAGGCAGGACCTGGAGGGCCTCAGACCTCCCTCTCTCCCATAGCAGCGATGGGGACACAGACAGCGTCAGCACCATGGTGGTCCATGACGTGGAGGAGAACACCGGGACCCCGACCACCTATGGGGGTGGCACCATGGTGGTCCAGCGTGTGAGTTGGCACCCCATTCTTCCCAGCGCCTGCCGTGACCCTCCTTGGCCCTAGCACTGGCCCCCTTCCCTCTGTTCCTTCAGACACCTGAAGAGGAGCGAAGCCTGCTGCATGCCGACAGCAACGGTTACACCAACCTGCCCGACGTGGTCCAGCCCAGCCACTCGCCCACTGAAAACAGCAAAGGTCAAAGCCCCCCGATGAAGGATGGAGGCAGCGATGTAAGTGGGTGCAGGCAGGTCCATGGGACGGGGGGAGGGCACTGGCAGTGGGCAGATCAGGGGGTGTGTGGGGGTTACTGCGCCGGGCGGGCAGAGCACCTGGGCCAGGGTTTCCCCGAGGGCACATGGGGCCAACAATAAAGAGGGGCCACAGGCCGGGGTCTCACGTGTTTGCCTGACCACCACTCCTCCCCCCACAGTACCAGTCTCGTGGGCTGGTGAAGGCCCCTGGCAAGAGCTCGTTCACGATGTTTGTGGACCTGGGCATCTACCAGTCCGGAGGCAGTGGGGACACCATCCCCATCACAGGTGAGGATGGGGGACGGCGCTGCCGGGAGGCCTGGAGAGGGCAAAGGGGAAGCCCGGTGATGCGGTTCACAAAGCATCACCGCCTCCCCTCCCCTGAGCACGGCCCTGCACAGAGGCCGCAAGAGCCCCTGAGCCTCTAACCCGAGAGGAACGTGCTCAGCAGCACAGGGGCCCCCGGGGACGGGAGGAGCAGTTTGCAGGCCTCTGGCTGTTTCAGCTCCCTCGTGCACCTCCTCCAGTCCCTGGTCTCTCTCTTTCCCTCTGAGTGTTCAGAGGAGCGAGACTGAGTGTGAGGGTAGAGTAAGAAGAGGCAGGGTGAGGGGGCGCAGCCCACCCCGCTTCTCTTCCCCCCGCAGCCCTCGTGGGCGGAGAGGCCAGTCGGCTTGATCAGCTGCAGTACGATGTGCGGAAGGGCTCCGTGGTCAACGTGAACCCCACCAACACCCGGGCACACAGCGAGACCCCCGAGATCCGCAAGTACAAGAAGCGATTCAATTCCGAGATCCTCTGCGCGGCCCTCTGGGGTAAGCCAGGGCTGGGGCGGAAACGAGGGATCCGTGCGCCCCTCTGCTCCTGGTCGGGTGAGGGCCCGGCCCCGCCTCTGATCTGCCCAAGGGCTCCCATTGCAGGCGTCAACCTGCTGGTGGGCACGGAGAACGGGCTGATGCTGCTGGACCGCAGCGGGCAGGGCAAGGTGTACGGACTCATTGGGCGGCGGCGCTTCCAGCAGATGGATGTGCTGGAAGGACTCAACTTGCTCATCACCATCTCAGGTGTGTGCGTGGGGCCCGGAGGAGGGGGCTCGGCTCCGTGGCTCTCTGTCACCATCTCCAGCCTGGGCAGAGGGCAGCCTTGGTCCAGGAGCCGGAAGGTGGGGCCGCTCTCTCACCCCTTGTGGTACGCAGAAAAGGATGGCGGGAGGCAGGATCTGGATCTCCAACGAAGGGAGGGTGTGCGTGCGTGTGTGTCCTCGCCCCTCAGGGAAAAGGAACAAACTGCGCGTGTATTACCTGTCCTGGCTCCGGAACAAGATTCTGCACAATGACCCGGAAGTGGAGAAGAAGCAGGGCTGGACCACCGTGGGGGACATGGAGGGCTGCGGGCACTACCGCGTGGGTGAGGAGGTCACAGCAGAGCGGCCAGGGCACGTTTGTTTCTGAGAAGAGATGAGGGTTCGGGCTTAATGGTCATGAAGCCAGAGACGTGGGGGCCTGGTACTGGGGGGTGCAGTGACAGACCTGTGGGAGGGGCCCCGCAGCCCAAGAAGGGAAGTCCCAGCATCCCTCTTCTTTCCTGCCCCCAGTGAAATACGAACGTATTAAGTTCCTGGTCATCGCCCTGAAGAATTCCGTAGAGGTGTATGCCTGGGCCCCCAAACCTTACCACAAATTCATGGCCTTCAAGGTAATCCCAGCCTTAGCCCCCCATCCCTGTTCCGGGGTCTGACTCCCCCAACCTGTGTCCCCTGATCCCTCCTCTCCTCCGCAGTCCTTTGCTGACCTGCCTCACCGCCCTCTGCTGGTGGACCTGACGGTAGAGGAGGGCCAGCGGCTCAAAGTCATCTATGGCTCCAGCGCTGGCTTCCACGCCGTGGATGTCGACTCGGGGAACAGCTATGACATCTACATCCCTGTTCACGTAAGCTCGCCTGGACTGTGGGCAGAGGGGGGCCGCCAGCCTGGGCTGCAGACTCAGGGACTCCAGCCCTCCTCCCAGATCCAGAGCCAGATCACGCCCCACGCCATCATCTTCCTCCCCAACACCGACGGCATGGAGATGCTGCTGTGCTACGAGGACGAGGGCGTCTACGTCAACACGTACGGGCGGATCATCAAGGACGTGGTGTTGCAGTGGGGAGAGATGCCCACTTCCGTGGGTGAGTGGTGCCTGTCCCCGAGCCGCACATCCCCGAGCCCGGCCCTAGGTGGGCCTGGGCCGCAGTCCACTCACTGCCCCTCAACTTCTTTCTCCCCCAGCCTACATCTGCTCCAACCAGATAATGGGCTGGGGCGAGAAAGCCATCGAGATCCGCTCCGTGGAGACGGGACACCTGGACGGGGTCTTCATGCACAAACGAGCTCAGAGGCTCAAGTTCCTGTGTGAGCGGAATGACAAGGTGGGAGCCCTTCGCCCCTGGGAAGGGCCGGGGCCTGCGTTGGTCTGGCTTCCGAACCTTAGGTTCCTACCAAGGAGGTGACCATGGTGGGGTCTCTGAAAGGGGCCCTTGGGGAGCCCGCACGCAGTCACAGCCTGCCCTTTCCCTTCCCCCACCTGTTTCTGAGAATTCCCAGGTCCTTTCACCCAGTGGTCTGCCGGCTGCCCTCTTCCCCAAGCACTTCTGCTCCTCAGGGGGATAGGAATAGTTCTTTCTTTTTTTGGGGGGTTATCCTCACCCAAGGATGTTATTTTTTTCATTGAATTTTAGAGAGGGGGTGGGGGTGGAGAGAGAGACACATCAGCTGGTTGCCTCCTGCATACAGAAGATTGAACCTGCCACCCAGGAATGAGCCCTTGACCAGGAATCGGCCCTGCGACTCTGTGTGTTGCGTGGGCCATTGCTCTAACCACTTACCAACACTGGTCAGGGCGGGATGGGGTTATTCTGAGAGACTGAACTGCAGCGTCTTTCTCCCTCTCCCAAGTAATTGAAACCCCCGCCCCAATCCCTTGGTGACTTCTTCTCCTCTCACCGCTCCCCCCCCCCCCCCAGGTATTTTTTGCCTCCGTCCGCTCTGGGGGCAGCAGCCAAGTTTACTTCATGACTCTGAACCGCAACTGCATCATGAACTGGTGACAAGCCCTGGGCTGGAGCGCTCGCACGGGGACCCAGCTCTCCCCCCACAGCCAGACTTCCCAGGCCGCCCTGCTTCCCCCTCCTTGGGCTTTTGCTTTTACTGGTTTGATTCACTGGAGCCTGCTGGGAACGTGACCTCTGACCCTTGATGCTTTTGTGATCACATGACCACCTTCTTCCCCAACATGTTCTCTTCCCCAAAACTGTGCCTGTCCCATCTTCTGGAGAGAGGCACAGCTTCCCCTTAACAGGAATTGAGTGGGCTTAGCCCCATCCCCCCTTTTCTCCACTTAAGAGGAGAGTGCTTGGGGCTTGGACCCCGTACCCCACTGCTGCTGACTGGGCAGGGCCCTGGGCCCCTTTATTTGCACGTCAGGGGAGCCGGCTCCCCCCTTGAATGTACCAGACCCTGGGGGGGTGTCACTGGGCCCTAGGTTTTAGGGGGGTCACCAGCCACTCCAGGGGCAGGGACCATTTCCTCATTTTCTGAAAGCACTTTAATGATTCCCCTCCTCCCAAACCCCAGGGAATGGAAGGGGGACCCCGCCAGCCAAAACATTTCTCCCTTTCCAACCCTCATCTCTTCTAGCCTCTGTCCTCTCCTGGTGGAGGGAGGGAGCATGGAGCTCTGGCCCTCTGCACCCCCTTGCTTGCATCTGTATATAGTGTGAGCAGCAAGTAGCCCTGTTCCCTCCCTGCCCCTCCCCCTCCTCAATGTAGTGGCCTTGGATATCCCGTTTGTTAATAAAGACTATTCAACCAGCTCCCACCACTTCAGACTCCTTTTTATTCTGTTTTTTCGCCCCCACAATCCATATACTCACCAGGGCAAGCAAGCAGAATTAGGACAAATGGGGGCAGGTGGGGTGGAATCTACAATGAGCTTGGGGATCCAAGTAGATGGGCAGTACTTAACCAAGAAAACCTAGAAGAAATGACTGAGGGAGGGCCAGGGCATCCACAGCCTCACTCCCTGGGGGCCCGGTGGGGCCTGCCCTGAGGGCATTTGTCCCAGCTGCTCCAACAGGGCCAGGCCGGAGGGACCTGCTTCCTGTCTCCAGCCTCCCGTAAGTGCCAGTCCTGCAACGGAGTCTCCTGTGTGGCTATCAAACAGCTGCCGCCTTAGAAGCTCACAGGGCTAGGTCTTATGCGGCTGAAGCCTGCGCAAAACTGGAAGGTCAACAAGGCTGAATCTAGGATGGTCTTTGCTTCCCAGAGGATTGGCATTCAATCCAAGATGGCTTGAACCACCATCTTGGCTGGCTCAGTGGTTGGGGCGGGAATCTGTGAACCCGGAGGTCATGGTTCAGTTCCGGTCAGGGCACATGCCAGGTTATGGGCTTGATTCCTAGTGTGGGGCATGAAGGAGGCAGCCGATCAATAATTCTTTTTTAAAAAATATATTTATTTTTTACAGAGAGGAAGGGAGAGGGATAGGGAGCTAGAAACTTCAATGAGAGAGAAACATCAACCAGCTGCCTCCCGCACACCCCCTATGGGGATGTGCCCGCAACCAAGGTACATGCCCTTGACCGGAATAGAACGGGGGACCTTCAAGTCCTCAGGCCGATGCTCTATCCACTGAGCCAAACCGGTTTCGGCTGATCAATGATTCTTATTGATACTTCTCTCTCCCCCTCTCCAAAATCAATAAAATTTTTTTTAAAAAGTCCTCCCTCTTTCTAATCCCTGCTCAGTCACCAGACCTCCACACTTGTGCACACGCAACATGTGTTTACAAAATACTGGTTTATTATCTGTGGTGGTCAAGGATCATGATATAGCAGTGGTAGTAGCAACTTGTTTTTCAAAATCTATTTCCTCCTGGAGATGGACAGGAACCAGCTCAGGCCTTGATGCACGGAGGGTAGGGCAGGTCGGGCACCCGGTTTAGGTAGCCCCCCAGGAAGATGAGGCTGGAGCCCACACTGAAGAGCACCAGCGCCGCCCAGAAGCAGACGTTGTCCAGGGCCTTCCCCATGCGCAACCAGTCGGACACCTCCTAGGAAGGGGTGGGCACGAGCTGAGTGCCTACAGGCTGCAGGAGCCTGCAGCGCAAACGCTGGTGGGGCGGCCCCTGACTCGCGCCCCACCCACCTCGCCGGCGGCCTCCTGGTCTCGCGTGCTCTCCGCCAAAAAGTTGATGGCCTCCACACAGCAGCGGATCTCGGGGGCGGCGGCGCCCAGGCTCTGGTAGAGGGCGGCTGCGGGAAGGAGGAGCAACCAGGGGGGCTGTTGGGCCTCCCCTCCTTCCAGCGCCCCCGGTTGGCCCACCCGGCCACGCTACGCACCGGTCCAGGTGCCGTGCCGGTACCGCTGCCCCTCAAACACGAGCTCGCTTCGCGGCTTTTTCAGGATCAGCTCCTCGGCTCGGAGCAATAGGCCCACGGACGAGGCCCGCCTCGGGACCAAGGCTGCCCCGGGGGCCTCCGGAGGCGCGCCCGAGCCCAGGAGGCGCGGCAGCAGCTCCAGCAAGACCTGGGGGCGGGGCGGGGCTGTGAGTGGGCGGGGCTTAGAGCAAAGGCCCACCCCCCCTCGCCCCGCCCCGTCCCCGCCCCGCGCTTACGTGGCGCATCCGCGGGGACGTGGCGTGAGTGGCGGGCGTCCGCAAAGACACGTTGAGCACGAAGACGCAATTCATGACAATGAGCGTGGCCACCACCATGACGAAGATGAGGTACCTGAGGGGCCCGGGGTGCGTGACGTCACACACACACACACCCACACACACCCGGCCGGAAGCCGCAGGCGGAGCCCGGTCCTCTGACCTCACAAACACACCTCGCCGCCCGCCCGGAGTGGGGCCGCCCCAGCCGCGCCTCTGCGGGGCCGCTCGCGCTCCGCGGCCCTCTCCCTTCCCTGCCACGCCACTCGTGGCAGCCATGAAGGGGACCCCCGGCTCCCTGGAGACCATGCTGTGGGTCTACCACTTCCACAGCTCCACGGAGGTGAGGCGGCGCCCGCGGCCCGGCCTGCGGGGAGCGCCTCGGGGAGACCCCCGGGGAAGGTCTCCAGCGGCCCTCGGCGCGACCTCTGCCCCGTGACCCGCCGGCGCCACCGCCCCTGCTCCTTCTGCAGGTGGCGCTCCAGCCCCCGCTCCTGTCTTCGCTGGAGCTCGCCGTGGCCGCGGCCCACGAGTATCTGGAGCAGAGGTTCGCGGAGCTGAAGTCGCGGGAGCCGCCCGCCCCGGAGCCCACCCTGGGGCTGCTGCTGAGAGAGGCCGCGGCCAGCGTCGTCAACTTGGGCGCCACCTTGTTAGAGGTAGGGCGCTGGGGGGGGGGGGGCGGGGGGGGCCGAGGAGGGGCAGGAAGGGGGATAGGGAGGGACCTCCGCACCCCCAGCTGACTCCGGTTCCCTCCATGAAGATCTCGGCCCTGTGGCTGCAGCAGGAGGCGCGGGGACTCGGTGGAGAGGACGGCAGCGCGGGCCGCGCCCCGGACGCCGGAGACCCCGGCGGCGCGCTGGCCCGGGTGGCCCAGGCCGCGGGGCAGGGCGCTCGGCGAGCGGGGGCTGCGGTGGGCGCGAGCGCGCGGTTCCTGCTGCAGGGGGCGTGGCTGTGCCTGAGCGGCCGGGCTCCGCGGGGGTCCGCCTCCCTCCTGCAGCCGCGCGGAAGCCGGCTGCTCCCGGAGCCCCCGGGCCACTGGTGAGTTCGGGATGAGGAGGTGATTTGGGAGCCAGAGGAGGCGCGCGCGGTTGGGGAGACATGGAGCCGCCTCCCCCACACCCCCGGCCACAGAGATGCTCGGAAGACCTCAAGGAGGCGTCCAGCGGCAGAGCAGAGGATGGGGGACCGGAGAGCCCACAGTCGTCCCAGGCCCACCCTGCGTTCAAATAAAGCCCAGGCGGAGAGAGGCAGCCGAAGCAGCTGCAGAGTCCTTTGGTTCCGGCCCCGCCCACTCCGACCCAACCCTCTTAGCCCCGCCCACCACGACACACACCTCCTCTGAGCCCCGCCCCGCCCCGTCTGGCTCCGCCCTCCGCGTGGGCACCGTCGGGACCCCGGGGACCGTCGCGCCCGCACCTGCCCAGCAGCGGGACGCTCAGAGACGTCTCTGGGATCTTCTGGGCGATCAGGAACAGGAAGACGGTCTGGGCGAGCAGGACGTTGATGGAGACGGTGCATTTCTGGCCGCCGGCTGCAGGGAGCGCCCAGGGAGAGCTATTGCCCGCCCCCCCCCCTTCTCCCCACTCCCCAGCACGAGCCCCTCTTTCGGGTTGGGGCGATCCCTCACCCTGCGCCGGCAGGAAGTAGGGGAGCAGCACCAGGCCCGAGATGAGCACGCAGGGCACGATGATGTTGATGATGTAGAAGAGCGGCTTCCGGCGGATGATGAGCGAGTAGACGATGTCCACGTCCCCGCGGCCGTCCGCGGGCTCTCGGTCCCGGTGGTGGATCTCCCCGGAGCAGAAGTCGATGGCCCACTCGCCGTTCTCTGCGGGGCGGGGGCGCGCTCAGCCGGCTCTGCGCGGCGGGCCGGCCGGGGTGGGAGGGACACGGGGGCTGGAGAGCTTGGGCCTGGGGCTGCCGGCAGGGGGGCCATTTGGGCAGGGCCGGAAGGGTGTTCGGGTGCGGTATGGACCGACCTCGAGGAGGTAGGACGGGTCCGACCATCGAGAGTCATTTCAGGAAAAGGGCAAGTGAAAACGCGGTGGCCAAAGTCGGTCCCTAGGATGGATGGATGGTCTGGGGCAGCCCCACTCTGCAAGTCCCTTCCTTCTCTTGGCCCGTCTGGAAGCGGGTTTTAGGAGCGGGGGGACAGGGGGACCTCACCGGTATAGGCCTCCGTGTCAATATCGATCTTGCTGACGGGTTCGCCGTCATCTCCTACCACAAAGGCGAACTCCACCTCTTGGGCATTGTACGTCTGGGAGCTGTGGAGGCAGGGGGGGCCCCCACCCCAGAAACTCGGACCCAGGCCCTAGCCTCAGGCCCTGTCCTGGAAAGATGGGGTCTGGCGGGGTAATAACGCCCCACCCCGTTTTCTCCACAACTTCAAATTTGCCCCACCCACTCCGGAGCCTGGCTCCGCCCCCGGCACAAAGCCCCGCCCCCAGATGAGTGTTTCTCTCCCCACTACCTCCCTCTCCCCCTTAGGACGCCGTCCCCTGCCCCCCTAACCCCGCAGAGCCCGGCCCCCATGGAACCCTCCCCACCGGAAGACGAGCGAGCAGTTCTGCCAGTCGAAGGGGAAGTAGGAGACCTCCACGGCGCAGGTGCTGCGGTAGATGGCGGGCGGCAGCCAGCTCACGAAGCCGCCCTCGTACACCAGCACGTTGCAGTCGTAGGCCACCCCGAAATTGCCGTCGATGCTGTGGGCTCCCAGAGAGCCGGCGTTGGTTCGCCGAGGTCCGCGAGCCCTCGCCCTCCCGCCCCCCACCCAGGTCCGCCCAGCCCCACTCAGGCCTTGGCTGCGAGCAGCCCGGTTTCCGTTCGCCCCTTACTTGTTCTCCAGCACAATCTCTGGCAGCCATACGCTTTGTGCTGGGACCCTCAGGGTCCCTAAGCCCCCGAAGTCCGCCTTGCTGAAGTTGAGCCGGTAATCGTGCCAGTCCTATGGGGGAGGGTGGGGGGGAGTAGCGGGGACGACGACGTGCTGCGCCCTGCGTCTCCCACTGGTGCGCGCGCGGGGCGTTTGGGTAGAAAGGGGCTCCCTGGACAAGACCTCGCCCTGTCCCCCCAGGTGTGACTCACAATTCCAATCCAGACGCTGGTGGTGAGGGTCTCCTCTTTCTCGTTCTGCGCGGGGGAGAGGAGGCGGCGTTCCAGAGCCACACCATGAGCTTTAGGACAGCAGTGCAATGTCAAGCTCAGATGCGGCGGCGCTGGGAACGGAGGTGGGTGTCTTACCAGTGAGATGAGGTTGGTCAGGGTGACCTTGAGGTTGATGCTGACTGTGTCCTCAGGCCTCCTCACTGGCCTGCATTTGGGGTCATAGTTGTCGAAAAGATGGTGGTAAAGGCGCAGCTCCTCACTCGTCCCCTCGCCTCGGCCTGGGGATGGTGACAAGCCTTAGAGTCACTTGAGAGGAAGAGGCTGGAGGGCCTCCCCCCGCCTCTGCTCCCTCCGATTCTGTCCAGGGCTCTGCTTCTCTGTGTGTCTGCCTCTGAGACTGTGTTTTCCTGTGAATGTCTTCTGAACCGATGTCATTGTGCTTGGGGACCAAATATTGCAACCCAGTCTACATCTTGGTCTCTGTCTTGGTCTTAGGATAGTGTCTCCGTGTGTGTGTGTGTGTGTGTGTGTGTGTGTGTCTCCAACCACCTCCCCCGACCCTGTCCATACCAAGAAGCTGCAAGAGGAACAGGGTGCTGAGCAGAGCCCTCGCCATCCTGCTGTCTGGTCCTCGGGTTATTCTGAACCTGGGCAGGCTTGGCGCGGGGCAGGCCAAAGCTCATGAAGTGAGGGGGAGGAGGGTGTTAGTTCCGGCCTGAGTTAGGGAACTGTCACCTAATCCTCTTACCGCCCTGCCCCTGCTGAAGCCAGGGACATCTTGTCTGCTTCCAGGGACAGCTGCTTCATCCCGTGTTCCCTGTCACCACCCCATCCCAGCATCCTTTGCTTGGACTTCAGTCAGCTCCCCCGCAGCAGAGCTCCTCCTCTCATGACCGGAGCAGGCCGAGTTCAGGTGATGGGGTCCTTTCAGAGCACCTGGAACCACCAGCCTGGCCGCAGGGGGGTGGGGAAACCCTGCTTTCCCCCTGCACTGCTGCCCTTTCCATAAGCCGCCTTGTGCAGGTGACATCCCTGGCCTCATACTCACCCTTGTGGAACACACATTACCACCGCGCCCAGCCCAGTCAAGGTCACACTGGTGCGGTTTCTGCTGGCAGAGTTTGGCAGAAGCACAATGTCTGTAAAGACCTGGTGAGGAGATAGGCGGTCACAGGGGAGTAGTCTGCAGTAATAGACTTCAGCTGGCCAAGATGACCATGATGAGCTATAGGGCCCCGCTCCTCCCACAACCCATGCCCGAGTCTACCCACTCCCACCCTTCTCCTTGCCTCTCGCTGTTGCCACCTGGTGCCCACATATGATAGTATTGTTTTCCCCACCCCTAATACACACACACACACACATTCCTAATTGATTCTTTCATTAAAGTCTCCCTGGACCACCTTAATCAATTACCAAGGATGCTTATTTAAAATTCAGATGTTGCCAAAACCCGTTTGGCTCAGTGGTAGAGCATAGGTCTGCGGACTGAGGGGTCCCAGGTTCGATTCTGGTCAAGGGCATGTACATTGGTTGCGGGCACATCCCCGGTGGGGGGTGTGCAAGAGGCAGCTGGTCGATGCTTCTCTCTCATTGATGTTTCTAGCTCTATCTCCCTTCTTCCTCTCTGTAAAAAATATCAATAAAATATATTTTTAAAAAAGGTCCTACTTGTAAATGTAAACAAACACACAAAAATCTCATGTCATGTCAAAAAATCATTCAAATAACATGTCAAGGATAAATTATTTAAAAAAAAAAAAAGATTGCTGTATTTCCAGAAGGCAACAATAGGTAAAATGCAATATAAAAAATAAAAATAAAATTCAGATGTTGCCAAAACCGGTTTGGCTCAGTGGATGGAGCATCAGCCTGCAAACTGAAGGATCCTGGGTTCGATTCCAGTCAAGGGCATGTACCTTGGTTGCGGGCATATCCCCAGTGGGGGATGTGCAGGAGGCAGCTGATCGATGATTTTCTCTCATCGATGTTTCTAGCTCTCTATTCCTCTCTATAAAAAAAATCAATAAAATATATTGATATTTTAAAAATAAATAAATAAATAAAATTCAGATGTTTAGTCTCCATCCCCAAAGAATCCCCCAATTTAGGAAGATGGCAGAGATGGGATGCCGGGAATCTTTTTTAAGAAGCTATCCAGCCCTGGCCTGTGTGGCTCCATTGAGCATCTCTAGCACTGGAAGGTCACAGGTTCAATTCCAGTCAGGGCACATCCCCGGGTTTCGGGTTTTATCCCAGTGGGGTGCATATGAGAGGCAACCAATCTCTCTCTCTCTCTCTCTCTCTCAAATCATCTAGCTTCCTAGTAACAGTGCTGATCCTCTCATGACTGGTGAAACATCAATGATCTCTAAAATCAATAAAACCATTTTTAAAGCAAGCTATCCATATATTTCTTCATGGGTGGAAGGTACTGGACTGAGAAGCACTTTTTATGCCCCAGGCCTTGCCTCCTCAAGCCAATCCAGCAATGCAGTTACCATTGTGCTGAATGTATAAAATTGGTCTAAGGTCACAGAAATAGTTTGGCAATAATGCATGAGACTTATCCATAAGCCTTATTAATCATTTTTACCTGTGTTCATTTTACACCTCACAAAACATTGTCATGGCCATTTGGGGGCCTCCTTCCTCTACCTGTGAGGTCCCCATGTTACAGGCATGGACACTGAAGATCAGACGGTTCATCCATTTCCCACACATCTTTGAAGCTTCTCTGCTTCCTCTGTTAACTGCCTTAGTATTCCACGTTTCCCACTTCAGACCCCCAGAAAGAATCTACGTGGCCCAGCTCACCTTTCTGCATGTGGCTAATACATATACTGATTCTAAAGTCTGTGATGCTGCTTATTCCAGAGTCTCTAGATTAGGGGCTGGGCAAAGAGTTGTGATAAAGAGATATTTATTCAAACACTAGTGGGTATCTGCAACACTCCCTGAGCAGGGTCAGATGCTGTTATTATAGAGATGAATAAGACATGGCCTCAAGGAGCAGAGGAAGGCTTATAAGCAGGCAGTGTCTCCAGAACTGTCAAAAGGGTGAAAAAGCAAGAGCCACTTGGCTGGTGTGGCTCAGTAGTTGAGAGTTGACCTATGAACCAGGAGGTCACGGTTGGCTTCCGGGTCAGGGCACATGCCTTGGTACAGGCTAGGTCCCCAGTGTGGGGCATACAGGAGGCAGCTGATCAATGATTCTCTCTCATCATTGATATTTCTACCTTTTCCCTTCCTCTCTGAAATCAATAAAACTATTTATTTATTTTTTTTAAACATACAGTAGTCAGGCAAAGCCACATCTAGACCAACAGTCTGCATGAGGGAGAGTAGTTTGGGTTGGAGGGAGAGTACGTAGAAATCCTCATTCCTTGCTGCCCAAGCCCTGAGTTGCTGCTTGGTCATTAGCCCACCGTGTATCACATTGGACACAGAGCACCTTGCTGCGGGACCCCTGGCTGGGGCTGTAACTCATAGGTGAAGGTCTTGCTCAGACCAGTGAATCCCACCTACATCTCTTGCAAAGTCTGCACATCAGAAACCTTCCCCTACTGCTCTCACCCGTTGGGCTGTGAATAGAGTGACGGCCTGTGGACGGAAGGGGCTGTGATTTGATTCTGGTCAAGTGCACATGCCTGGGTTGTGTGCTGGATCTCCAGTAGGGGGCATGCAGGAGACAGCCAATCAGTTCTCTAATCATTGATGTTTCTCTCTCTCCCTTCCTCTCTCTGAAATATATATATTTCTTATTAAGAGATTGAATATATCTTAATAAGAAACCTTCCCTTATGTAGTCGCCAGGAGGGCCGCTCACCCCTCAGCCCTCCCCCCTCCCCTTCCCTACTCCTGGCCGCAATCCATCCCACTTGTGCTGGCACAGAGCTAAGTCATCTTTTTTTCTTTCCTTCTTTTCTTTTTGCTGTTTGCTCAGGATCACAATTGTCTGAGGGACTGAGACTTTCTTTCAAGTTGATGGAGTGAGGCACCGCACTCAGACCTGGGTTTTGTGTTTTTATAATAAATAAAAAAAATCCACAGATCCTTAGTGGGCTCTCTGCAGTTTGGTTTCTGGGTCGCCTTCACTTCCAAGCTAGACGCAAAGATCTCAGCTCAACAGGAAGCCACTCCCTGCACCTACTGGCTCTTGGCTGGTAACTCGGAACAGCTGCAGCTGCCCCCATTGGCCAGGCCAAGCTTCTCTTTCTTAGTCATCAGTGTCCTCACAGTGGAAACATGCCCAAGCTGCTCTGCCCGAGGGCCGCCTCTGACACAGCAGAAAGAGACCCGTTTGCAAGGTGGGAGCGTGGACGGGCTGAGCGAGGGCAGGAGCAGACACTGACTTCCAGGCTGCCCTCCTCGCTGGAACCTCAGCTCTCCCGTCACTGAGACCTTCCTGGTTTACTGTGCTCCAGGCACACAGCACAGAGCCCAGCACAGAATAGGCATGCAGTGAAAATTTACGGAATAAATGAATGAGTGCCTTCAACTATATGGTAATGGAAGATGATTTGACCTTGGGATGTGTGCACACAATGCATTATACAGATATCATAGAAAGGTAAACTTAAAACCTATGTAATCTTATTAACCAACATCACCCCAATAAATTTAATTAAAAAAAAAAAAAAAGAGCTCTCGGCGTCCGGCTTGGTTCGCGGCGACATGGCTAAACGCACCAAGAAGGTCGGAATCGTCGGTAAATACGGGACCCGTTATGGCGCCTCCCTCCGGAAAATGGTGAAGAAGATTGAGATCAGCCAGCACGCCAAGTACACCTGCTCCTTCTGTGGCAAAACCAAGATGAAGAGGCGAGCCGTGAGGATCTGGCACTGTGGATCCTGCATGAAGACAGTCGCTGGTGGTGCCTGGACCTACACCACTTCTGCTGTCACAGTAAAGTCAGCCATCAGAAGACTGAAGGAATTGAAAGACCAGTAGGAGCTCCACAGTTGGAAATATTGTGAGCCTATAATAAATGGGTTACTTTATATGAAAAAAAAAAAGAGTGCCTTCCCTAGGCGGTTTGGCTTAGTAGATAGAGCGTCGGCCTGCGGACTGAAGGGTTCCGGGTTTGATTCCGGTCAAGAGCATATCATATACCTTGGTTGCAGGCCCCTCCCCAGCTCTCGCAGGAGGCAACCAATCGATGTGTGTTTTTCTCACATTGATGCTTCGCCCTGTCTTTCTCTCTCTCTCTCTCTCTCTCTCTCTCTCTCTCTCTCTCTCTCTCTCTCTCTCTCAAAATCAGTGGAAAAATATCCTCGGGTGAGGATTTTAAGAAATAAATAAATACAAACGTACAAACTCATGCTTATCTTCCCAGCACCCTCCCATCTACTGAGAACTCTTCATTTCCAGCCCTGTGACTCCAGAGCAGGGGTCTTCAAACTTCTCTCATTATGAGAATCACCTGGTGGAATTGTTAAAACACAGATTCCCGGATCCCAACTATAAGAAGTGCTATCAGGAATCTGTGTTTTAACACCTCCACCAGGTGATTCTCATAATGAGAGAAGTTTGAAGACCCCTGCTCCAGAGGCTCTGCCAAGTACTTAGACTCCTCACCTGGGGCCAGAGTCAATGGATCCAGACCACCTGGCAAAGAAAGCCCTTCCCTGAGAATTCTGTCAAGCAGCAGCTGAGGAAGTCAGTCTCTCTCCCTGCTGTGGGAGGGCAAGATGTAACCTTCACATTTTTGTTGTTATTAACCCTCACCAATGTTATGTTCCCATTGATTAAACTTCAGAGAGAGCTGAAACCGGTTTGGCTTAGTAGATAGAGCGTTATGTTCCCATTGATTAAACTTTAGAGAGAGCTGAAACCGGTTTGGCTCAGTGGGTAGAACGTTGGCCTGCAGACTGAAAGGTCCCAGGTTCGATTCTGGTCAAGGGCATGTACCTTGGTTGCGGGCACATCCCCGGTAGGGGGTGTGCAAGAGGCAGCTCGTCGATGATTCTCTCTCATCGATATTTCTAACTCTCTATCCCTCTCTCTTCCTCTCTGTAAAAAAATCAATAAAACATATTTTAAAAATAAATAAACTTTAGAGAGAGAGTGAAAGGAAGGGAGGAGGGAAGGAAAGAGGGAGAGAGAGAGACATTGATGTGAGAGAGACACATCAATTGGTTGCCTCCTGCACACAGCCCAACTGGGCTAGGGATCAAACCTGCAACTAAGGTATGTGCCCTTGACCAGGAATTGAACCCATGACCCTTTGGTCTCCCAGCCAATGTCCTAACCACTGAGCCATCGGCCAGGGCAAGATATAGATTTAGGTGCACAAGGCAGCCATGTTCATTCCCCATCTTTTTCATGACTAAGGGAGAATGCAGCTGGTACACAAAGATAGAGGGGAGAGAAAAAAGCCTCCAGTGTCCCAGGCCCCGGCCCCAGAAATTCCAGGGCCCTGCTGCATTGGTCTCCTCCTGCAGGCCGCTTGAATGAAGATTATCAGCATCCTTCTAGTAAGTCCTCCTTTTCTTGACTTAAAGACATTGGGATTAAAACAAACAAACAAAACAAACTAGGCCAGCTGGTGTGACTCAGGGGTTGAGCATCAGCCTATGAACCAGGAGGTCAGGACTTTCATTCCCAGTCAGAGCTCAGTCTCCAGTGTGGGGCATGCAGGAGTCTGACCAGTGATTCTCTCTCATCACTGATGTCTCAATCTCTCTCTCCCTCTCCCTTCCTCTCTGAAATCAATAAAAATATATTTGAAAAGAAAAACAAAGAACACTAAAGAAGAAGAAATAAACTAGTATAAAGAAGAAGAAAAAAGCCTCATAACACACATCAATTGATTGCCCAGAAAAACATTTCTGATAAAAACAGTAATACATGCATCACTAGCACAATTGAAGAGTGCAGAGGACACAGTGAAAACCCAAAGCTTGTTTCTACCCTTAGCTGGAAATCTTCCTAAAGTGCAGCACATGTAAATATATATATGGCATCAGACTGTGCTTACTATTCTGCAGCTTTTGTTGAGATTGGCCCATATCAGTACATACACGTTCCTTGTTCTTTTATTTTTTTAAATATATTTTATTGATTTTTTACAGAGAGGAAGGGAGAGAGAGAGCTAGAAATGTCGATGAGAGAGAAACATCGACCAGCTGCCTCTTGCACATCCCCCACTGGGGATGTGCCCGCAACCAACGTACATGCCCCTGACCGGAATCGGACCCAGGACCCTTCAGTCCACAGACCGATGCTCTACCACTGAGCCAAACCGGTTTCGGCCGTTCCTTGTTCTTTTAAACTGCTGCACAGTGTTCCGCTGCATGAGTGTACCACAGGTACTTTCTCCAGTTCCCAATGGGTAGACATTTAAGTGCTAACCATTTGGGGTTTTGCAATGACAAACTATGCAAACATATTTATGCACTTATCTTTGGCATGCTTTTTGCAAATATATCCATAGGGTTAATTCCTAGCAGAGTTCATGCATTTTTTAAACTGTTGATGCCTTTTGCCAAATTGCCCTCCCAAAAAAAGCATTCACGCCAACAGAGTGTGAGAGTGCCTGTGTCCTCATACCCTCCCCAGCAGAGAGCATTATCAGACTTCCTTCCTTCCTTCCTTCCTTCCTTCCTTCCTTCCTTCCTTCCTTCCTCCTTCCCTCCTTCCCTCCTTCCCTCCTTCCCTCCTTCCCTCCTTCCCTCCTTCCCTCCTTCCTCCTTCCCTCCTTCCCTCCTTCCTTCCTTCCTTCCTTCCTTCCTCCTTCCTTCCTTCCTTCCTTCCTTCCTCCTTCCTTCCTTCCTTCCTCCTTCCTCCTTCCTTCCTTCCTTCCTTCCTTCCTTCCTTCCTTCCTTCCTTCCCTCCTTCCCTCCTTCCCTCCTTCCCTCCTTCCCTCCTTCCCTCCTCCTTCCTTCCTTCCTTCCTTCCTCCTCCTTCCTCCTTCCTTCCTTCCTTCCTTCCTTCCTCCTTCCTTCCTTCCTTCCTTCCTCTTTCCCTTCCTTCCTTCCTTCCTTCCTTCCTTCCTTCCTTCCTTCCTTCCTTCCTTCTTCCTTCCTTCCTTCCTTCCTTCCTTCCTTCCTTCCTTCCTCCTTCCTCCTTCCTTCTTCCTTCCTTCCTTCTTCTCCTTCCTTCCTTCCCCCTTCCCTCCTTCCCTCCTCTTCCCTCCTTCCTCCTTCCTTCCTTCCTTCCTTTCCTTCCTTTTTCTTCCCTTCTTGCTTTCTTCTTCCTTCCTTCTTCTTTCCTTCTTTCTTTCCCTTCTTTTCTTTCCTTCTTCTTTATTTCTTTCTTTCTTCTTTCTTTATTCTTTCTTTTCTTTTTTTCTTCTTTCTTTCTTTCTTTTCTTCTTTCTTTCTTTCTTTCTTTCTTTCTTTCTTTCTTTCTTTTTCTTTCTTTCTTTCTTTCTTTCTTTTTTCTTCTTCTTTTTCTTCTTCTTTCTTTCTTTCTTTCTTTCTTTCTTTCTTTCTTTCTTTCTTTCTTTCTTTCTTTCTTTCTTTCTTTCTTTCTTACTTTCTTTCTTTCTTTCTTTCTTTCTTTCTTTTCTTTTCTTTTCTTTTCTTTTCTTTTCTTTCCTTTATTTATTGCCTGACCGGTATGGCTCATAAGAAGACAAAAGGTGGAGAGAAGAAGGCAGAAAGGACAGGGGCCGCGAAACCGCGAAACCCAAGGAACAGCATGACAACAGTGAGTTTCCTGGGTTCTCTTTTCACTTCGCTCACCCCCCTCAAACCCTCCCCCCACCCCCAATCTTGGAAGTGAAGTCAGCAGGATGGATACCAAGGCGCAGACAAAACAAGAAAAGCAAACAAAATAAGACAAACCACAACAAAAGCCTGCTCCCTCTCTAGCCAACGGGCCAGGAAAGAAAGGGGCAGCTTAACAAGAGAGAAAACTTGGAAAATAACCACTCTACTCCAGCCAAACACCACAGAGAAACGGTGGCCACACCCACACCCACAACCACACCAGCGCTGAGCCTAGACTTCCCCTCTCCCCAGGAGATAATGAGGCGCCCAGCTCTCCCAGGGTGGTTTCCGAGAAGGTCAAGCAGGGAGTGGGAACTTTCACCCCCCCTTCTCCCCCCCTCCCTCCCCACCAGCTGGAAATGAGGCCTCCGCACTGCAGCGTCAGGAAGACCACGTGGGTGCCGGGGCTTGGGCCCCAGATGGGCAGTGGGGAGGCATCCCTCAGCCTCCCTGCGGGGCTGTGCCCCTACGTCCTCCCTGTCCTCCCGGGTGGCAGGGCAGCCCCTGTGGGAACCGGACCCCCCCCCAACCCCCCCCCCCCCCCCCCCCCCCACCCCCGCAGCCAGATGTCCGCGGAGGCTGAGCTGGGCCTTGAAGGGCCACCTCCATCTGGCGGTGAGAAGGCAGCACCCTCCCCCTGCCCCCCCAGCGCCCTGTCAGAGAAAACCGGCTCAAACAGGAGGGTTAAATAAGACCCAGCGTCTCATAAAATAATACAGACAGGTCCGTGTTTGGCGTGCGCTGGTGTAAGAATAAGAGTCGGGCAGAAACCTGTTTGGCTCAGTGGATAGAGCGTCAGCCTGCGGACTGAAAGGTCCCAGGTTCGATTCCGGTCAAGGGCATGGACCTTGGTGGCCGGCACATCCCCAGCGGGGCGTGTGCAGGAGGCAGCTGATGGATGTTTCTAACTATTCCTCTCCCTCCCTCTCTGTAAAAAAATCAATAAAATATATATATATATATATATATATATATATATATATATATATATTTTATTATTATTATTATTATTATTTTTTTTTTAAGAATAAGAGTCGGGTCTGGGGAAATCCTTCAGCTGCTGCGCCCACGTGCCAGGCCCCGGGGGTCTTTACGCGCGAGCACGGCGCGAACGCAGCAGGACGGTCACACCGGAGACTCGGCCTGCCTGTGGTCCAGAGGAACCAGCCGAACCGGCCCCGCTGAGCGAGCTGCGGAGATGAAGAGGCTGGCCCGGGAGAGGGAGGAGACGGGAAGGAGCCCAGAGGTCTCGTGGCACCTGCCCCGGCCGGCGGCGAGCCTCTGTGCGCTGGGGACGTGCGAGGAGGTGGCGCCGGGCGAGGGGCCGCCAGCTCTGCTGCCCGGAGGCCGCGCACCGCTCACTCCGCAGCCGCCTGGGAGCGAAGCTCCTCCCTGCAGCCGCGCTTCCAGGGCTGGGGCCCAGGGGGCGACGGGTGGTGATGGAGGGGTTGAAGGGGGGAGGGATAGAGGGGGCGGCTCCAGATCGTGGGGACGGCCAGGGCCACCTGCTGTCCCTTTCTGTTTCTTCGGGGGCCACCTAGGTCCGGGCGGATGTGTTTTCAAGCGTCAACTCCGCCTGCCCGCCCAGGTGACAGCCGAGCTTGGGGGTGGCTGCTTGCAGGGACTTGCTGCGGGAAGTTTGATGAGGTTTTCATGAGTTTTAGTAGGCAACACGCACTGACCAGAAATGACAGTTGGATGACAGATGAAATGAGAAGGCGTTGGCGAGGCCCAGGGCGCTCTGGGCCCGGGTTCCTGCAGCCCCTGCAGGGACCTGCTTAGGAGGCGCATGCTGGCAGCCCATCCCCTCTCCTGCCTCCTGTGTCTTCCCTTTTCCTCTGAAAATGTTATAACAGGAACAAGTATCAGACAACAGACCTTTTTGGTTTAAAATAAACACAATTTTAGCATTAAAAAAGGTTCATGTTTCCATTGAAAAATCATTCATCATACCAAGAACTGGGAAGGCCCTGGGTGGTTTGGCTCAGTGGATAGAGCTTTGGCCTGTGGACTGAAGGGTCCCGGGTTTGATTCCTGGTCAGGAGGGCACGTGCCCGGGTTGTGGGCTTGATCTCTCATTGGGGGCGTGCAGGAGGCAGCCAATCAATGATTCTCTCATATTTGATGTTTCTATCTCTCTCTCCCTCTCTAAAATCAATAAAAATATATATTTTTTAAAAAGAACTGGGAAGATCTCAAATTGAATTAAAAAAAAAAAAAAAAAAGACAATTAGCAGCTGCCAACACCCAAAGGAGAAGGTGTTAGGATTATCTGAAAAAACATTTTCAAGCAGCCACAATAAAAATGCTTTAACAAGAAATTAGACTTGCTTGAGACAAAGAAAAAGATAAAAAGCTTTAGCAAAGAAATAGGTCTAAAGAAGAACCAGACAGAAATTTTAGAACTGAAAAATACAATAGTTGAAATGGGCTCAACAACACTATTAATGAGAAAGCACGTGAGATGACACAAAGCGGCACTCCAATTAAAAGTATAATTCAAGTGGATTTACCTAAAAAGCAAAAATGATTGTATTTCTAATCTTTTTAGTGAACTAAGATTTCAACTCTAGAAGGTAAAAAGAGAACATGAAAATAAGCTCAAAAGTATGAGGCATTATTAACAATAAAACTAGACATTCATCATCAAACAGGAAAAGCACAGCAATTGGCTAGTAAAACTAATAAATTTAGTCCTTTGACTGGTCCAATACAATAGACCAATCTTCTGTAGGTCTGATGAAGAAGAGGCAGGGGAAGGAAGAGAGAAAGAGAGAAAGTACAAATAAACAATACTAGGGATTATTACTATAGATATGGAGATTTTAACAAATGATAAAAGCATAAATATGTTCAAACTTGAGATAGTAATTTTGAGCAGGCACATTAAATTATATTTTAGTAGAAATATTAATTACTAAGTTTGACTCAACACATAGAAATCTCAGCAGAGCAATAATTATGGTAGGAATTGGAGAGGTATAAAAGGACCTAAACCCCCAAAGGCATGAGGTCCAGATGGTTTTATAGGTGAATTCCACCAAGCCTGCATAGAATGGAAAATCCCTATGAGCTCTAATTTTTCCAGAGAATATAAAAATTTCCAACTTACTTTCCAAGGCCAAGGCAACTCTAATGACAAAGCAGAACAAAACAAACAGAAAAAGACAAAGCCCCTCAAAAGAAATCTATGGGCCACTCTCATTTTCTTTATTTTTAGCTTATGGAGGCTCTATACTTTAAAAATTTTTTTTATTGATTTCAGAAAGGAAAAAGGAGTGAGAGAGAAACATCAATGATGAGAGAGAATCATTAATCGGCTGCCTCCTGCAAGCCCCCCACTGGGGATCTGCGCCCTCCTGACCAGGAATCAAACCTGGGACCTTTCAACACTCTATCCACTGAGCCAAACCAGTCTCAGCCCTATTGTTTCTTTTCCCTTGTGATTCTGTTCACTATTTTGTTTTTTTCTGCTCTTCCCCCCCCCCCCCATGTTTTAGCTCTGGATTTTTGTTTTGTGATTACCATTATGTTTGTGTAAAACATCTTATGCATAAAATGGTCCTTTTTCTTCTGCTTGCCTCTTCATTCACCTGTATCTGTTCGATCCTTTCTCTCTTTCCCTTTTATGATTTTGTTGTTACAAATTATCTCTCTTTATGTTGTGCATTTGTTACTGAATTGCAGTAATTGTAGTTATTTTTAATGTTCCCCCTGCCCCCTTTAACTTTTATGTTATAATTAAGTATTTAACATCCTAGTCTGAAGAAGTTTTGCAGTTTCCTGTTTCTGTCTGTGTATTGTTCTTTTTACTCACAGCTGTGTATATTTTTGTCTTTTTGTTTGTGGTAGAAGAGCCTCTTTCAACAATTCTTGTAATGTGGGTCCGATGGTGGTAAATTCTTTCAGCTTTTGTTTGTATGGGAAAGCCTTTATTTTGTCTTCAGGTCTAAAGGATAATTTTTATTTTGTTTTGTTAATCCTTGTCCAAGGAAATTTTTTCCATTTATTTAAAAAAATATATTTTTATTGATTTCAGAGAGGAATGGAGAGGGTGAGAGAGAACCATCAATGATGAGAATCATTGATTGGCTGCCTCCTGTATGCCCCCTGCTGGGGATTGAGCCCACAACTGGAGCATATGGACTTGACTGGAATTGAACCTAGGACTTTTCAATCTACAGGCCGACACTCTATCCACTGAGCCAAACCGGCTAGGGCCCATTGATTTTTTAGAGAGAGTGGAAGGTCAGGGAGAGATAGAGAAACATCAATGTGAGAGAGACACATCGACTGGTTGCTTCCCGATGGGACCTGGGATTGAACCTGCAACTGAGGTACATGCCCTTGATGAAATCAAACCCATGTCTCTTTAGTCCTTGGGCTGACGCTCTGACCATTGAGCCAAACCAGCTAGGGTATGAAGGATGATTTTTGCTGGATATATTATCAGTAGCTGATGGTTCTTCTCTTTCAATATTATAAATAATTCCTCCTACTCTCTCCTGTCTTGTACTGTTTCTGCTTTAAAAAAATTGATGGTAATCTAATGGGGTCTCCTTTGTAGGTTGTAGTCTCCTCTGGCGGCCTCTATAATTCTTTGTTATTGATTTCTCATTTGTTAGCCTTTTCTGAAATTGTAAGAATCTATTGGAGACAAATTGATGACATATGCCAGGGAGCAAGAACTCAAATACTCCTGAGAATAAGTTTTGCAGCTTCTTTTATGTAAATCGAAATTAAGGAGGTGATCTAAGGAAGACTGCGGAAAGCAAGGTTGGGATTGGATTAATAGGGTAGTTAACAAGGTTGTGTGCTCTCTTCAGGGCTGCAACTAGCCCACTGGCAGACTGAAGAGTTGCAGGCTTGATGCCCGGCCCCAGTCGAGGCACATGTGGGAGGCAACCAATCGATGTTTCTTCTCTCTCTGTGTCTCTCTCCCTCCATTTCACTCTCTCTAAAAATCAGTGGGAAAACAAAACAAAAAAACCTTTCACTAAAGAAATTATAGGCATAGAGCACAACTACCTACCATGACGTGCCAGTTAGGAATTTATGATTAGATCAGCCTGTGGGGTTACTTTCCATAGAACTTTCCTCTTCACCCACAGTCCCCCCTTTTTATCATTAATCAGCCTGACGGATGTATTGATGACTAATCTTTGGGCCAAATAGTATGGTCTCACAGCACTAGGAAGGCTCATTCCTAGGGAGTCAGTCTTGAAGTCTTTTGTTGACCATTGGGGATGGTGAAATACTGTAACCATGGGATCTACTTGAGGTCAAAATTCCCCCAAAGGGCAGGTAATTGGAAGGCTCTATCCGATAGAGCGTCTGTCTGCGGACTCAAAGGTCCCAGGTTTGATTCCGGTCAGGGGCATGTATGATGGTTGCAGGCACATCCCCTGTGGGGGGTGTGCAGGAGGCGGCTGGTCGGTGTTTCTCTCTCATTGACTTTCTAGCTCTCTATCTCTCTCCCTTCCTCTCTGTAAAAAATCAATAAAAATATATTTAAAAAAAAACTTTAAAAAAATCAACAACAATCTCTTAGTTCTCTTTCTTTTCCCTCTTGAGTCACTTACAGGTTGTTGTGTTTTTTTGTTTTCTTTTTTGTTTTTTAAATATACTTTATTGATTTTTTACAAAGAGGAGTAAATTAGCACTCTCTCAGCTCCATCCTCCTCCCCATAATGGCTGTCAGCCCTGGTCTGTTGTTGTAAGCTTTCCAGCCACCTCTGCCTGGCTCTGCCCTGATGGGGAAAGGAGAAGCGAGATGGCCTTTTTCAAGTGAGAAACCATTTCTCCTCCGATGCTCCAGGCCATAAGAGAAGGGCCGCACCCTGACTCCTCCTCTGCTACCACACTCAGGAGTCGCACTGGATGCTGAACTGCATTGTGCCCACTGTCCCATCTGTCCTTCCCCCCTGCCACTTCCCTCCTTCCCCTGTTTCAACACACCCACCTTCTGATGTCCTGAATCTTCCAGGTGTGTGTGTGTGTGTGTGTCTGTGTGTGTTAAGCAAGGGATCCTTCCCTGAGTTATCGTTGTATGACTTGTTGCAAAGTTTAAGTGGAGCAACAATGGAGTCTTCTTAGTCATGATGCTGACATCAACCACTCTTATTTTCTAATGTTGATGTAAAGGTTCACTGAGCCAAACTGGTCTTGGTAAATATGGTTCACCCCAAGCATTCAAAGATGCAAAACTGGAAAAAATTAAGGACATTGACATGTGAAGAAAATAAAACATAGGATCATTTCAGCAGATGCCCAAGCACATGAATCTCTTACCTATGACTGCAAAAATTCTTCAACTTATAAATCCTTGGAGAAGCAGAACTTGGCTCCTACTACAAACACTGGAAGTAGCCCTAACTGGTTTGGCTCAGTGGATGGAGTGTCGGCCTTTGGACTAAAGAGTCCCAGGTTCAATTCTGGTCAAGGGCATGTACCTTGGTTTCAGGCACATACCCAGTAGGGGGTGTGCAGGAGGCAGCTGATGGATGTTTCTGGCTCTCTATTCTTCTCCCTTCCTCTCTGTAAAAAAAAAAAAAAATCAATAAAATTTTCTTTTGTTTTTTTGTTTTTTAAATTTGGATATAGCAGATACTTGTTTTCACTGACCCACTGAGTCACAGGGACATGATCAATCAGGTCACCCAGATGTTGACTCAGGAGTTAGTATCACCAAGGAGTAGCAGTGGCCCAGAATCCTCGCTCTCTCTGCAGCAGGAGGCTGTGAAAACACCGAGTCCTGGCTGGGCAGCTGGAGCAGTCAAGCTTCAGTGACCTGGTCTTGCAGCAGGAGCAGCGCTTTGCTCACCAGACTGGTTCTGCAGCCTCGTTCTGGGCACGGTCCTGGCTACACAGTTCCAAGTTTGGTTCTCCAGCCCTGACAAATCTGTAAAGTAGCCAATGTATTTTTAATAAATTCCTTTCCACCTAAATTAACCAGATCATCTTCTGCTGCTTACGACTATAAGCCCTGCTCCTAAGGCAGCAAAAACTAACAGCCTCGGGGCCTTATTCCACATCGTAATCTCTCTCTATACAACTTTCTGCTCACTTCCTGCTGTTAGCTGTCTCCTTTTCTCCACATTTTCAAGTACTTTTTTCCGCTGGCAAATATATAAATGGCAAGACTGCAGACTAACTGCATCTGCCCTTGTCCAGTCACCAACGGCAAGTAGACCAGGGCAGGCTCAGGCCCTTCCTGGGGTATAGTAGGTAGGACATGTTAATCATTAGGCAATGGTGGCTGAATCTCTGAAATAGGCACCTAACCTGATGTTGGCAAGTCCTAAAAGGTTTTCTAGATGAAGGAATTCTGGACTGGAACTTTCCATATAAGTGAGAATTATGCAGAAGGAGATAAGTGATCAGAGGGCCCGGGCACAAGAAGGAAAATGGTCTAGTATTAAGAGATGGGATTGGTGAGGCAGGCACAGGACTCTGTAGGGCATGTTAGGGGTCTTAGACTTCCCCATGGATGAATAAGCAGTGAGGTATTTGAGCAGATCTGAAGTTCTTTTTTTTTCTTTTTTAATATATTCTATTGATTTTTTACAGAGAGAAAGAGAGAGGGATAGAGAGCTAGAAACATCGATGAGAGGGAAACATCAATCAGCTGCTTCCTGCACACCCCACAACCAAGGTACATGCCCTTGACTGGAATGGAACCTGGGACCTTTCAGTCCGCAGGCCGACGCTCTATCTACTGAGCCAAACCGGTTTCGGCAGATCTGAAGTTCTGAAAGACAGCTCCAGTGGGGAATGAGAGAAAGGGAAGTCAGAAAGCTAGGACACCAGATGGGGGGCAGTTGTGGAGAAGCAGTAGAGAGAACGTAGCACCTGGGCTAGGAATGGCGGCAGTAGGAAAAGGGGAAAAAAGTGGAGCCGAAACCGGTGTGGCTCAGTGGATAGAGCTTCGGCCTGCAGATTGAAAGGTCCCAGGTTCGATTCCGGTCAAGGGCATGTACCTTGGTTGTGAGCACATCCCCAGTGGGGGTTGTGCAGGAGGCAGCTGATTGATGATTCTCTCTCATCGATGTTTCTAACTCTCTATTCCTCTCTGTAAAAAAAAAAAAATCAATAAAATATATATATTTTTAAAAATTGGATTTGAAAGCGATAAGGAGGTAAAATTAATGGAACCTGGTGACAAGTTGGATGTGGGGATGAGACAGGGAAGGAGTTAAGGATAACTATCAGGGATTTGTTTGTATTGATTGAATGGCTAGACCAGCATTTTCTTTCTTTCTGTTCTTCTCTTTCCCCCTTTGGGCTTTTTTTTTTTTTTTTTTTTTTTTTTTTTTTTTTAAATCCTCACCCAAGGATATTTTTCCATTGATTTTTTGAGAGAGTGGAAGAGGGAAATTTCGATGTGAGAGAAACACATTGATTGATTGCCTCCTGCATGCACCCCAACCAGGGCCTGGGCTGGGGGAGGAGCCAGCAATTGAGGTATGTGCCCTTGACCAGAACCAAACCCAGGACCCTTCTGTCAGCAGGCCGATGCTATACACTGAGCCAATCCGGCTAGGGCTCATTTTATCTTTGATTTTATTCTTTTCTTTTCTTTTTTTTTTTAACTTTTAAAATCAATATTATTTGGGAGAGAGGGAGAGAGAGACACATTGATGTGAGAGTGAAACATTAATCAGCTGCCTCCTGCATGTGCCCCATTGGGGATCGAGGTCACAAGTCAGGCACGAGCTCTGACCAGGAATTGAACTGGCAACCGTTCGGCACAGGAGATGACGTCCAACCAGCTGAGCCACACAGCCAGGGCATCTTTCGTTCTTCTTTTTTTTTTCATCTATCTTAGACCAGAAATTTTATTTCTGTATTTTTAACTTATTGTTTTGAGAGGAAGAGAGAGGAAAGGAGAGGGGAACATCAGTTTGTTGTTCCATTTATGATGCATTCTTTGGTTGCTTTTTGTATGTGCCCAAACTGGAACGCAAATCCACAACCTTGGCATATCAGGATGACGCTCTTTTTAAAAAATATATATATATATTTTATTGAGTTTTTACAGAGAGGAAGAGAGAGGGATAGAGAGTTAGAAACATCGATGAGAGAGAAACATCGATCAGCTGCCTCTTGCACACCCCCCACCGGGGATGTGCCCACAACCAAGGTACATGTCCTTGACGGGAATCGAACCTGGGACCTTTCAGTCCACAAACCGGTGCCCTATCCACTGAGCCAAACCAGTTTCGGCAGGATGACACTCTTAACAAGCCAGGGACAGACCAGCAATTTTTAAAAATACTGTATGTTTTTATCGATTTGAGAGAGAAGAAGGGAGAGGAGTAGATAGAAACATCAATGATAGAGAAACATCCATCAGCTGCCTCCTGTACACTCCCTACTGGAGATTAAGCCTGAAACCCAGCCATGTGCCCTGACTAGAATCAAACCAGTGACCTCTTGGTTCATGGGTTTTTCACTCAACCACTGAGCCACACTGGCTGGGCCAGACCAGTGATTTTCTTTTTCTTTTATTTTCTTTTATTTTCTTTTATTGATTTTTTTACAGAGAGGAAGGGAGAGAGATAGAGAGCCAGAGACGTCGATGAGAGAAAAACATCGACCAGCTGCCTCTTGCACACCCCCCACTGGGGATGTGCCCGCAACCAACGTACATGCCCCTGACCGGAATCGAACCTGGGACCCTTCAGTCCGCAGACCGATGCTCTACCACTGAGCCAAACCGGTTTCGGCGGTAATTATCATTATTATTATTTTTTGGTAAATCAATCAAAGTTATACCTATTTTTTTTTGTCAGATCAGCAAAAAATGTATTTTTTGGTGTGCTGCAGAATTTTAGTAATTAGTTTATGTGTGCCATGAAATGAAAACGGTTGAAAATCACTAGTAGACAAATCAATGCATAATGGGGCCATTCACCAGGCTGGAGGACATGGGAGGATAAGCTTCTTGGAGAGAGATCATAAGGTCTGCTTTGAACACATTAGTGTCTTTGGGACACTCCAGAAGTCCAAAAGGCAGTGGGATATATGTGTTTGGGTCTCAAGAGAGAGGTCTGGGCTGGAGATAAAATGTTATGGGAAGTCACAAGTGGTAGCTGAATGCAAGGGAATGGGCAAGGATAATCTCAGGTGTTTGTGAGCATAAAGAAGAAGAAGAAGAAGAAGGAGAAGGAGAAGGAGAAGGAGAAGGAGAAGGAGAAGGAGAAGGAGAAGGAGAAGGAGAAGGAGAAGGAGAAGGAGAAGGAGAAGGAGAAGGAGAAGGAGAAGGAGAAGGAGAAGGAGAAGGAGAAGGAGAAGGAGAAGGAGAAGGAGAAGGAGAAGGAGAAGGAGAAGGAGAAGGAGAAGAAGAAGAAGAAGAAGAAGAAGAAGGACGAGGAGGAGGAGGAGGAGGAGGAGGAGGAGGAGGAGAGAAGAAGAAGAAGAAGAAGAAGAAGAAGAAGAAGAAGAAGAAGCAGCAGCAGCAGCAGCAGCAGCAGCAGCAGCCCAAGAAGAAGAAGAAGAAGCCCAAAGAACCAAAGTGTGGGGGCTGCTTAATTTCCATGAGGACAGAGGAAGAAGAACCCACAAAGGAGATGGGGAAGGGCTGGCCGGAAAGGTAAGAGAAAACCAGGAAACAGTATTATGAGTCTCTAGCAGGCTGCAGAAAATAAGATCATAATGGAGAAGTGTCCAGTGGTTGTAGAGGGGTTGGGGGCACTGGAAACCTTGGCGAGAATGCTGAACCAATGGCGGGATGAAACCAGCCTAGTTAGGTGAGAAGGCAGAGGGAGGTGAGGGTTAAAATTACTAGGCAACTCTAAGGATGCAGCTGTGAAGGGGAAGTGAGAGTGGCAGCTGGAGGGGTTTCTAAAAGCTGGATGAGGGGTTTCTAAAACAGGTCCACTCCCAATCTCCCTGCTGTAGAAGGAAAGGGGGAGTGAGAGAGCCAAAAGGAGGGTTTGGGGAAAGCTGTGGAAGGGGGTGATAAGGGCTTGTGTCCGGGAGTCACAGGAGTCCCTATCAGGTTGGCACTTCCTCCCATGCCCATTCCCTTCCTGCCCCTGCCCAGGCCCTCCCTCAAGCTGTAAGAAAGAAGGAGTCACACCCTGGAAGAAGCTCTGTGCCTCCGGAGGTTTTTCTGCCTGCTCTTCTGCCTGCCTGTAAGCTGGGGTTTGGGCTGGGCAGGGAGGGGAGAGGGTCTGAGGGAGGGACGAGAGTCAAGGACCTGGAGCTAGCCGGGAAGGCTTTGGGGGACAAGGGTGAGAAAGGGGAGTGGGGCGGTTGGGAGGTGTGGAAGCCAAGTTTCTGGAAAGGATCCCGGAGGCTTCAGCGAGGGCCAGGGCCTGGGGGGGGGGGGGGGAATAACGCGGGGGCCAGCGAGGTGCCCCCTCAAACTCCCCTTGCCCACAGGTCCTCATGCCTCTCCTCCTCTTGCTGCTCCTGCTGCCGAGCCTTTCACACTCGGATTCCTCCTGTGAGATCTTCATAGTGGCCAACAAGATGGAGGTGAACTGTGAAAAGCGGGGCCTGAAGGCGATGCCTTCAGATTTGCCGGGCGGCGCCAACATCCTCCGCCTGGGCGAGAACCCCCTGGGCACCTTCGCCCTGTCGTCCCTGGCGTCGCTGCCCCGCCTTACTCAGGTGCACCTGGGAGACAGCCAGCTGACCGAACTGCGGGCTGATGCGACGCTGCCGCTGCTGGAGACCCTGGAGGTACCCCACAACCTGCTGTCAAGCCTGCCCGCGCTGGGGCAGAGCCTGCCAGCACTCACCACCCTGGACGCCTCCTACAACAAGCTGACCTCATTGTCTCCGGGTGTCCTGGACGGCCTGAGCCACCTGCAGGAGCTCTCCCTGTGGAAGAACAAGCTGCGGACGCTGCCGCCCCGGCTCCTGGCGTCCACCGTCCGCCTGAGGAAGCTCAACCTGGCCGAGAACCAGCTGACGGACCTGCCCCCGGAGCTCCTGGATGGGTTGGAGGAGCTGGACACCCTCTACCTCCAGGGGAACTGGCTGCGCACAGTCCCCGAGGGCTTCTTCGGAGACCGCCTTCTGCCTTTCGCTTTTCTCCACAACAACCCCTGGTTCTGCAACTGCAGCATCCTCTACTTCAGCCGCTGGCTGCAGCAGAACGCCGACAGCGTGTACTTGTGGAAGGAGGGCGTGGACAACAAGGCCATGACCCCCAACGTGGAGAGCGTGCGGTGCGTCAACCTGCACCAAAGCCCCGTCTCCGCCTTCCCCGGGAAGGGCTGCGCGCCTCCCAAAGGTGACACAGAGGTCCCTGAGTATGACGCCACGAGTGCGGAGGTGCCTACCACAAGGGCTGCGGTCTCCCACACCAAAGCCGATACAACTCCCGGGGGCCTCTTCGCCCCAGAACCGACTGCTTCTCCAGCCAGCCACGTGCCCTACTTGCCTCCATCCCCTGAGCCCACTAAGAAACAGACCACATTTCCAACCACATTAGAACCCATTACATCCTCCCACACTCCCAAACCCACGACTGAAACCACCACAACCCGGACCACCCCAGAGCCCACCACGACCCCAACTACCCCAGAGCCCACCACGGCCCCGACCACCCTAGAGCCCACCACACCCCCGTCTACCCCAGAGCCCACCACAGCCCCGACGACCCCAGAAACCACCACAACCCTGAGCACCCCAGAGCCCACCACAGCCCCGACGACCCCAGAAACCACCACGGCCCCAACTACCCCAGAGCCCACCACGGCCCCGACCACCCTAGAGCCCACCACACCCCCGTCTACCCCAGAGCCCACCACAGCCCCGACGACCCCAGAAACCACCACAACCCTGAGCACCCCAGAGCCCACCACAGCCCCGACGACCCCAGAAACCACCACGGCCCCAACTACCCCAGAGCCCACCACGGCCCCAACTACCCCAGAGCCCACCACACCCCCGACCACCCCAGAGCCGACCACACCCCCGACCACCCCAGAGCCCACCACGGCCCCAACTACCCCAGAGCCCACTATACCCCCAACTACCCCAGAGCCCACCACACCCCCAAGCACCCCAGAAACCACCACGACCCCGACCACCCCGGAAACCACCACACTACATACCACCTCAGAACTGACCACATTAACCACCACAGAACCCGCCTCCCTCCCTCCCTTAGAATCCACAACAATCACCCCTGACTTTTTCGACCTCGCCAAGGTCCGAGGATTAGCTCAAGGGAATGTGGATAGCTCCCAAAGGGACCCTTTTCTCAGCCCCGACTTCTGCTGTCTCCTTCCCCTGGGCTTCTACATCCTGGGCCTCCTCTGGCTCCTGTTTGCCTCTGTGGTCCTCCTCCTGCTGCTGATCCGGGTCCGGCACCTGAAGGCACGGCCCCTGGACTTCGGCCAGCCTGTTGCCCTGACCACAGCCACGCACACCACCTATCTGGAGCTGGAGAGGGGAAGGCAGGTGGCTGTGCCCCGGGCCTGGCTGCTTTTCCTCCAGGGATCATTCCCAACTTTCCGCTCCAGCCTGTTCCTGTGGATCCGGCCCAATGGCCGTGTGGGGCCTCTGGTGGCAGGACGGCGGCCCTCAGCCCTGAGTCTGGGCCGTGGTCAGGACCTGCTGGGCACAGTGGGCCTTAGGTACTCCGGCCACAGCCTCTGAGGTTGGGCGATTTGGGGACTTGGAGAGGCTCTGGTGGGATCTGGTGGGGGGTGGGGGCTAGTGACAATCACAGGGTCACGGGGAGGTCTCACTTTTTTATCAGAAGCCTCCCCTTCATACCACAGGAACAACCTCAAAACCAGTCAGCCAGGAGAGGAAGTGAGATGGAGTTGTGTGGCTCATAGAAAAAAAAGCATTAGATGAGGTGGGGTGGCAGACCACTGGGTTATTACCACTTTGATTGATGTTTCTACTTCTCTATTCCTCTCCCTCTCTAAAAAGAAAAATCAATAAAAGCATTTTTTTTTTTAATAGAAGACTGGCCCCCACGTTTATCTGTGTATTGAAAATTTGAAGAGATTTATCAAGATGTGAACCCTGATTGTCTCGGGGTGGTATATGGTCTTCCTTTCCTCTGCTTGGCCTTTTCTATCATCATATTATTGGTATAATAAAAAGTAATTTCAGCCCAAACCGGTTTGGCTCAATGGATAGAGCGTCGGCTTGGGGACTGAAGGGAACCGGGTTCAATTCCGGTCAAGGGCATGTACCTTGGTTGTGGGCCTATCCCCAGTAGGGGGTGTGCAAGAGGCAGCTGATCGATGACTCTCTCTCATCGATGTTTCTAACTCTCTATCTCTCCCCCTTCCTCTCTGTACAAAATCAATAAAAGTAATTTCAAAAAGAAAAATTAAGGTCTTTTGGAGGGAAAGAGTGGCTGGGACACCTGTCCCTGGCATTCCCAAGGCTCCAATGACCCCCCACTCTAGTTGCACTCCTCACCCCCAAAGATCTAGCCTTAGATGGCACTTCCCGGCTTGGGGTGCCTACTCGTCTCCTCAAGGGGTGACCACCCTCCAGGCCGCCCCAAGCACCGGCTCCAGATTAAGAACCACATGTCTCCCTGGAGGTTAGCAACACCACCGGGGCCGTCTGTGGCCGCAGAACTAGGAGTGAAGGGGATGCCTGCCCTCACCTGCAGCCTCCGAAACACAGCTTTCCTGTGCTGTCCAGGTGAGTGGGACAGAGGAAAGGTGTGGGCTTTCCTGAATAGTGTTTCCTACCCTCAAACTAACAAACCCACTTCTCTCATCGTGTGCCAGGTTCTCCTCACATGTGATAGCACCCTCTCCTACCTTGCCCCCAGCCCAAATCAAGGCTTGGAGCTCAGAGAATGAGATCAGACCACCTCTCCAGGTGGTGCTGGAAGAATCTTCCTAACTTGGAAACCCAACCGAATTTCCCCTGCTCTGAACTCTTCCCTGGGTAGAGGATGACAATCAAGGACTTCTGTGCACTGACCCGTCGAACACTTCAGCTTCACCTCACACACACTTCACCACCTGTGTCCCGGCTGCTGCACCTGCTCCCCAGCCTTTCCTGTCTTGTCAGCCCGAACGGCCCCGCCCCCGCCCCCAGCCAGTCTGCTGCTGTGCACAGGTCTCTCCTCACCCAGGCAGAGCGGGTGCTCCAGGCTACCCAGCCCCAGCCTACTGCTCCACTCCCAGTTCCCCGAACTGCTCCTGTGCCATCTTCCCCCTGGACTTGGAATTTCTTAGTATGACTTGGGCCTCAGTGTCTCAACGTGGCCACAAGGCCCAGGCCAGCACGTGCACGGAGCAGGTAAAAAGACAGGCGGCGGTGGGAGGGCCCAGCACGACGCCAGGCTGCCGAGCTCCACTTCCATCGAGAGCCTCTGCCAAGAGGACAGCTCCCACCTGCCGCCTGCCTGTCCCCTGACCTGGCTCGCAAGCCCTCAGACCTCACACTGACCAACCCTCCTTCCAGTTGACCTTCTCATACCCTTTTAAGTCCCCAAGAGGTTGGGGGGCTCCTAGAGGCCAGGGTCTGGGAGTCACGCAGACAAGGCAGTCACTCCCCCCAACTTAGTGCCCAGATCAAGTCTCTGGCTCCTCCAACTCCAGGCTTTGGGGGTCTGGCTCCTGTGCTCACTCTCCAAGCCCGCCCTCAGAAATGCACCCCCCCCTCTCCCCCCACCCACACACACACACACACACACACACACGCAGGTCAGCCTTCTCTTCTCATCCTCTTTATTCCCTCCCTCTTTGGGCCACAGGAGCAGTCACCAGACCCGAGGCTCTCCTGGGGATCACGTGAGCGGACTTGTGCTGACTTGCGCATCAGTCGCATTCTTGGGCAAGTGGCTGGGAGGCAAGACTCGGTGCTCGGGCTTTGGTTTTCCTCACCCAGTCAGCTGCCACAGTGAGACTGACTGACGTCGCGTTTCCATAAAAACAGCAGGTGCTTTTTCTGTAACAGTTTTCCTTAAAAACTCCAGTTTCTGTTCTCCAGGAGCATTGCTTCTTTGCCCTGTCTCCTCCCCCTCCAAGCCCTCACAACTCGTCGAATTTGGGGGTAGTGTCGTCAATCCAGGGAGGATGTCCTCAGTGAAGTGGAGGAAATCCGGTTTATTACGTCCTCTCACTGCAGACCCTCTGGCCATCTTGACAGCTTCCGCTCCCTCTGGCCCCTCGGCTCTGCCTCGGTTTCCCTACTGAGAAGGGGAATCTTCTGCTGTCCCTTGTGTCCTGAAACTAACACCCAAGAGAAGGCTGGGAATTCTCAGGGAGTTTCTCAGCTTCCTCCAAGGCACAGCCAGGGACAGAGAGGTCGTGAGGATGAGGACAAGCAGGGTGAGCTGGAGCAGGGGCAGGGCAGACCAAACCTCTTTACCGCAGAAGAAGGAACCACACTGCGGAGGGAGAATAAATAGAGGGGCCAGGGCAGCCGTCCAGGGCCCCCAGGGGCACACTGACTGTAGGAGCAGCGGGCCAGGGGGGAGCCCAGCACACCGGCTCCAGGCCCCTCGCCCGCCTCAGCCACTGAGGAAGAGACGCTTGTAGGCCTTGTTCATCTGCTCCAAGAAGATGAAGGTGAGGACGGTGTGGGGGCCCAGGCGGGCGTAGTACGGTGTAAAGCCCTTCCACAGGCTGAAGAAGCCCTCGTAGCGAATGACCTTCGCCAGCACATCCTAGACAGGCGGGTGGGCAGGACACGGGGGCTAGGACCTGGCCTCTGGGGCCCTGGCCCTCATACCCAGCTACCCTCACTGTTTCCCCAGGACATCCACGATCCTCCAGCCCAAACCCCCAGCCCTGTTTCCTCACCAGGCCGTTTTTGTATTCCGGCTTCCCGTCAATCATTCGCATGTTCTGGATCCTGGAGGAGAGAAGGTAGGGGCGTGAGACACACGACGGGGCCCTCCCTTCCTTCCCCAGGCCCAGGCCTGCAGACTCACCGGGTCTTGACAATGTCCACGGGCATGGAGGCAGCAGTAGTGACCAGGCCACTGATCATGCTGGCACAGAAGTGCAACAAGATGTTGTCAGAGAAGTAACCTGGGGGAGGTGGAGCAGTGGCAGTCAGTCAGAGTCTGGCTCAGGACCGGCTGGGAGCTAAGGGCCCAGGTCTAGGTCTCACCTGAGTCCAGTAAGAACTGCTTGGATTGAGAGTAAGAGGCAAGCTGGGCAGCATTGACGACAACCGCCCGAGCCATGGTAGGGATGCAGCCCTGGGTGGGGAGTGGGAGAGGATTCAGAAATGCCTGGGACCTGACCCCACCCCTCAGGTGTCCAGCCCCTTCACTCACCCTCCACAGTGTGGGGACGCCCTCCTCCCGAGCGATTCGAACCAGGGCATTAAACACATTTTTGTAGCCACGGCGTTGGTCAGCTGGGAGCCTGGTGGGAAGGCAGGGAAGAGGCCAAGCTCAGGACAGACCATCCTGTCCCACAGGAACAAGGAAAGAGAGTCCAGAACAGATGAGTGCTCTGCTTTCGATCGAAGATAAGTTAGCCCTTAATTCTAGATTCCAAGGAATGGAGCTGGAGGCGGGCTCAGACCTGGAACTCACCGGCCATCGGCAGTCATTCGAATCAGAGCCACCTCGGCTGGGGTTCCCACAAAGGCACCGGTTGCCCCTGCAGTCATGCCGATCAGGGCCTTCAGCAGAAAGCCAGGCGGCGTACCATCAGCCCCAGTCAGGCGTTCAAACAGCACAGTGTAGATGCCAAGGCGCGTGGTGGTGTAAGTGGCCTGGCGCAGGAGGCCAGCTGACAACCTGGGGAGTGAAGGGGTCACTGTATTAGGCCAAGGTCCGGGGCTGCCAACCCGCACCCTAATCCCCATCCTGTGGCCTCAATACCCGGTGTAAATGCCCCGCAGCCCTTCTGCCTTAAGGATACTGGTGAGGGCATGGAAGCTGGTCTTGTACTCCCGCGTTTTGGCTCCTTCACCGCTCAGCTGCATCCGGTTCTTCACCAGGTCCAGGGGTTGTACAAAAACTGTAGCTCCCATCCTGGGGGAAGATGGGGGTAGAGTCAAGGTGTCCCAGATCTACCAATGCCTACTGGCACCTGGCAACAAGTCACAAGGAGCAGGGCCTGCCATACGATTGACTAAATGTTCAGGAGGTCGTTGGACATGTGTATAAGTCAAGAGTAATGGGTCTAAACCATCCAATGATCCAGCATGCAATCAAAGTGCTCCATAAACTCTAAGGGGGTCAAGCAGTGACTTGGGACTTGCATGCAGTCCGACCCCTTCAGGACCGGCAGGAGACATGCAATGACCTGGAACACCATAAACCTTGCAGAGCCAAGCAATGGGTTGGGAAATTCAGGTGGCCGCCCAGCGGATCCCGTGCAATGACCCCGCATGCAGCCTAATAAGGGCCTGGCAATGGGTAAAAATATCCTGGCATCTCAAAGATCACTGAGAACGGCGCTGACCCCGTGCAGGCTCAGTACACTGCAACAGACCCCAAGATGAACTGGGCCCGGCTCCTCGCACCCGTCCCTTCCTCCTCGTTACCATCCATAGGGCCTGCGCTTACCCGGCCAGGCCCCCAAACAGGAACTTGACTGACTTAGGGGACGTACGGGGTTTCCCGTCCATCCCGCCGGCCCCAGGACTCGCCGTAGCCGCCATCGCTACTCGATGGCCCTGGACACCCGGTCCCGTGCACGCGCGGCCCCGCTCGCGCCCAAGGTGACACCACGCGCAACAGGGGCGAGGGCGCGCGCGCACAGGCCGGCAGCTCCGGGGTCCAGAACCACGGGGATTGACAGCGCAGGCGCGCAACGCAAAGGTGGCCGGGAGTAAGGCGGAGCTGAAGGAGGAGCTGAAAGATGTGCTGCGAAGGGGTGTGGCTCATTTAGGAAGTCACAGCACAGGCGCAATTTAAAATATATATTTTATTGATTTTGTACAGAGAGGAAGGGAGAGAGATAGAGAGCCAGAAACATCGATGAGAGAGAGTCATCGATCAGTTGCCTCTTGCACACCCCCCACTGGGGATATGCCCGCAACCAAGGTACATGCCCTTGACCAGAATCGAACCCGGGTCCCCTCAGTCCCCAAGCCGTTGCTCTATCCATTGAGCCAAACCGGCCTCGGCTCCAGGTGCAATTTTTACCTAGTTGGAATCGCGGGAAAATAGAGAGGGTGTTTGAAGATCTCGCGAGATCGGGTACACTACGCTCGCCAGCGTTAGGAGGTGTCTCGCGATAGATACAGCAAGTTTCAGCAGGTGGGAGGGAACTGTGAGGAGGTCTCTCGCGAGACCTTAAGGTACCGCGACAAGGTACCGCGACAGCGGCCGCGGCCAGAGGAGGAGAGGTTTGTAAACTGGCCAGCTACAGGATTCGGGCTGTAAAAGGGAAACGACTAGATCGTCTTCTGGGACTTCAGTGCTTCCTTCATCTCCACAGGCACTCCCTCCACCTCTAACTTTTCTTTTAACCAGCCTTTTAGGACCGGAAGTCCTTCATCTTGAGCGTCCAATACTGGAAGCGGCCTGACTTTCTTTACCGGAAACCTTTTTCCAGGACCTAGGAAGACGGCCCACCTGGCCGGAAGTCCCACCTCTTTGAGCTCCTCCACCCTCCCAGAAGTTTTTCTGTCACCGGTGTTTACCTCCCTCTCCTTTTCCCATTTTATCCCCATACTAGGACAAGATACATTTAGTGTCTGCCTCTTAGGTCCACTAAACGGGTTGGGTATCTCATTTCCCGAGCCGGGGTTCCTTCCCCGTATCTCCATGTAGCTGGGAAGTGGAACCTGGGGGTGGTTGGACCCCTAGGATCCTGGAGGGGCCAAGAGGGCGCAGAAGTCCGCTTCTGCCCCTGCTACCAGGACACGGCCTCAGCCTCTCCCTTCCCGCTGCCATGCACCCTGCGGCCTTCTCGCTTCCTGTAGTTGTGGCCACTGTGCTGTGGGGAGCGGCCCCCATCCGGGGTCTCATTCGAGCGGTGAGTCAAAGGGGTAGGTGGGGGAAGGGCGCTTGAGGGAGAGAGTGCAGGCTGAAGGGGAACATGCAATCTTTTGTCCGCAGACCTCGGACCACAATACGAGCATGGACTTTGCAGACCTCCCAGCTCTCTTTGGGACTGCCTTGAGCCAGGAGGGACTTCAGGTAATTTTCTTTTCCCTTTTTCTGTTTCCTTAAATCTTCCATCCTGGGTAGGGTTGAGGAGCCATACCCTTGGATGAAACTAGAGGTAGGAAAAGAGTAAAGTTAGGAAGTGGATTAGCACATCTAGCGTGGAATCCAGAATCTAGAGAAGACCAAGCCTACCCTAAGAAATCTGAACCCTATGAGGGAGACTAAAAGTGTATCAAGATAAAAGGCATGCCGGGACTGGTTTGGCTCAATGGATAGAGCGTCGGCTTGGGGACTGAAGGGTCCCGGGTTCGATTCCGGTCAAAGGCATGTACCTTGGTTGCGGGCATATCCCCAGTGGGGGGTGTGCAAGAGGCAGCTGATCGATGACTCTCTCTCATCGATGTTTCTAACTCTCTATCTCTCTCCCTTCCTCTCTGTACAAAATCAATAAAATATATTTAAAAAAAAAAAAAAAAAAAAAAAAAGATAAAAGGCAGAGAGAACTGGTGCTTACAGTAGAATCTCTGGGGTCAGCTATTGGTTTATATGATTATGGACAAGTTAAGGCTCTCTTACTTTAGCATGGGATAATAATAGCTGTTATCTCAGTGCTATTGTGAGGATTAAATAAGATAAAGGAATTTTGTTGTACTTAATACAAAGATGCCCACACAGCAATAACTGGGCCATAGATTATCAGTGTAATTGTTTGTAAGATGGGTAATTAGAAAATTAAAGAGAGGTTGAACATAAACTGTGCACCTATGGATGAGGACAATGGGGGGTGGGGAGGGGGCGGAGGGTGGGGTGGGAACCTGGTGGAGGGGGGAAGAAATGAGGAACCTTTGTAATAATACGAACAATAAAGGTTGATTTAAAAAGATAAATAAAAAAAGAAAATTAAAGAGAGTGTTAAAAAACCAAATTCTAGCCTTGACCAGTTTGGCTCAGTAGATAGAGCATCAGTTTGCGGCTGATGGGTCCTGGGTTCGATTCCGGTCAAGGGCACATCCCCAGCAGGGGGGCGGGGGGTGTGCAGGAGGCAGCTGATCGATGTTTCTAGCTCTGTCCTTCTCCCTTCCTCTATGTAAAAAAATCAATAAAATATATTTTTTTAAAAAATTCTAGCCTGGCAGGTGTGGCTCAGTGGTTGAGCCTTGACCCATGCACCAAGAGGTCACAGGTTCGATTCCAGGTCAGGGCACATGCTGGTAGTGGGCTTGATCCCTGGTGGAGGCTGTGCAGGAGGCAGCTAATCAATATTTCTCTCTAATTGATATTTGTCTCCCTCTCCTTCTCTCTAAAATCAATAAAAACACATTCTAAAATACACACAGAGCCCTGGCAGGTTTGGCTCAATGCATACATTGTCAGCCTACGGATTCAAGGGTCCCAGGTTCGATTCCGGTCAAGGGCATTTGCCTTGGTTGCAAATACCCAGTAGGGAGTGTGCAGGAGGCAGCTGATCGATGTTTCTAACTCTATCCTCCCCCTTCCTCTCTGTAAAAAAAAAAAAAAAAAAATCAATAAAATATATTTAAAACACACAGAGAATTCTACGGAGTAAATTTTAAAGACCTTCCTAGCTTTATCCAATGACTTATGAATTGGGCAATAACCTATGTAGCAAATAGAAAGTAACTCCAAAGAACTGTACATATTGAAAGACTTTCATAGGCAGAAGGGAGCAGGACAAGGGAGTTATATTAGCAAAGAGCTGGTTGTTTTCGGCAAGGTCACCTTTCTTTAGGGAATGGCAGGGAGGTCTATGAGGCAGATTACTTCATTAGTGCTGACCAGGTAATTCCAGAATGGCTTAAGATTCCATTCCTGGGAAAGGCTGAAACTATAATTAAGTTAGGTATTAATTCTCAGTTTGGTGACATGGGGCTTAGCACAAGTGACACCATTTTTTAAATTGATGTTAAAGAGGAAGGGAGAGAGACATCAATCACTGTCCTCCCGTACACACCAGAGATTGAGCCCACAACCTAGTATGTGCCCTGCCTGGGAATGGAACCTGTGACCTTTTTTGTGTATGGGATGACACTCCAATCAATTGAGCAACACAGGCCAGGGCCCTGTTGCCTATTTTTTACTTATTTTGTGTGTTGCCTCCTTTTTATAACAGAGAGGAGTATGTTCTGTATTGTACTGGAGAGGGGATTGTGAAATGGAACTTGGGAAAGTGACATGGATGAGTGGAGAGTTGATGTACAATCAGTGGGAAACTGGAATGCAGAATTCGAATTAGCTTGGAGCATGGGGTATAAGTTAGCTCATCTGGGACACAGAGAGTCTGGTAAAAAGATGTTGTTTGATATAATTTCATCTTCAGGAGGCTGAGAAGAGGTAGATTTCTGACTTAGATGGGATGCTCAAACCCCGGGAATGAGAAGGAAGTAGATAGAGAACTAGCAGTATGTGGGGGTCAGTGTGCTTGGTGGGACCTACGGAGAGCAGACGCTAGGGAAGTGAAATCCAACAGCTGTTTACTTCTCTTCTCCAGGGCTTTCTTGTGGAGGCTCACCCAGCCAATGCCTGCAGCCCCATTGCCCCACCACCCCCAGCCCCGGTCAACGGGTCAGTCTTTATTGCACTGCTTCGAAGATTCGACTGCAACTTTGACCTCAAGGTTGCTGAATACGGAGTGGGAACCCCAGGGTAAAAAAAAATGCACCAGGAATGAAGGGAGATAAGACCCATAATGGCTCCTTATCCTTTCCTGTCTCCCTAGGTCCTGAATGCTCAGAGGGCTGGGTACGGTGCTGCCGTGGTACACAACGTGAATTCCAATGAACTTCTGAACATGGTGTGGAATAGTGGTAAGGTTGGATCTGAACGGCTGGGTTTTCAGTGGAACTCAGACTTAAGAGATGGTGGATGGGCTAGAGAATGAGGGGGAAGTGAATCTTTGGATGGGATAGCACAAAAGAACCAAATGCCAGGATTACCAAAGGATTTGAGTGGAGGCTTGAGTCCTCAGTGTAATGAATGCCTCAATCCCCGCAGAGGAAATCCAGCAGCAGATCTGGATCCCGTCGGTGTTTATTGGGGAGAGGAGCTCCGAGTACCTGCGAGCCCTCTTCGTCTACGAGAAGGGGTAGGATGTGTCCCTCATTCCCATTCTGTCTTTAGCACTTTCATGCCAATCTGGAGCCCAAGTCAGGCCCTTCTGACGGCCTCTTCCCTCCATGGGCCTTATCCAGAGTCAGTCACTTCTCTCTGTCATTTTGCTTTTCCTGCCCCTGAAACGGATCTTCCTTTTCCCAGGGCTCGGGTGCTTCTGGTCCCGGACAGTAGCTTCCCGTTGGGTTATTACCTCATCCCTTTCACAGGGATTGTGGGACTGCTGGTTTTGGCCATGGGAGCAGTGATGGTGAGTAACTCAGGGAGCATGATGGGAAGAGCAGAGGCCTTTATTTTTTCTTAAAGTCAGTGTTGTTTTTTTTTTTTTTTTTTTAATATATTTTATTGATTTTTTACAGAGAGGAAGAGAGAGAGAGAGCTAGAAACATCGATGAGAGAGAAATATCGACCAGCTGCCTCTTGCACACCCCCTACCAGGGATATGCCGGCAACCAAGTTACAGGCCCTTGACCGGAATCAAACCCGGGACCCTTCAGTCCGCAGACCCGACGCTCTACCACTGAGCCAAGCTGGTTTCGGCAGAGCGGAGGCCTTTAAAACCAGACTGGATCTGGGGTTTAGAAGTGGGGATGCTTTGTACTGGATTGTCCAGTTTTGTTCCCTAAGGCTGATCTGATCGTCCACTCCCTTTCCCCAGATAATTCGTTGTATCCAGCACCGGAAACGGCTCCAGCGGAACCGTCTGACAAAAGAGCAACTTAAACAGATTCCGACACATGATTATCAGAAGGGTGAGAGGGACAGGGGAGCGGAAGGCCTTCTCCATAGTGTATGGTTCTGAAGGAGTTTGAGCCCAGGAGGTAAGGGGCAAAGAAAGATGGCAGGGAGATGCCAGCCTCAGAAGCCACCTTTCCTCCTCTTACCCACACGTACAATGAAGACAGGACAGGAACAGAGCAGATGAGAAGTAAAGATGACTAATGGGGTATTGGGGGGAAAGATGAAGACCGACCTTGATTCTAAGAGAACAAAAATGGAAGGAATGGGGAGGATTTACTCCGAGGACAGGTGAGGAGGGGCTAGGTCTTTAGGCCCAGGAGTCTCCATTGCCCAAATAAGGCAATAGAAGCCCTGCCCTCACTTCCACTCCTCCCACTCCGGTATCTCTACCCCCACCCCTCCCCGATAAAACCCACTTCCCTTCTTACCTCTGCTTTTCTTTGTGCCTCTAAACCTCAGTTCCCCATGTTCTACCTTGGCCTTATCATGCAAGTCCCAGTCTTAGCTCTTCCACCGGCTCTATAGAACCAGGGAAAATAACTTGCAAGGTTTAGCTACCCACAGGCCTTCCAGTGAGTTATGGGCCATGGTCCAAAGTGGCTCAGTAAAAGGACTTGTTTTTTCCACCCCCAGGAGACCAGTATGATGTCTGTGCCATCTGCCTGGATGAGTATGTGGAAGGTGACAAGCTGAGGGTACTCCCCTGTGCACACGGTGAGCCCTCAGTTCCAGTGCCCATGTCCTGCTCCACCAGCAGGCACCAGTTGTTTCACCTCATTCCTCTCGCAGCTTATCACAGCCGCTGTGTGGACCCCTGGCTCACTCAGACCCGGAAGACCTGCCCCATTTGTAAGCAGCCTGTTCATCGAGGTCCTGGGGATGAGGAGCAGGAGGAAGAAACTCAGGGGCAAGATGGTGATGATGAAGGGGAACCAAGGGACCATCCTGCCTCAGAGCGGACCCCACTTCTGGGCTCTAGCCCTACAACACCCACCTCTTTTGGCTCCCTAGCCCCAGCCCCACACGTTTTCCCCGAGTCTTCAACAAACCCCCCACCCTCTCCCCCCTCAGCTGCCGTCCTAGTCTGACCCTGTCACCTCCCCCCTGGTGACCTATTTTGCACAGCCTTTCTCCTCTGGCCTATGTTGAAGAATAGGGAATATTTCTACCCTGGGTTTCTCCCTTGCCTAACCCCATCCTTTTGAGGGGTCGGTACAAAGGGACTGGGACTTCAGTTACTGGGTTAATAAAATTGTTTTTGTTGACTGAGGAAGGGGAAAATCATTCTCACCTCTTACCCACTCGGGAAATTGCCCCCTTCTTTGGTATAAAGGGGCAAGGGAGTTCTGGAAGAGACCAACCTAATCATGGGGATAGCCCTAGCATTTTGCTGTGAGTCAGAGGGGGAGCCCCACCCACAGGATGACTCAACTGGCCCTGCCTTGCCCGCAGGCTGGGGCCCATTCTCTGGTCTGGATGGCTCTATTCCATTACCCACTAATTCAGCTAGCACACTGCAGATAGGTCCTAGAAACAGGCGGCCAGATAGGCCTGAGGCAGGTGCTCAGTCCTAGATTTATAGTGCTTCAACCCTTCCTGCTCCTACCCCAAACAAGGATAAAAAAGAGGCAAGTCCCGGTGACTGCCCTCCACCCAGGCTAGAACCACACAGCACCTCGTTAGAATCTTTTATTCAGAAAAAAAAAAAAAAAAAAAACCCACAAAAAAACAAAAACAAAAATTGTTTTCCAATCACACACGGGAGGGGTATGGGTAGGGGGAGGTGTCTTCCATCCAGCCCTGGCCCCCAGCCCATGTGGTTTTGGCAGCAATAAGGGGTATAGGGTAATGGCCCAAAAAATAAAAATGGTATATGTGTGTGTATGGGAAGGAGAGGAGTGCCAAAGCATTGGGAAGTGGTAGGGGGAAGGGAAAGACGAGGTCAGTACTGGGAACGCCGCAGGTGGTTGGCCATTTCAAAACATTTCTTGTTGATCAAACCACCGTGGATACCTTCTTTGCCCATCAGCAGGACTAGCGCTGGAGAAAAAAGAGAGGAGGCTAGGACCCAGGTGTCACAATGCTACCCTCTGCCAGCTGTTGAGCAGCTGTCCAGCCCTGGGGGCTGTAACCCAACCTCATCTCTCCAACCCCCCCCTCCCCCCCCCCAGACAGGCTAGGCTGTCAGTCATCCTGAAACAATAGGGCTTTTCAAAAATAAGGGGGTTTTGTCAAGCTAAAAGACTGGAAGCACAACACAAATTTAGGGGGTCAAAGGCTTATAGACCTGACTCCTGTTCAGGCTAGAAATCGATATGGATGAGCCTGCCAACCTCAAATTTTAACCAAAGAGTTCAAAAGACAACCCAAGTGCTGACTACAGGTAACGGTCTGCCTCCTCCCAAAAAGGAGTTTCTCACCTGAAAAGGCTCAAGGCAGGAACGGAAGAGGTAATATAGTTCAATTTCTTTATATTGTGAGATAGGAACTAAGAACCGGAGGGACTCTCCGATATGCTAATACCCAGCAGGGTGGGAGAAGGCTGGTCTGATCCCTCCATGCCCGGAACCACACAGTAAAAGAACCCAAAGGACTCGCAGAAGGGTGTGCATTAGGAATATTGGAGCTACAGAAAGATAAGACTCAGAAACTCACTCTTGGCAGTCATGGTGACAGTGATGTTGAAGGTGGGGGCTCCCCCAGTGCTCTTGGTACGAAGATCCATGGTAAATTCCCCATCCTCTAGCAGTTTGTCCCGGATCACAGAACATTTCTGGCCCCCGAGTGTCAGCCCATTCACGAAAAAACTTGACCGGTCTTTGCCAACCAGGACACCAACTTCTGCTGGCTGGAAGGGGAACCAAGCACTCATCAAGTTAGTACACCATGGTTGCCTCCTCTCCAAGGGCATACCCGCTTCTCACTTCTCAGGAGCTAGAATCCTCTGGGGAGGAAGGTGTGCATGTTAGGTGCTTTGTACTCATCTATGAAACCTGAGAAACTCTTAGGACTTTTGGAAGTTAGTCCACAAAAAGACCAGGATCCTCAAACCCAGAGAATGGTCATACGAAAGATGGCATATTCCTCTAGAGACTTGGAAAGCAAACCCAGGAAATAAAGGGCCAAAAGCCAGTGAGGAAAGTGGAATGGAATGGAATGGGGAGCCTTTGGATGCTCAGAACTCTCCTTCAGGAAAAGCAGAAGCTAATAGGGGAAGAGAGGGGGCGGGCAAAACAGGAGAAGCAACTTTGTCCTTATTTGGTCAAAGGTTCTGAGGGAGTTGTTAGGGGCCCGGACGCCTGGGTCTTCAAGTAACCTAGAGTTTAGGTCCAGGTACCTATGTCCCGAGATGAGGAAGCGGATCCCTGGGGGCTTTCCGGAAAACTGGAAAACTTTTGAAAGGGGACCTGGGCTAGACCCAGCACGCCAGCTCTCTGGTATAGATACCCCAAGGAACCTTTTCACCCCTCCCCCTTACACCCCAAATCCCCACATCCGGTCCCCTCCCGCCCGGAAATCCCCTTCCCCCCCATTCGAACTTCCGCTCCCCCTCCCCACTTCCGGGCAGTGTGGACCTGGGAGGTAGTGATGGGGACAGCAGTGGTCATTCCTTATTCCTTTACTTACACTGTCCCAGAACTTCTCACAAAGTTCCCCTGCCCCAGGCCCCGCAGGATGGCGGGAAGGGAGGGCGAGGGGGCTTCCGGAAGCGGCCTCACAGGAATGCTGAAGTCCACCGGGCGGACTTGGGAAGGGGAGCTGGGGACGTGAGGCGGCCCAGCCTTTTCCAACCCAGTTGGGAGGGGCAGGGAGCCCACAGAGGACCGGCATGGAGCCTCGGCCACGCTCCCTCCCGCACAAGGGGGAACAATGGTAGAGGGGGCATGAGCTGGCGGCCGGATGTGGAGCTCGGGGGGTCCAAGGACCCCCCCAGGCCCTGCTCAATCACCATCCCCGGTTGGAACTGCAGCGCGTGCCCGCCCCGCCCTGAGCGAGGCGGAAGTGGGCCGCCGCACCGGGCGGCGCAGTCCTCCCCGCCCTGTGCCCCGGATGTAACGCCCCGTCGCGGAAAGCGGGGCGGCGGGCTGGATGGGAGACGCCGGCTGGGGCGTAGCGCTTAGGGGGCCACCGGGGGGCCCTCACGTGCAGCCGCCATTGGCGCCGCTCCCAGGGCCGGGACCGGGTCACGGCCTCTCGCAGCCCTCCCGGGACCGCACCCGCCGCCACACAAGCCCCTCCCTCAGGGTCCCAGCTCGGCCAGTACCCGGACCGCGGAGGCCTCGCAGTACCGTGATGTTGGCGAAGGTTTTCCCGGGGACGGCGGCCCAGACGGAGGGCGAGTCCTTATAGCCCACGATGGCCGCGTCCTGACAGGTCCCGTCCGCCATGAGGTTGTCGATGTAGGCGTTCCACCCGGCCATGGCGCTGCTGCTGGGGCTGCTCTCGGCGCTGCTGCTGGGGCCGCGGGCTGGGCTCGGGCTGGCGGGCGGGGGGAGGCGGAGAGCTCGGGGCACGCGCTGCCGTCCGGACCGCGGCTCTGCTAGCTGTGCGGCAGCCCTCGCACCGCCACTTCCTGCTCCTCCCCCCACTTCTAGATTTTTATTTGCAAAGGGCGGTAGGGGCGGGGCCTGCTCCCCATTCCCTCCCCACCTCCCCCCTTGCCTGCCCAGATACCTAACTTTGTGCAAATGCAATTAAAAAAAAAAAAAAAAAACCCTCCCCCTACTGCAAAATTTGCAGAGTTCAATGGAAAGCAATATAAAGGGATGAGAAGAGAGGGGAGCGGGAAGAGGTTAGGGCTAAGGCTCCCTCCGATTTGCGCTGAACATAAACCACACTCGGGTATAAGGGGAGGGAGGGAGTCGGAGGAAGGAAAGTAAAAGGAGGAATTAGCAAACTGCCAATTTAGCACATTAGAGCGGGTTCGGGGAAGCCAGGGTTAAACGGAACGACTCCCCTTCCCCCACCCCCGCCGGAGGGCAGGAGCGGCGGGCGGCGGCGCGTGCGCCCGCGCCTGCGCCGGGCCCCGGGGAAGCGCGTGGGGCGGTTGGGGCCGTGGGGTTCGCGGGCGCGCGGCGCGGGGCGCCCGGCGCCCGGACCGATGCGGAGCCCCGCGGCCGGGGCCGTGTCTCCCTCCGGGCGGAAGAGGCGGGGGCGGGAGCCGGGACGTGCGCGTTGCCGCTTCTTCACTTTTTTATTTAATAATAATAAAAAGAGAGCAAAGGGGAATTTGACAAAATACCCTGGCCAGTTCCAGAACTGAAGGTGCCCACTGGAGACCCTTCCCGTCCTGTTTCTGTCTGGCCGGGCGGCACGATTCCGGCTCAATGGAGCCCACCCCACCGAGGGGATTATCCCTGGCCGCTCCGGCGCCTGTGTCCCAGGCCCCACTCTCCCGTCCCCGCCCCGCCCGGCCCCCGGCCAGCGGTTCGGGTCACCGGCCGGGCTCCCGGGCGCAGAGGTCACCGGGCGCGGGCGCCTGCGGGGCTAGACACAGGGCGGGGAAGGGGAGCTATTTTTTAAGGCGGAAGCATACTAACAAGTTTCACGGTTTGCAACTTTTTCAACAAGGGGAAGGTCCCTTCTCCTCCGGGCCCGTTGGGTTTCTTTCTTCTTTTTCAGTAAAACGTATGCCAACAACTTGAGTTCGAACAGATCGCCCGCCGCCAACTGGGAGGGGGTGGGGCCGCACCCGGCCGCCGGCTCAGGGCGACCGGCCGCGCTCGCAGCCGCGGGGCCGCCGAGGAGTCGGCGGCTTCCGGTGCCCCGAGGGCGGGGAGCCTCCGGGGCGGGAAAGGGCTTCTTCTCTCTCGTGTCCCCCCTCCCGAACCCCCACCCCCCAGGCTGGGCGCGGCTCCTTCGCGGCCGCTCCGCTCTCCCCGGGCCCCCGACGCCCCCCGAGCTCGGTTCCTAGACAGCCGCCGGGGCTGAGTCACCGGCCCGCCGAGGCGGGGCCGCACGCGGGCACGTGGCGACGCTCCCCGCCCGCCATCTCCTGACCTCTGGCCGCCGCACCCCCACCCCGGGGTGGAAAAATCCCGGCGGGAGCGGCCGCCGATAAGGGGGGAGGGGCGCGGCCGGGGCAGGGATTCCGGGCTGGGGGAGGGGGGCGGGCGGTGCGGGGAGGGGAGCGGGGACAGGCCCGCGGGGGTGAGTCACCGGCGCGGCGGGAGGGGCCCCGAGGCGGCGCGGGGGGCCGAGGAGCTCCGTGGCCCGAGCCTCCGTCTCCGGGCCGACCCGCACTCCCCCTCCCCTCTCCGCGCGGACCAGGCGGGGAATGCCCATGCCGGGACCCGCTTCCCCGCAAGGCCGCTAGAGGACCCCCGGAGTGGCCCCGGGCGCCCGGACACTCTGGCCACCCCTCCCGTCCATTCATTGTCACTCCTGACTCCACACGGACGGCCGGGGCCGCGTCCCGGGACCCGCAGGCGATGGGGAGAAGGGCTCCTGACTGACTGTCCCTTCGCCGGGCGCTAAGCGCCGGCCCAGCGCCCCCAGTGGGCAGCGCGCTTTCCCCGGGGCCAGTCCAAAGTCGGCTCCCCTCCCGCTCCCGCACCGCCCTTGCTCGCGGGGAGAGGCCGCGATGAGGGCCCTAAGAGGTGAGACCCTCTCGCCTTCTGAAGGGGGGTTTCCGTTTTAGGCTTCAGAGCTCGCCCAGAAGCCGGGTGCCTTCCCCCACCGAGGGCAGGGGCGGCCCCCCGCCTGCCATGTGAGCTCGGCATGTGTGGGTGTCAATCCAGCAGCCCCTCTTCCGGGCCCCCTCCCCAGCCCCGCGGGGCTCAGGTTACCCCTGGCCTTTCCTAAATGGCACTAGTGCCTCTTTAACCTTTGCAAAAGGGGAATATAATCCTGGGGAGGGGAAGACCCCTCCGCCCCCCTTCTGAAGCTCCTTCCCAGGGGCAGGATTAGAGGCAGGGGCATTTTACAGGGGGATGGAGAGAAAGGAGGGGTAGTTACTGGCCTTTGGGAAGGGGTCTTTAGACTGCAGTGGGCACTTGGCTGCCAGCCGGGTGTGGAGAGGGAGGATAGAGAGGGAGAGAGGCGGGGCTGGCTGGGGGACAGGGTGGCTGGGGATAAATGCCCAGCCTGAGAGGGGGTGAGCTGACACTGTCCCAGCTGCCACCAGGAGCTCACTCACCCCAGGCCCCAGCCACGACATTCAGGTCTGGTGAATCTTTCAGCCACAGGGGGTGGAAGTGGTAAAGGGTGAGGGAGGTGCTGGCTGGAAGGAAATGTCAGCTTTTTTCCCCCTCCTGGGACTGGGGGTGCTTACAAAAGACGAGGAGCTGGAGCAAGCAGGATGGGTACCCATGGGTAGGGAAATGAGGCTGTGAAGAGAGGCGGGCAGAGATACAGAGAAGGGTAGTTAGAGCTACAGCCAGGCGGAGAATGTGGGCCCCCCTGAGGATCTGAAGACTGCAGAGCAGGAAAAGCACACACAGAATAATGACAGATGTGATGGCTAGGAAGCCATGGAGAACACGTTGCTTGACTGCGGTAAAGGGGTTCAGGGAGTGGTGGAGTCAGAATCGCTGGCGTTGTAAAGGAGGGGCCCCTGGATTCTTAGGACGGGTGGAGGGTGGAATAGGAGCTGTTCTGAGTGGGGGAAGGGGCTGAGCCTGCCTCTTTGGTCTGTGACCTTTTTGTGGGATATTTTTAGCTCCAGCACCTGCCTTCTTGGGGTGGGGAAGACTCTTAAAGGGCACAGGATTTGGGGTTCCGAAAGGGATCAACTGTCCACACTCACTCAACCTCCTGTCCTGAAGCCATGGCCATGCAGAAAATCCTTGCCCGGGAAATCCTGGACTCCAGGGGCAACCCCACTGTGGAGGTGGACCTGTACACAGCCAAAGGTAACACGGGCCATCGAATCGGTTTGCCTGGGAAGACCCTGACCCCATCTGGTCTTTATCCCCCCAGCTGTCCACACCCTCACTTCGTCTGAGAGCCCCTTCCCAGGCCTTCCTCTTCCAACCTGGCTCCCCGCTGGGAGAAGCCCTAGTCGGGCCGAAGCCGGTTTGGTTCAGTGGTAGAGCATCGGTCTGCGGTTCGATTCCGGTCAAGGGCATGTACATTGGTTGCAGGCACATCCTCGGTAGGGGTTGTGCAGGAGGCAGCTGGTCGATGTTTCTCTCTCATCGATGTTTCTAACTCTCTATCCCTCTCCCTTCCTCTCTAAAAAATCAATAAAATATATTAAAAAAAAAAAAAAAAAAGCCCTAGTCGGTCTGCTGCTGCTGCATGCCTCCACCCTGGGCTCAGAGAAAACACCTTGGCCCTTTGGGGTGGGTGGGACTCTCTGTGATCTGGCAATTCCTCTCACCCCAGGCCGATTCCGAGCAGCTGTGCCCAGCGGAGCTTCCACGGGCATCTATGAAGCTCTGGAGCTAAGAGATGGAGACAAATCTCGCTACCTGGGCAAAGGTGAGGAAAGACCAGCACTGAAAGCGCCTGTGAGGGGGGGTTTCAGGATGTGGAACCCTGCCCCCCAATATCTGTTTGGAGTAAAGGACTGGAACCCAAAGTTCTTGAGGAGCTGAGGTCCACGGGAAGAGATGTGATTGAATCAGAGATCTCACCCCCTCCCCTGGCCTCTAGGCGTCTTGAAGGCTGTGGAGCACATCAACAAGACCCTGGGTCCTGCTCTGCTGGAAAAGGCAAGTGGGGAGAGCTTATTCCTCCTGCCCCCCGGCCGCCCCCTGCCTGGGAGAGGCCTCTGGTCCCTCTCTCCAGATACCTGCACTTCTTCTGCACGTGCCCTGGCTCTTTAGAAATCTGACTTCTGCTCTCCCCTCCTCAAACCTGCTCTTCCAGAAACTAAGCGTCGTGGATCAAGAAAAAATCGACAAATTTATGATTGAGCTGGATGGGACTGAGAATAAATGTGAGTGAAGGGCTAAGGATGGAGAAGGGAAGGGATGTAGGTTAGAGGGGGGAGACCCTGGGGCTAATGTCTGGTTAGGGTTATTGCTGTGTCCCACATTTGGGGGCACATCGTAGCGGGGTGGACTTTCATTCATTCCTCAGGCATTTCCTGCTGGCCGTGGCCACAGGTGTGAAGCTGACACACTCCCCTTGGAGGAGATGACCCCGAACACTGGGGGAGAAGCTCTCACCCTTTCTGTGCGCTTGCTTCCTGCAGCCAAGTTTGGAGCCAATGCCATCCTGGGAGTGTCCCTGGCGGTGTGCAAGGCTGGCGCAGCTGAGAAGGGGGTCCCGCTCTACCGGCACATCGCAGATCTTGCTGGGAACCCGGACCTGGTCCTCCCAGTGCCTGTGAGTACAGAGCTCCCCGGATCCCAGATGACAGAGGCCTCCTCCAGCAAAAGTGTCTAAGCAGCCCCTGGGAAGTGCACCTTCCAGACCCAGCTCCAAAGGAAGTTTCCTGAAATGGAACCTCTCCTGCTCAGTCCAGTCCCCCTTTCTCTCCCACAGTCCAACCTTCCCTTACGCCTCTGCGTCTTCGCCTTCACGTAACCCAGTTCCTTCACATTCCAGTCGGGGCTCAATAACTGCAGCTTCTTATTTTGCTTTCTACCCCAACCCCCAAAACAGATAGAGAGCTTCTTAATGGCAAGGATCTTGGCATTTCTTTGTATCTTCTTTAATCTTTGTAAGCTCAGATTTCCTTTTTATGGGAACCCTTTGAATTTAATGTCAATAAAAATGTTACAGACAAAGCCTGAACTATGAACAACTTCATACCATAAAAGCTATTTTTTAAAAAAGAGGTAAAATAAAAAGCTGAAATTTTTTATTGTTATTACTAGGCAGATGGTATTAGAACATGAGCTGTGGAGATAAGCTGCTGGGTTCGAATCCGGGCTTTGCCTGTGTTAGCTGTGTGATCTTAGGCAAGTTATTTAACTTCTCTATGCCTCCGTTTTCTCATTGCAGAGTGGGGGATAATAATAGTACCTAGTTCATAGGGTTGTTTAGAGAATGAAATGAGCTAATAGAGTATATGTGAGGGGCCACTAGAGCAGTGTCTGGCCTGTGCTAAGTGCTATATCAGTTGCTGTTGTGTATAGGCACATGCTTTACATTCCATTTCTCTAATTTTCAGCATAAGATCCTGCAGGGAAGCAGGTGGTATTCCCATGAGAGAAATGAGGAAAGAGGCTCTGAGGAGTAAAATTACTCACGCTAGGTCACTCAGCTAGTAAGGAGGGAAGCCAAGATTCCACCTCGACCCCTCCTCCCTAGCTCTTCTTGATCCTTCATACCCTGGCCCAGGTCTGAACACCCCCTCCTCCTCTCAGGCCTTCAATGTGATCAATGGGGGCTCCCATGCTGGAAACAAGCTGGCCATGCAGGAGTTTATGATTCTGCCCGTGGGAGCCAGCTCCTTCAAGGAAGCCATGCGCATTGGTGCCGAGGTCTACCACCACCTCAAGGGGGTCATCAAGGCCAAGTATGGGAAGGACGCCACCAATGTGGGTGATGAGGGCGGCTTTGCACCCAACATCCTGGAGAACAATGAGGGTCAGTGTGAGCACTCTGAAGGGCAGAACCCCTGGGTCTTCACAGAGGAGGGACCTGTGGAGACAGGGTGCCCTGCAGCCTCAGGTCTTCTCTTGTCCTTCTCCCAGCCCTGGAGCTGCTAAAGACTGCCATCCAGGCCGCTGGCTACCCAGACAAGGTGGTGATTGGTATGGATGTGGCAGCATCTGAGTTCTATCGCAATGGGAAGTACGATCTTGACTTCAAGTCACCTGATGACCCCGCCCGGCACATCACTGGAGAGAAGCTGGGGGAGCTGTACAAGAGCTTCATCAAGAACTATCCTGGTGAGCCCCCCCAGGTGTTCCAGTGCACCTGCCTGCGTACCTGGCACTGCCCAACACACTGACTTCAGAGCCTCCATTGCCACCAACTCAGCCCTTCAATCCTTAGCACCATTGCAATCTCCACACGAATTCTTCTGACCTGTCACCCCCTTCAGGAAGCCCTCAGACCTTTAACCTGACTCTGCCCATCTCCCGCCAGTGGTCTCCATTGAAGACCCGTTTGACCAGGATGACTGGGCCACTTGGACCGCGTTCCTCTCGGGGGTGGACATACAGATTGTAGGAGATGACCTCACAGTCACCAATCCCAAGAGGATCGCCCAGGCTGTGGAGAAGAAGGCTTGCAACTGCTTGCTGCTGAAGGTCAACCAGATTGGCTCGGTGACCGAATCCATCCAGGCGTGAGTGCCTCCCTGCCCTGGGGTGCGCCATGGCCTCCGTCCACCCCAGTTCTGCCACCCGCTGCAGTCCTGCCCTCAAACTACAACTCTACCTTTCCCCTAGCTCCTGACACACCCCACTGTCTTGACTGACTTCAAGGCTTTGACCAGCTTTAAAAAATACATATTTTTTAATTGATTTCAGAGAGGAAGGGAGAGGAAGAGATAGAAATATAAGTAATGAGAGAGAATCATTGATCGGCTGCCCCCTGCACGCCTCCATTGGGGACCAAGCCCAAAACTCAGGCATGTGCCCCTTCTGGGATCGAACCATATCCTCCTGATTCACAGGTCAACACTCAGCCACGGAGCCACACCAGCCCAGGCTTTGACTGAGTCTTGGCCTGGCCCCAAGAGCTTTGCCATTGTGACCTGCTGTCCCCACCTCCACCCAACACCGTTCTTTTCTGCAAGATTCTGCCCTTCTTCCTTCCAGCATCTCAGGAACCCAGTTCAAGATCAGGAATCTTCCCTTCTCTCCTAGTTTCCAAACAACTTTAGTCTTTACCCTCCCTGCAAAGTGCCCACTACCCAAAACAGAAAAGCCCCGTCCAGCCCTGGCTTTCCCACTGAGGAGGTCCCGTTAGGCTGGGCCTTATGGAGTATCCTCTCCACCAGCTGCAAACTGGCGCAGTCTAATGGCTGGGGAGTGATGGTGAGCCACCGCTCTGGGGAGACTGAAGACACGTTCATTGCCGACCTCGTGGTGGGGCTCTGCACAGGACAGGTACTCATGGCTCCCCTCTGTCATGTCAGAATACATTTTGGGGGGAATCCCTGGCCTCTTGCCCCTGAGTTGAATGGCACCACAGGCTACTTCCTCAGGGCCAGGCCCAGTCCCTGCTCTCTAGCCTCCTGCAACCCTTGGAATCCCTCTTCCCTCCTCAGATCAAGACCGGTGCCCCCTGCCGCTCAGAGCGTCTGGCCAAATACAACCAGCTCATGAGGTACAGAGGGTGCGGTGGGCTGAGTGCGGGGAGCTCAGGGCTGTTGGGTTGGAAGGATGCAGCTCTGACTTGGTCTACCTTGTAGGATTGAGGAGGCACTCGGGGACAAGGCTGTCTTTGCTGGACGCAAATTCCGCAACCCAAAGGCCAAGTGAGAAGCTGGGGCCCCGGACCCTAGATGGAGGCCTTCAAGCCCTTCTCCCTGAAATAAACACTGGTGCCAGCAACACGGCCGCGTGCTCCTTTGTGGGAGGGATGCTTGTCTCTGGAAAAGACAGGAGACGGGCAGGAAAGGGAGAACACATATACCACCTGCTGTGACAGCGGGAGTGAGGGGCTGGTCATGGAGGAAGTTGGGCTGGATTTAGAACAACCAAGTTCACATTGTGAAGGAGGCCGGGGAAGCAGGTGCACGTGTGAAATGAAGCTGGAAGCACTGACAGAACATGGAACTAGAACCAGGAGGGGGATCGAGGGCCTGACATCACCAGGCGGGGAAGCTGGGTCAGACCTGCCAGTAAGTTGGAGTCCAGCCTGCAGCGAGTGGTGTCAGTGCTTTGTGAGGATGACGTAAAACCCAGAGCAGCTATCACTTCTATGGAGATCAAAGGTGTTCAGCTGCTCTCAATATCTGACACGTACTGACTTGTGTAATCTTTGTTTATTTATTTATTTATTTATTTTGTTATTGATTTCAGAGAGGAAGGGAGGGGGGAGAGAAATATCAGTGAGAGAATCTTTGGCTGCCTCCTGCACGCCCCCTACTGGGAACCAAGCCTGCAACCCAGGCATGTGCCCTTGGCTGGAATCGAACTTGGGATCCTTCAGTCCATAGGTCGACGCTCTATCCACTGAGCCAAACCAGCTAGGGCAACTTGTGTAATCTTTGAAACAGTCCTATCAGATAGTTACCATTATTATCCCATTTTATGGATGAGGAAACCGAGGCACAAAAAAGTCAAATATTCTACCCAAGGAAACAGAAACTGGTACAGCCTGTATCCAAAATTAGGCCCTCTGGCCCTAGCAATTGTGCTCTTAAAATACTTTCACGTATGAAAGGGCCAATATTTGGCTATCCTTGGCTTACACAAACAACAGTTTTATCCTGCTCAAGCCAAAATCACTTCTCTTCCGCTCCAGGACCCACCTCTTGTTCTGGTTAAACAAACCGAGACAGTGGTTCAAACAGTGTTTATTGAATGTAAAGTAACCCCAGCCCCATGGGGAAGAAAGTTCCAAGGAGAACAGAATAATACAGATTAAATACCCACCTGTGCATTCTCTCTCTCTCTCTCTCTCTCTCTCTCTCTCTCTCTCTCTCTCTCTCTCTCTCACACACACACACACACACACACACACACACCACATACATATCCAAACTCTTAACAGTGACGAATCAAACACCTGCTTCCTCCAGCCTAAGTGATGGCCGTTAGCAGGTGGTTCAGAGGTGGGGCTCCAGAATGGGTTGTAATAGCAGCAGCCTGTCCCTCCCCGCCCTGCCCCAGAGAGCCGGGGTGCCTAGGAGGTAGGGGGCAACTCCTCCCCACTCTGCCGCAGACGCTTCTTGGCTCGGATCTCATTCATGGCCTCTTCAATGGAGCGTGTGTCCCTCTTGTTGGCCACGGGCACTAGGGACAGAGGAAAGGGTGGGGAGGGCCTAGGATCCCGGTGCCTTAGCCTGCCCTCCCCCTGCCCTCCCCAGCTCCCACTGTGGCCTCACCACAGCCATAGGTCTTGTTGGCCTGAAGCATATGGGCTGCATCCTTGGCTGCCCCCTTGCCGATGAGGTGGCTGTACTTGTCCTTGTAGTCACTGGTGGGGCTCACTACCACGGGTCCCTGCTGAGCTGCCTCCTCCTCCTGCCGCTGGGCCAGCTCCTAGGGGTGCAGAAGAGTGGCACTGGTGCTCAGGGGTCTGACCCCAACGCCTCCCAGGTGGTGGGCTCCAGGGACTGCTAGGCATAACTCACCTTCAGCTTCCGTTTCTCCTCCGCCTTCTGGGGGTCCCACTCCTCTCCACGACGGTAGGAGTCCAGCTCTTCATCTGAGGGTGCAAACTCCTGAGGAAGGAGGGATGATGAGCTCAAGGCTCCATGTACATGTTTCATCTCATTTCTCTCTCCCAAGGGGGCACAGGCTGAGAGGGAGCGAGTGGGGAACCCAGGCCTTTTACCTTTTTGAAGATCATGACATAGCGACATTCGTCATCTTCTCCAAAGGAGAAGGATGTCAGGCCAGCCACTTCCACCACATCGTGTCTGGGAGGGGAGGGAGGACAGAGGAAAGAGTATGTAGAGCCACGAGGGGCCTAGCACCCTCCTCTTGGTGGATTTCCACCCTGGACCTTCCATGCCAGCCTGGCCACCCGCTTCCTGCCTCCCCAGCCCAAGGCACTCACAGTATGCTTCTCTCTATCTTGTTCATCGGCTGAAACTTTTTCTTGATCTGCCCACTGTCTTGGATGAAGTCGGATACCTCTTTCTCCATCTTGGGAGAGGGAAACGGGGAGAACATATGAGATGATGGCTCTGCCCCAGTATCCCTCTTCCTATGGGCCTTTGCCTCCCCACACCTAACCCAGCCTCCATGCCATCAGCTTCCAGGCTTCACCGCTCCTGAGACATTTTCAAAATCCCTGAGTTCTAATTCTGACTCATTGGAAATTCTTCCTGAGGCTGCCTTGATCTCTCCGGTTGTTCTCACCCTTTTACGAAACTCCACTTTCTGTTGTTTGTCTTGCTCCTGTAGTTTCTTCAGGCGGGCAGCCTGCTCTGGGGGTGAGAAATGGCAGCATGAGGCCAGGGCAGAAGCATGGGTGGGGAGGGTTGTAAGGTTTCAAAGGAGGTCTGGTGTCCACTGGGAGGGCTACTGTTCATTCACCAAGCATTTATCGATTTTTTAACCTGGCACTGTACTAGGCCCTGGAGCACCAAGATCTGTAAGACACAGCTTTGCCCTTCAAGAGATCAGTTTAGGAGGAGTAGCAAAGATTAGAACTATGCTTAACCGCACTTCCCAATCTCACAGGGGAAACCAATTAACAAACATTTACTACCCACAATATACAAAGAACTATAAGGCACCTGCGGAGGTAAGGAGACCAGACTAAGGCCCTGTCCTTAAAGAGTTCATCATCTCATTGTCTACATGGGAAAGAGGAAATTATTTAACTTCCTACCTATATTTTGTAACCCCTTCCTACGCCCCTCCCCACAACTTCTCACTTCTACAGACAAGATGAAGCTGAAATGACTAATCTGACACCGTTCTCCTTTGAGAATGTAGGTGTTCAAAGTCATTTGTAGAGAAACTTCCCATCCTTACATCTTATGTTCCCTCTCCTCTCTTTTATCATTTTAAATCCTTTATATCCTTAAGGCCCATTTCTTCCACAGGATCCAACTAGCTCTAGCTGCACCGACCTCTTCCCATTTTCCTAATCACTCCATGCCTTTGCACATGTTGTTCTTTTGCACATGTTGTTCCTTCTGCTTGAAATGCTTTTCCTCCTCTTGCAAACTTTGAGCTTCACCATGAGTCAGGGTTACTCACTTCTTCCTCTGGGGCCCACACACATTCAGCTCCGACATCTACAGCATGTGCTGAGAGCCAATCTAATGTAACTTTGTCTCCCCTGCCATCCTGTAAGCTCCGAGGACGCAGGGACCCTGTTCACCTATCCTCTGTGGCCCCTGACATCAAGGACTCTGACCATCGGTGGCCACTGAGTGTTCGATAACTGGTTTGAGTTCTCTCTGTATCTGAGAGGACATACGATGATCATCGTTCAAGTCATAGGCTTAAAAGCCACACCTGGATTTAAAACCCTGCCACTTAGTAACCCGGCGACCTCAGGCATGTGATTAAACTCTCAACTTTGTCTTCCCAGGTAGTCATGGTGAGCACGAACTAATTCCAACTGCCGGTTCCCATTATGCTCCCTCCTTCCTCAGAGCTTTCAAACACACATCTGCCTGTAACACTGCTCCCCCCGCTTACTCACTGGATTATCTACCCTTCACTTCAGATCTCAGGCCTCCACAGACTAGGTTAAAGACCCCTAGGTAGTCGCTCTCAGAACTATTTTTCTTTCAGAGCACTTATCAAGCTGATGATTAAACTTCTATGTGATCGTTTTAATCAACGTGCATTTCATCAATGCTTTCAGACCGTGGGCTTCTGAGGGTACCCCGGCTCCTAGCAACCGTTTAGTAAACAATAGGTATTTCGGAATTAAGCAGCACTTGAGCGCACTGAAGGCATGCAGCCTGCCCTGGCCCCTCGGGTGGGTGGGAAGCCAGGGGCCGGGCCGGGGCTAGTCTGTGGTCTCCAGGCCTGCAGGGTTGGGGGGTGGGGGCCTTCCCAAGCCACATTCAGTCTGACTGCTTCACACGCCACAGCGCAAGCAACCCAGGGGAAGGCTGAACCGCCGGGCCGACCGCGCCCTTGGCTGGCAGGCGAACTCCTGAGCCCGCCTGCAGGGAAGTTACTCAGAGAATGCAAGTGGGAGCCTACAGCCAATCGGACCCGGCAGAGGCATTTCCTCTCCAATCAACATCACGACCCACTCGGAGAACCGGGGAAAGTAAGGCTACAGACAGGAAGGGTTCGAAAGATGTTAAATCAAGTAGGCGGGGCATAGGACAGCGAAAGGACCCATCAACCAATTGGAGGAGCTTGAGGTGGGTGGGTGGGCCAGAGGAAGGTCTTTAATAGGCAGACCTTGAAGATGGCCAATAGAGGTGAAAGGATTGCGGATGGGCGTGTCCTGGACCCAATCAGAATGGGAATGGGTCGTGGGACACTCCAGCCCGGAGTTGGGCGGGGCCGAGTGACCGAACACGCCCTCCTGCGACCCGAAGGCGGGCCAAGGAGCACCCGGAGGCAATCTACCAATCAGAGCACGCCAGCAGCGGACAAGCGGGCCTGTTGACGAATAGAAAACAAGGACTGCAAGGCCAGGCGAGAGGCAGGAGGCCGGCGCTAGGCTTCGGGCAGCCAATCACCGTCCGCTGAGAACAGCGGGCGGGTCAGCAGCCCTTGTAGGGACTCTGGGGGGCCTATGAAGGGGCCTTTGAGGGGGTTTTCAAGGTTGAAGAGGCGGCACCGCCTAAAGGAGGAAGAACGCGGTCCTGAGGACCGAATGAGGAAAAGTAGATGTGAATTTGGGGTCCTCACCTCGGGCCCTGCGCCGAGTCTCCTGGTCACTGAGGCTGGGTGGCTTTTCCATGGAGCTTAGGATGGAGCCCAGTAGGTCCGCCATCTTGGGAGTGACAGAGACGGGGCGGTGCGTCTTAAAGGGAAGGACGAAATGCCTTTAAGGCCGGAAACACGTCGGCGGTGGGAAACCTCGCACCGGCCCCGCCCAGGCGCTGAACCGGCCGGGCGCGCGGCCGCCTCTCCCGCCGAGGCCCCGCCCCGGTCCCCTCCCCCGCCTTAGACAGAAGTCGGAGGCCGGCTGGTGCAGCGATGTTTAATGGCATCTCAGGAACTAAGCCCATGCACAAGTAGAAAGTGCTCGTGGGGCCGGCGGAGGCCCCTACAGCGTCTGGGAGCCGCAGCCCGGCCACGCAGCCCTCCCCGCGGCGCCTTAAATAGACTCTTCACTATACTCTGTATGTTACATATTTACAGACCCCTCCCGTCAGGGATGGGATGGGGTGGACTCCGCAGCGTGCTCCTATATACAGTCTCCCCTTGGGCCCCGGAGGTGGTGGCCAGGCCGGAGTGACGGGGGAGACGGGGCCAGAAGGGGAGGAAGCGGACGCAGACATGCGGAGTCGGTGGGGCACGGTGGGCCCTGAAACACGAGGGGCGAGCGCGGCGAAGGCAGGTGGGGCCAGGCCGATACATTCAGAGACGCGTCCAACAAATAAATAAGGCAATCCGGGAAGGGGGAGGCGGGTGCAGGCCAGGGGGCAGCTGTGGACAAGGGGCAGGCAGGGCTCGGAGCTCACGGCTGAAGATCCGGGCGTGTGGGGTGTGGGTCTTCTGGAGCCAGGGGCCAAAAAAGGGGGCACGGCCCAGCGGTAAGAGGAGCTGGGGTGGGGAGGGAGTTCAGCACTTTGGAGGGGGAGGCGGGTAGAGACCTCGTGAGATCTCCAAAACAGAGTGACTGGGAAAGCTGCCGACAGGGGGCTCCTCCCCCAGAGGGCCCTCTCCCTTAGGACAGCAGGGAGCGGCCTCAGAGTGGGGAGAGGTCAGGTGGCCAGTCCAGGTTGGGGAAGCCCTTCCAGCTCCTGCCTCTGCTTCAGCTCCCTCATCCTGCAGAGAAACAAGGAAGGAGTCAGAGGAGGAGGCCGGCAGACCTGGGGAGGTGGGCTGATGGAGGTGGCTGAGCAAAAGGAGGAAGGATGGGTACCTGTGTCGGCAGCGCCGCAGGAATCTCATGATTTTCCGGGCTGCCTGGTCCTGCTTTTTGGTGAGAAAGGAGCCTCTGGCAGAAGGAAGAAAAGATGAGGAAAACTCACCCAACACTCAGGCATCCCGTCCTCAGCCCTTTGGGACCCTCGCAAGGAAGGGCTAGGGCAGAACGAAGGGCTGGGAGTTGGGGGGCCATGGGCCGTGGGCATGGGGGCGGCGGGCAGGCACGGAGGCTGGGGCGGGCCCCTACTTGTTGCGGGGCGGCAGGCTGCCCGTGGGCCGGCGGCGGTAGGAGCGGTAGTGCTGCTGGATGAGCACGGCTGCCCGGCGGCTCTGCTGAAACCGCTTCTGCTCATAGTAGCTTCGGAACTTGCTCTGGATCAGGATGGCCGCCTGCGTCATCTTCTTATAGAGAGCAAACTGTGGGAGCGGGGAGGAGAGGAGGCGGGCTGAATTGGAGGGACAGAAACCAAACCCCTGAGGGTCACCCCGAGTTCAGCTGGCGCAGGTCTCTCTCTCTCCCTAATCCACACGCTCGTGGAAAAGCTTGAATCACCACAGACCACCTCACACCCGGACCTCATGCCTAATACCTTAAGTGCAATCCAGGTCAGCTTGTGGAGAGAGAAGGGGAGTCAGGGCTCCAGCAGCACTCTGGATGCTCTGGGCTGGGCTGGGTGTGTGTGGTTGGTTCTGCTTTAGAGGAAGGGACTCACCTGCTTGTACTTCCGGTAACAGCGCTGGATCACAGCCGCTGCTACCTCCTGCTGCTCCTTCAGCCACCGGCCCTGAGGGGAAAGCAGGAAGCCTCAGCACCTAAAGGCCCACCTCACAGACGTGTGACCTGTCCTCCCACCTGGCCTGAGGCCTGAGGTCCCCTGACCTTCCGCCCAAGGCCACTTTGGGTGACTGCTCTCCCTCCCAAAGTCCTGGGAGCCCACAGTCTGCCCTGACTCAAAGATGGCGTCATTCTTTCCCCCGGAGACCTCCCGGCCTCCTGACCTTGTACTTCCGGAAGGCCGTCTGGATGACTCGGGCTGCCTCATACAGCTCCCGCTGCTCGTGATCCGATAATGTCAGCAGGGCAAAGTCACTCTCCATCTTGCCACTGGCAGATGCTGAGAGAAACTCTGCCCAGGAAGGCGCTGGAGGGACCGCCAGGCGTCCCCGCTCAAAAGACAGCTCGCTGTGGGGGCAGAGAGAGGCAGTCATGGGGCATGTGAAGTCCCTCTTTGCCCAGGGGGAGCTGTGAAGGGACAGCCCCACCAACGGAGCCTGGAGAGCATGCTTCAGAGCACAGCCAGCCTCGATGCCCTCAAAGGCCCGCAGGGCCTCTGCCGGGATGGATCGTGGGCTGCGGGGAAGCCGCCTCCCCTTTCCCATCTCCCTTGGAACAGGAGCCCGGAGGCTCTGTCCTCAGCTGGTCACCTGGGAGGGGCGGCGCTGGGGAAGTGGTCCACGTTCTCCAGGTAGCTGGCCAGCCAGGACATGGTCTCGCTGAGCCCCAGGGCCCCTGTCCGCTCCCGCAGGGAGGCTGCCGCCTCGGGCAGCCCCACAAAGCCCTCTCGTTTGATCCGCTCCGGCGTGGCTTCGATGATTTGCTTGGCCAGTGAGATCATGTCCACCTGGACGGAGAAGCGGGGTGAGTCTTGGGGGTCCCCACTGCCAGGTGTTCCTGCCCTGACACAGCTGTAGCCTCAGTCCCCTTCCTGCCTTGTTCCTCCTCTCACCGCCAGATGAGGCATCAGGGATTGCTGTCCTTTCTAGCCCCGCCTTTCTCAGCCCCTATTCCACATTCACGCGTTTGTACTCACTGGGCCTCCGCCTGTGTTGAGACATTGTGGAGAACAGGGTGGGAAGGACATACTCCAGATGGAGAGTCAAGCTGAGCAAATGAAGGACTTAGCCTCCCAGGCTGACTGCTTACTGTCCTACCCAGGCCGGGCCCATGCCAGCACATCATTCCCACAGGTCTGGCCACGCCTGCCACCCCCACCCCCTTCAGCTCTCCAAGAACCAGCTCAGCCAACCACACAGCGCCCCACAGAATGGCTTCAGCCTGGCTTCCACGCCAGTCCTGACCCCGCAGCACTTCCTGCTGGCCACGTGTAACACGGCCCATGTTGTGGGACCGCTAAGTTTTCTGTACTTACAGTGCTACCCTGCCCTCGCTGATCCAGCAGCCTCTCTAAAGCCCGCATGTCCTCCGGTTCTTGCTATTCCTAAAGAGCTACTCTCATTTATTTACCCCACAAGTTCCTTAGCTTTCTCTATGTACCAGCTTCCTCCTCTCCAAGTCCTTGCCAGGTACCTCCATCTTCCAAGCTCTCTCTCCCACAACCCTCCCAATTTCCCCTCCATCACTCTGGTTCCCCAGGAAGCTTGTCTCTTCATGGATCAACAGGTAACCCCTACAATCCAGCTCTCACTGAAGATTCTCCCCAGATTTTTTTAGCCTCTGATGCCTCATGACTTCTGAGTCAAGCTCTGGTAGAAGTTAAGCAGAGGATGACCTTGCCTGTCCAAAAAGGAGGGTAGATAGCTGCTGCTTCCCAAACTGAAGCAAGACTCCATCTGTTTCAGGGACTAGCTGGCTCCCCCCACGCCCACCCCCCACCCCCCTCTCTCTAGCCCTCATAATTCCATCACGTGAGCAGTACCGGGATCACGTCCACAGCCGGGGGGCTGTAAGCTTCCTCTGGAGCAGCCCCTGCATCCAGGGCTGGCGGGGGAGGAGGTGGTGAGGGTGGGGGCCCTTTGGGGTTGGTGGCTTCATAGTCCATGAGGAGCAGGGGGGCCTCTGGGGCACCAGAGGAGAGCGGGCCTGGGGCCATCTCCATAATAATCTCAGAGGCTGGCAGAGGAGCAGGGGGGGGACTTCCATCGGGGGCACTAGAATAGGCTGATGTGACAGAAAACGTGCCATCGGACAGCTCGGAGGGCGAGGAGACGCTGCTCAGACCTGGAAGGTAAGGGAGGAGGGTGAGGGCAGCAGGGGCCATCTCCCTTCCCTCGAGTCTCCAACCTGCCCCGTCTTTGCTGTCCGTCTCCCTGTCTGTCCGTTCCTGTTGGTATTATCTCCCTTCCCAGCCTCCTCCTCCATTTCCCCCCTCCCACACTTTGTCTCCCACTCTTCAGCTTCCCTGGCCTACCGTCTCACCCACAGCCCCCCTTAAAAAGATCAGGGGTAACCCTCACCCGTGTCTGGACTGGAGGAGGGTGGCGACAGGGCAAGCGGGGGCTCGGCTGACGCCTCCTGCCTCTGCAGCTCCTCCAGGCAGCGGGCCAGGCGCACGTGGCCCCGGGAGTGAGCCACCGACAGGGGCAGGCGGCCCAGCGAGTCGGGGATGCTCAGCGCCTGCCGATTCCAGCGGAAAAGGAGCACAGCAGCTTCCAGGTGCCCCAGGGCACATGCCCACATCTAAGGGGGGTGGGGGAAGGCAGGGCAAGGACAGGAGGGGAGACAGGCGGAGGTGAGGCCCGAGGCCCTTTCTCCAGGCGGCCCATCTTCAGTCCCTCGTCCTCCCCATTCCTGCAGGTCTTCCCTGCAAGGCCCCTCCCCGTCTCCCCGCCCCACATGCACGGGACTGCGTGTCCTCACCAGGGGAGTGCAAGAGAAGTGATCCACGTTGAGCGGGTCCACCTCTTGCTCCAAGTCCAAGCTTCCGGTCTCCACACTTCTGGAGGGTTTGGGGAGGGACAGCAGAGCCCAGTTAGGGACAAAGTGGGCAAAGTGGGGACAGAGGAATGAAGAGCCTGGGAAGCCAGCTGTCTAGAAGCACTACAGTCAGTGGGATGAGGCAGTCAGAAATTAATAAATGTGATGGGGGGGGCGTTGTTGGGAGTGGGTGGAGAGATTGAACAAAAAAGAAGGAAAAAGAGAACTCATGCCCTGGCTGGCTTGGCTCAGTGGATAGAACATCAGCCTGCGGACTGAGGGATCCCGGGTTCCATTCCAGCCAGGGCCATGTGCCTGGGTTGTGGGCTCAATCCCCAGTGGGGGGTGTGTAGGAGGCAGCTGGTCGGTGGTTTTCTCTCATCGTTGATGTTTCTATCTCTCTCTCCTCCCTTCCTCTCTGAAATCAATATATATATATATATATATATATATATATATATATATGAAGAAAACTCATGACATGGACAACAGACAACAGTGTGGTGATTATAGGATAGGGGGTGGCCGTGGAGGCGGGCATAGAGAGGATCTATGGTGATGGAAAAATAAATAAATGTGAGGAGGGCAGAAAGTCAGTCTTGTAACTCAGGGGATGTTAAAATTTCTTCCAACACACATCTTCTAGCCCCTCTTCCTTCCCAGTGACCCCAGCTCCCTCGTAGCAAGGCTTCAGCCCCCTGACGCTTCTGTGCCAGTGGCTGCCCAGTCCCCGCCCTGCTGGCCCTGCTCACCGCCACTGGCTCAGGGTCTCGATGAGGCGGGCGTAGCCCTGGGCAGCGGCCAGGTGCAGAAGGCTCATGCCCCGGAAGGGGCTTCCGTGGGCCAGACGTTCAGGACCCCTCCAGGTGGAGCGTGGGATCATGCTCTCCACCAAGACCACTACCCGGGCCTCGAACCCGGGCCCCTGGCCTTCATCCTGCAATACACACAACCTTATGCAGAGAACTGAGCATGTGGTCCTCTGGCTTGAGATGGCCTTGGCCATCCCATACCTGGCCTCTCAGCTTCTAACTCTGCCCTCCCACACTCCTCACACCAGGTTCCCACCACACACCCCTCTGAAGGCCTGCCAGTTCTCCCAGTTCAAGTTCCTGGGTGTCCCCTACTCCCACAGCTAACTTCCTGCAGACCCTCTGGCAGCCAGATCTCCCAGCCCCCGCCCGTGCTGTGCCAGTGCCACATCCACAGATGCCTCTCCCAGTCTGTCTTCTTCCCTCAGACACTCAGGACTCCCAGAGCACGGGACCCCAACCTCCTGGTCCCCTCCCCCACCCTCTCCTTCACCTCCACCCTTCTTCGGACCAGAAATAGTCTGAAGCCTGTCATGCCAAGAGGGTGCCCAGAATAGCCACTCTTGCCACAGGGCGGGGGTGGGAGCAGGGTGACGTCAGGGCTGGGGAGGAGGGCCGGCTGAGGCGGTGGGGGACGGGAGAGTGAGAGCCATTTTCTTTAGGAAGACCCTCCCTCCGCTCCCTGGCTCCCTCATGGAAGTACCTGCATCGGAGGCCCGTCAGGACCCTGGCCAGGTGCCTGGCCAGCTGCCGCGATCTCTGCCATCCGCTTCTCCATCTGCTCCAGCCGCTCCAGTATGGACATCCGGAACTGGTTGTCTGAGGGGGAAGGGGATGGGGGCTGTGGGCAGGGTCTAGGCGATGCCCTTAACGCAGAACGGGACCTACCCCAGGGTCTGGGAGGTAAAGACGCTGAATCACGTTCTTACCTCTTCAGCCCCTTTCCCCACCCCCCTCTGAAACTCGGTCCTTAAGCTAGGGCTCTTAACACTACTCATCGACCCAGGACCAGAATCCAGAACCACAGCTGTGTCCTTCGAGGCAGACACAGGAGGAATTCCCACATACTATCCCGCCTCGAACTGCTCCAGGTCGTACACACACTCCCTCAGCCTGCTCCTCGGGGAAACGGGGAAAGGCTGTCAGCTCTTCCCCAGGCACTACCTCTGTCCCCCATGCTGGGGCTGAAGGACTCTGTGAGCCCCAAACCGCTCAGGAACTGTGATTTGAAAAGCACCGCCCCTTCCTCCTGGCCCCCCACAGCTGTCCACAAAGAGGATGGTGGGGAGGGAACGTGACAGAGATGGATAGCCATCCATTCCTCCTCCTCCCCTCACCCCATGCACAAATACACACGCGCGCGCACACACACATCCAAAGCTATATCTGTCCCCTCTTGAGATCACACAAGGACAAGGAGGAGGGGCGGGAGGGGATCAGAGCCATGGAAAAACAAGCATCAAGAAACAGGCTGGAGGTCAGGGATGTGCTGAGATGCTAGGCAGAAGGGGCCGAGGCACGGAAGTGATGGTGGGGAGGAAGGTGGACAAGGATGAGTAGAAACCCTTGTATAACAGGGAGGAGAGAGAGCAGAAAGGCTAAACAAGGCAAAGAGAGGAGAGAGAGGACGAAGGAAAGCTGGGGACTGTTCCAAACAGCAACAAGGAAGAGAAGGAGAGGGACAAGTGAAGACTCTGGTCCAAGGAGAAATGAGAGGGGGCGGGGAGCGATGGTGTAACTGATTAGGCAGGGACAGGACAGGAAGGCAAGGGGCAGTCACCGCAGGAAAGACAGAGCAGGCCCGGGAGGCCTGGCAAGATCCCATGGTAGGCTGCGGGGCAACCCACACACAGCCCCCTGAGGGGCGGTGAGCCAGGACGAGCCGGAGCGAGACAAGCAGGCATGGCGGGAGACACCGCAGGGTGACCGCAGAACTGAGGCACCCAGAGGCGGCAACAGAGACACCCAGAGGAGAAGACAGAGAAGCACACACCCTGGGAAAGAGGCAGGAGCAGAGGGAAACAATTTCTCAAAGCCAGTGCTGGATTTAAGCAAATACACACAGCCCAGCCGGCACAGCTCAGTGGCTGAGCATCGACCTATGTATTCGAGACACCTATACATATCAAATATGAATCAGGAGGTCACGGTTCGATTCCTACCCAGGACACATGCCTAGATTGCAGGGTCGATCCCCAAGGTGGGGCATGCAGGAGGCAGCCAATCAATGATTCTTATCATTGATGTTTCTCTCTCTTTTCCCCCCTCTCTGAAATCAATAAAAATATACTTAAAAAAATAGACACATACACATGCATGTTTGCACTTCTTTGTGTGTTTGAATGAGAAAGTACAGCATGCTATTAAAGTGGTAGACATTACTGAGGAGTAGCATCGGCAGTTTTCACTTTTAGGTTGTGCTTTTCTGTAATTTCCTCTAGTAAATACCTATCTTTATGGAGAAGAAAACAATACAGGTCTAGATGCATGTACACACTCGCACATCCTATATCGACTGCTCTAGGCCCTGTCCCCACTCCCGCCTCTTTGGGATGGAGAAGGCAGGACAAGACTGCGGCAAACAGGCTCCAGACGCACAGGGAAGATGAGGGGAGAAAAGCTGCCGCTGCATTTAGAAACGGCCAGCGAAGTGGGAGCTGAGAAAGGCCGGTACACGTGGGCTCGGTGGTGGACCTGAGCGCTGAGGCGTGGAAGAGTGTCATGCTCAAAGCCTGTGGGGCCCGACGCTGGGGATCAGAGGCCTCGCTAACTTACCATCTAGTGACAGCCAGTCCAGCTGAGTACTAGGCAGGGACAGGAATCGGCGGGCTCGATACTCAAAGAGCACGGAGGCAGAAAGGGGCCCCTCCCGCCCGGCCACCTGCAAAGACACCAGCCCTACCTCATGGGCTGGGGAGGGCAAGGTCAGTGAGAGGGGCTCTCCCCACCAGCGCCTTCTCTGGCCCTCCGTGTCGGAGCCACGGACGGTCATTTCACAGTGAGCCTCCCGGCTCCCCTGCTGTGGGCCAACAGGCTGCTGACTTGGGGGGGAGAAGGGGGCCTTGGCACTAACTGGGAAGGGATGCCTTTCCTTTGAGAACTCAATACCTGCTATGGGCCAGCGACCCCTTGGACTCTGGGCCCTGTAGTTAAGGATGTTTGTTATTCGGCACCAAGGCCTGGAAGCCGAGGGCCAAGAGACACCCATACTTATAAGTAATTTGATGGAGTGTACACCCCCTGGTCTCCCAAAACCAGTGTCCAGACGTCATGGCCCCGTTGCTAAGACGGGAGGAAGGAGAGCTGGCTGCTCACCAACGGTGTCTAGTGAGAGCGATGTCCCCGCTATGGCCTTGGAAAGGGAGCCATCAGGCCCCGGTCCCTGGCGCACCACCTGTGCACCACTGAACAGGGCTGTTGAGATGGGGGAGAACTCACACATCAGTGACAAAGCTGCCACCGTGCCACTGGGGAGACTTTGGGGTTCACAGTGAGGCTGGCTGACTGCTGAGTGCAGGGTCGAGGGCAAGGGTGGTGGCTAAAGGGCAGAGACTAGAGGTTGTTCTGGCAGTGACGTCCAGACCAGCACTGCCTAACAAAACATTCCCCAACCGAAACCGGTTTGGCTCAGTGGGTAGAGCGTTGGTCTGCAGACTGAAGGGTCCCAGGTTCAATTCCGGGCACATCCCTGGTATGGGGTGTGCAGGAGGCAGCTGGTCGATGTTTCTCTCTCATCGACATTTCTAGCTCTCTATCCCTCTCCCTTCCTCTCTGTAAAAAAATCAATAAAATATATTTTTTTTAAAAAATTGCCCAATAATGGAAGTGCTTATCCGCACTGCTCAATAGGGCAGCACTGGCCAGGTGGCTACTGACCACTCAGAATGTGGGTAGTGTGACTGAGGAACTGAACTTTAAATTTGACTTAGTTTTCATTGATTGCAACGGGCACAGGTGGCTAACGGTGACTGTATTAGACGGAGGCCAATGTCCTTCGATCGGAGGAGACCAACATCTCTCCCTTTTCATTCTTCCAAGAGCTAGACTCTGGCTCTAAGGCCGGAACAGACATCAGAGACTCCCTGACCTTGCAGGAGGGGAGGCCAAGGACCCGGGAAAAGAGCAGACGTATCTGAGGTCACAAGTCCAGGAAGGAGCAGATTTCTTGGACCAGAACCCAGACCTTCTGACACCTGAGCCCAGGCTCATTTGCCTGCTGGAGGACGTGGGACTCAGCCTCAGGACTGAATGCTGTGTGCTCTCAGGAACAACTCAACACGTTTGCCCCCAGTGCTTCCAGAAGTCCTAAATGCCATTAGCTAGTCCCTTCCCCCACTAGTCCCCATCCTCATACCGGGACAGTAGCAGCGTAAGACGCCAGGCTGGACAAGCGATGCTGGCACTGCGATGTGATCGAAGACACAGGAGTAATGCTCGGAGGCCTCCGTCCAAGGACCCGTGATGAGCACCTTGACCCCACCCTGCGGACGGAAGTCAGAGGGCCCTGTGGCTAGAGCTCTGTTGGTATTCACTCACTCACTCACTCAGTAATGTAGACTCTCAGGCCCTGTGCTAGAGTCTGGGGGTACAGGGACTGGACAGGACCCCCTGGGGTAAGGTCACCTAGTCTGTCCCTCCTCCCCAATATCCCTGCCCTCCTCCTGAGCCTGCTAGCCTCACCCAAGGCTACTGACTCATTTGCAGATAGCTGTCATCAGGAGGAAGTCCTTTTTTTAGGCCCCAACTATAGTTCCTCCTTCCCCTCATTAGGGCAGCATAAAGCAGAACTTCCCTACTAATGAAGACACAGTCTTTTAGCTTCCCACAGTCTGCAATCACATCCCCACTATGTCTTCTCTTCTCCCGCACTAAGTGGCCTCAATCCCCTCCCTGTGAACGTCACCAGGGGAATGAGTCCCTGGGCAGCTGGGATGGGAAGGGAGGGAGAAGGGTGAGTCAGAAGGACTATGGAAACAGGAAAGGAGCCACACTGTGGAAAAGTAGAGGTTGGGAGGACTAAGCAGCCATGGCAACTAGGCCCCATACCATGGGGTAAGAGGGACGGGCATGAGAGACTTACCTCTGGGTAGGACCACTCTGGGGAGAAGTCGGTGATGGAGCTGAGAGCAGGTGAGAGCTGGGGGTTTGGGGCAGGGATGCCTGGAGCTTCCTCGCTGATGAGCTCTCCCATAAGGTCTGGGAATGACGAAAGACTGAAGGGCTCCAGCTCGCCGGCCCCACTGGCTCCTCCAAACAAGGCCTCCCCTCTGCCTACCCTGCCCGATGGCTCCGAGGGGGCAGGGGAGGGGGGTGGGGAAGGAGGGGGGGAAGGTATGGGTGGGGCAGGCCCCTGGACCTTAAGGTCCTCTCCACTGTCATCATCTTGAATGAAGAAGCAGTTTCCTCTTCTCCCACCCCCTACTGACGGTGGAGGGGGACCCCGAGCAGCTGCCTGGGGCTCCAGGGCAGCAGCAGGCTCTAGGGCAGGACAGGGCGGATGGGCAGCCTCTGCCTCCGGGAAGTCTGGGCTCACCCCCTGCCCCCCTCCATATGTCTGGCCCCTCTGGGGGCTGTTGAGAAAACGATCAGGGTCAAAGGCAGGGCTGGGAGGAGCTGGTGGGGCAGAGGGCTCCGAGCCGACAACCACTGCCAAGCTCATGGGCGGGTGCGGGTCAGCCTGGGGAGCCAAGTGCCTGGTGGGCGTCAAGCCCCCAGGACGCTGCTCCAGTCCCGTCAGGAGGAGGATAGCGGTGCCTCCCCTCGACGACCCCCCTCGAGAGGTGGGAGGGCTAGGTCTGATCTCTAGGGGTTCTGCAAAGCCCGAGGAAGAGGAGGAAGAGGAGGAAGAAGATGGGGAGGTATGTGCCTTGGGGAGCTCTGGGGGAAGTGGGGCTGTCAGGGGAGGGGGCTCAGGGGGGTGGGGATGGGGGATGGAGGTCAGGGTTAAAGCGCGGGGCTCCACTTTGGGAGAGATGATGCGGTGTTTTGTGCTGCTGCATTTGTGCGTAAGGCTCCCGGAACCTGGAATGGAAAGGGGCAGGGAAGAGAGAAGGGATGGGACACATCTTTCTCCATCATCCCCAGGCTGGGGTGGGGCCAGGGCTAGTCTGCTCCCCAACTCTTCCTCGGTGCAGGCCCTTTGCAGGGATCCCGATCTTCCCACAAATTCCTCTTTAACCCTTACCCACCCCCACCTTTCCCCACACCTTCATGCAGTGGCTGGGAATCTGCTATATACTAGAGCTGTAATACTGATTATGGCCACTGCGGGGCAGCAGAAATACTCCTTCCTCATTTAAACAGGACTGAAGGAGCATGGAGCGGGAGAGGCGGGGACAGAGGGCTTGGAGGAAAGGTGAGAAAAATAGGTAAAACCATAAAAAAAAAAAAAGGACAAAAGAAGAGAACTACTGGGGTACCAATTAGGAGAAAAGCTAAGGCTGGGTCTATGTGGGAGTGCTGGGGTAGAAGGAGTTGCTAAGAGTAGAAGGCAGAAAAAAGCTGGGCTGCCAAGACTCAAGAAAAAGGAGCCGGGGTCAGTGCACACCCAGATGGGAAGGCATACAGATCCCAGCAAGATAGATACCCCCCTGGCTTAAGTGCAGTGTGGCCAGTCAGGACGAGAGCTCCAAAGTCGGGGTCACTCACCAAGGCCCCCACTGCAGAGACAGGCATGGGTTCGTGGTGCAGGCTTGGTCGGGTGGGTGTCCAGGATCTGCTGCACCAGCTGCTCTACAGAGAACTCCCCCGTCCCGTTCCCACAGCTCCACTTGATGCCATGAACTAGGGGAGAGGTGGGGGGAAGTGCTATGGGACCCCCACAAAAGTCCCCAGAGCACCTCCACAGCTCGGCTCCTTCAAGCACCTGAGATGCTCCAAGACTTCTGGCCAAGGGCACAGAGGCCAGCAGCCTCGAGACTGCTTGCATCTGTAGTTCACAGCTGTCCCTTCTCCATGTGAGAACTCGCCAGGAGGCCTAACACCCCCGCAGGAAAGCTCCCTCTGGCTTAGACGGACATAGTCACCCCACAGGCTCCTGGTGCCTCTGGGAGGGCCCTGTTTCCACTCTCCCTGGGAGCACCGTCCTAGCCCTGCTGCCTTACACATGGGCTTCAGCTGTCCCAACAACTCCTCCCGGGACCACTTGAGCCACTCTCGCCGGTCGCTGCTGATGGAACAGAAGATGGGGCTGCAGCCCTTTCCACAATCCTCCAGGGCGGGGACGTTCAGGTAGTGCACAAGGACGATGTCCGGGTTCTGAGGGCACAGGGCACACACACAGAGCACGATGGGGCCCTGAGATCCAAGGGCTTGGCTTCCTGGTCTTCATTTTTCCCCCCGGAACCGCCCACTCCATCCCCAAGTTCTGGTTCTCTCTATCCCAAACTCCCCGCCAACCAAGCCCCTTTACCCACTCAGAACTAGCCACCCTTCACTGCGCCCTTCCAGACTCCATGTCCCTCAAAGAGCCAGGAAGAGGGTGCCTCCCTGAGCGCTCCCGTCCTTACCTGGAGCAGCCAGTAGCAGCGCCGATGGAATGTGGGGACGATGGAAGAGTGAACGTAGCAGCCATAGAGACACTGCCAGGAGACAGGCTGGGGTGGGGGGAGGGCTAGTCTGCTCCCCAACTCTTCCTCTGTTCAGTCCCTTTGCAGGAATCCCAATCTTCCCACCAGCTCCTCTTCACCCCGACCCACCCCCACCCCTTCCCCACCCCTTCAAAGACCCAGCCCCCCCAGTCACGGGTGAGAGGCAGGAGGAGGGCACACTGGGCCCCGGGCCTCAGGATGAGGATCACATTTGAGATATAGGACTATCTGGAAATCCGAGGGCGGGGCAAGAACACAACTGAGATGAGGAGCAATGATTTGGGGAAGATAAACCTGTGCTTGGACCCCCGAGGGAAATGCAAGTGAGGTGAGGGGGCTGGGCATTGGTGTCCTCCAGGGGAGGCACACCCTAAGGGCTGCAGAGCCGGGATGTGGAGGGAAATGGGGTGTGGAGGGTGGGCTATCAGCCAGCTGATGCAAAGCGAGTGAGAAGGGAGGGTGGCGAGGCAGACAATGGTCCCAAGTCCTGATGGGGCTGGAACCCAGCTAAGGGCTGAGAAGGGCGGGCCGTGGCAGGTGAGCAGGATGCCTCGCTTACCTCCATGCCCTGGACCTTCAGCTTCATGTGGTCCTCTCGGGTGGTCTTCCCATCCTTCCGCTTCTTCCAGAGGTAGCCATCCTTCCGGTATTTCACCTTCTTGCGGTTGTAGAGGATGATGGAGCCATTCTGAGGCCTGAAGGCAGGAGGTAGGGTTGGCCTTGAGTTCCATGAACAAAACCCAGGACCCCTGCCACTCGCACCTTCACGAACTTTCTCACCTTGTCTTTGGGGCACAGGACAGCCACTCCTCATGCTTCTCAAAGGTGATCAAGTAGGATGCAATCTCCTGTGGAAGAGGAGGAACTCAGGTGGGTGTCCCCTGCAACCAGTCTCAGACTGGCCTCTTGGCCACCCCTCAGGGTCTCTCTCTACTGAATTCTGGCAGCTAATGGAGGATGCTGCCAGCTCTCTGGACCCAGCAAGGCTCATGCCCTTCTAAGAATCCCAGGTTCCATCGCAAACAAAAGTCTAACCTCTGGAATTCCATCAGCCTGACTCCCTCCCTCCCCTCCAACTGGGGCTTTTACCTTGGGGCCAGACCCAAGCTCTTCGTCATTCTTTGTTCATCATTATTTTACTCTCCAAATTCCACTTTTGTGCCACTTCCTGACTCAGAAAACTTCACCAGGAATTCCAGATTCTTCAGCCTGACTCCAAGGTCCTCCCTGACCAGGGATCAAACCATCGCTCCTATCATACATTCACCTACCACTGCACCTACCATTCCTGCCAGACTGAACCACCGATTCTTCCCTGAACTGAGCAGCAATATCCTCAGTGTTAGCACTGTACAAGTCTGAAGTGCCATGTACACATCTTTGAGTCGGGAAATCCTAGCCATTCATTGACCAAATCCCTTCCCAGAGCTCCATGAAGTGCTGTGGCCCTAACAATCACACACACACACACACACACACACACCCCTTTTGACTGACAGTCCTCTTCTAGTCCAATAATCAAATCAATAATGATCAACCACCAAGTACATACAAAGCACTGGGAGGAGGGAGCACAGAAGGTGTGTAACACAGGACGTGCCCTCCAGAAGGAGCAAAGCATAAGTGGTGGTTAAAAGAGGAGCTTTGGCTGAAACCGGTTTGGCTCAGTGGTAGAGCGTCAGTCTGCGGACTGAAAGGTCCCGGGTTCGATTCCGGTCAAGGGCATGTACCTTGGTTGCGGGCACATCCTCGGTAGGGGGTGTGCAAGAGGCAATGTTTCTCTCTCATCGACGTTTCTAGCTCTCTATCTCTCTCCCTTCCTCTCTGTAAAAAACCAATAAAATATATTAAAAAAAGAGGAGCTCTGGAGCGAGTCAGAAAAGCACATGGGGTAAGTCATTTCCTCATCTACACCATGGGGATAACCGTGCTTGCTCTAGAGATAGCATCATCAGAGCTGCAGCATGAGATAGTGGAGGTCAAGTGCTTAACGCAGTACCCGGTTTGTAAGAAATACTGTGGAGGTGGTAGCTATTATTCTTACTCAGGTGGCCATGCCAAGAAGTGAGTTCCTACAAGATGCAGGTCTTTATACCTCCCCTGGGACGCCCAAAGAGCGGGGAACAGTGCTCTGCACTTGGGAGACCCTCATTCCCTCTCACCAGGCCTTGCTACGCCCCGATCCCCCAAGCTCCCTAGGAAACCTCATTTGTATTCCACCGCAGCCGCTCTGGAGGCAGCAGTGGACATCGAGGAAGACACTCCAACAGCTTCTTCGGGAGGAAGATCTTCAGGTGGTGGCTGTTCTCTGGAGGAAATTAGAAAGGAGGGCTCAGGGTGCGGGCCCAGGGCAAAGGGCCGAATCCAGAGCACTGGGAGGACTGGATAGCAGGGAGTCCGAGAACCACAGGCGCCTCAGGGCCGGGAGGGAGGGAGGTTGTGTCCCAAGTGGGAACCTGGATTGTCGACTCACCAGCAACCTCGGTGGTGTCCTTGGTACTCATGGTGAGGGCTCCAGGGGCAAGGTCACCCCTGGCCGGAGGGGCCGGGGGGAGGGGGAGTCTGTGCTGGGATAAGAGAGAACAGGTCACGGCCGAAGCCCTCACACTTATCCAGGATGAGGTGGGAGAGGCAGCGCAGAACTGGGCCATGGGAGAGAAGAGGAAGAGAGGAAGGAAGGGGATAGGCTCTGATGTGAGAGTGGGGGAGGGGGAGAGCCCAGACCTGGTGCCAGGAACCAACGTGAGCGGGGCCCACGACAGAAGAGTAATCAGGAAGAGTCAGTAATCAGGGTGGAGGAGGGGAGACACCGACGGGACTGGCGTCCTACAGGTCCTACAGCGTAGGCTCTGGAGGAGGCTGGGGCTTTGGCGGGGTCAGGTCCTGGGGACTGGGACTCAGGGCATCCGGTCCTTGGAGAATGGTTTGGCAAATGAGAGCCTGGATGCTGGGGGTTGGGCGTTGGGCAGGAGATCTAAGTCCAGTGGAGAGCGAGGCCTTAGAAGACACACCCTGAGTCCCTTCTCTATTTGATTTTTCCAAGAGGAAAGACAGATCTGACAACCTTTCCTCACCTCTCGCTCTGGTCCAGGATGGTCAAGGCCTGGGACAACCTGGGATAGTCACCCACGACCCAGCTTCCCACCCTCAGGACAATCCAGAGGCTGACAGCCCTCTCCACCCTTCACCCACCTCTCTCCCCACCCTCCCCAGAAGCCTCTGCTGCCCCGGCCTCCAGCGGACCCTACCCCATCTACACCCCGCTCCAGCCTGAGCCCCCACCCTCCCGGGGGAACAGATGGAGCTGGAGGAGGCTGTCAGTGCGGGCTCCGCCAGGTGTCCGAGGATGAAGAGGGGGAGGAGGCCCCTCCGAGCTCGGCTGCGTGGGTTGGGGTGAGGACTCCGCCCAGGGCGCAGGTGCACAGTCCGGGCGAGGCCGCCCACTAGGGTGCGGGGCGGGCCCAGGGCGGCCCCCCGCGGGGGGCAGTGGTCCCCAGAGAAGCTCGGAGCTGGGAGGGTCCTGCCTCCAGTCCGCAGGGAGGGAGGGATGTTCTGGGGAAGCTATGGAGCAGAGTCCGCGGGCGCGCGGCGCCCGAGGGGCCGTGGGGGCCCGGGGGTCCCTTAGGCAGTCCCCGCGCGCAGGTCCGCGGTGGGGCCCTGGGCGGAGCGGCTCCCGGCGCGGGGGAGGAGGACGGAAGCGGGAGGAGCGGCAGGAGGAGGGCGGTGGTCTCCGCGCGGCGCCGCGGCGGGGCCGGTGGAGCTGCGCCCCCTGGCGCGGGGGCGGGGAGGCGGGCCAGAGGCCCTGGCTCTTACCTCCCGGGGTCCCGCAGGTGACGGCGGCAGCGGCCATTCTACCCCACACCGACCCCCCCCAGCGCCGGCTGACAGCGGCGTCCGACGTCACTGCGCACGGGGCGGGGCTCCCAGTTAAGGGAAGAGGGTCGCGGAGGGAACCGGTGCCGCCGTGGGGCTCCGGGTGGGGCGCTGGCGGGTGGACTCAGTGCCGGGAAGCCCCTGAGGAGGCAGCGGGGTGGAGGGCAGGGTCCCGGGGTCCCGGAGGCGGAAGCTCGTCCCGCTGGCGTGACGGTGGGACGCGGGGGCTGCCCGGTGCTGGGCGAGGAGCGCTGGACTTGGGGGGCAGACTTCTCGCCCAGAGCATGATTCCTTGACTTTCGGGGACCCAGCCCGACTTCATTGTAGCTTGCCCACGAGCCTTTCCATCACTGCTTCCCGGAAAGACAACTCTGGGCTCAACGTGTTTTCCTTTTAATGAAAGACCCGGGAAAAGAACGCTGCGGGGAGCGAGGCTGTCCACCGGCCTGGGAGCTGGGGGGGGGGGGGGGCTGAGGGGGGGCCCGGGGGCTGTTAGTGCCCAGTGCAGAGATGGGAGGGGAAGCTGGAGAGGCTAAGGACTAAAAACGGGGAAACGCCTTTGGGGGTGATTCCAGCGACAAGGAGGCGGCTTGGGTCCCTGAGGCAGCGCCAGCATTGTTGGATAGGCAGGATGGTTTCTTTACCATCCATGGGCCTCTTCAGTCTGCGGAGCCTTCCTTAGGGTTCTTCCTTATTCCTCGGGCAGCTCCATCCCCCAGGTACTGGAAAGGGGGTTCCTACTGGCTCTGAAAGCGCTGCAGGGGGTCAGAGAGCTCAGCTGCCTGGAGAGGAAAGATCCTTCCTGGACCAGGGGACTCCAGGGAGACCAAAGCAGCTGCAAAGAAGAGAAAGATTGAAAAAAGAAAGAAAAGTATGTCCCTCCAGATTTCCCAGTGCCCATACCCAGATACCCCCACATCTCTGATTTGTTCCCCTCAAACCCAGCAAGCCAACTTGGCTCTTGGCTTCCGATGCCTCTCCATACAAGCCCCGGCACCCACATCACCCTCCATCCCCCCTCCGGGTTCCTCTCGGACCGGACCTGGGCCCTGCCAGGAGGGAGGACGTGTTCTTCCTGTGGGAAGGCTGCCCCCTCCTCTTCCAGATCAGGGCGCTCGCTGGTGCTGGGGAGCCCACAGCTCGCCTCGCCTGGCACCGGGGGCTCGGCTGCAGCGCCAGAGCTGCTCCACTGGGCCTTCTTTAGTCTGTGGAGATTTTAGGCTTAGCAGGGGTGCCTGGAGGCCACTTCCGGTCTCTCCATTCCTCACCTTTCTGTCCTAAAACACTGCAAGCTGGGACCCAGGGGCATTGTCCTTTGACTTCCAACGCTCCACTCCCACTGTCTGCTCCCCTCAGACTGAAGTGTTTTTGGTCCAAGAACTCAGAGGTGACCACCAGCTGCCCACGATCCTCCAGTTCTCTGGAGTGCTTTTCTGTGCTTAGTGATCCAGTTTCCACTTCTTCCAGCTCCTATGGCTCATGCACCATCCCTTAGTTCCCTCCTTCCCACATTATGGAAATTCTGCTGCAGTCCCACCAAGTTCATGATTCATTCCCAAACAACCTCCAATTCCTTCAAAATCGTCCACCCCTTCCTTAGCTCAAACCATTCTGCCTCCAAACCCTGCTAGGGGCCCGGAGCCCAGATGTCTCTCCTTACTCATTGATGATTCGCTGTCGCCTCCTTAGGTCCTCCAGGTGGTAAGTGACAGCCCTTACTCGGGCTGGGATGCCCCCACGTCCCTGCATTCCTGCCAAATAGGACCTCCTTCTCGTTCTTCTGAAGAGCAGCTCAGGGGGTGGGAGCCCCTCAGGGCCGTACACGCCAGGCTGGGAAGAACCAGTGGCTCCCTGTGCCGAAGAAGGGGAAAGGAGAGAGATGGCAGAACTGGGGCTCTCCGGGGAGCTTCGACTGACATAGGGAGTCCAGGGTCTTGGGAAGCTCAGATCACGAAAACGGCTGTGATCAGGAAAACACGACTGATAGATAGGAGGGCCTGCTCCGTGCTTTGGTTGGGGGGCACTAGAGGGGACATAGACTAGGAGAGCTGGGGTGCAGTTTTAACTGGGGAGTAGTGAGGGGCAGAAAATCTGTCATACCAGCAGGGGTGGGGTGCACTGTTCTTCCATCCAGGTGGAGCTGTGAAGCACAAGAAAGGGGGCTAAGTGCAGAGAGGCACCCCCACCCGGGTTGTTTCTCTAAAGATCCCTCCCAACCACCTGTTTATCTGGCATTAGGAGCTACCATCAGCCAGCGAGGCAGTTATTCCCAGACTAGTGCATATTGCCATAGAGCTTTCCCCCTTAATCCTCACCTGAGGACATGCTTTTATTGACTTTGGAGTGAGAAGAAGGGAGAGAGAAACATTGATCGGTTGCCTCCTCGCTTGTGCCAACCAGGGATCAAACCTGTCACCTCTCCTTGTTCCAGCTAACTGAGCCACACCGGCCAGGACTGTAAAGCTTTATGAGTGTTAAAAATTGTACAGCCTCGCCGAAACCGGTTTGGCGCAGTGGATAGAGCATTGGTCTGCAGACTGAAGCTGCCTGGAGAGGAAAGATCCTTCCTGGACCAGGGGACTGGTCTTTGAACCAGTTGGTCCCAGGTTTGATTCTGGTCAAGGGCATGTACATTGGTTGTGGGCACATCCCCAGTGGGGAGCATGCAGGAGGCAGCTGGTTGATGTTTCTAGCTCTCTATTCCTCTCTCTAAAAAAATCAATAAAATATATATTTAAAAAAAATTGTACAGCCTCACCTTCCCACCTCCAGTTAGTCCTCATTTTCTCCATTTCTACCCACCTGGGCCTTTGACTAAGGTTGTCCCAGAAGATGTCTCCATAACGCTGGGGTGTCAGTCTGAGGCTCTGGGAAGGCAAGCTTGGGGGTGAAGATCGGCTGACCACTCTGGAACACCTGAGGTGAGGACAAGGTAGGCTAGGGTCTGGCTCTGCCCTTATATCTACTCACCCCAGGGATTCAGAGGCCCTGTCTTATTTATTTATTATTTATTTTTAGTTAATCCTCACCCGAGGATATTTTTCCATTGATTTTTAGGGAGTGGAAGAGAGAGGGAAAGACAGAAATATCTATGTGAAAGAGACACATTGATTGGTTGCCTTCTGGATGTGCCCCTACCAGGATCCCTGGGCTGGGGAGGAGCCTGCAACCAAGGTATGTGCTCCCCCCCCCCCTTTTTTTTCAAGGTATATGACCTTGGCCAGAATCAAACCCGGGACCCTTTGGTCTGCAGGCTGGCACTCTATCCAGTGAGCCAAATGGCTAGAGCCAGAGGCCCTGTCTTTCCATGAGACCTTACAACTACTCAGACGCTCACAGGCTATGTCCCCACTTAATCCATTTTAGCTGAGGAAGGTGGTAAAGCCTCTGATTTGAAAGGAGATTGGAGCTGGGATGAGGGTGGAGATTGGCTATTGTTGAGCCTCAGATCTCACTGAATCTCAAGCTGCTACACCCCACAACCAGAGAACAACATATTTAGCAAGCGGGGCTGTTAAATAGGAAGGCCCAGCGATCAGCTATTCAGATGATGATTGACAGGTTAATGCAAGGATGCAGGAGAGCAGAATTCCTGTTTACTCCTGCTTCGCCTCCCCTATCTCAGGAAGACTAATGTCTTTGAAGGTGGTGAGGGAATTTCGGAGCTGTTTGAGATCAGTGCTCCTCACCTCCAAGCCTGCGGATTGAATGATGACTGCTCTCCTGCTCTCTAGGAGGAGAGTGTCTGAGGGCTTAGACCTGAGCCCTCCATCTTCTCCATTCCCATCCCTCCTTAGGTGATCTCAGTCAGGCCCATGACTTAATCTCCCCCTGCCCCTATAACTTTAAATACCACTAATGACGCCCAAATCTGTGTTTCTAGCCGGCCTCTTTCCTGAACTCCAGACTTGCAGGTTCAACTGCCCACTCAACATCTTCTTAGCCTTCCCATCTCACTGAAAGGCCCCTAATGCCCAGTTTTTAGAGCCCCAAACCTGTATACCTCCTTTTCCCTCACCTTCCAAATCTATCAGCAAGTCCTATCAATTCTACATCTAAAATATACCCATATTTGACCACTCCTCCTCATTTCCACTCCCATCACCATATTCCAGCTCATCTGCTACACTGCCTGGACTATTGCAATGGCCTCTTTCTATCTGATCCTTACAAACTACTCTTCACAGAACAGCTTGAGTGATCTTTTAGAAGTGATCATGTGAAATGATGTATAATTTGAGATTTACTTCAAAATAATCTGAGTAGTAGGAGGCTGGGTGAGGATACAGATGAGATGATTATCCACATAATGACAATTATTGTAGCTGAGTTCATTTTGCTACCTTCTCTACTTCTGTATTTGTTTAAATTTTCTGTAATAAAAAAGTTGAAGAAAAAAAAAAAAAAAGCCTGCAGTTATTTCCTTGCTTAAAAACTTCCACTGATTGCCCTACCTGGTTTTTCTAGTGCTTGGAGCATTGGTCCGAGGACTGAAGGGTCTCAGATTTTATTCCGGTCAAGTACCTACCTGGGTTGCAGGCTGGATCCCCAGCCCTGATCTGGGACATGTGGGAGGCAACCAATTGATGTGTCTCTATCACATGGATGTTTCTGTCTCTCCTCCTCCATTCTATTCTCTTTAAAAATCAATGGAAAAAATCTCAGGTGAGGGTTAAAAAAAACACCAACTTCCACTGATTTCTACTGTACTTGGAGTTAAATCCAAACTCTTTTCAATGGCCTACTAGGTCATCTGCCTGTCTGAATTTACTGTCTGTATTTCTCTCATCCCTAAGTTTCTGTTACACTGGCCTGATCTTGGTCCTAGAGATACCAAGCCTGTTTCTGGGAGCTTTAAAAGACCTGCTATTCCTCCCTGGCTGGTGCTCCCCAATGGTCAGAGCCACGGCCCTCACGCTGAAGGGTCTTTGAGTTTGATCCCAGCCCCAGTCAGGCCTCGAGCAGGAGACATTCAATCAATTATCATTCTCTCTCTCTTCCTCTCCCCCTCTCTCCCTTCCAAAGAAGTAAAAAAATAAAACCTACGATTCCGTTTTCTCCCCAGTGGTTCTTATCAGACTGGCCCCTTCTCATTGTTCAGATTTCAATTTAAATTCACCTCCCTAGAACAGTCTTTCACAATCACCTCACTACATTCTATTTTCCTATTACACTCTCGTTTTTTTAATTTTTCACTAGTTGAAATGAGGTTTATTTGCATATTCTGTCTCCTCCTTCTTGAATGTAAGCCCTTTGAACAGGACCCCTGTCTTTCTACTTGCTGAATCCCTGGTGCCTAATACAGTGCCTGGAACAATGCAGTGTTCAAAAATTATTTGTTGAATAAATTAATGAGTCATCAATCCCCTGAGCCCAGGCATTGAGCTTCTTGTTCCTTATTTCCAACTCTTCTTAGGAAAGAGCCCAAGCATGCAATCTTCCCTTCATCCTGTCCCTGTTCTCCCAACTGGGTGGGGACGACTCACTTGGCAAAGGGGATGAGGTTGTCTCCATCTTCCTGTACCTGCATGACTGGACTGGGCTGGCTGGACTGAGGGCTAGGAGGATAATGAAAAATGAGTCATTCACTCATGGAAATGGCTGTAGGGATGAGACCAGTAGCAGACCTAGAGATTAGAAAGAGGATAGTGGGTCCTGAAAAGGAAAGAGAGCTTTAAAGGTATTCCTGGTGCCAGACATGTCTATTAGCTGAATATGCAGGTTGAAGATGGAGAGCCTAGGAAACGTGGATGTGGTAAAAGGTAAAGGAGAAGCACTAGCCGGTTTGGCTCAGTGGATGGAGCATCGGCCTGCAGACTGGAGAGTCCCAGGTTTGATTCCGGTTGGGGGCATGTACATTGGTTGTGGGCACATCCCCAGTGGGGGTGTGTGTGTGGGAGGCAGCTGATAGATGTTTCTCTCTCATCAATGTTTCTGACTCTCTATCCCTATCCTTTCCTCTCTGTAGAAAAAAAAATCAATAAAATATATTTTAAAAAAGATAAAGGAGAAAATAAATTTTCTGAAGCCAAATGTATAGAGTAGGTGAAATTTACAAATAGCAGTTAAGTTCCTTAATTAGGAGATGATGAAATGAAAAGGGATGGCAGGTGGAAATTAGGTAGGACAGAGGTTTCTATGGATTGTGGTATGGAATTTGTGGTTGGGGGCAGTTAGAGAATTGAGGGTTGAGACCAGTAGCAGACCTAGAGATTAGAAAGAGGATAGTGGGTCCTGAAAAAGGAAAGAGAGCTTTAAAGGTATTCCTGGTTAAGTGTGGACAGAGTGGTCACAGGGAAGGAGCGGGCATGTCTACAGGTCAAGGTGCTCAAAGGTCAGTTGCATGGAGCCAGGGGCAGGGGAGCCAAATACAACCCAAGAGCCAGCTGGGATGTAAGGATGCCAGTTGCAAAGAGTGCCTGTAGGAAACATAAAAGGAGAGGCCGATTGGAAACTTTATCCAAGGGCAACCGCAGATGGGCTGGACAGCAGTCAGGTGAGAGAGAACAGAGGATGCGTGGGGCTGAGGTGGCCGGTGGGATGGAGTTGGGCTGAAAAGGCAGGAGGGGTCTACATGGGAAGCCCTGGGCCAGAAGGGGTAAGCTGGCCTCAGGGGCCAGGTGGGAGCTGAGGGCCATTCGGACTCAGGTGGTTGGGTCTAAACGGTGACCTAGATCTGAGGGACAGGCCGGGGCCTCGGGAAGGGAGACGGAGCACTCGGCCGTTGACCGGGGTGCAGTAGGGGCCTCCCTGGGCAGATGAGGGCCGGAGGGGTCTGGGCTGCGGAGGGAGGGTGGGCGGCCCTGCCCGGAGGGAAGGGCCAGGCCGGTGTGTGGCTTCGCCTAAGGGGGCTAAGGCGGCCCTGGCGTGGCAGCCAGACGGGCACGGGCAGGCCTTCGCGGGCAGCCACGCCTGGGAGTCGGAGGACCGCACGCGGCCCCCCATGGATGAGGGCTCCTGCCTGAGGGGACGGCCTGGGTCTGCAGGGGCGGGCGGCCTGGGCCTGAGGTGGCGGCAGGAGCAGAGCGCCGGTGGCTGTGCCGCCGCTGCCCGCACTTGGCCCGGGCACCTGAGGCAGCTGCCGGCGAGTTCCAGTTCTAGAACGCCAGGCCGGAGGCGAAGGGGGCGGGGCCGCCAGCGCCGCGCGCTGGGGCGGGGCCTGCGCGTAGCCGCCTCCTGGGCAGGGCCCGGCGAGAGGCCACGCCCCCGAGCGCGCCTCCGCCGCGTGCGCGTGCGCGGCGCTATCCCCTGTCCCCTGCGGGGTCCGCCCCACCTGCTCTGGCTCCTCAGGCGCTAAGAACCTTCCCGAACCCCGGCGTCCAGCTCGCCCTTCGGCGGCCGTGACTTGGTTCCGCACCCCCCCACACCCCCCCGCCCGGTGGGCCCACAGTCCCGAGGTCATTGCCCCTTTAACAGCGGCTCCGGCCGCTCCCGGGCCCCGCTCCGAGCGGCGCGCCCCCCGCGTGCGCGCGCCCGCCCGCCGGGTCCCCGCCCCTCGCTCCCGCCCCAGCTCGCGCTGCCCGGGCGGGCGCCGGCCGCTGGCGCCGCTTCTGCAGCCGCCTGCGGGGCGTGAATCGGCCGCCCGCCCGCCGCCCGGGGACCCGGCGAGGGGCGGGGGCAGCCCCGAACCGGCCCCGGATCGCCCCGCTCGCGCCCCCGGCTCCCCGGGAAGTCTGTCTCCGTGCGCCGTGCCGGCCGCTCGGGAGCCCCGCCGCCGCCGCCGCCGCCGAGTGAGAGCTGGGGGAGGGGAGGGAGGGGCGCCCGCGGAGGAATGTGTCGGGCTGGGGGGCGGGAGCGGGGTCCCCGTGTGAGCGCGACCCGGGAGGGCCGGCTGGCCAGGGAGCCGGGTCATGTGCTGTTTGTCCCGCGGAGGCGCGGAGAGGTGCCAGGCCCGGGCCGCCGTCGGTTGGCTGCACCGGAGGACGGGGACCGGGCCTGGGTGCGGACTGCCGGGCTGGCAGGGTCCAGGCGGTCCTTTAGGCTTCGGTTCGGGTGGGTCGACCCTTCCCCAGTCGTGGCCCTCCCTGCACCCCCTGCTCCTTTGCGCTGCACTGGCTGACCTGCCTGTCCCCTAGCCCTTTCCCCGCTGTCCCCGAGCCGGGCCATCCCAGTCTCCGCTCCGTTGGCCTCCATGGCGGAACCCCTGAGTGTCCCCACCAGTGGGATCAGGATCTGGGGGGTCAGGGCTGTTCTTGCTGAGAAAGCCTCTAGTTTCAGCTATTCCCTACCTGCCCTGGGACAGACCAGCCCTCGCATTCTGTGCCCCCACCCCCAAGGCCGGTGAGGTGAGATCCAACCAACATGACAGGAGTTTGAGGCCCTTTAGGGTCTCAGAAGGGGCCCCGGCATCCCCGGGGTCTCTCTCCACACTCTCCACCCTGCCTCCGTGGGCGTAGGCTGCTCAGCCTCTCCTCCCAGGGTGTGGGCACCCGATCACCCACATTCCTGGGCTCCAGTCTGGCACCTTCCCCAGAGCAGTGGACGCCATAGCATTGGCCTCAGGCAGGGGGCCCAGACCTGCCTGCCCCTTTCCCTTCTCCCCCTTTTCAGGGAGACAGACCCCAGGGTTACCCTCCCTTCCCCATAAAGACAGGTATCCTGGCTTCCCCAACCCCGAGCCCCGGGCTGGATGGATGCAGGATGACCCCGCCCTCCCCTGCCCATTGTCCTGGATCCTGAAAAGGAAGTGCTGGGGGGCTGGGCCAGGGGTTTGGGGCCACAGGCCCTGTGGATCCCAGCCCTGGACTGTTCCTCCAGCCCTTGCACTTTGCCCATTGGCAGCCCCTGCCTATGTGTGGAGGGTGTGGGCCCTGGGTGGGAGCTGGCTGTCGCTTCTCCCTGGCTGGCCCTGACCCTGCTTGGGAATTTTAGGGTGGGCTTTATGTTTAGGATTCTCTCTCCTCTCGTTTCCCTTCTGGGCTCCCCGTTTGTGCTTTTGCCCTGCAGCCCTCCTCCCTGCCTGTCCTCCCATTTCTGTGTGTGTTGGCCTGCGCCTTTCCTTCCTTTTCCTCCCATTATTTCCTTCGTAGCGTGACCTCGATTTTTGCCTTCTCTCCAGTGTCTCTGATTTTCTTGGTATCTGTGGCTTTCTGCCCCTCCTCTTCCCCCTTCCTGCCACCCCCAGGGTCTCTGCCCCTGTGTCCCTTTCTCAGAATTGCCCTCTGTGCAGCCTCTCCTCTGTCTGACGCTTAGTACACTTGTGAGTGACGAGGAATAAAAATATCACCGTCTCTGCCCTTGGATTCACATTGCATTGGGCCACTCCAGAGGGACAGCCATCCTGACATCACCCCCCACCCCTTATTCTCCAATCGTGCAACCCCAAACACACCTCTGGAGCTACAGGTGCCTCCTAACCACTCTTCCCCCACCACCAGGGTTTCCCCCGCAGCCCCAGCTGGCGTGGCCAGGCCCCAGGTGTAGGATGGGGCTCCCCCTACGAGGGCCGGTAGCAGCCAGAACTGATACAGCCCCCCTGGTCTGGGGCCAGGACGACAGGTAACCGTGAGCCGGGATATGGCTAGCAGGGCCTTTGGGAGTCCCTGAGGAGCGTGGCATTTGGGAGGAAGGCCAGGGAACTAGGAACTGGGCCCTTGGGGGGTTGAGGAGCTGAGGAAGGGGGGTGGGGTGGAGAGACTGGTTCCTTGGAGAAGCTGAGAGTTAATGTCTGGGTCCCCCCAGCAGCTCTAACCATCTCTTGTGTGTCTGTCCTCCAGCTGAGGAGGGTGGGAGAATCTGAAGCCATGACGGGTGCCTCAGTGAAAGTGGCGGTGAGGGTTCGGCCCTTCAATGCCCGTGAGACCAGCCAGGATGCCAAGTGTGTGGTCAGCATGCAGGGCAGCACCACCTGTGAGTGAGTCCCAGGGGCCTGGCAGCGGACAGGCGGGGTGGGCCAGGCCCACCACACAGGCTGGTCCTGCTGGGCCGCGCCCGGGTGAAGGGCTGTGCCCAGCACAGAGCAGGTGCTGGTTGTAAGGGTGGGGGTTGGGGCAGGCTGGCCTTTCCGTGCTCCTGTCTGGGAGGGGGAATGCTGGCCTGGAGCCCTCCATTGCCCAATCCAAGGAGGCAGTCTGGTGGGGGCGGGTCCTAGGAAGCCAAAATTAGCTTTGGTGCGGGAGGGGGTGGGGAGCATTAAAGGGGAGAGATGAACTAGGACAGAGGAGGGAGTACTAGGATGCCTGGATTCAGGGGCTTGTGGGCAGTGGGCAGAGGTTGGGAGTGCCTGACCTTGGCCTTCCTTCGCCCTCCCCTGCCCCCTCAGCCATCTTCAATCCGAAACAAAGCAAGGATGGCCCCAAAAGCTTCACCTTTGACTATTCCTACTGGTCACACACTTCGGTAAGGTTGTTGGGCGGGGGAAGAGCTAAGCAACAAGGGACAGGGGGTTTGGGTCCTAGGAGAGGGCATTGCAGGGGAAGCACCTCTGGGAGGGTAGTTGGGATGGGGTGGGTAGGACACAGCTTGTGACTGGGAGGAAATGGACTAGGACCCCCAGGGATGGTTAGGAGGTGATGGGTGGGAAGCACACCGGACGTTTGGGCGGTCTTTGACAATGGGGGCAAGCCTCCTGGGCCTAGACACTGAGGACCAAGCCCCGGAGGGCTCATGCTGTCTTTCTGCTCCGTTTCCACCTAGGCTGAGGACCCCCAGTTTGCATCTCAGCAACAGGTGTATCGGGACATTGGAGAGGAGATGCTGCTCCACGCCTTTGAGGGCTACAACGTGTGCATCTTTGCCTACGGGCAGACCGGGGCTGGGAAATCCTACACCATGATGGGCCGGCAGGAGCCAGGGCAGCAGGGCATTGTGCCCCAGGTACTTGCCGGGACCCGGCCGGGCCGCCAGGGCGGGAGCATCTTCAGCCGTCCCTAAGGAGTCTAAGGGTTATGGAGCAGAGAGCTGGCTCTGAGGCCCTTAGTGACAGGGAATGTGAGGGTGGGTAGGGGTTGGCTATATCTTGCACAGCCAGGACCCTCCAGAAGCAACAAGGCTCAGTAAGGAGAGCCAAAGCTATGGCATCGGAGAGCCCTGGTTTGAACTCTGGTTCTGCCACTTACCATTTACCTTGTCTCGTAACCACTGTGAGTATACCCACCCTGAGTTCTGGTGTGTCATAGTTAACGTGGTGACTATACAGGAAGCCAGCTGCGGATAACTGAGAGGTGCTCGTAATTCTCCCTGGCTGTGCAGTGTAGTGGCCTTGCACGTAGGCTCTGGAGTGAGGATGCCTGGATTTGCTAGCTGTGACCCGGGCAAGTGTGAACCTCTCTGAGGTTGCTTTCCCATCTGTAAAACAGGAATGACCCCTCCCTCAGGGCTGAGTTAGGGTTCAACTGGACCATTTAGGACAGGGCCTGGACAGGTGCGCTGTGAACAGTGGCTTTTCTGTGTCCTCTCCAGCTCTGTGAAGACCTCTTCTCGCGTGTTAGTAAGAACCAGAGCGCTGAGCTCTCCTATTCTGTGGAGGTAAGTCCAGGTCTCGATGGGCAGGAGGGAGGGCATGGTGTTCCTGGCGGGGGGGAGGGGGAGCAGGGAGGAGTGGTTAAGACCAAGGACAGTCTATGAGTCAGACAGCCTGGGATTCATGCCCTGCCAGTTACTAACGGTGGCTTTGAGCAAATGATTTTATCTCTCAGCTGCTGAGCATGTTCATCTATGAAATGATAATGGCAGGGTCCCCGTCCTAGGGTTGTGGGTGGCTCAGTAAGCATATGGGAAGTGCTTAGCGCCATGCCTGGAGCTAGGAAATGCTCAGGGTAACCTTAGCTGAAATCACCGGTTTCATACTCGGTGGAGTATAGGGTGTTTCATAATCAGTATTTTGTTTGCTTGTTACTTTTAATTTATTTTTTTATTGAATTTATTGGGGACATTGGTTAGTAGGATTATATAGATTTCAGGTGTACGATTCTGTAATACGTCATCTGTATGCTGTGTTGTGTGTTTACCACTGCAGGCCAAGCCTTCCTTCACCATTGATCTCCCTAGACGCTCTTCTGCCTCTCCCCACTCCCCTCTTTACTTCCGGTAATCACCGTGCTGTTATTTCTTATTTTCTTCTTCCACGTAGGTGAGCTATATGGAGATCTATTGTGAACGGGTACGCGACCTCTTGAACCCCAAGAGTCGGGGTGCTCTGCGGGTCCGGGAGCATCCCATCCTGGGCCCCTACGTGCAGGACCTGTCTAAATTGGCTGTGACCTCCTATGCAGACATTGCCGACCTCATGGACTGTGGAAATAAGGCGAGGTGAGGTGGGCCGGTGGAGTGGAGGGAAAGGGAGCCAGGCCTAGAATGGTGAGAGGTGGGACCCAGTGACCACTCCCTTTCCCCCAGGACTGTGGCTGCCACCAACATGAATGAGACCAGCAGCCGCTCCCATGCCGTCTTCACCATTGTCTTCACACAGCGTTGCCATGACCAGCTCACTGGGCTGGACTCCGAGAAGGTGGGAACAACCCTCTCCCCACTAACTATCCCTACCTAGTACCATGAAATGGCCTTGTGTCCTCCCTGCCCACGCTGGGTTTGAGTGCCTTCTCCAGGCTTCCAAAGGTCTCTGTCCTCCTCTCAGATCATAGGGTACAGCCTCCTATTTTCTTGTTTGTCCTTCTTACTAGACTTCTCAGTGCAGGGCTTGGATCCCACTGTACCTTGTCTGGCACACAGTGGGCAAGTAAATACCTATAAACAAATTAATGCGCGCATGGATGAATAACCAGTCCCTTACTATTGTCTTAGTAAATTTCATTTCCTCCTGCCCTGTTCCTTCGCCCCCTCCTGCAATTTTCCATCCCTTGCCAATAGCCCAGTTCCCTTGTTGGGTGTTCTGCTGATTTGCCTGCCCCACCCCACTGACCCAGCCATCTCCTACCTCTTTCCTCTGACCCAGGTTAGTAAGATCAGTTTGGTGGACCTTGCTGGGAGTGAGCGGGCTGACTCCTCAGGAGCCCGGGGCATGCGCCTGAAGGTGAGGAGGCTGAGGAGGGACGGCCGGGGGCAGGGTTGGGGGAGTGTGCAGTGGTTCCTCACCCTAACCTGGGACTCTGGTTGCGGGGAGGAGGGTGGGGAAGTGGGGTGGAGTGGGAGAGGAGGGCCTCATTCCCCACATTCCTTATCGCTTTTCAGGAAGGTGCCAATATAAACAAGTCCCTGACTACTCTAGGGAAGGTGATCTCTGCCCTTGCGGATATGGTAAGACCTGGGGGTGGGAAGAGAAGGGGCTCTGGGTGAGGGGACACCGGGGATGGCCCACCCTGACCCCCTTCCCCCTTCTGTCCCCCAGCAATCAAAGAAGCGGAAGTCGGATTTTATCCCTTACAGGGACTCTGTGCTCACCTGGCTACTCAAGGAGAATTTGGGTGAGGGGCTCCTCCTCTCTGTCTTTGCTGACCTTGCCACCATTCTGCTAACCCCCTTTGATAAATTTGCCACTCAGAGAAGCTCAAATGCTCGAGTTGTCCAATTGACTCCTCTGACCTGGGGAGCATCCTTTGAAGATGTCCTGCTGCTGAGATCAAGGCCACACCCTGCCTGCCAAGCCAAGCGCCTCACTAACCTGGCCACTCATGACCCCTTTCTGACCCCACACCCACTGCTGACTTCATCCTCCTCCTCCTGCTCTGTTTCACCGATGTCTGTTGTCTCCTTGACCTCACCCCTGCTCCCTCTAGCTACTAGATTTCGTGTGTAGCTCCACAATGCTTAGCTTCACTCTACCTTGGTCAGTGCCCGCCAGACCCCTGTCTGGGCACTAAGGCCCCCTGACCCAGTCTGACTTTCCTTAGGACCCAGCCCAGCTTAAGCTTTTCCCTCCTCTCCGTGCATAGGTGGGAACTCACGCACAGCAATGATTGCAGCCCTGAGCCCCGCAGACATCAATTACGAGGAGACTCTCAGCACCCTCAGGTGGGGCTCTGGTGGGGTGGAAACAGCATAAGAAACGTGCCAGGGGAGCTCAGATGCTGGTACGTAGTTCAGGAACCTGCCCATGAGACAGAGTTGACCCTTAACTGTGCCCCAGTATTTTAAAACCTGGGAGGAGAGAGGGAAATAGGCAGCAGGCAGCAGACTAAGGTCACCTGGGTCTGGGCCTCACTAATTTCAATCCTCCCTCTTCACCCAGATATGCTGACCGCACCAAGCAGATCCGCTGCAATGCCATCATCAATGAGGACCCTAATGCCCGGCTGATCCGGGAGCTGCAGGAGGAGGTGGCGCGGCTGCGGGAACTGCTGATGGCTCAGGGGCTCTCGGCCTCTGCTCTGGGAGGTAGGGCTCCAAGGGAGGGGCAGCTCAGGGATGCCCCTTGGCTTGCCTCATCCCTCCTCACTTGCCTTTGCCTAGTCCTGGGGCAGGGAGGGCCACTGACCTTAAGCCCTTCATGTTCTCAGTGACATGGGACAGATACGGAACGGGAACCTCCCATGCCTTGCAGAAATACAAGCTTAACAACAGTTAATAGTGGGATGGTTTCTAAAGTTTACTGCTTAGCCTCACTGATACAAAACAGTGTCTATTCTAGAGGATGTACAACTGTATGGGCTGTGTCAGGTATTGACTCTGAATTCAGTATTTGGGTCCATCCCATTGAGGACAGTTAGGGTGCTAAGGGGCCCAGTAGGGGAAACAAGGGTGTCCATTCTTGGTAATGGAAGGATAAGGTAGATGTAAGAAAAACAAAACAAAAATAGTCTAGTCTCTCTTATCCTAGAAGGCAGGATCAGAAATAGTGGCCACCTGTAAGGGGGGTAGATTTTAGCTCAACATAGCTAAGAACTTTCTGATAGTGTGAGCCACCTAACAATGGAAGGAACTCATTGCCTTGTTCAGTAATGAGCTCTCCACCCTTAGAGGGAAGCAAGCAGAGACTGGGTGCCCATTGCTAAGGCTGCAGTAGGAGGGCTTCCTGTTGGGTGGAGGTTGACCAGATGTCTTCGGAAGTCCTTATAGACTGGTCCTCTCTGAGGCCTTCTCTACGTTCCAGTCAGCTACATCTTTCCTTAGCCTCCTTTGCCTTCTTTCTCCTTCCCAGGCCTGAAGGTGGATGAGGGGAGCCCTGGAGGTGCTCTGCCAGCTATAGCGTCTCCCCCTTCCCCAGCTTCACCCTCATCTCCCCCCACACACAATGGGGAACTGGAGCCATCATTCTCCCCCAATGCTGAGCCCCAGATTGGGCCTGAGGAGGCCATGGAGAGGCTGCAGGTGGGAAGCTGGAGCTGGCCAGGACGGGACCTGGGGGCTGATGGGAATGTAGTTCTCCAAAGCCAGGAGTGATTTGGGCCCCACGGTAGGTACTTGCCCCAGAAGGTCCTGATCCCTGTCTGCCTCATACCCCCAGGAAACAGAGAAGATCATAGCTGAACTGAATGAGACCTGGGAAGAGAAACTACGCAAGACTGAAGCCTTGAGGATGGAGAGGTATGAGGCGGAAGGGGGACAGTTGGAGCCTTGGAAGATTGGGGGGTGGGGAGGGAAGGTCAGATTCTACAGGGGAGGAGTTCATGGGTAACGAGGATAAGACTAACATTTGTCTCTTGGCCTGCAGAGAAGCATTGCTGGCAGAGATGGGGGTGGCTGTCCGGGAAGATGGGGGAACTGTGGGTGTCTTCTCTCCGAAGAAGGTGAGTGAGTGGGTGGGTGAAGAGGCCTAGGAGACCCTGGGTGCTTAGAGAAGACGGTTGGGGGTGGGAGAGTGATAAGTTCTAACCCTCATCTCCAAGGTCTCTGAATTATCCCCCATCATCTCTGTCCCCACTCCTGCATCTTCTCTCTGTGTTGTCTGGCTATCCTGCCTTCTCTCTCCCTCCGTCTGACAGTTAGCCTAAGAGGCAAGTTCTCAGTAAGTGCCTGTGGCCAGGAACTCTAGGGACCCAGAAGAATGACATGGCCCCTACCCTTAGGGGGCTTCACGAGCTGCTTAGAATCTAGGTATTTACAAACATCACCTCACACGTGTGTATGTGAATTCATGCCTGGACTTCAGTAAGAACCTGGTTACAGTGCTTGCCCCAGGAAAGAGGGAGAGGACCTGGGAGGTTGGAGGTTGGTTGGATAGAGACAAAATGTAAACTATTTTGTATCATTTGACTTCTGTACTCTGTACATATGGTATCTACTAAAAAAAATTAGCTAAAAATATATTTCAAAAAGGATAACTTAGAAATAGATAAGAAATAAGCACCAAACTGTAAGATGTTGATTGCAGAAGCATCGAGAGGTTTAAAGATGGTAGCATCAATACAGCCTGTAGATGAATGGAAACTGGTTTCCTGGAGAAGGTGGTTTGGCTGTAGGAGGAGGGCTTCCTGTTTGGTGGAGGTTGACCAGATGTCATAAGATCAGAGCGTGAAAGAAGGTCAAGATTTGGGAGAAGCTAAGAGCAGAGAGAACATTAGGCAAAGGAAACACAGGTATCAGTCGGTGGGGCGCACCAGGTGTGTCATGTGCCTGGTGTGTAGCGGGTAGCGGGTGCTCAGTACATCTTTACTGAGAGGAAGGAAGGAAGGAAGGAAGGAAGGAAGGAAGGAGGCTAGGAGTGATCAAGCGCATGTGGAGGCACCAGCAGAACATAGGAACGGACCAATCAGAATGGATGCTAGCCATAGACAGCTGGCACAGCTGTATGGGTCAGGCATCCTGATGGGATGACGTGGAAGCCAGTTTGAATAAGTCAGGAATTCCCAGTCCCCTGGAGAGCTAGCCACATCTGTTTGATCTACTTAATGAAGGACCAAAGTGCTTGATGCAGGCAGGGTCACGGGCACTGCCTAGGAGAGGTGGCCGATTATTGGAAGAAGCCCTCCTGGTTTCATAAGATCAGGGCCGTCTGGGAGGCTGAACAAGCAGGGGTCATTGAACAGGGATCTGAAAAGAGAGGGGTTTGCTTTGCATGGCCTACGGCACAGTGAGGGAGTGAGAGCGCCATGGGTGGGTGATGGAGGATGGCAGGCTGGACTGAGGGACCTGGTCCAGGGGTGGGTACCCAGGGCTTGGGGTCCTTCTGAGGTCTGCATCTGGGGGAGGAGCTACATATGGCTCTCAACAGCTTGCAGCCACCTTGAGGTACTGGGTACCTGAGGAGCTTCCACCACAGTTGCAGGGCTGGAGGAAAGGTAGAAATGGGTGGAGAAAGGTAGATGTGGTGGGTGTTTCTTCCCTGGAGGGCTTCCACTCCTACTGAAGCTCAGCGACCAATAAGGATGAGTCGCTTTTTGTTTGTAATTATTCTTAAAACGGTGATCCATACCAGAGAGAACCTTCCCATAGCGCTGAGAGGTGGGTACAGTGAAAAGGAAGTCCTCTTCCTTCCCCCCTCAGATTCCCCTCCCAGAGGCAAGCCCTCTTATCAGATTCCGACATGTTCTGGAAGTAGCCAGTGCACACACAAGTGTGGGTTATGTATAATTAGACGCAGGTGTGTGCGCATGCAGGCGCGAGTGCCTACATTCATGATCTCTTTTTGGAATAGTAGTGGTTGAGTACTTTATACTTTGCTTTTTCACATAACATTGAAATTCTGTCTGTTCTTTTCCAGGGTGTCAGAATATCCTATTGATGTAGGATAATTTAGTTAGCCAGTTTTCTAATGATTGTCCTTTAGGTTGTATCCCATTTTTCAATATTATAAACAATATTACAACACTTGATCTTAAATAGGTCTGTTATCTGTAGAAACAAATTCCTAGAAGTGGAGATTTGGATCAAATAGTAGCTATGTAAAATTTTAATCTATTTTGCCAAAGTGCCCTCCAAAGATAATAACCATGTCACTTTATACTCCCAGAAGCAACATCCTCCCCCTCTTCTAATTTTAAAAAATATATTTTATTGATTTTTTATAGAGAGGAAGGGAGAGAGTTAGAAACATTGATGAAAGAGAAACATCGATCAGCTACCTCCTGTACATCCCCTACTGGGGATGTGCCTGCAACCAAGATACATGCTCTTGACCAGAATCGAACGGGACTTTCCAGTCTGCAGGCTGATGCTCTATCCACTGAGCTAAACTGGTTTTGGCCATTCTCTTCTAATTTTCGATCTTTACCAATCTGGTAAAATGGTGTTTTACTTTTGCATTTTCTCAAGGTGGTGAGGATGAACATGCTTTTATATGTTTAAAAGACTTGTATGCTTCAGGAGGGGAGCTGTTAGACTCCCAATGGGGAAATGGGTGGGGGCTCCAGCCTGGGAATTTGGTCCTAGGGGAAAAGCTACAGTTGGTCTTGGAGAGGGCCAAGAGTCTTAGGGAAAGTTCCCTCTTTCTGGGACCCCCCACCACCAGGCTTTCACAGGGGTGGGAGAGGGTAAGGGTGGTGCGGGGAGGACCAAACTCTGGGTCCCCCACCCCCAGCCTCATCCTGAGTGGCTCCCTGCTTATCTGCTTGACATATTCAGCTTCTAGGTAAGGTTTCATCTGAACAAAGGGTTCCAGGGCTGAACAGAGATTCAAGAGCGCTGTCCTAAATCATGTCCCCTCTCCCAAGGGAGAGATCACTCTCTGCTCTCAGAGCCCATCAGTGTTTGGCATTCCTGACACTACGGAGTTGGGAGGGGCGTGAGAGTCCCTGGGGAGAAGAGGAAGTGTGGCAGCAGGGAATTGTTGGGGTGCCTGGGTAGAGGGGCAGGCGCATGGATACATGGTATATCCACCATGGATCACCATCCAGGGGTCCCCAAAGAAACACGGGGCCCGACTGTTGGCTCTTTTTCCCTACACTGTGTGCTTTCACGCTTCCATGCTGCTGTTCACACTCCTCTTTGACCTGGAATGCTCTTCATGCTGCATGTCCACGCCCTCATCCTCAAGATTGGAGCCCGTGCTGCCTTTCCACGAGGTCCTCTTGAACTCTGAGTCCTGCAGTTCACTTTATTCATCTTTGCCTCCACCTCCCCAGCCCAGGGTCTGGTGGCACTCAGCTCCTGGGAACAAATGAATGAATGAATTACTATGTGAAGATGTGAAAAGATCAGAAACTCCACTGTAACGTTGCCACGTCTTACCTTCCCAAGTGGACAGATTTCCTTGCTGACAGGACAGCAGCACCGGGGTTGCTTCATCTCTGTGTCCCACCTAGCACTTCTCAGGGTCTTTAGGAAGTAACTTCTTGTAGAAAGAGGCAGAGCATCTTGTCTTCAGTTGGAAGGCAGGGGAGAGCTTTGTGGAGGAAGTGGCATTTGAGACAGACTGTGAGGGAAGTGAATGACTTTGACAGGTGGGGCTGGGGTGGGGCTGGGAGGGAGGCTGTTCCAGGTGAGGGAACAAGGGGAGCAGCTCCCGGGCATGTTTAGGGATAAAGGAGATCTGGAATCAGTGTTCAGTCCCACTGGGTGGGAACACACCAGAGAGGGATCCCGGAAAGGGGCTGGGATAGGTGGGCGGGGGCCCTGATGTGAATGAGGCCCACGGATGCCAGTGTAAAAGGCAGGCTTAGCCCTAGCTGGTTTGGTTCAGTTGATAGAGCGTTGGCCTGTGGACTGAAGGGTCCCCAGGTTTGATTCCTGTCAAGGACACATGCCTGGGTTGCTGATCAATCCCCAGTAGGGGGCGTGCAAAAGGCAGCCAATCAATGATTCCCTCATCATTGATGCTTCTCTCTCTCTCCTCTCTTCCTCCCTGAAATCAATAAAAAAATATATTTTAAAAAAAGGCTTAAGTCAGGTGGGCATGGGATGCCAGCTGGGCTGGGCTGAGTGGAGAAGCATGACTTGGCCATGGTGTGGTATGAGCAGGAAAGTTGGGAGACCCCTGGAGACAGCGGGAAGTCAGACAGTTGCGGCCGGGTAGCTGAGGCAGCAGATATAGGGAGGGAGACCTCCCCAGGATGGCAGGAGTGGCGTGCGGATGTGTAGAGGGAAAAGGTCTTATATACTGTGCTTTCCAGAGCTACATGCCTGGAGTGTCGCTAAAGAAACCAGCCAGGAAGGAGTGCTTTGGGGGAAGGGAATGGACTGAGTTTTCGATGTGGAGCAACATAATGATCAGCCCGTTAGATGGGACTCGACAGGGACAGCACCAGGCAGCCGCTGCAGTGACCTTGGCCCAGGTGAAGCAGGGCTGGAAAGGGGTAGTGGCCAGGGAAGATTAGGGAAAAGGGGGTTTGTTTGTTTTATTTGCTTTTGAATTGAACTGACACTTTTTTTAAAGCCTCACTTGAGGGTATTTTTCCATTGGTTTAAGATAGAAGGGAAGGGGAGGTGGGAGGGACATTGATGTGAGAGAGACTGCAACTGAGGTACTTGCCCTTAACTGGGAATTGAATCCGAGTCCTTTATATTGTGTGGGCTGACTCTTAACTACTGAGCAAACCTGCCCGGGCTTGAACTGACACTGTTTACTTTTAAATTATGATTGTTCAGTAAAAGTAATCCATGCTCCTGAGAAACTGAAGCTGTAATAAAAGGTGGGAAGTAGCCGAAACCGGTTTGGCTCTGTGGACTGAAGGGTCCCAGGTTTGATTCCGGTCAAGGGCATGTACGTTGGTTGCAGGCACATCCCTGGAAGGGGGTGTGCAAGAGGCAACTGGTGGATGTTTCTCTCTCATCGATGCTTCTAGCTCTCTGTCCCTCTCCCTTCCTTTCTGTAAAAAATCAATAAAATATATATTTTTTAAAAAGTGGGAAGTATCAGTCCCCTCACCCAGTCTCTCCAGAAGTGGCAAGATACATTTTGAAGGAAGAAATGAGACCTGGGGACGGGGAATACAGGGAAAGCAGAGGCGAGGGCAGGCGGACTCTAGGTTTTAAGGAGATGGGCGGTCGAGGTGCCTTTGAAGAAATGGGCCTTCGGAAGGGTTGCTGACCTGGGAAGGGGTAGATGGATGGGGTTATTTTAGGCCCTGGTGTTTGAGGAGAGGGAGGGTGAGGCTGTTCTGAAAGTGATGGAGTAAGTGGGAGTAAGTAGAGGGGAGAGTTCGCCGAGTGAGGGGAGGAGGAGCAGCTCAGTGCTAGAACCCAGAGGGATGTCCGCTGGAGCTTGTTTCCCCCCCTTGCGGCACCCCCTGGCTGGCTCTCGGGACCCCTTCCCTGACCCCCGCTTTCCCACAGACTCCCCACCTGGTGAACCTGAATGAAGACCCCCTGATGTCAGAATGTCTGCTCTACCACATCAAAGATGGTGTTACCAGGTAGTGTTCGATCAGTGGCCTGTGGGGCAGCCTCTCCTTTTGGGGTGCGATTTGCAGAGGGACGGCCACACTGGTGACTCCCTTTCCTGGTGACCTTGCTGGAAACACCCCGGATGTCAGGACGGCTGGCTCCACAGCTCTGCTCGCTTTCTAGGCTTCCTCTGGCCTCTGAGCAGCTGTCCTGCCTCACCCACCACTTTGGTTTGGCTGAGTTGCCTCCTGGGACAAACGGACCCAGCGCTGCGGGGATAGCTCCTGACTGCTTAGAGCAGTGGTCAGCAACTCATTAGTCAGCAGAGCCAAATATCGACAGGACAACGATTGAGATTTCTTTTGAGAGCCAAATTTTTTAAACTTAAACTTCTAACACCACTTCTTCAAAATAGAAGAAAACTATTTTTGTTTGTAATTATTCTTAAAAAATACTAGGCTGTGGTATTTTGTGGAAGAGCCACACCTCATGTGGCTCATGAGCTGCAGTTTGCCGACCACAGGCTTAGAGCACAGACGGGGTTGGAATCTAGACCTCCACATTTTCAGCCTTAGCCACTGCCTCGGCCTCCCTGGATGGAGCCTCCCTGGGGGGTAGAGGGAATCGTGGTCCCAGGCCCTCATTGTTTAGGGGCAGTGCCTGGGCTGTGGGTGGCTGCATGGCTAATGCTAATCCCTGGGGCTCAGTGCCTCTGAGGTCATCTCGGAGTTAACGAGGCGAGGGTGCCCCTTTCTGTCTCACCACAGCATTTACTAGCTGCCCATGGTAGGCAGTGAGCTCTCAGGTGATCAGCTCAAAGGATGATGGGAGGCCCATCCCCTCTGGGTTCCCTTTTCTCGTCTACTATGTGACACAGGGGCTTTGGAGTCAGGCAGACCTGGGTTCAAATCCCAGCCTCACCACTCCTGGGCTGCATGTCCCTGGGCAAGTTAGTTTTCCTTCTGAGCCTCAGTGTCCTCACATATGACGTAGAAATAATGACACTTGGCTCACAGAGGGGATGACTGGCATTCAGAAGCGGCTTGATGACTGCGACACCTGCTGAGGAATTGTTGGCCATTGCTTCCCAGGGTCGGCCAGGTGGATGTGGACATCAAGCTCACCGGGAAGTTCATCGGGGAGCAGCACTGCGTGTTCCGGAGCATCCCTCAGCCGGACGGAGAAGGTAATGCCGAGGGAGTGCGAGTGGAGTGGCCGGACAGGAGAGGACAGGGCCCTCGTTCACACTGCATTGGGCACTGGGTGTGCAGCCATGTATGAGGGCATGTATCCTCATCCTCACAGGGGCTTTGAGCTCATGGTGAGCATTAGGGAAACCAAGGGCCAGGCTGTCTGCACTTACCCCGGGTGCTGCGAGGGGCAGTGCGTGGCGAGGGTCCAAGGCAGAAACAGCACTGGCATTTTGGTGAAGAGGTCGTCTGCCTTCTTTCTTGACTTTTTTATCCTAAAACAGCATCCTGGTCATTTTTTTATGGAAATTCTATTTGTTCCAGTGGGCCTTCTGAATTTATCTCTGGAAAATGTGTCTATCTGTCCAGCTCTGACTGCAATGGTTTCAGGGAGTTAACTGGCCCATGTATCCCTTTGATTCCAAAACGTTCAGAGATTGTTTTGCCCCTCTATGCCATAGCTGCAAAAGCTTTTAAGAATCACAAGCCCAAAGGGTGATGCCTGTCTGACATCAACAGAACAATGCTCCTGAGGTTCAGGGTGTATTTTGAGGTCACCATTTTGGTCTTGATCAGTCATTTCTTTAAAAAAGTGCAATGATTTGTGTTCAGTTAGGCCCAAGTGCAGTTGAGCTGTAGGAAATGTGCTGGACAGGGCGGCAGATGTTACACATGGCTCTTCCTCACCTTGAACTCCTATCTTGTGTCTCACAGATCTGAAAGGAGTGCCTAGTCTGATGCTTTTGAAGGCACAGGGAGGTGGGACAAGCAATGCCAGCACGTTTTTAAAAACCAGAAAAGACACTGTTGTGTGGCTTGCAGTTCAGGTGTAAGACGTGCCCATTGGGCTTCGGTTGGTTCAGGGTCAGCAGATTATTTTTATTTTTCAAATTGAGCTTATTGGGTAACATTGGTAAATAAAGTTATATAGGTTTCAGGTATGCAGTTCCACAATGCATCATCCGTATATTGTATCGTGTGTTCACCACCCCAAGTCACGTGGGGTCAGCAGATTCTTGCCCTCGCTCTGGTCTGGTTCAGTGGCAGCACACGCTTCCAGCACTGTGGGCTAAAAGCTGTTGAATCATCCAGCCCAGTGAGTCATTGCCGAGTTCCTGTCCTGAGGTTCCCTCCGGTAGTGCTGAGGCGATAGCAGAATCATCCCAGGCACGCGGAGTGAGCCCACCCTCAGGAGCTCAGAGGGTGTTTTGAGAAATGACAGCTGAAACACCATTAGTTACATCAGTAAAAGCAGCTGATGAATCTTTGCCCCAAAGACCGGGGACTCTAAAGGTTCCGTCCATTTGTGCCTCTGTTCGTACAGCAGGTTGAAGACTTGACCAAAGACAGGCAGAGGGTGTGGGTGTGAGCTAGAAGAATAGTTGTCACTGACCATCTACTGTGTACCTTTGCTCTTTCTCATGCAGCTCCTGTGAGGCATCTGAGATCCAGGGTTAGGGAATTTGCCCAAGACCAATTTGGCTAGAAGATGGCAGAACTAGTTTTGAATATAGCGTAGCAGGCTCCAGGGCTATGCTGTGAACTCTGCTCTGGGCTGCCTTAGTACGGAATGCTGTGAGTTCATGGACGTGGAGAAGCTGCCTGGCCAGCTCTGGCAAAACCCTCTCCTTGCCCGAACCCATTTTCCTGTTATACCCGTCATTCTGACTTGAGACTGCCTCCTGACTTACTCATTAGCTGTCTGTCTTACCACCTGGAAGTGAGCTCTGTAAGAGCAGGGATTTGGGGTTTTATTTCTGCTGCGTTTCCATGACCTCAGGTAGTGCCTGGCAGATAGTAGGGTGCAGTGTGTGTGGAATGGATGATTGAATTTGGGGGCATGACAGGGAATAAGGGTGGGCAACAGGCTGGTACCCATTACAGGCACACCATCCTCTCCTCTGCTGCCTTCTTTCATTGTTGTTCTGGGGCATATGGTGATGCTTCTTTCTCTGTCTTTTTTTTTTCTCTCCATCATTTCTTCCCCCTCTCTTCAAGCATTGGCTCAGAAATTGCTGCTTTCCCATTCTCATTTCTAGTCCTCTTGTCTAAGCTGAGTTCCTCTCTGCTTTCTTTGTCTCCCACAATATCACTAGTCCCATCTCTGCCTTATCTTACAATACACTTCAGTTTCCTCTATTACTTCCAGCATAAATCACGCTTGCATATCACTTTATTTGGGCTTTCAACCACTCTGAGCTAACTTCTGTGAGCTGTAGAATGGGAAGTCTTTGATGATCACATTTTATAGCTCACAGAAGTTGGGTGACGTGCTCAATGTCCCTCAGGTCAGGAGTTGCAGAACCTGGATTTTTGTGGTACAGGCTCTCTGTGATAATAGGAAGGCAGGAAGCTGCTGTCAGAAGGACAGGAAGCTGTCTCAGGCATCTTTGTGTCTCAGCAAGCAGTAGACTTGGTGATTTTTCGGAGGAGCACCTGGATAAATGCTTGGGTTGGGTTGACTGTACCTTGTCCTATGAAGACAATGATCTGTTTGTTAGCTGTGGCTTGAGCAGATTAGTCCGGTAGTGTTTTGTAAGATGCATCAGACAGGTCTAGGGGCCTGCTGGAGGAATCCAGGCCTACCCCGGGATAATGCTAGTTGGAAAGGAAGGGATGGGCATCTGGAAGGCAGGAATGACAGGGCCCGATGACCATTTGGCTGGGAATCACAGGTCTGCTAAGCTGCTGTGGGGAGGATGGTGGTGGAGGAGTACAGAGCTCCTGCAGAGGCTCCTGGGAATGTCAGCTGGGGCTCTAACCCTCCTTCTGCTCTTCCTTTCCCTTGCTGCCTGCCACCAGAGGGGCCATGACACCCCTAACAGGTACTGGGGGGTGGGGCTGGGGATGCATGTATTTCGGGGGGTAATGCAAGATGGGAATATGACCATAATCCTCCTACCCCGGGGTCTGATGGCTTCCTTTCCTTTCTCTCTCCCTCAGTGGTGGTCACCCTGGAGCCGTGTGAAGGAGCCGAGACCTATGTCAATGGGAAACTGGTGACCGAGCCGCTGGTGCTGAAGTCAGGTAGAGGAAGAGCTCGGGGAGGTGCTGGCATGCTGGGCAGAGGAAGTGCGAGGGCCGCGCTTCCCGGTGAACCTTGGGCAGCACCCAGAGAGAGCTAGGGAGCAGCGTGGGTGTGAAGAAGGACTGGGAAGTGACGATCAGGAGTCAGGTTTTGGTTTCTCTTGTTGCCCAGGCAAACGGGAACAGGATGCCCACTGCCCCAGGGTGGGTGGTTCCTGGTGTCAGCCAGAGGAGCCTGGGCTTAGAAAAACCCTCAGACTTGGCATGATGAGAGAGCGGGTGCCAGGGCCCCTGCGACTTGTGGGCAAGACCTTGCACATCTTGGGCACGGGGACGAGTGTGCTGCCACTTTCCCCTCCTCCCATCTCCAGGGAATAGGATTGTGATGGGCAAGAACCACGTTTTCCGCTTCAATCATCCGGAGCAGGCACGGCTGGAACGGGAGCGAGGGGTCCCCCCACCCCCAGGACCACCCTCTGAGCCCGTGGACTGGAACTTTGCCCAGAAGGAGCTGCTGGAGCAGCAAGGCATTGACATCAAGCTGGAGATGGAGAAGAGGTGCGAGGAGGGGGTGCTCCAGGCCCTGGGGCCCTCTAGGCTGTTCCTCCTGGCCCCCAGCCCCCAGCATCTTGCTGTTGGACACCCATTGAGGTGGCTGCAGAATCTCACAAAGCCTTCCTCTCCCTTCCCCGCTCCAGGCTGCAGGACCTGGAGAATCAGTACCGGAAAGAGAAGGAAGAGGCTGACCTTCTGCTGGAGCAGCAGCGACTGGTGAGGAGTTGGCAGGCGTGTGGGTGCAGGGGCAGGAGACAGGCTGGCAGCGCCACAGCCTGGCTCCGCTCTTGGTGCACACTGAGCCAGAGTGAGGAGTGGGCGAGGAGGCGGGTGGGGGTGGTGTCTCGGAGACGGTTGTGAGAGAAATGTGACCCACAGGGCGCTGTGCAGGGAACTGGAGTGCCTTCCAGGGCTCCCAGACTCCAGCCGGTCCTGTGGCAGCTTTATGATTCCCACCGGTCCTGTTATTCATTTAAGATTGCTCTTCACGTGGACTTTTAAATCGTTTTTTATTTTATTTATTTTTATTGACTTCAGAGAGGAAGGGAGAGGGAGCGAGAGATAGAAACATCAATGATGAGAGAGAATCATTGATTGGCTGCCTACTGGGGATCGAGCCCAAAACCCTAGCAGTGTCCTTGACCAGAATTGAACCCAGGATCCTTCAGTCTGCAGGCTGATGCTCTATCCACTGAGCCAAACGGGCCAGGGTGACTTTTAAATCTTTAACCTCATCCTGAGCAGTAACACGAGACGATAAGCTGCAGCTTGTGCTGACTGGCCACTTTCTGTGCCGGCCGCTGCTTCCACTCTTGATGTGCATTAACCTCAGACTGTGCCTGTGAGGGGGACAGTGGTATCGTCTCTGTGGCGTGGCTGAGCAGAGGTTAAGCAGCCCACCTCGGGGTGTGCGGTTCTGATGGCTGTTTTCAGTGCTGTTGGGACTCAGGGTTTCGGGATGTCCTTAGCCGCCTCCCGATTTGTTCTCTCTCTGGCCCCCCCCAGTACGCGGACTCTGACAGTGGCGATGACTCTGACAAGCGCTCCTGTGAAGAGAGCTGGAGGCTCATCTCCTCTTTGAGGGAGCAGCTGCCGCCCACCACAGTCCAGACCATCGTCAAGCGCTGTGGCCTGCCCAGCAGCGGCAAGCGCCGCGCCCCACGCAGGGTGTATCAGATCCCGCAGCGCCGGCGGCTGCAGGGCAAAGACCCCCGCTGGGCCACCATGGCCGACCTGAAGATGCAGGCAGTGAAGGAGATCTGCTACGAGGTGGCCCTGGCTGACTTCCGCCACGGGCGGGCCGAGATCGAGGCCCTGGCCGCCCTCAAGATGCGGGAGCTGTGCCGGACCTACGGCAAGCCGGAGGGTCCCGGGGACGCCTGGAAGGCCGTGGCCCGGGATGTCTGGGACACCGTGGGCGAGGAGGAAGGCGGCGGAGGTGGAGGTGGAGGTGGCGAGGAGGGAGCCCGCGGGGCAGAGGTGGAGGACCTCCGGGCGCACATCGACAAGCTGACCGGGATCCTGCAGGAGGTGAAGCTGCAGAACAGCAGCAAGGACCGGGAGCTGCAGGCCCTGCGGGACCGCATGCTCCGCATGGAGAGGGTCATCCCCCTGACCCAGGTACCGAGGGCCTTGCCGGGCTTCCTCCCTCCTCAGCTCTCCCCTCTCAGAATCGGAACCTCCGCCAACCTCCTTCCCCTTCTTGCTTTCGGAAATGTCATTCATGTACAGCAGCTTTTCTCAGTAGTTTCTGAATCATGTGCCTCGGTCGCTAGGGCACTAATAGAAAATGCAGATTCCTGGGTCCTGCCTCAGACCCACCGAATCAGCATCTTTGGGGATGAATCTGCACTTATGATGAGTACACAGGTGTTTGTGAGGTATAATAAGGTTTCAGGACCCCTGAGATACAGTGCACTTTCTTAAGTTACCGCTTGCCGAACGTTCACATGTGCTTTCTCATCACCTCCCCCTCCATGGGGGCCGACTCACTCTGTGCTGAGCACTTCCTGTGCCACCACCTTTAATCTGCACAGCAGCCTGCGAGGGCGCGTCATCACTGGCCCCTGATTTGCATGTGTTCACTCAATAAAGGAACACTCAGTGCTTACTGTGTACGAGGCTCTGTGCTAGCCACTGGGGCTTCACAGCAGACAGGGTTGCTGCTCTGCCAGCTTGCCTTCTTTTTTAAAAAAATATATTTTATTGATTTTTTTTAAAGAATTCAGTATATTTTTTTCTTAATATATTTTATTGATTTTCCACAGAGAGGAAGGGAGAAGGATAGAGAGCTACCCTGTTTCCCCGAAAATAAGACAGTGTCTTATATTAATTTTTTCTCCCAAAGTTGCGCTAGGTCTTATTTTCAGGGGATGTCTTATCTTCCCATGCGCTAGGTCTTATTTTTGGGGAAACATGGTAGAAACATCGATGAGAGAGAAACATCGACCGGCTGCCTCCTGCACACCCCCTACCGGGGATGTGCCCGCAACCAACGTACATGCCCTTGACCGGAATGGAACCCGGGACCTTTCAGTCCACAGGCCGGCACTCTATCCACCGAGCCAAACCGGTTTCGGCCCAGCTTGCCTTCTGATGGAGGACAGCAGGCAGGCCTCCACAGCAGCTCGTGGTTACGGAAGGCTTCCTTCTCCAGCATAGCTCCCTCTGCTCTTCCACTCCTGCCGCTCTGGCTTACTGCGGGGCGCACTCCTACCTCTAGGCCTTTGCACCTGCTGTTCCCTCTGTCTGGATGCCTTTCCCCATGAAAGTCTCACATCTCTCCGCCCCCCCCCCCCCCTCCTTCGGGTGTTTCCTGTAAGGTAACTTCTCAGTAAAACCCTTTCTGGCAATTCATTACAGCCAACTCACCCTGTCCTCCCATCCCCCTTCCTTGTTCTTTATCTCAATGTGTATAATTTATGTAAAGTGTATTGTGTAATGTTTGTACTTATATATAATATGGGTAATGGGTACTAAGTAGTTTAAATATATACACTTTTTTTCATTTTTTATTTTTTATTTATTATTTGTTTATTAAGGTATTTGTACATATCTTACCATTGCTCCCCCTTAAATATATACACTAATATTTAACTATTTTTTTGAAAATATATTTTATTGATTTTGTACAGAGAGGAAGGGAGAGAGAGAGTTAGAAACATCGATGAGAGAGAGTCATCAATCAGCTGCCTCTTGCACACCCCCTACTGGAGATGTGCCCGCAACCAAGGTACATGCCCTTGACCGGAATCGAACTCGGGACCTTTCAGTCCCCAAGCCGACGCTCTATCCATTGAGCCAAACCAGTCCCGGCTATTTTAACTATTTTTAAAAAATATTTTTTATTGATTTTTTACAGAGAGGAAGAGAGAGGGATAGAGGGGATGTGCCCGCAACCAAGGTACATCTGGAATAAAACCTGGGACCTTTCAGTCCGCAGGCCAACACTCTATCCACTGAGCCAAACCGGTTTCGGCTATATTTAACTTTTTATTGAGCTATACTATATGTACCATATTACAATTTTTCTTATTAACTGTCTTCCCCACTAAAATGGTGGCCAGTCTTGTTCTTCCCTTTTTGTTGATTGCCAATCCCCAGGGCACATTATTTGTTCAGCTGTGTTTGCTGAGTGCCTACTATGCATCAGGCACTGTTCTAAACACTTTACATTGTTTAATTTATTTAATTCTTAAAACAACCCTGTGCAGTAGCTATTATTTCTATTGGCCTCATCTCACACATGAAGAGACTGAGGTACGGTGACAAGCGAGTTCCAGACCACACAGCTGGGAGGGGGCAGACCGGGGCTGAGCTCAGACCCCTGCTCCGGGGCCCGTGCTCCTGAACCTCGGTCTCCACCACGCCCTTCGGGGGACCCCTTGACATTCGGCCACTCAGGGCCTTCCGACTTCTCCAAACGCGCTGTGCTCGGGAAACTCGGCTCATCTCACACTCCTCTCTTCTCTCCCCTCTCTCCCTCCCAGGATCATGAGGATGAGAACGAAGAAGCCCATGAGGCCACCTGGGCCACGCCCCCAGGGTCAGAGGTCGTAGAGGAGGAAGCCCCCAATGACCACGGGCCCTCCGCCCGGCCCTCTTCGCCACCCCAGTCCAGCTGGGAGCGGGTGTCACGGCTGATGGAGGAGGACCCTGCCTTCCGTCGAGGCCGCCTTCGCTGGCTCAAGCAGGAGCAGCTGCGGCTGCAAGGACTGCAGGGCTCTGGGGGCCGGGGCGGGGGGCTGCGCAGGCCCCCCGCCCGCTTCGTGCCCCCTCACGACTGTAAGCTGCGCTTCCCCTTCAAGAGCAACCCCCAGCACCGGGAGTCCTGGCCGGGGATGGGGAGCGGGGAGGCCCCAGCGCCACCCCCGCCCCCTGAGGAGGTTACTCCCCCAGTGGTCACCCCTGCCCGCAGGCCCCCGAGTCCCCGAAGGTCCCACCGTCCGCGCAGGAATTCCCTGGATGGAGGGGGCCGGTCCCGGGGAGGGGGTGCTGCACAGCCCGAACCTCAGCACTTCCAGCCTAAAAAGCACAACTATTATCCCCAGCAGCCCCAACCCTACCCGGCCCAGCGGCCCCCAGGGCCCCGCTACCCCCCTTACACTACTCCCCCGCGAATGAGACGGCAGCGCTCGGCCCCTGACCTCAAGGACAGCGGGGCGGCGGTGTGAGGCCACGTCCTGGGCAGAGGGGCCTGGGGGCCCCTGTGGGAGTAGAGAAGATGCCTGAGACACTGCTTCCCCAGAAGCCTTGGGGCAGGGAAGCCAGAGATGAGAGAGAAGGTTCGAGTAGGTGCTAGATGACCAGGTGACGGGCGGAGGCTGCAGGAAGGAAGAGGGCACGGAGATGCCAGGAGCAACCAAAGTGGAGGAAGGCGTGGGAAGCTGCCTGGGGGCCGCCCCTTGCAGAGGGGAGCCCCACAAACGCTGCTATGGGTGGGCGGGGCTGGGTGCTGTGTAACCAGTGTTTGACTTTCTTTTCAAGTGGGGGTGATGGGGGGAGAACCTAGGGTGAGGCAAGTTCTCTTCCCCAGCCCCTGTCTGCCTGTCTGTCTGTGGTGGTTTCTGTTTCAGGGAGGCGTGGTGGGATCATAAGTCATCCCCTTCCTTTTCTAGGCCTCCAGCTATACATGGAGGACCTGTCTGGTTTCTGGTTTGGCTGGGGTCCCATGAGGGCGTGGGACCCTTCAATAAAGGATAGCAAACGGAGCTCGTGGCTGGTGGTCATTGGTTTTGGTGTCTTGTTGAGGTGTAGATCATAGAAGGAAGAGACACGGGTCTTTTTTTTTTTTTTTAAAGAGCTGCCATTTATTTATTTATTTATTTATTTATTTATTTATTTAAAATATATTTTATTGATATTTTACAGAGAGGAAGGGAGAGGGATCCATGAGAGAGAAACACCAATCAGCTGCCTCTTGCACAACCCCTACCGGGGATGTGCCCGTAACCCAGGTACATGCCCTTGTCCGGAATCGAACCTGGAGACCTTCAGTCCCCAGGCCGACGCTCTATCCACTGAGCCACACCGGTTTCGGCGAGGCACAGGTCTTAAGTGAGCGGCCCCGGGTTTTACGTAGATGTGATGCCATGCAGTCCCATCCGTTCCTGAGTAAGAACAAGTCCACTTGGCTTCTTGAACTTCCAGCATCACCTTCCCTTCAGCGTGCACTGCCCATTAAAAAAAAAATGATTGTTGAAAGTATTACATATGTCCCCCCTCCCTATCGTCCTCTCCCAGCCTGCCCCACCCCGCCCTGCCCCCTTTGTCTGTGTCCATTGGTGATGCTTACATGCATACAAGTTCTTTGGTGATTCTCTTACCCCATCCCTGGCCCCCTTCCCTGCATTTATTTCCCTTTCATTTTTGCTTACCCCGTGCCTCCATCTCTGCCCTCAACACAGCTTCATTGTCTAGAACAGAGGAGGGGGAGGAGGAGAGGGGAGGTGAAGGACACGTCTGTCAGCACCTGGATGGCTGTTCCCGACAGGCGATGGAAGGGCAGGGGGAGGCTCTGCTTCATTGATCACCTAGCGGCTGGCAAGGTCTCCTGCGGAGCATCGTTTCCCCAGAGCCTTTCATCTTGGATGTGTTCACCAGAGACGGCCAGGCCCACGGCACTTCCTATTTTCATTCTGCTTCTGTTTCCTGCCTGAGGGCAGGGTCCACGAAGCATTCCAAGTAGCATTTTGTCCTCGGCCTGTTTTCAACAGGGGTGCTGGCTGCTTGTCCTGTTCTGACTTGGAGGAACATGCCCAGGGCAATGTGCTATTGTCAGTCTTACAGTTACTCCAGCCTTGCTCTGCCTTCACCTCGTCAAACCCCAGAATCCCCACTTTGCATCCTGTTCTCACAAAAACATTTCCACCCACTTGGACATTGAGCTGCTTTTCCGCAGCTTCCTGATGTCAGTCTTGAGGTGCAATCAGCCGAAACCACAGACATTATCCCCGTGGCAGCCAAACCGCAGCTCTGGGCAAGGGTGCGATTAGGTTTACTTAGTTTCTGTACCCGAACGCTGGCTACCTTTATTTTGGCACCTTTGACTAAAGCCAGGTCTTCAGGAACTTGTTGACAGTGACTCAAGATCTGGGCTGTAATGGGTAGTTTGGCGACCGTGTTTATTTGAGCAGTTATAATCTGCTCAGGGAGACTACCTGTGGGCAAGAGACGATGGAAGAGGAAGTTCCCTGGATGAGAGCAAGCTGAGCGGCACAGACAGCGCTGTGGGACTTCTGATGGGAAAGAGCTCATTCATGTGAAATGTAGTTGGTTATTTTTCTCTAAGGATTCCCTTAGGTAAATGTGTTCTCTGACATTTTTATCCATTTCTCACTTCCAAATCAATCTTTACAAATGTGATGTTTAGATTTTATTCAGAGAAGTGCCTGCTTATCTCTTATCTGTGCTGCACACTAACATATTCTCCTTTGAACAGCTCTATAAAGTTGGTCTCTTTGTTTCCAGATAGGAAGACTGGGGTTTGAATAGATTCATGAGTTCCCAAAGGTCACACAGTTCATAAGGCAAAGTTAGGATTCCGCCGAAACCACCGGTTTGACTCTGTGGATAGAGCGTCAGCCTGCGGACTGAAAGGTCCCCGGTTCGATTCCGGTCTAGGGAATGGACCTTGGTTGCAGGCACATCCCCAGTAGGGGGTGCGCAAGAGGCAGCTGATTGATGTTTCTCTCATTGATGTTTCTAACTCTTCCTCTCTGTAAAAAATCAATAAAATATATTTTAAAAAATTAAAAAAAAAAGTTATGATTCCATCCGAAGCCAAGGTGACTGTAGCCCAGACTTCTCTCTGATGCCTCTAGGACATCAGATACCACTTCTCCTCCGGAGACCATGCTGCCTGCTCCTCATGTTAGGTCTTCTCAGTTATTTCACGAGTCTGCCTCTAGTTTCCGATCTCTCCCAAAGTTGTCCTGTGAAGGAGTGAGAACGATTTGTGGACCTCTGAAATCAGGAGCAGAAGTCGCCCCAACAATCTGTCTGCCAGGCAGGGTGTTTTCCACCCCCTCCCCCCTCCCCCCAATTTGGACATGTCTGCAGATTTACCCTTGGTTTCCTCGGAAATGCTATTTGCTTTTTAAAATTTTTCTCTCTGGAGGCCTCTTTTGTTACTTTTTTTTTCTTCACCTGGAGTTTTTATATCTGAGTACATTTGGAGATTCCCAAGATTTTTTTAAATAGTCTTTTGTACCTTTCCTATATTCCTAGCTTCTAATTTGGATTGGTTTGAAATTGTTCTTTTCCCTTTTTAAAAGATTTAACGTCAGCAGCTACCTGATGACATTTTGGTTCAGGTGGACTGTGTGTAGGTTCTTACCCATCACAACCCCTGCTTGCACCATCGAATTCCTCCACAGGGGTCTGAGTGTCCGGGGTCCTGCCTCCCCCACCAGTAGCTGTAGAGCACACTCCTCAAGGAGGATGGCTTCAAGTAGCCCACGTAACCTCACGGCTCACAGCCTGTCCCCTAGACATCTCTGCTACCCACTGAGGTGAGCGTAGTGTACAACTCTCAGCAGGTCAAAGGCCAGCAGCTGCTGCCTCATTATACAAGTTCCCACTCCTACCATCCACTCTGTCTCCCTTGAAAGGCAGGAGGAGAGTGGCACCATCTGGATATATGTCTCGGAAAGTTCTGGTCACCAGCCCGGCCGGTGTGACTTAGTGTCGACCTATGAACCAGGAGGTCATGGTTCAATTTCCTGTCAGGGCACGTGCCTGGGTTGTGGGCTCAGTCCCCAGTGTGCCGTGTGCAGGAGACAGCCAAGCAAAGATTCTCTCTCATCATTGATGCTTCTTGCTCTCTCCTCTTCCTTCCTCTCTGAAATCAATAAAAACATATTTAAAGTTCTGGTGACCAGATGGGTGTTGTGGAAACGGCTTCTCTCATCCCTGAACAATCCACAGTCCCAGGAGCTGACACCAGTCGGCAATGCCCCCGATAGCCTCAGCCACGAGGATTCCTTCCTCAACCCCCTTCCCCCAGGTTCTTGTGCTCCCTCCACCTCCAACCCTGGAGGACTGGCTTTCAGACACCTTGGAAGCTCTAGTTCTGGGCTGTGGCTGTGCTGCTGCCTGACACAACAGATGGACTAGCCTGACAAGTGTTCATGCCTCAGGAGCGGAGCTTCTTTAAAAATGACCATGGAAAGGTTCTGGGTGTTTTACCTTCTCAGCCAGAGGAGACACTCTCCTTTCTCCCAGTCCAGGGCCCCATTCCCGGCAGGTTAGGCTCCAGCCAACCTTTGGAGCACACACATCCAGCCTGGTCACAAATTAGCTCTGGGTAAGTCGCCTCTTTTGGGGCCTCATTATTCTTGTCTGTAAATAGGACAATTAGCCCAGTGAAGCTGTTGTTGAAGATTTCATGCAAAGTGCCTAGCACACATTAGGAGCTCAAGGTGTTTTTAAATATATATATATATATATATATATATATATATATATATATATATATATATATATATATATATATATATATATATTGATTTCAGAGAGGAGGGAAGAAGGAGAGAGAGATAGAAACATCAATGATGAGAGAGAATCATTGATCGGCTGCCTCCTGCACGCCCCCTCCTGGGGATTGAGCCCGAAACCTTGCCTTTTTCCTTGTTTTTAACTGGAGATGAATTCTTGGGAAAGAAGGGAGGGGCCACAACATCAGGTCAGGTACCCGCAAATGTCAAAACTCTCCAGCTCAGCCCTCAAGGTTTGACGCCCCCAACCCGCTACTTCCCTAAGCTCTGCTGTTCCACTGTTGTCCGCCAGGAGGAGAAAAGGCGCAGGTTCCCTTTCTGGCTGCTTTCCCCAGCGCGTTCACAGCCCCGAGGGCGTGGCCGAGTTTCCCAGGGGCGGGACTGGCGCGATTGGGAGCCAGCCACCTGCTTCCCTTTCTCGGTGGAGTTGGGTAGTTGGCTGTAGTTGAGGCTGGGGGCCTTGGGGGCCAGAGGAGGGCGGGCCAGCTTCCATCTTCGTTTTCCAGAAGGGACGACCTGGTTCCTTTCAGAATGAGCATTTTCCCCATCGGGACTGCTCTTGAATTCCAAAGAAAGGGAAGAGAGAGGACGTGCCTTCAGCACCGTCTGCCACGGGCACAGTGCAGGGGACCTAGACCAATCTTAGGGGAATGATGCCCCTGGAGGAGAGGGGGTTTGGGAGTTTGCTTTATCCCAAATTTAACAAATGCAGACAAGTAGAAGGAAGGAAATGAAATTAATCCATATTTCATCACCCCCGAAGTACCCACTGGTGCCTCCTGAAAGTGTATACTAAAATGTTTGTTCAATAAGTTTATATTGAGCCCTAGCGGGTTTGGCTCAGGGGATAGAGCATTGGCCCCTGGACCAAAGGGTCCTGGGTTCGATTCCGCTCAAGGGCACTGACCTCAGTTGCAGGCTCTTCTGAGGTCCGGGCTCCGTGCAGGAGGCAATCAATCGATGTATTTCTCTCACATTGATATTTCTTTGCCTTTCCCCTCTCTCTTCCCCTCTTTCTAAAAATCAATGGAGCCCTTCCTGGTTTGGCTCAGTGGATAGAGTGTCGGCCTGCAGACTGAGGGTCTCAGGCTTGATTCCACTCAAGGGCATGTACCTTGGTTTTGGGCACATCCCAATAAGGGGTGTGTGGGAGGCAGCTGATCAATGTTTCTAACTCTATCCCTATCCCTTCCTCTCTGTAAAAAAATCAATAAAAATATATTTTTAAAAATCAATGGAAATATATTCTCATGTGAGGATTAAACAACAACCACTGTAAGTGTTTATTGACACCTACCTATACCGTGTGCTCAGCACTGTTCGGCTGTGTGAGGACTACAGAGGGACGAGAACGATGATCAGGAAGCAGGGTTTCTAGAAATCCATGCAAATGAGCACATGTCACTATCTTAAGGGAAGCAGGGCAAAACAAGAGAATCGCTTTACTAAGGAAGGATTCAGGAAAGAAGCCCCACAGAAGTGAGGAGCTGTGGATGCGATGAAGGAGCTACAATCTGCACCAAATCAAATTGCACATTGGAGAATACACACAGCATGTAAGGAGAGTTATTTAGCCCAAACCTCTGGTTTTACTAATTTTTTCTTATAAGGTTTTAATTTGAGTTTTAAAAACAAAATACTAATGTATAATGTTAATTATATATAAATTGTAAACTATCAGAATTTCCATTCTCACGGGGAAAATGAGGCCCAGAAAAGCCAAATGGCTTGCTTAGAATCAAGGAGGGCAGGACGGGGACTGGACCCGGGACCTCAGGTTTCCAGGCCGGTACTGTTCCTGTTGTATCAAATGTAGCTCAGGCTTTAAGGGAAATTCTGACATTATTGAGTTTCAGAGGATGCATCTTAGAGGAAATAAGTCTAAAAACTTAATCAGAGCTGTCATTCTCAGATAAAAATTACATCTTGGATAATTTTTATTGGGAAGATCGTCTTTAGACAAAATGAGTAACTTTAGGATATATAATGACTTTTAGGAGATAGCCCAGTTTTTACTGAAAAGTAGCTAAATATTCAATAAATACGATAAGAAGTCAGAAGTATTCTTTTTAAAAATATATTTTTTATTGACTTTAAAAAAATATATTTTATTGATTTTTTTACAGAGAGAAAGGGAGAGGGATAGTTAGAAACATCGATCAGTTGCCTCCTGCACACTCCCTACTGGAGATGTGCCCGCAACCAAGGTGCATGCCCTTGGCCAGAATCGAACCTGGGACCTTCAGTCGGCAGGCCCATGCTCTGTCCACTGAGCTGAACCGGTTTCGGCAGAAGTATTCTTATCTTTGTGAAATTCCAGGGAACTCGCTCTTGAATTAGCTCCATAAAAGTTTACAACTTCCACAGAACCAGGCAGGTGCCTGTCACTCTTGTCATTGGAGGAGCCACCCAATTCTCTTTCTTTGTGAATCAGAATTTCATGGTTCACTCTTTTTTATTTTTAGAAGAAGGAAGAAGAGAGAAGCATCCATGTGAGAGTACAACATGGATCTGTTGCCTCCCACACGCCCCCTACTGGGGATCAGGCTCAAAACCTAGGCTTTTATTGAACATTCAGTTGTCTATGAGTTCAGACGCAAAGGAAACCACGAGGGCTTTAGAACTGGAGCTCTGTGGCTGAAGAGAAGCAGAAGGCTACAAAGGCCTCAGCATGGGAAGCCAGGTCCACAGGAACGGAGCCTAGGAGTGGGCTGTGAAGTTGCTGTAGCATAAGTGAGCCTGGGGTGCTTGTGGTTGTGGGATCCTAAAGGCGCCTTTTGTGGGGGAGGGGGGCCCAGCGAGGAGTGATACTTGAGGTAGGCAAGTGGAAGAACCTGACTTGGTAAAGAACATCACTGGGCACTGCCACGTCCCAAGGTCAAACTTGTTTACGTCACGGGGGTGAGGGCTGACACATCTGGGGGAGAAAGGTCACTGTAGGTCTCAGTGGAAAGTGCCTCAAACCTTGGGCTTCACCAAGGAGCAGAAGGGTTACCAGGGATAGGAGTACTGGCCCCGGGAAGGGATGGGGGTCAGGGAATAACCACGGGACCAAGGTCTGACCTGCTCTTCTCCCCGGTAGAGTCCCTGTGCTCCTTAGGGCCAAGGACCCTAAGCCACCCTGCTGTGTGCCCCGGGGGACAGGCACCCCGGGGAATAGCACTTAAGACAAGGAGTGAGTGAGTTTGGGGGACCTAAGGCTGTCCCCATTTTGCTGTCAAGAAAGGTGATGGCTCCTCATGCTCCCTCATAATATCCAGTCCAGCTGGGTGGGAGGTGCCAGTGGTAAGGATTTTCCAAATCTCCATTACCTGACTTTTCACTTCCCCTGATGTCCTTACCTGTTAGCCACAGAGTACTGGGAATCATAGCCAATTGCTAGGGTTTCTTTTTTTCTTTCTTTCCTTTTTTAAAATATATTTTTATTAATTTCCAAGAGAGAAACATCAATGATGAGAGAGAACCACAGATTAGCTGCCTCTTGCCCCCCCCCCCCAGGATCGAGCCCACAACCTGGGCATGTGCCCTGACCGGGAATCGAACCATGACCTCCTGGCTCACAGGTCAATGCTCAACCACTGAGCCACACCGGGCAGGCAAGGGTTTCTTTTTTTGAAGACCTCACACAGCATTCAATTACTGTCGCAGGGAGTGGGTTAGGAGGGCGGACTCAAAATCCTACCAGCGGGTCAGCGGGCCCTGGGTTAGCAAGGATAAACCCCGTTTTACTGCCCGCAGTGACTTACCCGCGTCTGTGCTGGCTCCCTGGCTGTCGGCCAGCGTTTGCCTTCTACTCTCTCCTCTGTCCCAGGAACGGTGGCCCCAGAGCTCAGAGCAGGAGGTGAAACCCTAGTCAACCGGAATTCCTTTCTTTCTTATCTTATTCCTCTGCTTCAAAGTGGCTCCTCCTGACCCCCTCCCTGGGGTGGTCCAGGGCCGCAGTCTTACCCTGGGTATGACCCTCCAGTCCAGGGGTCTTCAAACTACGGCCCGAGGGCCACATGCGGCCCGCAGAGGAGTCTGATCCGGCCCGCCAGGTTTTTCGGGCAGTGAGCGCAGCCGAGGTGTTACAGTAGGAATTAGTAGTTCATATAGTCCGGCCCTCCAGCTCTCTGAGGGACCGTGATCTGGCCCCCACTTTAAAAAGTTTGAGGACGCCTGCTCCAGTCCAAGGTCTGATTTTGGCAACTCCCCCAGGGGGAGGGCAAGCCCAGCTGAATGGCATAGCTTACCTTCAGGTGGTTTTACACCCCTCTCCCTCCCCCAAACAGATACTTCTATGGAGCAGACTTTCTGGAGAATAAGCCCATCAGGAGACTGTTTACTCCCATTGGAAACGCACAACGTTCGGAGCTCAGATCTCAGGAGACCTGTGAGACGGGCTAGGAACTTTGAACCCATCTCTTATTTTATTTATTTTATAAAACACGGAAGAGCCTGCTGCATAGGGTGTACTTGCTATGTACAATACTTCGGATGTCACAGAGACAGATTACAGATCTATAATATGAAAGCCTGGCCCGGTCCTTCCTCCCCTGCCTTCTCCCTGGCGCTCTGCCTCCAGCAAGTTGTTTATGTTCTTCCCCTGGCCGCCTCCTTACCCCTCCCTACCCAGTTTTACACTGTGTCCAGCCTCTGTGCCTTTCCTCCTCCCGGAAGGTCTTCCCTACCCCTCAGCCCCCTCCCCTGGCCGCCTCCTCCTCACCCATGAGTCTCAGTTTGGCTGCTGCAGTCTCAGGAGACCTCGATTCCCTCCGGTGGGGCGGGAAGGGGGGGGGGTTAGGGATCCTTTTCCTTTATCATTGCACTCACCACGTATAATAACACAATTGTAAATTCTGTCCTTGTCTCAGCTTCTTGCCTCTAGACTCCCTGAGGTTAGGGACTGGACCTTATTTGCCCTTTGAGTCAGACCTATTGGGTCGGCAACTAAGTACTTGCGGATTTTTTAAAGAAAATCAAAGACAATTTTTTCATGGAACTAAATAACTTTATTCTGTAATGTATTGCCCATTTTGATCAATGACCTTTTACCATCTTTCAGGCAGCATCATAATCCCACGTTCAAAAAACTTCTGGTTTTTATTAGCAAAAAACTGAATCAGGTACGATTTGACATCATCATCATTATTGAAATTTTTACCATTCAAGGAGTTTTGTAAAGATCGAAACAAAAAGTAATCAGATGGTGCAAGGTCAGGACTATATGGTGGATGTGGCAAAACATCCCAACCAAGCTCCATTAATTTTTGCCGAGTGACCAAAGATGTGTGTGGCCTTGCATTGTCATGATGGAATACAACACCTTTTCGATTTGTCAATTCGGGCCGCTTTTCTTCAACTGCATTGTTTAATTTAGTTAGTTGTTCAATGTAGACATCAGAATTGATCGTTCGGTTGGGTGGTAAGAGTTCAAAGTAGACAATTCCTTTGTAATCCCACCAAACTGATAACAAAACCTTCTTTTGATGAATATCAGCTTTTGATGTTGTTTGAGTTGGTTCACCTGGCCTGCTCCACGATCTTTTCCGCTTGATATTGTTGTAAACAACCCATTTTTCATCGCCAGTTATCAGTCGTTTTAAAAATGGATCATTTTCATTATGTTTCTTTAGCAAATCGCAGCTGCTAATGCGTTGCGTTAACTGTGATTCTTTCAGTTCGTGAGGAACCCATGTATCGAGTTTTTGAACATAGCCAAGTTGTTTTAAGTGATTTTCAATGCATGTATGTGATACATGAAGCTTCTCTGCAATCTCACGTGTTGTACTGTGACAGTCCGAATTGATTATTGCTTTGATTAGGGCGTCATCAACTTCAACTGGACAACCAGAGCGTTTTTCATCTTTGAGTGAAAAATCACCAGAACGAAATTTGGCAAACCAATTTTGACACTGCCGTTCTTTTAAGGCTTCGTCACCATAAACAGCACATAACTTTTTATGAGCTTGCAATGCGTTTTTCCCTTGTGGAAATAAAAAAGCAAAATATGACGAAAATGTTCCTTTTGATTTTCCATTTTTCAACGAACGCCAAACGAAAACTACAAAACAGATCAAAAAACTTTTTTCACTGATTAACAGCTGAATAGCCAACTACCAAATAACAAAATGTGATTTACATTTGTACTACGTCTGCAAACCTAAAAATTCAACTGAAGCCATATGTGTGTGAAACCCGCAATTACTTAGCTGCCGACCCAATAGATTTTCCTCTAATGAAGACGGCAGTGCAGCCCTAGCTGGTTTGGCTCAGTAAACAGAGATCTGGCCTGCAGACAGAGGGGTCTCGGGTTCAGTTCCAATCAAGGGCTTATGCCCGGGTTGCAGGCTCTATCCCCAATAGGGGGCGTGCAGGAGGCAGCCAATCAATGGCTCTCTTTCATCATTGATGTTTCTATCTTTCTCTCCCTCTCCCTTCCTCTTTGAAATCAATAAAAATATATTTTAAAAAAAGACTGCAGTGTAGGAGGAAGAGAAACTGGCATGAGGCTTATACAATGATTACAATGAGGTAGGTGTGATAAATACCGTAATAGTAGTATAAGTGAGGAAACTGAGGTTGCTACTTGCGTAAAATCAACTCTCAGCTTCTTGGCAGCAGGCCAGAGCTAGGAGCCCACCTCCAGTTGGAGGAACTAGTGTGTGTGTGTGTGTGTGTGTGTGTGTGTGTGTGTGTGAAACCACATCAGACTCAGCGCCAGAGCTAAAGACCTTGAGTCACAGGGAGGTTATATCAAGCTCAGGAGCTCGGGCCAGCCTGTGTGACTCAGTGGTTGAGCATCGACCCATTAACGAGGTCACCGGTTCCATTCCCTGTAAGGACACACGCCTAGGTGGTGGGCTTCATCCCCAGTAGGGGGTGAGCAGGAGGCAGCCTATCAATGATGTTTCTCTCATGGATGTTTCTACCTCTATCCCTTTCACCTCCTCTCTTTCTAAATAAGATTAATAAAAACGTATTAAAAAAAAAAAAGATTAGGAGCCCAAGTCATAATCAGGTGAATGTTCTGATCACAAGGAGGCACCGAGTAGTGGAAGGAGCCCACGACCAGATATCAAGAGAGGACCTGGGCCCTAGCTGGCTTGGCTCAGTGGATAGAGCATCAACCTGCAGACTGAAGGGTTCCAGGGGCACATGCCCAGGTTATGGGCTCGATCCCCAGTGTGGGGCATGCAGGAGGCAGCTGATCAATGATTCCCTCTCATCATTGATGTTTCTATCTCTCTATCCCTCTCCTTTCCTATCTGAAATCAGTTTTATATATATATATATATATATATATATATATATATATATATATATATATATATATAATATGAGAGATAACCTGGGTCCTGGCTCATACTCTGTTCCATCTGATCCTTTGCCTCAGATCCATTCCAGCCCATAATGAGAACCCACTGCCAAATGGGACTCCCCAACTTGTCATATCTAGTCCTCAGCCTAGAATAACGTCTGTCCTTCCCAGCGATCTCCTGGTCAAAATACTGCTCTTTTTAAAGACCCAGCTCTAACCCTACGCCCTGAGTGAAGCCTTCTTCATCCTCCTACCCAGACTGAGGTGAGGATTTCTGTTCTCACCTCCGAGTGCCCGTAGACACACTCACAGGACTGTCTTAGGAAACTTAGTCTCGTTCTGCCTTACTGTTTACACAGAAGCTTCTCTTGTTTCTCCTACTAAACTAACTCCATTAGATTTCCTCCTCCTTGAGAGCAAAGACCGTGTTTACTTGTGCAGCTTCCTTATTACCTACTTTAGATGCTCAAATATTTGATGACTAAAAGGACTCCCTTTTATCAGGAAGGTGTCCTGGCTGATGGAACTCTGAGTCACTCACTAGCTGTGTGACTTGGGGCAAGTTACGCTTTCTGTGTATCCGTTGCCCCAACCGAAAGTGGTATAACAGCACCAGCCTCCGTGAGGGGTGCTGAGGAGCCAGTGAGCACTTAGCTGAGACTAGGCCACTCCTTCGAAACGTGCCCAGCTGGAAGGCTGCCTCTGTGTTCAACGCCAAGACCTTTCTCCTCCCTGAATGAGTGCCCTTCTCCCTTGGCCCCTGGTTCTGCTGTGAGCAAACCCCCAGTGAGCTGTGAAATCCTCCCAGAGAACCTCCCATTGTTCTGGATATTTCTGTGGATTACTTGGTTTGAGTCTGCAGTCTGCAGATGGAAAGTTAAGAGTCTGTGTCATGTTTTCCAGTTCATTGTACAATTTACTTATTAATTTGCTTTTCTCTCTCTCTCTCTCTCTCTCTCTCTCTCTCTCTCTCTCTCTCTCTCTTTCTTTCTTTCTTTCTTTCTTTCTTTCTTTCTTTCTTTCTTTCTTTCTTTCTCTTTCTTTTCCAAGAAGGAATGCCTTTAGATAGGTTCCTGAGAAGCCACAGAGGTTTTTCTTGTTTGTTTCTTTGTTTCTTTAAAAAAAATTTTAAAAATATTTTGTTGATTTTTTCAGAGAGGAAGGGAGAGAGATAGAGTTAGAAACATCGATGAGAGAGAAATGTCAATCAGCTGTCTCCTGCACGCCCCCTACTGGAGATGTGCCCGAAACCAAGGTACATGCCATTGACCAGAATCAAACCTGGGAACCTTCAGTCCGCAGGCCAATGTTCTATCCACTGAGCCAAACCGGTTTTGGCTGTTTGTTTCTTTAAAAATATTTTTTTAATTAATTTCAGAGAGGAAGGGAGAGGGAGGGAGAGAGAGAAACATTAATGATGAGAGAGAATCACTGATCGGCTGACTCCTGCATGCCCCTTATTGGGGATTGAGCCCTCAACCCCTGGCATGTGCCCTTGACCGGAATTGAACCAGGGACCTTTCAGTCCGAAGGCTGACATTCTATCCACCGAGCCAAACCAGCTAGTTTTTAAAAATACATATTTATATTTTTATTGATTTCAGAGAGGGAGGGAGAGGAAAGGAGAGATAGAAACATCAGTGATGAGAGGGAGTCATTGATTGGCTGATGATAGGCTTTTTTTTTTTTAATATATTTTATTGATTTTGTAGAGAGAGGAAGGGAGAGAGATAGCGAGTTAGAAATATCGATGAGAGAGAGTCATCGATCAGCTGCCTCTTGCACACCCCCTACTGGGGATGTGCCCGCAACCAAGGCACATGCCCTTGACCGGAATCGAACCCGAGACCCTTCAGTCCCCAAGCCGATGCTCTATCCACTGAGCCAAACCGGTTTCGGCTGATGATAGGCTTTTAAAGGCCACAGGGTGAGGTGGATTTGTAGACAGAGGGGTGAAAAGCGGAAGTGAGGAGCGTTAAGGGGAACAGAGGGAAAGGGGCTGCCACCCGTGGAGGGAAACACACAGGTCGCTCTGACAGATTCTCTGCTATTATCGATAATTCCAGCACAGCTGGCCCTCTGCCGGGCTTTGCTGCACAAACACTTTGTGTTTCAGAAGCTTTTCCCGTTAGAAGGCCCTGGGACGGAGCTGCGTTTCTCTTCCCAGTACCCACATCTGGCACCAGAGGAAGGCCTGTGGGGGCAGGAGCCTCCAAGCCGGCTTTCTTTGGAGGGCGGGACAGACTGCAGACAACCCTTTTGGGTGTCTTCCCAGGCGCGGGCTCCTTCACGGGGGCAGCCAGAGCGGGAGGGCGGGGGCCGCTGGGCAGGCATCCTCCTCCTCCTCCTGCTGGCGCTTGTCTCCTTTTAAGGACATTTATTGTGTTTCTGTTCTCACAAACAAATAATGAGGAGTCCCGTGGAGGGCTGGACCATCGGAGGAACTTCAAGGCGGGGGCATATTCCTGCTTTCCGTTCAGCTGTGCAAAGGGGGAGGGGAGGAGAGGGCAAAGATGGGCGTGGAAAACTTAACTGCATCCTTGGGCTGGTTTTCTGTTTCCGGGAAGCAAGCCTTAGAGTTTAACCGTCATCACACACCAGCACTCCCCTACAGGGGAGAGGGCGTTCACAACAGTCACCATGGAGACTGAGGACGACATGGCGCCCCAGAAGCAGCCGTCGGAGTTGGAATGCTCAGTCCAGATGTGAAGACGGACAGGCATCGTGAGGAGTGTCAACGCAAGAAACCTCCAAACCTGGAGAGAATTTTTATGAGTTTATTTGAGCCAAACCGATGGCATATGCCAAGGAGCAAGATCTCAAATGCTCCAGAGAGTAACCGTTTTGTAGCTTTTTATTATGCACTTGAAATGGAGAGGGCAGCCAGGTTACGTGGGGGTGGGAGGAAGCAAAGTGGGGGTCAGATTACAGGACAGTTCAGACTGTGTGTTCTCTTGAGGGTGGTCGTGTATTAGAAGGGAGTCTGAAAAGGGACATTTCAAAGGTGTGTTAACCTACATGCTTAGAAACAGCAGACAGGGCTTGCTAAAGGAAAGACAAACCTTTTGGCCCTGGCCAGTAGCTTAGATGGTTAAAGCATCATCACGATATGCAAATCTTTCTCTCTCTCTCTCCCTCTCAAATAAAAGAAAAATATATAAATCTTTTTCTAAAGAAGTTATTGGCCTGGGACATGACTGCTCACTGTGCTCTACCCAGTGAGGAATTTATTTATTTTTTTAAAAAAAAAAAGAATTTGCCTGCTTAAAAAAAAAAAAGTGTACATTTTATATAATATATAATATTATATAAAATATAATATATAATATAATAATAATATATTATATAAATAATAATATATTATAAAAATATATAATATAATAATAATATATATATTATTGATTTTTTATAGAGAGGAAGGGAGAAGGATAGACAGTTAGAAATATCGATGGGAGAGAAACATCGATCAGCTGCCTCCTGCACACCCCACACTGGGGATGTGCCCACAACCAAGGTACATGCCCTTGACCGAAATCGAACCCGGGATCTTTCTTTTCATATATATATATATATATTTCATTGTGTTTTATATATATATATATATATATATATATATATATATATATATATATATTTTATTGATTTTTCACAGAGAGGAAGGGGAAGGGATAGATAGCTAGAAACATAGATGAGAGAGAATCATGGACCAGCTGCCTCCTGCACACCCCCTACCGGGGATGTGCCCGCAACCAATGTACATGCCATTGATTGGAATCGAACCTGGGACCTTTCAGTCCACAGACCGACGCTCTTTTCCACTGAGCCAAACTGGTTTTAGCCGAACCTGGTACCTTTCAGTCTGCAGGCTGACGCTCTATCCACTGAGCAAAACCTGTTTTGGCCCAGTGAGGAATTTATACTCTGATCATGCTGTGAGGTGACTCCATAGAACCCATTTTTCATCACAGGAGGCTCAATGGTTAGACTTTTTTGAGCTTTAGACATTTGACTAAACCCTGAGTTTATGAGAGACAAGAAGAATCAGTCCCAATATATGACCTGGTCCCATATTTATGAAATACTCATAATAAGAAATCTCTAGAGTCAGGAAGTAGATGAGGGGTTGCTAGGGCTGGGGTGGGTGGGGGAATGGAGAATGACTGCCAATAGGTACAAAGTTTCTTTCTGGGATGATGAAAATGCTCTAAAAGTATGTTTTTATTGAATTTAGAGAGAGGGGGAGAGGGAGAGAGAGAGGAACATCAATCAGTTGCCTCCTGTATGTGCGCTGACCAGGAATTGGACCTGGGTATGCGTCCTGACTGGGCCCTGAACCCACAGCCTTTAGTTGCATGGGATGACAGTCAACGAACTGAGCCACACTGGCCACGGCAGGTCCGTATTTCTTTTCCCGCTGTTTCCTGTTTGGGTTCACAAATTTGTTTTCCATAATTAAAGTAAAATAGCTTCTAACCACAGTGGGTGCTTTTTTCATTGCATCCAGACAGGCTTGCTGTCAGACTTTTGTTGAGTGTGACTTCCTGAGGTTCTGGCCATTGCATGACGACTGGAAACAAAGATGCAGCTTTTGGTTCTATTGACTTCCTGTTTTCAGTCTCATTGATTTTTTTCTCTAATTTTTTAAATGGCATCGGCCAATTTTGTATTTATTTATTTACATATTTTTTTAAAAACTCCTCACCTGAGGATGTTTTTCCATTGATTTCTAAGGAGAGTGGAAGAGAGAGGGAGAGACAGAGCGAAACATCGATGTAAGAGAAACACATCGATTGGTTGCCTCCTGCATGAGCCCTGACCAAGGCTCAGACTAGGGAGGAGCCTGCAACCAAGGCATGTGCCCTTGACCGAAATCCAACCCAAGGACCCTTTGGTCTGCAGGCCCACGCTCTATCCACTGAGCCAAACTGGCTAGGGCTCTTTAATTTTTTGAATTTATTTTCTAATGCTTACTTTGCATTTAATTGGCTTTCTTTTTCTAGTTTCCTAAGGTGGGAGCTTGGATGATTGATTTTAGAGTGCTCTTCTTTTCTGATATATGCTTTGGTCAAATGAACTCAATATAAATTGGGAGGCTTTGTTGGAAATAAAGGATAAAGATTTACTCAAGGATCTTAGAGTTTGCAAACTGGGAATACAATGAGGCAAAAACCTGGAAGTGTTCCAAGGAAGAAAAAAAAATTAAAAGTTCTTATAATAAAAAGGACTTTTTTAAAAAAATCCTCATACAAAGATATGCTTTCTTGATTTTTTTTTTTTTAAGAGAGAAAGTGAGGAAAGGGGAGAGAGAGAGAAAAAAACAACATTGATGTGAGAGAGAAATAGAGAAACATTTATTAATTGTCTCCCACATGCTCTGACAGGGAATCTAACCCGCAACCCTGGTATGTGCTCTGATTGGGAATCGAACCTGCAACCATTTTGATGTATGGGAAGACACTCCAAGCAACTGAGCCACCCAGCTAGGGCTAAAAAGGACATTCTTGAGAATTACCTGTCCAGCCTTCTTAGCCCTGCTCCAGAATGGTTAGTCACACATTAGGCAATCTGGATATGAGTCCTTTGCGGGGGGTAATCAGAGGGTTATCTGGAAGTTTGGTGTATGTCCAGATGTTATCTGGGCATTGATGCATGACTGGAAAGTTCAAAACAAGTTTAAGTTCCCAGGATAGTCAGAACAAGAATGGAATCTCTCCTCATGCCTGAAGCTTCGTAATGTTAATCATTTTAGCAGCTTGGTTCGAGTGACTCCTTTTATAGATTCCCTATCTTCACATGTTCCTCATAGTTAATGCTATAAATTTCCCTCTATGCACTGCTTTCACTGAGCCCCAGAAATTTTGCTAAGTTATGTTTTAATTTTCTCCCCCGACCTCCCATGGTTTTAAAGATTTTATTTGCATATTTTAAACATTGTGCATTCCAATCATTAAAATCATTTTAAGAGAGGGAAATGGCTACTCTGAGGAAACTGCCTTTACAGCCGGCAGGACCCTCAATCAGCTGGGTTTTTGCTCTGGATTTCACTGTCCTACCACCCAGCTTCTTCCTTCACCAACACGCAAGTTCTGTTCCTTTCCTGCCCGTCAGACAGGCAGGGAGAGGCAGGGTGGCCTTTGCTGTCAGTAGTTCTCCGGAGTGAAAGGGGCAGCACAGCCATGCACACGGATTCGGCCTCCCTGCAGCTCACAAAGCTACACAACTCACAGAAGCAAAGTGAGAAGGCAGCGCACATTGGCAGAGCCTCTGCCGTTGGCCCGCTTGCTTTGTTCAGCTGTTTCTTTTGAAGGCCGTGGGTTCTTCTCTTGCTTTTCCGTCTTCCGTGTCGACCTAGGGGATTTCTCAGCCTCAGCCCTGTCTTGTCTATCAGATGCCGCTGCAGAGGAAGTGGGGTGAGGCGTGCGGACGAGTCGAGTCAGGTCTGCTCAGCGGCCGCCCCCGAGTTTAATTTTCATTTAGTTCAAAGTAGTTTTAAAAAATTCTCTTGAGATTTCTTCTTGGACGAGCGTGTTAATTTAGACACGTGTTGTTTAATCTCCGTGTATTTGGGATTTCCCGATTATCTTTGTGTTATTGATTGTGATAGATCCTCCCTTCCTCCAGTTGATGGACAGACCCCACCTGCGTCCAGACATACCTGAGCTCTGAACCACCAATCAGCACCTGCCAAATACCCTAAGCCCCTGATTCCTAAGTCCCTAGGTCCCTAATCACCAATCAGCGTGTGCTGAGTGCCCTAAGCCCCATGCCCTATCCTTAAAGGTGCTTGTACCCCGGCCCTCGCTCTCCTCCATCCCTCTCTGTGGAAGCAGCTGGCAGGGGTACTCTTCTCTCCAATAAAGCCTGTGTGTGTGTCCTGCCATCCCGGTCTCTGGCTACCTTCTATTTAATCTATCAGACTGCAAGTTGAATTCCATTGTGATCTGAGAGCAAACACTGCATGGTTTCTGTTATTTTAAATTTGTGAAGATATGTCTTATGGCCAGAAAGTGCTCCATCTTGGCAGATGTCCCATGTGAACTTGGGGGAAATATGTATTCTGCTGTTGTGGGTGAAATAGTCTACAGATGTTCCCTACATCCAGCTGATTGATGCTGTGGAGCTCAACTAAGTCCTTACTGACTTTCCGCCTGCTGGATCATTTGTGATAGAGGGTATTGAAGTCTCCAACTATCACAGTGGATGCATCTATACCTCCTTGCTGTTCTGTCTTTTCTTTTTTTTTGCCTCGTGTATTTTGATGCTATGTTGTCAGGTGGATACCCATTAGGGATGGTTATATCTTCTTGGTCCAAGTGGTCTGCAAACTCATTCGTCCACAGAGCCAAATACCAAAAGTACACGATTGAAATTTCTCTTGAGAGCCACATCTTTTAAACTTAAACTTCTTCTAACGCCACTTCTTCAACATAGACTTGCTCAGGCCGTGGTATTTTGTGGAAGAGCCACACTCAAGGGAGAGAGGAAGCCTCCTGGAGGAGCGCATGCGTTGTCCAAGGTCAGGGAGTTGGGAGGGCGGGGGGGGGGGGGGGGGGCGGATCGTGGAGGAGCCCCAGCCTCAGCTCAGCCTCCTGAACACCAGCGAGTTCGGGGAAACGTTTAGACACAGTTCAGCCTCACCAGTCCGGAGACTTCGTACTAGAAGAGAACCCTCGCTTTTTATTTTTATTTTTCATTTGTTTTACTTTTAAAAATATATTTTATTGATTTTTTTACAGAGAGGAGGGGAGAGGGATAGAGAGTTAGAGACACTGATGAGAGAGAAACATCGATCAGCTGCCTCCTGCACACTGGGTATGTGCCCACAACCAAGGTACATGCCTTGATCGGAGTCCAACCTGGGACCCTTGAGTCTGCAGGCCGACACTGAGCCAAACTGGTTAGGGCCCCTCCCTTTTAAAAAATATTTTTTTAAATTGATTTCAGAGAGGAAGAGAGAGAGGAAATAGAAACGTTAATGATGAGAGAGAATCACCAATGGGATGCCTCCTATTGGGGATTGAGCCACAACCTGGGCATATGCCCTTGGCTGGAATCGAACTTCGACCTCCTGGTTCAATAGGTCGATGATTAACCACTGAGCCACGCCGGCTGACCTAGAAGAGAACCCCTTTGAAGGTAATGACTGATGGACAGCCGTTCCTCAGCCGCACACCTTCCTCTATCTACAGCACTGTGTCTACCTGCGAGAGAGAAACCCCGTAATTTAGCCAATGGGGTAAAGCCTGTCATCAGAGCTTGAGTCTCATTCAACATCAAAGGCTCCATTCTGGAGAGAAACCCTGAAAAGGCCATGCGTGTGGGAAGGCCTACAATTATAGTTCAGACCTTATTGGACTGCAGGTGATTCATATGGGAGAGAAACGACTTGAACGTAATAAACGTGACAATGCTGTCTGGCCTGGGCCAAGCTTGACAACCTGAAAGAATTCATTTCAGGGCAGAATCCTATGAATGGAATGGAAGCGAGGACACCTTCCACCAGCCTAGCGCCTGAGAATCTGCTCGGTGAAAAGAGAGATGATAAAGACGTGAGCAGTTAAGATATGTCTGTGGATGTATTTTGTGATGCAAAGCGGCCCGCTGTGCGCCTCCCTGGTTCGCACATGGCCTACGTCACATGTGTCAAACACAAGGCCCGCGGGCCAAATCTGTCCCGCCAGGCCTTGCAATGTGGCCCGCACCGCGCTGTCATCACTGCACTCCGCTGCGTTTCCATCACAATGACAGTTTATGACTGTTCAGTAAACCATTCGGCCCGCGATTTAGGCTGGATTTTAGATTTTGGCCCCTTCTCTGATTGAGTTCGACACCCCTAGCCTACGTGGACAGTGGATCCAGCGCTGACCCGGGGGACAGTTTTTCCGCAGTCCTGCTTATTTTGCCGCGCCGGGTGGAAAAGCAGTGGCTGCAATTCTTGGAAAGGAACGGATGCGTTCTGACTTGTCATGCTTTGTAAGCAGCCTGAGCGTCCATGTTGATAAGGGTCCATTGTCGATTTGGCTCAGTGGATAGAGCATCAGCCTGCGGACTAAAGGGTCCCAGGTTTGATTCTGCTCAATGGCACGTACCTGGGCTGCAGGCTCCTCTCCAGCCCTGGTTGTGGTGCGTGCAGGAGGCGATCAATCGGTGTGTTTCTCTCACATCGATGTTTCTTTCTCACGTTCCCGCTCTCTCCCACTCTTTCTAAAGATAAATGGAAAAATATCCTCAGGTGAGGATTAGAAAAAAGAAAAAAAGATATCGTTTTCTACCATTCAGATGTAGCTCATAAAGATTCTGAGATGCTGGGGAAAAGAACTCTCTGAAAAGGGTGAATGGAGAAGGGGTCCTGGTGACAGTGAGGGAGGTGGATGCTGGCCACCAGGACCCTCTCCAGTTACGTCCGGGCACTTAACGTTCACTGGATCAGCCTTCAGGATGGTGCACCCGTAAGACCCCGTCCCACTTACCTGGATGAACGCTCGACTCTGTGTCCTGGACTCCGCCCCTGTGCTTCCCCTCCGACCTGCCCGTTCCCTCTGCACACACAAATCTGAGGGTGTGGGTTCCATGCAGAGGCGCCTTCACGCTGGAGAGCAGGGCAGAGAGAGAGAGAGCGAGGTGCCGGGGTTCAGAACGTGCGGAGGAGGTCACTCTCTTGTGTGACCCCGAGAGTGATGCCCCCTGAACTGCGGTGGCCTCGGGCCTCACTGGCCTCACCCTGGCCCTGGCGCTGGCCCTGGAGCACGAATGACTTGCTTGGAGGCGACTGAATGGAAATCTGGATCTTGGGGGTCTGGGAAGAGCTGGGACAGAGAGAAAGCGACGGGAGGGAAACAGCTGGGAGGGAGCCAGCTGCGGGAACGTGCTTGGTCACCGGGCCACAGCTGGAACAGCTGGGCAGCTCTAGGACACAGTACTCCAGTCTTCAGGGACACCAGTAAGGGGCCCTCCTGCATTCAGTCACACCTTCAAGCGCCCACACTGCCAGGCACATTGCCGTTGGAAATATGCTTTGTGGACCCCTTTCACGCTAGCTCCGGGAACGGTACCTTTTTATAAAGGAAATAACTAGGTTTGTTGCTTTATTTATCTTTTTGGCTTTATTGTAAAGGTAGAGCGCTATCACTTACAGGGCCTGGGCTGCCCAAACCTTGTACATTCCAAAGATTTTCGGGACTGGCCCACCTTCCGGGGGATAAACTGGGCCCATGGACTAGCCTCCTGATAGGAGTATCTGTGGGTACCCGAGGCCTTGGGCCTCACCACCTGACAAGGTGATGAGTGGGGAACACCTGTTTTTGCTTGCCAAGAGGCTTTGGGCCACATGCATCGGTTTGATTGTTTTAAATATATTTTATTGATTTTTTTACAGAGAGGAAGGGAGAGTGATAGAAAGTCAGAAACATTGATGAGAGAGAAACATCGATCAGCTGCCCCCTGCACGCTTCCCACTGGGGATGTGCTCGCAACCAAGGCATGTGCCCTTGACCTGAATTGAACCTGGGACCTTTCAGTCTGCAGGACGGTGCCCTCTATCCACTGAGCCAAACCGGTTTCAGCCAGTTTTTAAATATAAATTTTCATTGATTTCGGAGAGGAAGGGAGAGGAAGAGAGAGATAGAAACATCAATGATGAGAGAGAATCATTGATTGGCTGCCTCCTGCATGCCCCCTACTGGAGGTTGATCCTGCAACCTGGGCTTGTGCCCTTGACTGGAATCGAACTGAAGACCTTTCAGTCTGCAGGCCGACGCTCTATCCACTGAGCCAAACCGGCCAGGGTAACACACTGCATCAGTTTGCCTGGGAAGGACCCTGACTGGCTGAGGGCGGTCACAAGAGCACTCACTCCACGCTCCCATGACTGACTGCAGGACAAATTCTGAACTCCGAGGCCTGGCGGAGCTCCCCTGTTTGGCAGCGCGTTGTCCACGTCGCCACACATCACAGCCGGGAGAGCAAAGTGCACGTGACCTACCGGCAGCAGACAATTGGAAGCCTGTCTGGTGACTCCCGGACTCCACCCTATGTCTCCTTTCCCTTTGTTGATTCAATCTGTCCCCTTTCACCACAGTAAAGCATAATCTAGGTACCCAGCTGTCTGGCTGGTGAGTCAGGCTAGGAACCACTAACCTGAGGCTGGCCTTGGGGCCCTCGGGATAGCCAGAAGCTCATGCAGGGGCCCCAGGAAAAGCTGGACAGGAAGACCTCGGATGGCTTTGGATCCACGGTAGCTGAAAGAACTTCTTTGAAATATAACTTTCAGCCGCAGAACTGTATGTGTAAAGCAGTCGTAAGCACCCAAGATAAAAGTTCAAAACCCAAACACAGAACAAGAAGAGGACACGCCGAAACCTGTTTGGCTCAGTGGATAGAGCATCAGCCTATGGACTCAAGGGTCCTGGGTTCGATTCCGGTCAAGAGCATGTGCCTTGGTTGAGGGCAGATCCCCGGTGGGGGGTGTGCAAGAGGCGGCTGGTTGATGATTAGCTCTCATCGATGTCTCTAGCTCTCTATCCCTTTCTCTTCCTCTCTGTAAAAAATCAATAAAATATATTAAAAAAAAAAAAAGAGGACACCAACAACTGTCGATGTCTATATGCTGCTAATTCTAGTGGCTCGAAAGGGATTGCCCCCGATGTCTGACGGAGGATGCCTCTGGGCTAGAGACAGGCACACGGCCTCATTCATAGTTTGATGTTGGCTTTCCCGGAGGAACCCATCTGTGCCTTTCTCAGGTAATGGGTCCCTGGTCTTAACGATCATCTATCTATCTATCTATCTATCTATCTATCTATCTATCTATCATCTATCATCTTTATTAATCCTCACTGGAGAGTATTTTTTCCATTGATTCTTAGAGAGTGGAAGCGGTGGGGGAGAGAGAAACATCGATGCCAGAGAGACACCTTGATTGGTTGCCTCCTACACAGGCCCCAACGAGCCAGAGCCTACAACCCAGGTACATGTTCTTCCTTGACTGGGAATCCAACCCCCGATCCTTCGGTGCGGCATGCAGGGGGATGCTCTAACCATTTAGCAACACTGGCCAGGGCTTAATCATCCCTTCTCCCAGAGGAAGAGACTAGGACTAAATACTTAAGTATAGTGTCTTAGCTATCATTCCTTACTATCATCCCGGAACGTCTCAGTAATTACAAAAGTAAACTACTTATTGGGGAAAAAAAAAATGCCTGTCAATGGTGACTCAGTAATAATTTATTGGATGATTAATACCTTAAGCTTCACCTCCACCTGTTACTCTCTTATCTCAGAAACTTAGGACCTTGATTAAGGCCCCCCTTCCTTTCCCCTACTGGTTTGGTGACTAATTCCAGCAGGGCCGGCGGGAGCTGCGTCTTCCTGTTGTCCTCAGCTCTAGGCCTCTAGGCATGGGGCTCCTGGTCAGAGGGCAGCGAGAGAAGCCTCCCGCCAGCCAAGCGCTCCCTGCAGCGTCCTCCCCCTGCCCCCTGCTTTTCTGCCTGACGCTACTCAGCTCTAAAAGTCTGAGGGTTGTCTTCCTATCCCCCCTCACCACCTTCTCTGCTTGATCTTCCCTTTTTGGATTCTGTTTTTTCTTAAAATAGTCTGTGTAAACAAAGCCAGCATTCTTCTATGATGTATCAGCTGGATTGGGATTCAAGGCCTGAAGTAACAGTGGCTTCTGCATGACTTACGTTTATTTTTCCCTCCATTGTCCCGAGGTGGATAATTCAGGGTTTCCCTGGAGCCCTGTAACCCCCTGGGATTCGGGCTGTTTCTAGCTTCCCACTCTGTCATCCTGGGGCACAGCCTCCGCCGTCAGGCATAAGGGGGAGCTCCTGGCATCAAAACCGTGTTCCAGGCAGGGCCCGGAGCGGGCACTTGCCATGTGCCTCTCAAGGAGGACCATGAACTGCCTTGCGCCCAGCTAAGCCTCTAGGATGCTGAGAGGAGTGAGTGTTTCTGGGACAGACAACCTCCAGCTTCAGTCACAGTTGTCGTGACTTCCCCTCACATTTTTTTCTTTCTTGTCTCCAATAGGGCCCACGTCTCACTGCTGTGTGTGTCAGCAGAAACGGCTTGTCTGGTTTGGCATGTGGGTTATGTTCCTTATGGTAGTAAGGCGTATACTAACTTACTGTTATAACATACAGTGTGCATGTTTTTTCCTACCTTAATAAAACGTTATATGATACTTTGTTGTTTATCTTCACCTGAGGATATTTCCCATTAATTTTTTTTAAGAGAGAATGGAAGGGAGGGTGGGACACTGGGGTGGGGTGCTCTGACTGGGGCAGGGGATCAAACCTGCCCCTGACTGGAATCAAATCCGAGACTCCTCAGTTGACACTCTGTCCACTGAGCTGAACTGGCTAGGGCTGTTATCTGGTATTTTAAAGACATATGCAAAAGCAGTTAAAATGTGACAGTCTTGATTTTGCTTAGCTAGATCCTTTATATAAAGGATTTTTATTTTTCCTCCTTAATTTAGCTGATGTGGATAAATCACTGAGAAAATGTATCACTTTAATCTAGCATCGTCCTAATATTGTTTACGATTAATAGTAGTGCTCTATAATTAACAATATGGGGCCTAATTATTAAAAACAAACTTATTTACCTATCACAGTACACATCTATAATAATAAAAGTGTAATATGCTAGCCGAGACCGGTTTGGCTCAATGGATAGAGCGTCGGCTTGGGGACTGAAGGGACCCGGGTTCGATTCCGGTCGAGGGCATGTACCTTGGTTGCGGGCATATCCCCAGTGGGGTGTGTGCAAGAGGCAGCTGATGGATGACTCTCTCTCATCGATGTTTCTGGCTCTCTATCTCTCTTCCTTCCTCTCTGTACAAAATCAATAAAATATATTTTTTTAAAAAAGTGTAATATGCTAATTAAACTGGACGACCTTCCAGACGTCTTTCCGAACGAGCTTCCGGACAAAGCGAGAGAAGCCCAGGTCCCCGGTGCCAGAGGAAGCCGGTGCTGGCAGCCGGGGGAAGGAAGGCCTAATCTTGCACAAATTTCATGCCTTGGGCCTCTAGTGTTTTAATATGTCCCTTGATATACAAATAATTAGGGAGGGAATCTAGAGGCTTTATCTACAGACTGAATTTTATGGCTTCAGAGAAATGTAAACCTGACTTAAGATGCCCTCTCTGAACAAAGTGCCAGCTGTGTCAGGTGGCCCGGTGCTCAGGGAGACTCAGCTTTTTCCTTCTCCTCCACTTTCCCAGCCACAGTTGACTCTGGTTTGCAGGCCCGGGGCGCCACCTGATGCCCGGGGAGGACACTGCCCCGTCATCTGCGCTCAGGGAGCGGATGCCTAGATACATAATCATAGCTCCCGCTCCTGTCCCTTTAACGATTCCCCAGCTACCTGATTCCACTCCAGATAACCTTTCGCACACACACCCCCTTTCTTTCTGCCCCATTGTTCCAACTCCTTCCTGCTCCCCCCAGAAAAGCTCTTTCTCCTTATTTGCACATCCAGTGGCTGCCTCGGTAAGTGTTCACTGCATCCATTCTCGTGCCTGGTGTGTGCGAAGGACTTTCTGTGCATTTAATTCTCACCAGAACCCCATGTACCCACATGATCGCATTTTACAGGAGAGGACACAGACTCCAAGCTCAGGTCATCTTCCCAGCTGTGCAGAGCTGGTGAGTGCTGGGAGCCCACGTGGAGCACAGGGCTGTCTCCAAAGCTCATGCTCTCGCAGTGGTTCTCAACCCCGGAAAGCTCTTAGAAAGTGTCATTTTTAAAATTGAGTTGATCTTGCTGGGACCGGTTTGGCTCAATGGATAGAGCTTCGGCTTGGGATTCCGGTCAAGGGCATGTACCTTGGTTGCGGGCATATCCCCAGTAGGGGGTGTGCAAGAGGCAGCTGATCGATGACTCTCTCTTATCGATGTTTCTAACTCTCTATCTCTCTCCCTTTCTCTCTGTACAAAAAAACCAATAAAATATATTAAAAATAAATAAATAAATAAATAAATAAATAAAATTGAGTTGATCTGGGGGGAAGCATGGTATGTATGATGATGGGCTGAATTGCCATCTCACCCAATTTCCTATGTTGAACTCCTAACCTCCAAGGGGACTGCGTTGGGAGACAGTCATTAAGGTAAAATGAGGTCATCAGGGTGGGGCCCAAATCCAATCTGACTGCAGTCCTTTTAAGAAAAGAGGAAATAGGAGGAATACTCTTGCGTAAAGAAAAGGCCATGTGAGGACACAGGAAGAAGACAGCCGTCTACGTGGCGAGGAGAAAGGCTGAGGGAGAAACCCACGCTGCTGACACCTTGATATTGGACTTCCGGCTTCCAGAACCGTGAGAAAATAAATTTCTGTTGTGCAAGCCCCATTGTCTGTGGTATTTTATTATGATAGTCCTATCACGCTGACACTTCAGGAGACTTCTTTGTTTTTTTGTTTTTTGTTTTGTTTTGTTTTGTTTTGTTAGTTCCGGAGCTAATTCTACAGCATATGCAGGTGAGAATACCGGAAAGAAAACCCTAGGAGAGAAGGCAGTCTTGGATTCTGGGGTAAAAATGGACTAACAATCTTTAGAATTCTTGAAATAATTCAGATGGTTCTCTCGGTAACTTTGCCTGTGCCCACATTTTCTTTCATTCTTGTTCTATTTACTCAACATCAACACTTCAGATAAACGAAATATTCTTTCTTATCTGCTTTCCTTTAGTTTTATGACTAACACCACAGCATTCTTTCACGCTTCTCATTGCAAAGGTATGCTATTTCATCTGTGTTATTGGACAAACAACATATTTGTGGGTTGTTAGGAGGCCTTATCCAACATGCATACAACATTCCAAGGGTAAATAAAAGAATTTCAGGTTTCAATAACCACATTAAAAATGGGATTTGGTAGCACCTCCTGAATGTAGGCTTAAGGATGTCTGTATACTTATGGGTTTGGCACATGTTTACTGAAATATTCATTATTAATTCTCTTGAGTGTGAATTTCAGCCTAGGCTGCTGTGTTACTCGGATACTGAATTTGAATTGACAGCCTTGTTCCTCAGAGCTGAGGTGGCTTTTAGATTTATATTTTAATCACCCGGGGGATTAAAATATGGATAGCTCTGCCCCCATCCTGGACATCCTTATCTTTTTTTTCTTACTTTATTAATGTAGTAGCTTCCTTCCCAATGGCCAAAGCTTAAAGACAAAGCTATCCTTTGGTTTATGAATGCACACACACATCTGGATACATTTGGACAATGGGATATTATTCATTGATAAAATGTAATGAGCTGTGAACCCATGAAAAGACATGGAGAAAACCTAAATGCATATTACTAAGTTAAAAAAAAAAAGCCAATCTGAAAAGACTGTATACTGTATGATTCCAACTGTATGACATTCTTTTTTTTTAATATATATATATATATATATATGTATATATATATATATTAAAATATATTTTATTGATTTTTACAGAGAGGAAGGGAAAGAGATAGAGAGCTTGAAACGTCGATGAGAGGGAACCATCGACCAGTTGCCTCTTGCACACCCCCTACCGGAGATATGCCCGCAACCAAGGTACATGCCCTTGACCGGGATCGAACCCGGGACCTTTCAGTCCGCAGACCGAGGCTCTACCACTGAGCCAAACCGGTTTCGGCTGTATGACATTCTATAAAAGGTAAAACCATGAAGATAAAAACACCACTGGTTTCTAGGAGGAAAAAGGAGAGCCACAAATAGGCATAGCACAATACTTTTAGGGGAGTGAAAATACTCTCTCTGATATTTATAACGATTGATGGAGTTCATGAAACTCTGGTCCATACCCAGAGCTTATACACCACCAAGAGTGAATCCTACAGTCAACCATAGACTTCAGCTGCTTATGATGTGTTAATCCTTGGTTAAAAATAGATAAGGAAGGCCGAAACCGGTTTGGCTCAATGGATAGAGCGTCAGCTTGGGGACTGAAAGGTCCCGGGTTCGATTCCGGTCAAGGGCATGTACCTTGGTTGCGGGCATATCCCCAGTAGGGGGTGTGCAAGAGGCAGCTGATCGATGACTCTCTCTCATCGATGTTTCTAACTCTCTATCTCTCCCTTCCTCTCTGTACAAAAATCAATAAAATATATTTAAAAAAAATAAAAAAAATAAAAAAATAGATAAGGAAAGAAAGGAAGGAAGGAAGAAAGAAAGAGAAAGAAAGAAAACCATTCTGGTGAGTGATGCTGCTAATGAGGAAAGCGGGAAATGCACTGGGCAGGAAAATCTCTGCACTTCTTTCTCAATTTTGTGGTAAACCTAAAACTGCTCTAAAAACCCCATTCTGGACGTTCTAAACCACATCTCCTGAGGTGGGCCCTGGGAATCTGGAATCTGCCTTCTGTTCACCAGGGGAGTGGCCTCATGTCTATGTGGGGTTACTGGACATGTTGTGTGATGTTGAGTATTTTGAAAGCATAGGATAGGAAATTTATTTGGAATAAAGCTGGTCCCCTCAAATGAAAACAAATGTCAAGAACCACAGTGTGAGAGTTTACGAAGGAAACTGTGCACTGTCCACAGGAATCCTCCTGCGCGGACAAACCAACGCCCACGAGGCTCAGAGGACGTGGCAGTGGTTCTCATTTGCATCTGCACCTCCTGTGGTCGTGCTGTGGATTGTGCCGTTACCATAAAGAATGCTGTGAGAGGAGCCTCAAGAGACACAAATTCTAGATGGGATCCTGGGACAGGAAAAGGATATTAAGTAAAACCTAGAGATCTGAGTAAGTTATGGGCTTCAATTAGTAACAGTGTATCAATTGGTTCATTAATTATGATAAATGTGCCACATTCATGCAAGATGTGAAAAGGGGAAATTGGATGTAGGAATCTATACCACTTTTGCAATTTTTCTATCAATCTAGAGCTGTTCTAAAATGAAGAATTTACTATTTTTATTTTTTCAGCTTTATTGAGATACAATTGACAGATACCAATGTATTAGTTTAAGGTGTACCACATATATTGTACAGCGTAAGATTATATTGCAAAAGAAGTTTATTTAAAATTAAAAGTAGGGGGGGGCAAAAAAATTAAATTAAATTAAAAGTAAAGGATTCCAAAGTTGGCAAAAGTGCAGTTATAATTTATAATATAACCCTTGCATTTATTACATAATTGTGATCATGTTAGCACTGAACAATGCATGCAGAAATCTTATTTTAAAGGAGAAGTAAGATTCAATTAAACTCCATGGAACAGTTTTAACAACCACCTTGCTACTTGGTTCTATACGTTTAGGAGAGAGTACTCTGTGAAATCATAGAGACAATAAACAGCCTTAACCCTAAATGTGTTCATTGATTCCAGGTTTGTGAGCCACATGGGGACACCACTCCACTACATCTTTATTCCTGTTGGGGGAAGCATTTGAAGTTATGTGACATCTTTAGAAACTCATTTCTTGCCTAAGGCTGACAGATGTGTACTTAGTGGTTTTCACATAAGGCACCTCATGGGCAGGCCAGGATATTCCCATTTTCAGATCGGGGAACCAAGAGGTGAAAGCACTTTATTGAGGTCCCAGAAGTAGTAAATATTTGGCACAGCCAGGATCGGAATCAGGCCGTGTGATGTTAATCCACTCTGCAGCAGTAAGAGCTGGTCCTTAACCCTTTTAGAAGGGTATGCCATACTTCTCCTCCCTTCCTATCAGAATGCCACTGCCACTTAGGTGCCCACACATGTCTGGAACCCCTGAACTCCACAAAGGACAACTGGGCCCCAGCTTCAGGTGGCTCCTCAGTAGTCTAACCAGGGTCCTCAATGTCGGGGCACACTGGAATCACTCGGGAGCTTCACTGATGCTTCCGTCTCAAGGCCTATATTTTGCCCATCTGGATAAGATTCATATATTGTGATTTCTTTTTTCTTTTGTAAAATATATTCTGCTGTCATTTCCAGCGTACCCTCTCCCACCATTTCCAGCTCCCCTCCGCAAAGCCCAGCACTGACCCCTGTATGTACCAGGGCAACCTACTCTTCTTCTCTGCCTCTCCACCTGGCACCAAACCAGGGAGCAGTCATTAGGAGGCTGAGGTTTCTGGGTGTTGTTCCATTTTATCACATGTGAAAGAGGCCATGGTTTCGTCCGAGCGATGCGGCCCTTAGAGGATCCTGAAGGCACCTTGTAGACTTAGAGACCTTGCCCAAGGAAACTCTGCTCTCCTGACACAGGGAAACATGATCTTGCTGGGCCAGGCTCAGACTGGTCTCCCTGGGCTCCTTGGTAGAATTGGTAACTCTAGAGAAGGAGCTTGACTTTTTGTTTCATCTGCTTCTGCGTAGGTGGAGGTGTGAGGGGAACACTGAGGACTTAATTGAACCTTGATCAGCTTAAGCTGTTTGCTTGTGTGTGGAGGTGGGATGAGTATCTCAGGGAGCTGGGTTCTACTGAATATGGACCCAGCATGGCTAGTGCTTCTCAGGGACATGTAACACTGCCGTGTTTCTCGGGGAACACTCTACCTGGGGTAAAGCTCCGCCCATAGGAAATGGCTCAGTCACATAGGCAGGATGCATTTGTGCCATCCTCAGTGAGGCTTCTGGTGTGTAAGGTTGGCTAGTTGGAAGGAAAGAAAGAAGGAAGGAAGGAAGGAAGGAAGGAAGGAAGAAAAGGAGGAAGGAAAGAAGAAGGGAAGGAAAGAAGAAGGGAAGGTAGGATTAAGAAAGTAGGATCAAGTGCAGTGATACAAGAAGTAGATATGAGAAGGTAGGAAGGGAAGAGCAGTTCACAGGAAGAGAAAGCTAGTCAAGCCAGTGTCCTTGTGTTAATCATATTCTATTATAGTCCAGAGTTATACAGTAAGCCCTCACTTAACGTCGATAGGTTCTGTGACTTTAAATGAAATGACTTATAATGAGCCTAGTGTTACCATAGGCTAATTTGATATAAACAAGTTAAGTTCCTGTGGCATCTCAATGACATTGAACAAAATTATATTATTCAAGGGCTTGCTGTGGGAGAAGAGGTTTTGAAAGACCTGAAGGTCAGCAAGGTGGAGTGTGCTTATGGCCATTTCTCCCGGAATCCTAACCGTGGCTTACACATATTGTAGATGCTGTCGGAGATGACACCGAGTGCTGTGACTCAGAGTTTGGTCATGCGGGTGGTGGAAGTGGAGTTCTTACAGCGTCACAAGGAAAGCATTGCGGGAGACCCACATAGGGGAGATTGTGTTGTGATTAAGATTTATTTGTGGCACCAGATGCAAAATCAAGAGTGCCCATTCTGGGTTCCCTATATCCAATCTCTGTCCCTCCCGCCATGGGAAGATTCCAGTCTTGTCTCCATCAAGGCCAAAACAAAGGTCAGTGTCCGGAGTTTCTGTGCCATATTGAAGCTTAGTTCTTTGGAGCCTGCACGGTTTGCAGTGGGACTCAGGTGGCTGCTAAGTGGTCTCAGTCCCTGTCCAGGTAGCTTAGTGCTGTTCCCATCGGCCATCAGTTGCTGTGCTGCTGTATTCAGGCTCCTGCCTGAAGCCTGCGTTTGGAGAATGAATACTCTCCAAGTATTCTTGCCCCCAGTATTACTGGGGCAAAGTGCCTGTTACTGGGATTCTATCATCTTGGGCTTGGAAAGGGCCAGGCCCGCTTTCAAAATAACAAATCAATTTCCCAAACTTTTGCAGGGCTTGCACTGGGTCCGCCTTCTAACCAATCTGCTCTTTTCCCAGGCTGGACTGACAGGCCTCTATGGTCACCATCTTGGCTACTATTGTGCATGTGCCTACCTCCCTCTTTTTTGTTCCATCCCTTCCTCTAGTGATCTCAGGGGCCAGATGGGCAATTCCCTGGGGAACGTGTGAAGCTGTAACTACTTGGTGAAGCAAGCAGGCTCATGTTCCCCAGTTAATTATGCTCATTAATGTCTGATTCCCTTTCTTTATTAATATCTAGCTACCCACACTAACAGTAATAACTTGGAATGTGGCTAATGAAAGACCTGAACGTTTTCAGTTGGGGGTGGTGGTGGTGCTTATGGTCACTTCTTCCAGAATCCTAGCAATGGCTTACACTTACATGCTAAGAAGACGACAGACAGCTGAAAATATAATTGCAATCAGCACCAGGCCCAAAACAGAGTTGTAAACTAATTACATAGAGGATGTGATTTAAAGTTTTAGAAATGGGTGTAACTGTGCTGATAGCGCCCCCTTCCCATGTGTTCCGCAGACAGAAGAGAAGGGACAGGGTGAACATGAGCAGTATGCCTTTTGTTTTTCATGTGCCTGTCCCTGTGTGAATTGAAGAAGGCAGACAAGGTTTCTACCTGCCATTTTTTTTTTCTCCAAGAGGACAACACTGCTCATAAAAACCTATTCAATGAGTCCTGAGCTTGTTAGGAGACCATGAAACATCAGCCCCTATCCAGTCTTACACATCTTCATTCACATTGGACATTGGAATGGCATTTGTGGATCATATGCCTTGGTCTCCTTCCCTCAGTAGATTCCCATTGCTCCAGATGGCCCCTACACTGGTGAGTGTAATAAATCAGGTAGTCAGGGGCAATTGCCAGGAGGATAAAGCTTATCCTCTTTCTGTCTAGCTCACATACAAGGCTGATCAAATGAAGCACTGTCAATGTCTGGGTCAAACCTTAGTGTGCATCAGAACCCCTGAAGAGCTTGTTAAGCACAGACTGTTGAGCCCTAACCCCTCAATTTCTGATTCATATACTACACTTTGAGAATCACTGAGCTAGGATGTTGTTTTTCAACCTTGTTCGCTACATGTTAGCATCCCTTGGGAAGCTAAAAAAGCAAGCATAAACCTCTCCAAAAAAAACCCCCCACAAAAACAAAACAAAGAAAACCTTGCCTGGATTATATCTGAGATTAATTGCAACAGAATCAATATGGATGGCAATAGATAGTGATATTTTAAAGGTCTCCAGGGGATTCCAATATGTAGCCAAGTTTGAGAATCAGGAATCTAGACTCTTGATCCAGATGCCCATTAATGCAGGTACATTAGGTAAAGTCAATGTCCCCCATCATTGATTCTGAGGCAGGATACTTTTGTAGTCCGGGCACCTTGGGATGAATGTGGCTGGCGATGAATTGTGATGGTAACTGACTCCTCTTGGGTCATGGCTTGAGCAGAATGAAGGTTGAAATGGTAATCGTGAAAAACGGTAGGCAAGCTGACTAGGGAAACAGAAAATGACTTCTGGGGAGCAGTGACAAACCTTTGGAAAGTGGAAACCATACATTTATCCTGGGGTTCTTCCCCCAAATGTGTAATTTTCCCCACTAGTTATTAGCCTGGGCAAGGAAAATGGATATTTCAACTGATCCAGGGTTAATAAACTCCTGGACAGTTGCAGACAGTAGGTCAAAAAAGTTAAGGACATGTGAGAGTGGCTAAAATGATGGTCCTTAGAGTGTAGAGCTTAATCCCAATGATGATCTCAAGAGAAAGTTTTCTTTTCTTCTATACAGGGTGTCCCAAAAAATGTATTCACACTTTGAATATTAATTCCAATGGTTAAATCTGAAAAGAAACATCAATTGAGCTACCAGCCATTAACATACACAATCTCCCTTTCTGAGAATAGTCACTCCCTATTATAGTGAGACAAACACAAAAATCAGACCCCACAGTTGGGGTAGATTGTGACCCAGATGTGGCTAATCCTACTATCCCTTTCCCCTGAATATAATGATTGGTCCAGGGGTGAGCACCAGACCCAAACAGGGCCAATCATAGCCGTTGCCAATTGACATTTGGGACGGACAGTGTAGTTTGAGGCAACATTAGATAGGATGGAAGGAAGGCTACTCCAACCACTTACTTTTGAACGGACACCTGAATAACAAGAATCTGCCTGGCAGGGATGGCTCACTGGTTGAGTGTCTACCTGTGAACCAGGAGGTCACGGTTCCATTCTGACCTCGCTCAAGCCTGGGTTGCCCGCTAGATCCCCAGTGCGGGGGTGTGCAGGAGGCAGCCAATCAATGATTCTCCTTTATCTCTCTCCCTCACCCCTCTTCTCTGAAATCAATAAAAGCACATTGAAAAGAAACAAAAAATCTTGTGCAAAAAAGAGCAGAGGCAGTAACTATCTATAGTACAAACGTTCTGAAGCGAGATGGGCTGGCTGTGCTGGTTCACGACGTAAAAAAGGCTAGCGTAGGAGGAGGCTGTTCCCATTGTGTGAACCTTCAAATTTCAGTCCAAACTTCACCGCGCGCGGCTCCCCCCCCCCCCCCCCCGCCCCCCATAAGCCTTCCAGGACCGCAGGGCAGGTCTTCCTGTGTCCCCAGCTTCTTCCCGGGATCTAGCGGGCCTGTTTACCAGACTCACGAATAAGGGATGTAGGTTGGGGGTTTTAAGAAGGTCCCCCAGTCTCTGCCCGGCGAACTCCCCATCTCTCCAGCCGTCCACACTCCGGGAGCGACACCAGCGCGCGCAGAGCGGCCGGTCACAGGGCGGAAGTTCATCCCAGGAGCCGTTCTAGGAAACCTGGAGGACCCAGCTCCTCAGTGACCCAGGGGCAGAGGTGGGCAATGGCGGGTTCCCAGGGCCACTCCAGGGGGCAGCTTTGGCAGGCGGTGGCGAGGAGGCGCCGGGGATACGGTGCGAGTCCGCAGGAGGCTGAGCGGGAGCGGGGAGGAGGCGCCGGCGTGCGAGCCACCTGCTCCTCCCGCGCGGACAGCGGCGCGCGCTGATTGGCTGGAGCGCCGCCCGGCACCGGAAGTAGCCGGTGGCCGTCGCCAGTGAAACCAAGACAACAGCCGCGGGCAGTGCGCGAGCGGGCGGAGCGGCCCCCGGGAGCCCGAGCCGAGCGAGCGTGGGGCGGGAGCGGCCTGCGGTGAGACCTCGTTCGGTCCCGGAGGGAGGGAGGGAGGAGGGCGCGAGGCTCCTGATTTCCCGGCCCGCGAGCCGAGGGGAAACCCAGCGTCAGGTCAGGCCCGTTCCCGACTCGGGGTCGCTTGGTGACCTTGGACTTGATGGCCAGCCCGGGCCTCCGTGTCCCACCAGCACACGGAGCGTGCGGTTCCGTGCCTGTCAGCCGCGAGGGCGGAAGTAGCAGGGGTTCCGAGGTGGGGGCCAATGGGAGCCGTGGTTTTCTGACATTCCACCCCAAGTCAACTGCGGGGAGGAAATGTGAGGCGCTGTCAAAAACTCAACCCCGGCCCCGCCCCCTTCCAGGCACATCGTGCCTTGTGCCGGCCCCTATAGGATATTGGCTTATGAGGGTTAGTTTTGGGAAGGAGACAAGTAATAGAGCCTTCTTGATTATAGGAACCAGGGGGAGGACAGCGGAAAGGATGATAAAAGTGCTTTAAATTAAATACCATCCCGATTGGGAAAAGGAACTCATTTCTACAAATAGTTATTGTTGTGCTCGCTTCGGCAGCACATATACAAATGGTTATTGTCATCAGCTATGTGTCAGATATTGTTCTAAGCTATTTAGATACACAATGAATGAAATATCTAGTTAGTCCTCAAGGCTATCACAGATTCGTTACGTAGATAAGGCATTTACACAGATTCATTTAACAAAATTTGCCAGGTCCCTGACATGTGCTAGGCACTGGGAATACCAAGATGACTAGAACGTCATCTTTGCTCACGCAAGAGGGAAGCAGACATGAAAGTAGAATAATACAATGAGGTAACTGCTACAAGGCGTCTCAGGGGCAGGGAAGAAAACAGAAGGGACTGTCTGTGCCTGGTTGAGTCCTGTAGATGTTAAGTGCACAAGGTGGCCAGGCAGCGGGAATAACCTGTTTGCAAAGGCAAAGACGCTTTTAAGAATAGGGAGCACTGCAGGATCCTGAGCTTTCAACAGCCATTGGAGAGCGTGGAACAGGTGATGGAAAGAGCGACAGGGGCCTGACCAGGAGGGCATTAGGAGCCATGTTAAGTTTTTATTCTGTAGGTTTTGGGAAGCAATGAACAGGAAGCGACACGATAACTATAGTACAAAGAAAGAGGTGAGTGAAAAGCTGGTTCAGAGGACCAAGAGAGAACCTCCTTCCTGCAGGTGTGAGTGGAAACTTTGGGGAGGAGCTGATTCTTTTTAAAAAATATATATTTTATTGATTTTTTACAGAGAGGAAGAGAGAGGGATAGAGTTAGAAACATTGATGAGAGAGAATCATCAACCAGCTGCCTCTTGCACACCCCTTACTGGGGATGTGCCCGCAACCAAGGTACGTGCTCTTGACCGGAATCGAACCCGGGACTCTTCAGACGCTCTATCCACTGAGCCAAACCGGTTTCGGCAGGAGCTGATTCTTATACTAGATATTGAGTATCTGGCCTTTCAGAAAAGGGAAAAGATTTGTATCAAAAGTAAATGCTTTTGTAATGTAATAAGTAAGACTACAGCTCAAGTTGGCTTAATGCATGCTATTAACTCTCCTCATTGGAAGACAACAGGCAAAGTGGTTTCAGGACTGACTTAATCTCTTGGCCCTGGTTCCATTTCCCCTCAACTTTCTTAGCTTTACCTGCCATCACCCACAACTTGCTTGTGAAATGGCAGTAGCAGTTCCAGGCAACCATGTATAGAAGTCTCTTCCTGAGACTCCTCGCAGGATAGCAGGAAACTATTCCCAGAAGCTCCCAGCAAACTTCCTCGGCTTGTCACTGAGCCAGATGAAGGCATATGTTCACTTCTGAACCAGTTCCTGCTGTTTGGAGCAGTCACTTGCAAATGGATGGTATAATATTAATCTGACTGGGTTAACTCCGTTGAGATTCACTCCTGGAGTTCTGAGAGCAAGGCCACTGCAAACTTTTTTCTCAAATACCCCACACAATAATTTAAAAAGCTTTGTATTCTCTTACATATATGTAAGTTGACATCCAAAATGTTTCATCTTTTAAAAAAAATATATATTTTATTGATTTTGTACAGAGAGGAAGGGAGAGAGAGAGTTAGAAACATCCATGAGAGAGAGTCATCAATCAGCTGCCTCTTGCACACCCCCTACTGGGGATATGCCCGCAACCAAGGTACATGCCCTTGACCGGAATCGAACCCGGGACCCTTCAGTCCCCAAGCCGACGCTCTATCCATTGAGCCAAACCGGTCCCGGCTTTTTTTTCCATAAATTTGAATAGTTGCAAAAGCTATTACTTTTGGTGTATTATAAATTTTGACATTTCAAAATTAAGCCTCATGCCATTTCCCTGCATACCTGTCCTTGGTTCCTTGTGCTCACCACATTCTTCACCTTCTCTGTGACCGCCATCTACCAGCATCCTATTCCTCCCTCCCTCCACTTCATTTGCCTCCCTGTCTCAGTCATCCCAAGTGTGTCCTGATTAACATGCTCAAGTCCCTCCCTCTCTCTTCCATCATGCATATCTCTAGACTCTCAGCTGCCCCGGGGATGTCAGAAGTGTCACTGGAGAAAGATAGGAAGCTATGCCTATTGACTTCTCCTCACACTGATGCTCTCTATCATACTTGTCTCCTAAGGAAGTTGAGAGGGGTTAACAGGCTATTGTCTATAAGTTGCTTAGCACACAGTACATATTAAGCACTCACCATTACTTTCCACATCAAAATGTCAGTGCATCCTCACTTCTTTCTTATCTACACATAATACATTGATGTTAGAATGTTCTTTTTGCTCTTTTATTCCTTCTGTACTTCCTGGCCTCTGATGATTTGCTTACCCCATTCTCTGCTCAAAATGCTATTGTGTAGTAGCCTTTGAACTGAAATACATGGAGAACGTACACAAACCCTTTCTGTAACATTTGTGGGCACATGGGTTGTTGAATGGGAATCAGTTTCTAGATCCTTGACTTCAATATTTATCATTGCTTACAACCAATGTACTTGAGATTGGGCCAGTGGTCTATAACTTTCTCTTTTCCTCCTCTACAAAAGAAAGACACGTCTCTCACCCTCCTGAATTTTGCTATGGTGTGTTACTCTGGGTAGAAAAACCTCTGGAGTAATACATAAAGGGAGGGTTTGATGAGAAAGTAAAGGATCCTGGACCTTTTGTAATTTAAGTCCCAATCTTTGCTTTCAACAAAATTTTTAAAACATCAAATCAAACTGTCAGCTGATAGATTATTTATTTATTACTGCAAATTACAATATGATTTTTGGCAGGTAAGTTTAAAGGATTGAGTGTTATTTGCTATCACAAGAGGTGTTATAAACTCTGACTTATGCAATTTGGGCAAACTCAGGTCCAGTCACAGTATTTAGGGTCAGTCTGATAAGCACAACAGGAATATGATTCTAATTCAGAAAAAGGAATCTAATCACTTGTATTATATCTTCCCTGTCTGCCCTCAGAAAGTGTAGTGGCAGTCAAGATGGGGGATAGGAAAAAAGCATGAACTGACAATGTATCTATAATACTGCTGCTGTGCACATGGTTAGCTACTTGGTAGATCAGACCTTGGGTAGGAATAGATGCACCAGATGGAGAGTGGGATAACTTCAGTCATTAAGACTGCCTAACACAGTATTTCCAAACCTGATAGGTCATCAGAATCACCTGTGATACCTGTTAAAAATATACATCCCTTGGCCCACCTTTGGAGATTCTGATTTTGAGAGTTATGAGATGGGAAATAAATATTTTAAAAGATTTCCCAGTTGATTTTTATGCATTCAGCTTAGTTCCAAGCCAGAGTTATTATTTAAGATTCATCAAAATAGAACAACAACAACAAAAAAACCATCTTGCTATGATCGTAAGCCTACTAAACAATTTTCAGAGCCTACTAAGCAATTTTCAGTGTTTTATGTGGTTTCCATTGTAGATTTTCATCTTGGCATTGTAGTCCTTTTAGAACATATTTCTCATTGTTAATGAATAGGTGGGTATCTGGTTTATGCATTAGTATTTTGTGAATGAGGTTTTCTGAGCCTGCTCTAGGATGCATTAAACACACACACACACACACACACAACACAAGTCCAAGTCTGCAGCTCTGAAGACTCTATTCTGAACCGTGGAGATCCAGTTGAGGTCTTCTTGTTAACCCCCAGACTGAAGACCAAGAATGGTCATCCTCAGGTGGCACCTCCATCTTATCTCTCTCCAGAAACAGCTAATTTCAATTCAGAAAAGTGAAGTGAGAAACAGAAAGATAGGAAATTAGGTTTGGAAATGTAACTTTAGCCTATGAGTAGTAGAGTGTTTTCATGTGAGGATGAGGTTTAATGTGTGACTGTTCCTCTGGGAAAATCAACCAAATGGAGATTGGCCTTGATTTTTATATGAGGAGATACCTGTAAAGCAGTATTTTCCAGATGACATTCATATTGTGTCACTGGTAGAATGCGAAGCAAAAGAATGGTCAGATTGGTCAAATTTAGTAAATGACATTAATAGAGTGTCATTGGTAGAATGTGAGGCAACAGAATGGTCAGATGGGGTCAAATTTAGTTGGGGAAGACTTTCTGGATTTGAATTTTGAACCAGATCTTGAAGCTGGAGATAGGTGCTTACCTAACTTTTATATCTTTATCTTGTTTTATGGTGTACAAGTGATTTTCCATATGGTGTGGCCATGAATGATGATTTTGTAAAGAGCTAGATGATGGAAAAGAAGTAACTGTAGGAGAGATGAGGGTGAGAAGGAAAGGCCAGAGAGAGGGCCTGAAGTATTATAATTTGCTGAAAACACTATTAAATATTATAGATAGGGACTTGTTCTTGGCTGAGTATTAGAGAGAAATTTAAGACAGTACGTTCCAACTCAAGTGGTACTGTGGGTGAAGATAGCTAAATTCTCTACAATGGATCCTTACAATTATATGGACATGTATTATCTATAATTTTCAGTAAATAAGAGAAATCCAGTTTTGGGTTGCCCAACTACTCCATGGGAAAATAAGAGAAATGCTAAGGCAGGAAAGTTGAAGAAGATTCCAGTTTATTTTGAGGAGTAGCACTAAGGGTTTCCAAGGCTTCAGGATTCCAATAGGAGATAAGTTCCTAGCAGGTGTTGGAGGTATTGAGGGGGGCAGGGAGACGGGCGAGGGGCAGTATTACCAGGCTGCACTGATGAGTGACTAAAGAGGCCCCAGGGTAGGATTGTGGTAGTAACTACCATCCTGAGGATGACTGGGGTCATAGTTATATTTAATCACCTTTTATCTTGATTACTTCAACAACCTTCTAACCGATTTCTCTGTCTAGGAATAGTACGTTCTAGTTCAGCCACTGAACGGCCACTGGTGTACATCTACCTAATGTTAGCCTGACAACGGACTATTCTTGGTTTAACTAAAGTCCCATAGGTGCCCATTCCCCTTGAGAATCACCTTTCACAGTTAACACTTTTACTAATGGGATGATCGTGTTCCTCAGATTTGCTATGGTACAAAAATCCACTGGCCTAGGCAAAGGGCCTCTTCAATGTTAGCTTCATATTGCTTACTACCTGAACAGAGACCAGGCTTATTCTCCCATCATTTGGACTTTACTTCTGTGACTGGGACAGCTAAATTCCTAGGGCAATTGTGCCAGTTAGGAGTAGTGGCTTTATAAATAAAAAACAAAACACACAATGGCTCAAGCAAGGCAAAGTATTTTTTTCTTAAATAAAAGAAGTACAGAGGCAGACATTCCAGGGCTGCTATGTCAGCTCCATGGAATCATCAGGGACCCAGGTTCTTTTCAGCTCTAGTCCTATCATAGGGAATGCCAGAGTACTCATGGTTCAAGACAGCACTCCAACTGTCAGCTCGTGCCCCAGGCATAAGAGGGAAGAAAAGGGTGAATAAATGCCATCCTCTCACCCTGAAGGAGACCTCTCATAAGTTCTATGTTTTTTCATTTGCATCATCTTCTCTTGTTGGCCAGAAGTTGGTCACATGGTAATACCTAGCTGCAAAGAAGTCTGAGAATTTCTTCTTTTTCCTTCAAATTAAAAGAGAAAGTTTATATAGAAAGATACAGAGGTAGTAAAAGTGAGCTGTAGAAGAAATGGGCTAAGGAAATAAATTACAAAGGCAAAAGGCCCTGCTATAACTGGTTTGGCTCAGTGGATAGAGCATTGGCCTGCGGACTGAAAGGTCCCAGGTTCGATTCTGGTCAAGGGCATGTACCTTGGTTGCAGGCACATCCCAATGGGGAGTGTGCAGGAGGCAGCTGATCAATGTTTCTCTCTCATTGAAGTTTCTAACTCTATCCCTCTCCCTTCCTCTCTGTAAAAAAATTAATAAAATATATTAAAAATAAAAGCAAAAGGCCCTTGGAGTGTGGGAAAGTACACTTAAAAAGAAGATTTGAATGGGCATGCTCTGGAGGTAGGGGGTGGGGGAGAGAGCCGAGAATTTATTTATTTAGCTAGGCTTTTTACTATATTAAATTAATTCATTATTCTGTTGCTGATGAGGGAGGGAAGAATGGAAATTGGGATAGACAACTAAAAATCTTCGCCACAGCCTTTTAAGAAGTTTTAAAAAAGTATAGGCTTTAGATGGGGGTGTGTGTGGGGGAGATAAGGACACATATGTAATAACTTAATCAATAAAGAAATTTTTTAAAAAGTATAGGCTTTGGGTCTATAAACATACTAAGAAAATTCTATAAAGGGACCAGTTACAAAATTGGTATGCAAAAATCAACAAAATTGCTATCTATATAAATAATAACCAATTGGAAAATATATGAAAAACATACTAAAAGAAAATTCATACAGAGACATGATAGATACAAACATTAAGATAAGTTAGGAAATTTTACAAAATTATACTAAAATTTATTTAGAAAAATATTAAAATAGGAAATATGTGAAAAAGAAGACTAATGAGAGAGAACTTGCTCTAACATTTTAAACAAGCTATAGTAGTTTGAACAATTCAGTATTAGAGAGCAAATCAACAGATTAATAGAACTAAGTGGAGTCTGAAAATTGACCCAGAAATTAACCCAAATATATATGGCCTTTTAGGACAGTGATCGGCAAACCGTGGCCCCTTGAGTGTGGCTCTTCCACAAAACACCACAGCCTGGGCGAGTCTATTTTGAAGAAGTGGCATTAGAAGAAGTTTAAGTTTAAAAAATTTGGCTCTCAAAAGAAATTTCAATCATTGTACTGTTGATATTTGGCTCTATTGACTAATGAGCTTGCTGACCACTGGACTAGGATATAGGTGACATTTCATATCGGCAGCAGAAAGAAAAATAGTTATTTATACAATTTGCTAACTATCTGGAGAGAATTAAGCTAGAACCTTCATAAAAATGTAAGGGAGTCAAAGGTAGACGTAACTACTTTTGTGCTAGTTATAGCTAAGTCACGTTAACTGTTTGAATGGGTACATATACAATCCCCTGTTCTGTAAAGCTGGTGAGTACCACAGTACTGGGCTCAGGAAATTTCTCTTGCTACTCATTTTATGGTAACTTTTCTATAAATCCAAAAGTTGTTTGTATTAGTCATTTTTTGCCCCTTCTCCCAACCTTTTCTATACCATATAGCCACCATTTCCCCTAAATGTTTTTCTTGCCAAACCTCAGGTTCTTCCCCAACTCATTGTTAATGTTATGGAATTTTAATCAGCACCTCCTTACCATCCACTTCCTTTTTTTCTCCTTAACGCTCTTCCTCTGATAATTTATCTTACTCTTTTCAGTTAGCATATGCTATATGTTTAGCATGTCCACCATAATTATTAACATCTTCCTTCTCTTCAGTTACATTCTACAATTTCACCAGGTACCAAGACTGTTTTTGAGTGTTGTCAGAGCCATGTCAATGCTCCATACTCTTCTAGCATTAGTTTCATTTAGATATGATATGGCCTCTTCACATACTTACTCTCTCTCATTTCAGATTGTAAGATGGGGACTGAGAACAAGGAGGTAATTCCCAAGGAAGAAATTTCTGAAGAATCTGAGCCACATGGGGCAATATTAGAAAATCCTCCAAAGTTAGTTTACGAGGGTCACGAGTTTGGAGTGGCATGTGAAGACAGTTTGGAGGGGCATTCAAGAGAATCCACAGAAGAGATTATGGAGCAGATGTCTTCTGAGGAGAGAGACTTCGAATCAGGGCTGATTATTTTTAAGAAATCACCTTCAAGTGAGAAATACCAGGAGAATGAAAGTGACAGAGTCTGCAATTCCAGCCCAGACCTGATTACACATCAGGGAGATATTACAGCACAGACAGTTAGTACATTTGCTATCTCTGGCCAAAACTTCATAGAGAATTTAGAACCTAAAAAAACACAGAGAAGTTCTGTGGGAGAAAAGCCTCATACATGCAAAGAATGTGGGAAATCCTTTAATCAGAATTCACATCTTATCCAGCATATGAGAGTTCATAGTGGAGAGAAACCCTTTGAATGCAAAGAATGTGGAAAAACATTTGGAACAAACTCAAGCCTTCGTAGGCACCTGAGAATTCATGCTGGAGAGAAGCCCTTTGCTTGTAATGAATGTGGAAAGGCTTTCATTCAGAGTTCACATCTTATTCACCATCATAGAATTCATACTGGAGAGAGACCTTATAAATGTGAAGAATGTGGTAAAGCCTTCAGTCAGAATTCAGCCCTTATTCTACATCAAAGAATCCACACTGGAGAGAAACCATACGAATGTAATGAATGTGGGAAAACCTTTAGGGTTAGCTCACAGCTTATTCAGCATCAGAGAATTCATACTGAAGAAAGATATCACGAATGCAGCGAGTGTGGCAAAGCCTTCAAGCATAGCTCAGGCCTTATTAGACACCAGAAAATTCATACTGGAGAAAAACCATATCTTTGTAATGAATGTGGAAAAGGCTTTGGTCAGAGTTCTGAGCTTATCAGGCATCAAAGAATTCATACAGGGGACAAACCATATGAATGTAATGAATGTGGAAAAACTTTTGGCCAGAACTCAGAGATTATTAGACATATTAGAATTCATACTGGCGAGAAGCCTTATGTATGTAAAGAATGTGGGAAGGCCTTTAGGGGGAACTCAGAACTTCTTAGACATGAGAGAATTCATACTGGAGAGAAACCCTATGAATGCTTTGAGTGTGGAAAAGCTTTTAGGCGGACCTCTCATCTTATCGTCCACCAGAGGATTCATACTGGAGAGAAACCTCATCAGTGTAATGAATGTGCAAGAACCTTCTTGGATAAATCTGAGCTGCTGCTTCACCAGAAAATTCACATTGGAGAGAAACCTTATAAATGTAATGAGTGTGGGAAAACATTCAGCCAGCATTCTCAACTTATCATACATCAGAGAATTCACACTGGAGAGAAGCCTTATGAGTGCCAAGAATGTCAGAAGACTTTTAGTCGGAGCTCTCACCTCCTCCGACATCAAAGTGTTCACTGTATGGATTGATTTGCAAAATAGGAAGGCTTTCCGTGGAAAGCTGAAGTTAGACTTATTCATAACCTAAACCCAGTTTTTCAAATCAACTGAATGGAGAGAACCTCTTCTGTCCTGATTTTAATTTAAACATTTGGTCAAATAGTATGAGGCACTTTTATGATTTATTCATTTAGAAGTTTCAGTGTACTGAGTTAAATTATAAAAACTGTTTCAGGCCTTAATTCTCTGCCCCTCTTTCCCTCTTCCTCCCTTAGTGAGTCACATACCATTAGGGGTTTGTATACCAGCCATCTAGCCTCCATTTGTACTCTTCAGGAAAACTGGAGGAATGTTATTCCTCCACTTCCTAAGAATGGGAGTCAACTCATTGAATGTTATCCCCTAAAATGCTGGAAAGTTGCAGCCTAAAAGACACACTTTGTTCTCTTGTCCAATATTTAGCACTGGAATAATTTAGTAAGCTTTTATTAGCTTCAGATCCTTTCGAACATACTATCAAGTTCCCATTGAAGATGGCAGCATGAATAAAATGGAAATCTGGATATTTAATAATGACCTCAAAAAGGTTTCCAGGACAGAGGAAACTGACCGGCAAATTATAGGGTCATAAGTAAAGGCCCTTAGAATCTAGAGGGGCTGGTGAGCAAGGCCAGGGGATGGAAAACACGTGAGGCCAGCATGGGCAGAGCAGCTTATTAGCAGCTATTTCACATTGGGCTACTTTGACTAACTGCTCCCAGGAACTTAGCTGCATTCATTTTGGCCCCAGCTCCTGCTGCTTCTGATAGATACCACGTCAGGAAGTAGCAGAGAGCATGGTGCAGCTTTACTATCACCAGACACTTGGCCACAGTTATGATCCGGTTCACCTGACTGGCCAGGGCCATCTTGCCAAAGCACTTAATACTCTCATGACCTGGATCCCAATGGACTGATAGGACTTTTCTAATTTTGCCCTTGGCCTTGGAATTCTCTTTCTTCAGCCTCTCTACATGAATTTTCTCTGTTCCTCCTATGTATTTTTCCTTTGAGGAAATACATCCTCATTTTTTCACATGTTTCTGAGGCAGTGGGTGGGAGTGGGAATTGCACTAATGGGGACCCTGCAGGCTTAGGGTCTGGTTTTAGAGCTATTGTAGATCACCTGTTAGTTCCTAATTTTCTCTAAAATGAGGGGAGTTGAACTAAATTATCTCTGAAGTTTCAATCAATCCAATAGTTCTTTGGTTCCTTTTAAAATCTAACTTTATATACCTTAAGTGTTTTATTTTAAATTTTTCCTTTATTACTCTAATACTAATCACTAGTATTTATTGTGTTTCCTACATGACAGGCACAATGCCAGTTTACACTTTTATTTTCACAGCATATCTATGGTCTAGGCCAGTGGTCGGCAAACTCATTAGTTAACAGAGCCAAATATCAACAGTAAAATGATTAAAATTTCTTTTGAGAGCTGAAAACCGACTTTTGCACATGGGCCATGAAGTTTTATTTTTATTTTTTTAAAAAATATATATTTTATTGATATTTTACAGAGAGAAAGGGAGAGGGATAGAGAGCTAGAAATGTCGATGAGAGAGAAACATCGACCAGCTGCCTCTTGCACACCCCCTACTGGGAATGTGCCAGCAACCAGGGTACATGCCCTTGACCAGAATTGAACATGGGACCTTTCAGTTCGCAGACTGACGCTCTACCACTGAGCCAAACCGGTTTCGGCGGGCCACGAAGTTTTAATCGCACTGTACGTGCATGCCTGCACGTGGTATTTTGTGGAAGAGCCACACTCCAGGGTCCAAAGAGCCGCATGTGGCTCTTGAGCCATGGTTTGCCCACCACTGGTCTAGGTACTCTTAGTCTTTTAAAACAGCTTTGTTGAGCATACTTTACATACCATAAAATTCACCTGTTTTAAATGTTGAGTTGAATGCTTTTTAGTTGGTTTACAGTTGCACACCCATCAATAATGAGGGTAGTCCTACTCCAATTTAAAAGATGAAGATGGGTAGGAGGGATGCTAAGTAACTTACCCATGATCACACAGCTGGTAAGAACCCAAACTCCATCCCTGGTCTGTGCTTTTAACCACTGTGCTGTGCTATGGCTAGATGGATTCATTACTGGCTTATTTGAAGTCATTTGCACATTTTATATTATTGCTTCATAGACTTGAATATAAAGGATTTATATCAAGTACTTGGGAAAATAACTGGTCACAGCCAAAACCCACCAAGTGGATTTGTTCTGTACCCCAGTATATGATCTTCCAGATTCATACCTGTAACAGTCAAATTAGCAGAAGTTCTTTAACATCTTTTTCTATAGGGTGATTACAAGTGAAGTGTAATCTCAAGCTCAAATTGAGTTATAGCCAGATCATATCTTTCTCAGACGAAACCTCGAGGTCACCTATCCCTTTAACTTCTGGTTTCTGTGTTTGTATATTTTATTTCCACATTCAACCCTTACCAGCCCTTAATTTAGATTCCAGCACCTCTCCAGATCCCCCTCATCCCCAAGAATCCCCTCACACAAGCACACCCATGATTAATATGACTTTCCTGAAGATTCTGTTGTGTAAGAGGTGGAGAAGTGGGTTCACATCCTATCAGACATTTTGACCTCAGATGTCCCTTGGCCAAACCACCGCTGAAGTTTTTCTCTGTCCTCCCTCAGGGCTCTGTCACCTTGGCTCCCTTTTTATTTTTTCTTCAGATATCCAATCCCTGTCCTCAGTGCAATTACCTTGTTACACCCACTGCTCAGCAAAAGAAAAGTCCGTCAGTTAACAATCCACTCATTGGGACATTCATTAGTAGGCAGTTAAGTGACCAACTTGCATGTACCTAGCATATTGGGGGGTAGGTCTCACATTCCATTTCAAGAAGAATCTTCCAACAAGAGGAATTCAGGTGAATGAAATTATTCCCTCGTTGTTATATATACTATACACACATCCAGTGACCTCATTCCCTACTATTGTCCATTTCTGTTGCCTCTGGGTTTCTCCTTGTTTGCCTCCCTCCCTCTCAATTTACTTGGGAGTCAAAACCTGACCATCAGTTTGACTGGTAGTCACAATTTGGTGCAAGTAAAATTCTATCAAGGAAGAGAAAAAACATGAATTTTATTAATTTTAGAACCATTTGAAAAACCAGGTCTCATAATCTCAAAGGCCTGCCTAAATACCCACAAAGACCTTCAGAAATTTTGCAGCTATGTCCACGTATGTTTCCATCCTTCCCTAATTAAATGGTTTTACTGGTATGTTAACTTTTGGATAAGTAAAGTATTTCTTCATAATTTTACTGATTCAACACCTTTCTGATGTTTATTTTAAAGTACATTGTTTCATTATGGTCTTAATATGATTTTGTATAATAGTCCCTATCCTGTGTCACCATAGTACCCCACCCTGTTGTGCTCTGTTAGTGTCTGGTTTTGCATAAGCTGATCACTCTGTCCTTGATCTTCTGTTCTGCTTAGTGAGCTCCTTTACCTTTCATAATGGGACAAGTGTTAACCTATTTGTTTATGTTTGTGTGTGTGTGTGTGTGTGTAGTTTTTCATGATTAACAACTTAATGTAAGATATTCTGAGAACTTGGAGGTTTTTTTTGTATGTGTGTTTTTAAAATATGTATTTTTATTAATTTCAGAGAGGAAGGGAGGAGAAGAAAAAGAGAAACATCAATGATGAGAATCATTGATGGGTTCCTTCCTACACACCTCCTATTGGGAATTGAGCCCAAAACCAGGGCATATACCCTGATGGGGATAGAACCGTGACCTCCTAGTTCAATGCTCAACCATTGAACTATGCTGGTTGGGTGGATTCATTTAAAAAAATATATATATATTTTATTGATTTTTTACAGAGAGGAAGAAAGAGGGATAGAGAGTCAGAAACATCGATGAGAGAGAGACACCAATCAGCTGCCTCTGCACACCCCGTACTGGGGATGTGCCCGCAACCAAGGTACATGTCCTTGACGGGAATCGAACCCGGGACCCTTCAGTCCGCAGGCCGATGCTCTATCCACTGAGCCAAACCGGTCTCGGCTGTTTTGTTTTGTTTTAAATCACATTATTACTGAGATGTCTGGGCTGGTGTTTATTATTGTTATTGGCTAAGGTACATTAAAAAAAAAAAGAAAGTGTTCTAAGTGATTCCTGGTCTAAGGCAAGCCCCTAAGGTTGTTAGGTCAGGGAACTTTGGAACTCAGGAAAGCTCTGTCTACAAAAATGTGCATGAGTTTCAGGGAATTCGTGGACCATCTGAAACCCATCCTTGAACCCCTGTAGTACTTTACAAGTTCCTAAAAGCAAAGTTTTACCTTAAAAAACAACAACAAAAAAACAACAACCAAGTAATCACAATAACCTTTCCCTCACTGCATCCTTCAGCTTTTGGAATAAAACTATGTGAAAATGACCTGCATAGGCCAACCCCCGAAAATGGACTGGAGATGGCGTCTCAGTAAAATCTAGTGGACGGGCTAGGACGATCTGGTAATCACCTGCGGAGAGAGCCCAGTAGTGCAGATGGGTGCACATTCACCAGCTACTTGCTGAGCAACTATTAGGCAATAAGGGCAGTTCTGGGTTCGGGGGCTAAGCAGTAAGAGGCTGGTGAGGACATGAGCAATCTACCATCTACCTGATTGAGGTTGAGATTTGATTCCCAGTCAGGGCACATGCCCAGCTCTATCCCAGTGGGGGGCTGATCAATGATTCTCATCATGGATGTCTCTATCTCTCCCTCTCTGAAATCAATAAAATTATATATTTTAAAAGTTCCCCATAAATAGTTTCTGAGTCCTCATAAATACCTGTTGAGTTGCAGCAAGCCCTGGTACCCTTCACTCCCCTGCACTCTGTCCTGACAGAGATTGCCTTATGCGGGGACCCATAGTGTACAGTGCCTGGCCGCATGCCGCACTACCTCTGGGCACAGAGCTGACAGTTATTTTTCCTTCCTGACCTTAGTTTCCTGTTTAGGAAACAGTAGTTTTCACCAATGAAGACCAAGGCAAAGAATACAAGAGAAAATTGGAGTTAAGTCTTTATCACAGTAGCCAGCACATAGGAAATGCTAAGACTAGAGTGAGTTAAGGAGGGAGGGAGCTTTCCTGGCAGAGCGAACAGCTGTGGAAAGGCCACAGGCAAGAGGCCAGTGCCTCGGTTCTTGGGGGAACTGCAGATAGTTCAGAGGTAAATGTCGGATTTAGGAAGATAAACACATTGCAGAAAATCCTCCCCAACTAGGTCGAACCCCACTGCAGTATCTTGCCTCTCCTTTGTGACACCATGGTGCTAATTTTACTTATGATTCTAATTAATCTCACCTCTGATCCACCAGGGCAAAGATGGTTGTCTATTTTTGCTCACCCCTCTTTGTAACCCCCCCCCCCCCCGTGTCTGACACATATTGAAGCTCAATAAGTATTTACTAAATGAGCGAATGAATGGAGCCATATCAGAACGTGTGTGTCACATTAAGGACTGGGCTTCAGGCTTGGGTTAGTGGGAAAGCACTGCAGAAGTTTAGCGATGGGTGGCACTATCAGATTTGTTCTAAAGAAAGGACATTTGGTTGCTCTGTAGAAAGATGGAAGCAGGAGGCCTATTATGAGGCTGTAGTAATAACACAAGCAAAAGGTGTTGATGGTGGCCTCACTCTAAGGACATCAAAAATTGAGAAAAATGGATTTAGCTGGCAGATTATTGGGTGACATTCCCTTCCTCTACTATACTCACATGCTTTCTCCCCAATAGCCTTGTTTCCTATGAAATATTTATATAAAGAAACCCCTCTTTTTAAATTTATTTTATTTTTAAATATATTTTATTGATTTTGTACAGAGAGGAAGGGAGAGAGATAGAGAGCTAGAAACATCGATGAGAGAGAATCATCGATCAGCTGCCTCTTGCACACCCCCTACTGGGGATATGCCCACAACCAAGGTACATGCCCTTGACCGGAATCAAACCCGGGACCCTTCAGTCCCCAAGCCGATGCTCTATCCATTGAGCCAAACCGGTCCCGGCTAAAGAAACCCCTCTTAATCCACTTTCCAATCACACCTGTTTCTTAAAGAGACCTGATAATGTCTCTGCCTTGGTCAACCTGGAGTTTATATCTTGAGCTATTTAAGGTCTAATGGCAGACTTTTATCCTTTTGGTTCTTTTTTTTTTCAAAGTTCCAGAGCAGGCTGTCTCTAACAGGTAGATAATATTCTGTGCAATTCAAGTGTACAAACGGACACGACTACATCCACTAAAACTTTGGGTGGATCTTCATTTCATAAATTGCCTACTTAACTGAAGATTAATTCTTGTCTTCCCTCAGCCTCCACTGCATTGTAAGCTCCTGGAAGAACTGTCTTTCTCTAGCCCTATCACATTATGACCCTTGGCACATATTAGGCACTCAATTATTTCTTGCATTTATTTTATTTTAACATTTACAGTTGAAAGCATTTCCATATTGAAACAAAAATCTCCCTCTGTTTTCAAAAGTCCAATACATTCAATATAGTACAAGCTCTATCAGGGATGAAATGAAAAGGTTAGTTTTCAATTTGAAGTGTTCAGGCAATAGTTACTCTTTAAAAGCCCAAAGCAAATTATATATTTGCCCACAAAAGAGATAAAAAGACTAATGAAAATGTTAAGAAATGTACTTTGGATTGGAATTTTAATTCCTAGGTCTGGTTACATTACACAAATCAGAAGCATGATTGGTCATTATACTACATGGATTTGAATAACAAAAAGAACTCATTATCCTATCTAATAAAGGAGTAATATGCAAATTGACCATCACACAATATGACTGCCCTCACATGGTCAAAGATGGCCACCACAGATGGACTGTAGGGGAGGGCAGTTAGGGGTGACTGGGCTGGCAGAGGAGGGTAGTTGAGGGCAACCAGGACAGCAGGGGAGGACAGTTGGGAGGGACCAGGGGCAACTAGGGTTGCAGGGGAGGGCAGTTAGGGGCAATAGGCCCTGCAGGGCAGCAGTTAGATATTGATCAGGCTGTCAGGGGAATGGTTAGGGAGTGATCAGGCTGGCAAGCAGAAGCAGTTAGGGGCAATCAGGCAGGCAGGCAGGCGAGCGGTTGGGAGCCAGCAGTCCTGGATTGTGAGAGGGCAGTCGGACATCCCTCGAGGGGTCCTAGATTGGAGAGGGTGCAGGTTGGGCTGAGGGACAACCCTTTCTCCCCCCCCCCCCCCATGCATGAATTTCATGCACTGGACCTCTAGTTCTTTAATAAATGCAGTTTGGTAAGCAAAAGATTTTAAAACATGGCACAGGTGAGTAAAAAAAAAAAAAAAGGGCCTGATATTTAGAAAGTTAGAAACCACTACATTAAATTACCTTCAAGTCCCTTTCAATGTCCTACTTATCCTTGTAAACATCTTTCTTATTGTACAACATTGTACATACAGGTAAAGGACACAGACATGGGTTTATTAGAATAAAGTACTAATTCCTTTTTAAAAAAGAAATATAGAGAGAAAGAGAATGCTAAATGTCCCAGTTAACTAATGGTTTTCATTAGTTAGAATCTGGGATAACTAAAAAATGTTAAGTATCTTTCATTTTTAATTCAAGTGTATCATTGATAATAGCTAGTTTGAATTCCTTTTGCTTCCCAAATATATTTAAAGATATTCTCATGTATAAGATTATTACTTTACCTAATATGTGGGATTAGTCGGGAGCTTTAATATTTGAGGCAGGTGATGGAGGTAGGTAGGCTTCTGTACCACAATCCACAGCCAGCTTTCAGGGGTGGTGTGGGTGGGCTTCTCCACATCAAGACCCCAGGATGTCCCCCTGGGGATGTCACAGCCTCCAGTGCTTTGAACAGGTCATATTCTTCATATCAGTCACAAGATAGCACTGTATCTTATACATTTTATATTTTGCTTGAATACTTCATCTTGTTTTAAAATGACTAGAGTTCCAGATGCCCTTGTATGAGTCTAAATTTCAGTTTTCACGATTAGTCCATGAGGTAGATTATCTTATTACCATTTTATTATTAAGAAAAATTAAAATCAGAAAGGTTACATAATTAATCCAATATTGAAGCCAATATGTTATCCTGGGATGCAAACCCATGTCTGTGCTCCCTGCCCTACACCAGACTGCCTCTTAAAGCAGTTAATCAAATTAAAGGTTTCTATCAGACTCTGGGCTCCCCTGGGGGTGCTCTGCCGCTGCCCACTTCACATGAAGATGCTTTCTTAAGTGGCCCCAGGTGACTGGTGTTCTAAGTGTCCGTGGGCAGGACTCCTCAAGCATGGCGCTCTTGACACTTGGGCCCCATAATTCTTTGTTTGCCAGGGGCAGGCAGGGCTGTGCATTTTAACATATTATATTAGCAACATTCCCGGTCTATATTTTCCCGGCCTGAATTTTCTTCCCAGTTGTGATAACCAAAGTGTCTCTAGACATTACCAAATGTCCCTTGGAGGCAAAATCATTCCAGCTGAGAACCTCTGACCCCTTTCATGTGTCTCCCAAGCTACTCCCACTGAGGAAAGACAGGAGGTTGAAATTATCCTTGCCTTACACCAGTGTTTCCCAAACTTCTCTCATGATGAGAATCACCTGGTGCAGTTGTTAAAATACAGATTTCTGAATCCCAACTAAGAAGTGCTAAACTAGAATTTTGGGGAACATATAAGTAAAATTGTACGCTTAACTAAGTGCTAAGCTAGAATTTTTGGGAACATATAGGTAAAGTTGTATACTTAACTTAGTGCTCTGTCTTAGAGCACTAGTTAAGTATACAACTTTACCTATATGTTCCCAAAAATTCTAATTTAGCACTTCTTAGTTGGGATTCAGAAATCTGTATTTTAACAACTCCACCAGGTGATTCTCATCATGAGAGAAGTTTGGGAAACACTGCACACTGTCCCTTTTGGTAGCTTTCTTATTTGACTCAAAAATTCATATATAGCCGAGACCGGTTTGGCTCAGTGGATAGAGAGTCGGCTTGGGGACTGAAGGGACCCGGGTTCGATTCCGGTCAAGGGCATGTACCTTGGTTGCGGGGTGTGCAAGAGGCAGCTGATCAATGACTCTCTCATCGATGTTTCTAGCTCTCTATCTCTCTCCCTTCCTCTCTGTACAAAATCAATAAAATATATTTTAAAAAAATCATATATAATCTGCCAATAATTTGGAGTACAGAAATATTTGAGGACTGAGTTTAATTGCACAGACAGGCAGGACCTAATTACCAAATTAGTTGGCAGCTTACTCCCCAATTTTCAGATAAGCAGAGTTCAAGACAAAACCACTCTCCCTGTAATCTCCTGACCTTTCACAACTGATGCTTCTAATTCCCACCAACTCATGTAATCTAAATGCTCTGCTCTGGCACTCAGTCTTACCCAGTTCCCCAAACTTCTTGCTCTCCTGTCCCTTGCTCTTTCATTTCCTGATACTACTAGTCACTACTCTTTTTTTGGGGAAACTACTTGCTTAGCTCTTATGTCCTGACCTTCAGTTATCCTGTTGTCAACTCACTTATATTATTTCTTGTTTCCTCCCAAGTAGCATTTCATTATAATCAGCATTTTCACATTTGCATTAGCATATTTTTTATAAAGAAGAAAAAGGGGAACATGAGCATAACATATTCCTAAGGGGGAGAATTCATCCCAAAGATTTAATCAATCACTCTAAAGTACTTAAAGCAGATTTATACTTGTCACTGGACTAGGTAGTCAAGATTGAAATGGCTCCTTTCATGAAGAATTTAGTTTATAGGTTGTCGCTAAAGTAATTTCTAATGCTTTTAATGACAATAGAAGTTTCCTAAAACATTCTCAAGTAATTACATCCTGGGGACCATACTCCAGTCAACTTTGAGGCAGAAAAAGGCTATTATGTCCAAGAGCTTACCACCAGATCACACATGTTTTTCATCTAATAGAATTCTTCTAATGTTTTCCTTTCTTCAAATGGTTTTCATTAATAAAAATCCTCTATAGAGCAATAAGATGTGGTCTCTACCAGGCTTTTTCTACATCATTAGGTTTCTGTTACCTATTAGAATAAGTCCTGCTTGGAGATTTTCTCTCATTTCCAGGTTCCTTTCCAATGGGAAGTTTCTGATGTTTAAGAGCTGTGTGCCCATTGAAGGCCTTTCCACAGCTGCGACATTCAAAGAGTTTCTCTCCAGTGTGAATTATCTGGTGACGAAATAAAGTGTGAATTCTGACTGAAGGCCTTCCCACAATCAAGGCACTCATAGGATTTCTCTCCAGTAAGAACACAATAGTGTTTAATAAGATCTGAGCTTCCCTAACATATTTCCCACATTCATTGCATATGTAAGTTTTTTCTCCACTATGAATTCTATATCTCATAAGGTCTGAGCCCTGATGGAAAGTTTTCCCACATTCTTTACATTCATATGGTTTCTCTCCCATATGAGTTAAATGACGAGTGATGAGGTTTGATCTGCCTTAGAAAGTTCTACCACACTGATAAGCTTTCTCTTCTTGGTGAATTCTTTGCTCTTCTCTAAACAACTCATCCTTACTGAATGTTTTCTTACTTTCTTTCATTTTCTCTCAAGTATGACACTTTTGATGTTTGAGAAAAGCTGTGTGCCAGATAAATGGTTTTCCACATGCCTTACATTCATAGGGTTTGGATTCTCAGATATTGATTAAGGTGTGAACGCTGCTGGAAGACTTTCCCTCATTCTTTGCACTGATAGGGTTTCTCTCCAGTATGAATTTTCTGATGTGTAACAAGGTGAGACCTCTGGATAAAGACTTTCCCACATTCACTACATTCTAGGTTTTCTCTCAATATGAATTATCCAATGCTGAATTAGATTTGAATTTCCCTGGAAAGTTTTTCCACATTCAGTACACTCAAGGTTTTTCTTCCCTATGAATTTTCTGTTGTTTGATAAGGTCCAAGCCAGAAATGCAGACTTTTTCACATTCAAGTTTCTTTCTTTCCAGTATGCAGTCTCTGGTGTTTCAGGAAAGCTGTGTACCCTCTGAAGGATTTCCCACATTCACAACATTCATGGTGTTTCTCTCCACTATGTAGTCTCTGGTGTTCAGGAAGGCCTGAAAGCTGCTGGAAGGCCTTTACACATTCATTACACTTGAAGGAGTTCTCTCCAGCATGAATTTGCTGATGTGTGACAAGGTATGAACTTTGACTAAAGGTTTGTCCACATTCAAAACATTCATAAGGTTTCTCTCCTGTGTCAATTCTGTGATGTATTGTAAGAGCTTTGATTAATGACCTTCTCACATGCTTTACATATATATGGCTTCCCTCCATTATGCATTCTCTCGTGTAGGATAAGGTTTGAAGTTCCCTTGAAGGCCTTCCCACACTTTTTACATTCATAGGGATTCTCACCACTGTGGATTCTCTTATGTCTAAACAGCTTAGAGCTCTGAAGTCTTTCCCACATTCATGATATATATAAGGTTTCTTTCATGTATGAATTCTTTGATGTATAATAAAATTTGAACTTTGATTAAAGTCTGTCCCCACATTCATTACATACATATGGCTTCTTTCCTGTATGAAATCTCTGATGTATAAACAGATTTGAGCCTTAATTACAAGTTTTTTCACATTCCTTACATCATAGGTTTTCTCTCTGATCTTTCTATCTCTCCCTCTTCCTTTCTCTCTGAAATCAATAAAAATATATTTAAAAAGAAAGAAAATCACAGCATTACAGGCCTACCTCAAGAAACAAGAAAAATTTCAAATAAACAATCTAACTTTACACACAAAGGAACTAGGAAAAGAACAACAAACAAATCCCAAAGTAAATAGAAGAAAGGAAATAATAAGGACCAGAGCAGAAATAAACAAAATAAAGTCTTTTTTTAAAAATCAATGAAACCAAGAGCTGGTTCTTTGAAAAGATAAGATTGAAAAACCTTTAACCAGACTCATCAAGAAAAAAAGAGAAAGGACCCGAATAAATAAAATCAGAAATGCAAAAGGAAAAATAACAACTGACTCCATAGAAATGCAAGGAACTGTAAAGAAAATATCACAACCATAAGTCAACAAATTGAACAATCTGAAAAATGGATAAATTCCTAGAAACATATAATTTTCCATAACTGAATCAGGAAGAATCAGAAAATCTGAACAGATTACAACTAATGAAATGGAAGCAGTGATAATGATAATAATAATAATAATAATAATAATAATAAACTTCCTACAAACAATAGTCCTGGACTGGATGGCTTTATAGGTGAATTTTACCAAACATTCAAAGAAGAACTAACAGCTATTCTTCTCAAATTATTCAAAAAATTTCAAGAGGAGGTGAGACATGCAAGCTTACTTTACAAGGCCAGCCTTATCCTAATTGCAAAACCAGATAGATACTACAAAGAAAGAAAATTATAGGTCAATATCCCTGATGGATATATATGCTAACATTCTCAAAAAAGTATTAGCAAACCAGATCCAGCAATACATTAAAAGATCATACACTATAATTAAGTGGGATTTACTCTGGAGATGCAAGATTGCTACACTATCTACAAATCAATAAACTTGATATACCACATAAACAAAATGAAGGATAAAAATCATATACTGGTAACACTGTCAGAACAAACAATTTTCTAAAAACACTGCTTCCCCTGACACCAATGATAAAAAGTCTACCATGAATTTTCTATCACCTATTAAAGGAAACAACGGCCTCTTTTGTACTTACGGCACTGTATTAACATCCTGGGGCTGCCATAACGAAGTCCCACAAATTGGGAGGCTTTACACAACAGAAACTTATTCTCACAGTTCTGGAGGCTAAAAGTCTGCATGAAGAAGCTGGCAGGGTGACTTCCTTCTGTGGGCTCTGAGGGATACCTGTCCCATGCCTCGCACCTAGCTTCTGGTAACAGCTGGCAATCCTTGTGTTCCTGGTCTTGTAGATGCATCACCAGTCTTCATGGGGCTCTCTCTTTGTGCCTGTCCCTTCACATGGCCATCTTCCTGAAAGGACACCAGTCACACTGAAATAGGGGCCCATTCTACTCCCCTAATTCACCTCATCTTACCATTTACATTTATAACAATCCTATTTCCAAATAAGATCACTTTCTAAGGTTCTGGGGATTAGGGCTTCAAATATAATTTTTTGGGGGAGGGACACAATTCAACCCATAACAATAGCTCTACTCTATATAACTCATCTAAAGTCAAGCGTATGCTCTAGAATCCTCCCTAATTTTCCCATTTACTATGCTTCTCCCCATTCCACCTGTTTGCCCATGACTCTCCTACTTGTGACACCCTTTCTACTCTCCTCTATCTACGCCTGGAATTAGGAACTCAAATGGCTGCAAGAGGCCAGGCACCTGATCAGGAGTGAAGCAAACTAGATGATAAATGACAACAGACACTTAGCTCCAGTGCCAGGGAGACAATGGATTCAGTGGGGAATTTGGACATTTCATAGAGTCTACAGGAGTGAATTGCTACTCAACTCCTGCTAACAGCACCCTGTAGGCAGGCGGGCCCTGTTTGGCCATATCTCTGATTTTTCAAGAAATACTGAAAAATCTAGATTTTTTGTGTGTGCGAGTGGATGAGAAAGAAATGGCCCGATTTAAAGTTTTGGCCGCGAATTAAATAAACACAAACAGAATGAGCTATGAAAATGTATCTACTGGCCAAGGGGCCATCATTTTTCAATCTCTGACTTACACAATTACTTCCCACTGTTGCAGGCTCACCTCAGTACCTTCTAACCATTTCATCCTTTTCAATTCATATTCTTGTGGATGTATTAGGTGATGCCAAACAACTTCTTCGTCCCTGCCTGGAGAGGGACTTGGAATAAACCGCCCCCCCCATCCTCCCACCCCCAACACACGCACACACACACACACACACACACACACACACGCGTGCGTGCACACACACGCACATACACACAACTGAAACAAGGTAATAAGTGCTTATGAAGTAGGCACTAGTTAAATAAGCTAAAAAAGATGAAAAACGAGAGGATGGAGGCAGGGAGGTGGCAATCCTGGAAGGCTTCCCAAAGGAAACGACTGCGGAAGCTACTCCTAAAAAGATACGCACTCAGACCTTTACAAGGAAGAGACCAGCCTACAGCCCTCCCTCCTCTGAACTCCAACAGTGCGAATATTTTAGACCAAATATTAGCCATGTCTGAACCATACAGTTTATTACCCTAGCTCAGTGTAATCTGCCCAGCGGGAGTGTAGGAACCAGATCTCGTACATTAAGTTACACCCACAAACATGACTGCCACAGCGCTGGGCAAGGAATAGGGTGAGTTTATGCCTGAGGGTGGGTTCTGGGTCTGGGGGAGACGCAGTCTGCCATACCCACAGGAAGAACCTGGAACAGACTAGTGGGGAGGGGCCGCGGCAGGGTTAATAAAATTATATAGGTTTCAGGTGTACGATTCTATCATACCTCATCTGTATATTGTATTGTGTGTTCACCATCACCCACGCACCAGGCACCCACACCCGGAGGCCCCAGCCTCTCCCCACTGGGAGAAAAGAGGGGCCTGCCTCCAGCCTCGGAAGATCTGCTCTACATCCCGCTTTCCTGGGGGGAGGGGGGGGAAATGGAGCGCTGGGGTCCCCAGCTCTGTGAACCAGCGAGGCCACCCCAGCCTCCCGCTCCCCTGGGGCCCCCTCCACGCCTCCTCCCCCCGGCTCCAGCTCCTCACTCCGCGTGGAGCCGACACCCGACGTGCTCCCCACGGAGGCAGGCCCCTACCCCCTTCCGACCCCGCTATGCCCACCACCCCGCTGTGCCCACCACCCCGCGCGTCCCCCTAGGCGCCTCCCGCGGGCTCCGGTGCCTCCTCCGCGCAGACTGGGCCGGCTGCGCCCACGCTGGGTCTCTCTGGAGTCCTGTCCTCCAGGTTCTGCACCGCGCAGCCTGCTGCACCTGCCGGCGCTAGTGCACAAGGTAGCACAGAGGTGTGGAGTCCTCCGGAGATCCTAGACTGGCCACCGAGGGTCTAGGTGGACCACACCATCAAATACATCAAATACACTTTTACTTCTACCTTTTAAATAGCGCCCTCCCCCCCGCCCCCCCCGCCCCCCCGCCCCCCCGCCCCATTGTGGTCTCAAATAGAGATAAACAATCTTCTTTTTTCAATTGATTTTTTACAGAGAGGAAGAGAGAGGGATAGAGAGTTAGAAATATTGATGAGAGAGAATCATCGATCAGCTGCCTCTTGCACACCCCCTACTGGGGATGTGTTCGCAACCAAGGTACATGCCCTTGACTGGAATCGAACCTGGCACCTTTCAGTCCGCAGGCTGACGCTCTATCACTGAGCCAAACCGGTTTCGGCGAGATAAACAATCTTCTGAAGTCAGAAAGCTGACCGACTTAGGAGCTGTGTGACTTTGGGCAAGTTTTTAACCTCTCTGAGTTCCATTTAATGGGTCATCCTCCTTTCTGACACTGGTTTTAAATGCTGTTTTTATCATTAACTAAATTTACATGTGTTTGGTTATGTATTTTGAGTATGTTTCTGTTCACTCATCTACTTTGTGTTATTTATTGAATTTATTGGGATGACAATGGTTAATAAAATTATATAGGTTTCAGGTGTACGATTCTATTATACCTCATCTGTATATTGTATTGTGTGTTCACCATCAAAGTCAAGTCTCCTTCTGTCACCACTTATCTCCCCTTTACCCTACAACACACACACACACACACACACACACACACACACACACCCCACACCTTAATTCTTGGCTTTTGGAAGAGCCCAAGCTTAGACATCTCTTGTTGGGACACACAGTAGTTTCATCTCCTGAGAAATTCTCCATCCTCACTCTTACAGAGTTTGCTCCCTTGTTTATTGACTGTTGATTGGCCAGGGTGAGAATGGCCCTACATTGAGCTAATCAGTTATACTTCCCTCATTCAGTCTCTTCTGTGATAGTAAACTGTTATAATTATTGTGAGCTTCTAAATAAAGTATGTTTTAAGGTCTGGTAGGGCTAGACCTCTCTCCATTTGCACTCTCCCCCTCCCCCCCGCCCCCGGGGAAAAAATGTAACTATGCACATTTTCTCTATTTCTTATTTCACTTTAAAATAATAAAATAAAGGTTTCTGGTTTTAATTTTCATTTTGTTTTTAGAACCAAGATACACTTAAACCAGAAGAAGAATGAAAATGGAGTTCCAGGGAATGATAGTAGCTACATTTTTGTTGAGAAAGATAGAGTCATGTCGAGAGTGATTTATTTTGGCCCTGATTCGTAATCCTCAGTCAGGGCACATACCAGAAGCAACCAATAATGAATGAATAAATGAGCGGAACAACAACAAATTGATGTTTCTCTCTCTCTCTCAAATCATTCAATAAATTTTTTTTAAAGAGTGATTTATTTATTTATTTTATTTAAAAAATATATTTTATTGATTTTGTACAGAGAGGAAAGGAGAGAGATACAGAGTTAGAAACATCGATGAGAGAGAGTCATCGATCAGCTGCCTTTTGCACACCCCCCACCGGGGATATGCCTGCAATCAAAGTACGTGCCCTTGACCGGAATCAAACCTGGGACCCTTCAGTCCCCAAGCTGACGCTCTATTCATTGAGCCAAACCGGTTTCGGCAAGAGTGATTTATTTTGATTTTTTGTTTTTTGTGGTTTTTTTTTTTTTTTGTGTGTGTGTGTGTGTGTGTGTGTGTGTGTGTGTGTGTGTGTGTGTTGAGTGTTTAAGAACAAAAGAACTCTCCTTTCTGAACTCTTGTGGGCTTAACACACTGCCCTGTCAGAAGTGTGCAATTGTTATGTAATTCATTTGTTCTACAAATAGGTGTGGAGTGCCAGGCACTGGTGATGCAATGAATGTTGAGCAAAACCTCAGGCCCTCTCATGGAACTTGAGCGGGAGGTATTTAAACAATGAAGAAATCAGAAACGGTAACTGTGGTGACTGGAGAGCACACCAAGAGCTTGTAAAAGAAGATTTGACCTAAGATGAAGAACGGTGAAGTAGTAGAAACCCAACTCTAACTTGCGCATAGCTTGTCTCATAGAACTGGGAAGTCAAGGGGGCAGACTGGCCTCAGGAAAAGCCAGAATTCCGGGATCTAAACACTGTCATCAGGACTCCTTTCTCTCCATCTCTTCGTCTTGCCTTTCTCTGTGTTGACTTCATAGATTTCTTTTCCCCACACAGAGATGTGTCCCAGTGCCCAGGATTATCGAGGGAGTGCCTCTGTAGCTTCTTCTTGGATCACGTGTCCAACCCTGGGCCAATCCCTGTTTCCGGGGAATGGGGTGCTTTGATTGGCCAGCTGGATTTACATGTTGGAATGTGGGAAGGGAGCCTTTACTACAAGGGCCCATAAGCCGATGGCAAGAAAAGACATTTTTGTTTGTTAGGTATTATTTTTACCAGAAAAACGAGACAGCTCTTTGGACAGGCAAAGTAGCAGATGTCTACTCCGAGGGGCTGTAGGGGAAGAGAGTTACTGGCAGCAGGAGCTACATGTGCCAGGTCCTGCGCCAGCTGACAGGTCGCCTAAGAAACTGAAGACCAATGTAGGTGGTCAACAAGAGGGGTGCAGGGTGGCATGAGATGAGCTTGGAAAGATCAGACCACAGAATATTTGGAAAACCATCGGTAGACTTTTTGGCCATATCCCAAGGGCAAAAGGAGGTGTTAGGGGTTAAATGGGGCTGGGAAAGTGAGGAGAGGGAGCTAGACCCTAGAAACTGCGAGAGAGAATGAAATGATTGTTGTGTTAAGCCAGTAAATGGGTTATGTAGCAACGGATAAACAAGAACGTGAAGCATCTGTCATTATTATGTATTTCCTCTGCCATGTTCTCAATCGTCAGTGGCTTTGCTTGTGATTCAAGCAATTTCCCCCACCGCTTTTATGAACTGTGTGGAAACCCTTCTTCCTTTGTTGCAAGATTTGCAGTTTTACTTTGAAATAAATTTTCCTTGCACAGTATTTTTATTTTTATCATACAACGTTTACATCGCCGGAGGGGACCAACATGAATATTAAGTGCGGAGGGATTTTTGCAAGGGGACTAATTGGAAGTTGATGGGTGAATATTTTCATGTTTTGATGAATTTTCCCTATCCAGGCTCATAAATGTGGAGATGTAGCTAATGAGTATTTGAAAATTGAGCCATGTTTAGGGCAGGTGTGCTTGGTTGCAATAGACAGTGAGGAAACTTGATTCCCTTCACTGTCAGAGTGATGGTTTTAGGTTGCCCTTGAAAGCTTCTCAATAATCCATGGCCCCTTTCGTAATAGTTATTAATGTCCCTGAATCACAGAGATAAAAGGCACTGTAAGATCATAATCTTGTATCTTTTTTAAAACATAGTCAGCCTTCCTTTTTCCCTTTTATCTTCTCTCCTTCTCTCCCCTCCTTCCTTTCACAAAATTTATTGGACTCCTCATATGTATTAGGCATTGAGGATACATCATTGAACAACAACACAAAGGCATTGGAAAAAAAAAAAGACTATGTGTTTTTCGTTTTTCTTTTTTCTAAAAATAAATCTTTATTGTCCATATTATTACAAAAGTTCCTCATTTCTCCCCTCCACCAAGTTCCCACCCACCCTCTGCCCTTTCTCCACCTCCCATTGTCCTCATCCATAGGTGCACAGTTTATGTTCAGTCTCTTCCCGCACCCCCCACTCCTCTTTTCCCCGAGAATCATCAGTCCACTCACCTTCCATACCTCTGATTCTATTATATTCAACAGTTAATATTATTCATCAGGTTTTTTAATTCCCTTGGTTTTTAGATTCACTTATTGATAGTTACATATTTGTTGTTCATAATCTTTATCTTTATTTTCTTCCTCTTCCTAAAGAACCACCTTCAGCAATTTATATAATTCTGGTTTAGCCATGATAAACTCCTTTAGCTTTTTTTTATTAGTGAAGCTCTTTATCTGGCCTTCGATTCTGATTGATAGCTTTGCTGGATAGATTATCTTTGGCTGTAGGTTCTTGCTATTCATCACCTTGAATATTTCTTGCCATTCCTGTCTGGCCTGCATGGTTTCTGTTGAGAAATCAGCTGACAATCGTATAGGTGCTCCTTTATAGGTAACTACCTACTTTGCTCTTGCTGCTTTTAATATTCTCTCTTTGTCTTTTGCTTTTGGGATTTTAATTATGATTTGTCTTGGTGTGGTCCTCTTTTGGTTCCTTTTGTTTGGGGTTCTGTGCGCTTCCTGGACTTGTAAGTCTAATTCTTTCACAAGGTGGGGGAAGTTTTCTGTCACTATTTCTTTCAATATGTTTTCGGTTTCTTGCTCTCCCTCATCTTCTGGGACCCCCATAATTCTGATGTTGGTTCGCTTGAAGTTGTCCCAGAGGTTTCTTAGATTATCTTCAACTTTCTGGTTTCTCTTGTCTTCTTGCTTCTGCGGAGGAGTGTCCTCTGGCTCTTTGTGTTCCAAATCTTTGACTTGAGTCTTGCGATCTTCCATTCTGTTTTTAGGACTCTATAAAATATTTTTTATTTCAGACAATGTATTCTTTATTTCTAGTTGATCCCTTTTCATATCCTCATAGGTCTCATTTATTTTATCGGCCTTTTCTAGGAAATTCTCAAAAAACCTTATAAGTGTGGTTTTGAACTCTAACTCCAGTCACTTTTTGTCCTCCATTTCTTTCATTTGTGATCTGTTTCCTTGTCTCAGCATTTTCGCTGCTTCCCTGAGTTGGTAGGGTGGCTTTGTGTGTTAAGGTGTCCTATATGGTTCAGTGGGTCAGCCTCCTAGTTATCTGAGGTAGACACTTTTGGTGCACCCCTTTGTGGACTGTATGCACAGCTTTTTGTAGTTAAGTCTTAATTGTTGGTATCACTGGGAGGAACTGACCTCCAGGTCAATTGGCTGTGAGGATCAGCTGTGTCTATACACAAAAGCCTCTGTGCTCAGCTTGGATGGGGCGGAGTTTCAGGGTGGAGCCTACAGCCTTGGCTTCCTATCAGCCCTGCCCTATGAGATTCCTGAGTCTCAGTGTTCCTCAGTGTCCTTTGGTACTCGGTGTTTTGGTACTCGCTTCAAGCACCTCTGAGAGAAAGGTGCCCTCGAGTTTTGCCCACTACCAGACAGTCTAGTCTCTCCCCCAATGAGCCCGGAACTGGGGTTCAGTGCAGTTGGAAGTGGGGTTCAGTGCAGTTTGGAGCTTTTGTCTCCTTCCTGCTATGGCAATCTAGTGGCACAGTCAACAGTCTGTCCTCTGAGCATAATGTGTGTAACTCAGAGGCTCTGCTTTTCACTGCTCCCTTGAGTTTCCGCCTTACAGCTTAGAATCCCTCTGTATGAGCCTGGGTTCCCAGGATCTTGCCCAGAACTGGGGTTCAGTGCAGTCGGAACTGGGGCTCAGCACAGTCCAGAGCTTTTATCTCCTTCCCGCTAGGGAACGCCAACTAGGCACTCGGTCACCCCTCCTCTCTGGCTCCGTCCTCTCCCCACGTTTGCACCGTATCTCCACACCTTAGGCTTTTACAGCTCCTATGATTTTCCTTCTGTTTTTCTCTTTCTTTCTAGTTGTAGAATTTCCAGTCAATCAACTTTCCTGTAGTTCTGGATGATGTCCACTTTATATTTTAGTTGTATTTTTTGAAATTGTTGTGTGAGGCTGCAGTTAGGTGTTTACCTATGCCGCCATCTTGGTTTCTCCCCGGCTATGTGTTTTTCTTATTAACAACAGTTACTGAGCAGTTACTATACTTTGCTGTGTGTGTGTGTATTTTTTTTTTCTGCTTGCACTTTTAAAAACCTCTCACCATGTAAATGAGAGACCATGCAAAGTCAAGAAAAGAGGAGAGACCCTGCTGGCATGGCTCGGTGGTTGAGCATCGACCTATGAAGCAGGAAGTCATGGTTTGATTCCTGGTCAGGGGCACATGCCTGGATGTGGGCTTGATCCATAGTGTGGGGCATGCAGGAGGCAGTGATCAATGATACTCTCTCAGCACTGATGTTTCTATCTCTGTTTCCCTTTCCCTTCCTTTCTGAAATTAATAAAAATATTTTTTTAAAAAAGAGGAGAGAAAGATATTTACATGAACAAAATAATCTAGTAATTTGTTTTAACCATTGGTTTTACTGTATGATCTGAGAAATGTTAAATTTTACCTAAATCATCTTAAGAAAATCCTTCAGTGTACAAGAAAATTATAGGGTTACCAGAGATATCTACATGGGTTGTAATATTTTTAGAAAGACATTTAAATAATTGATTTATTTTTGGTCTGAATTACAGAATACCCCCAAACAAAATAGGGCAAAATTGGTTTACAAGGGTCACTCTGCCCATAATGTGTGGTCATCTTAACGCACCAGTAGATGGCAGTGTTTTGCAGCCTTTGGTGATTGACAGATAAAAAATCTGAAATACACCTTTACTTTTTAGACAGTAGAAAAACAAGCTTACTGGTATTAGTTATACAAGAATCTTATGGCTTTTGGCAATTTCTACCATGGGAGCTAATGTTTACATCTGTGAAAAGATGTCCACAAAAAGAGTTAATTCTTAAAACAAGTTGCAGAACAATATGTTTATTTTTCCCCCCTGCTGCCTCTTTCACTTTCCTCCTTCCACAAATATTTATGGAGTACCCACCACATACTGACATGTGCTAAGAACTGGAAATATATACTGTGCAAGGCAACACTAGTGCAGCTTGCATGAATCTTTTAAAAATATTTTTATTGATTTCAGAGAGGAAGGGACAGAGAGAAAGAAACATCAATGATGAGAGAGAATCCTTGATGATTGCCTCCTGCACACCCCACACTGGGGATTGAAACTGCAACCTGGACATGTGCCCTGACTGGGAATTGAACCCAGGACCTCCTGGTTCATAAGTCGACACTCAACCACTGAGCCACGCCGGTCGGGCATGCATGGATCTTGTAGTCCCCTGTGGATGGACTATAAAATGGGCGTTGGTTCCACTTTCTCATCATAACAACAATACTACAGAGCATCGCTGTGCATGTGCTTGAGTTTCTCTAGGCCCCTGGTTCTCAAAGTGTGGTCTGGGTCATGAGATCAAAGCTAGTTTCATAATAATCCTGATGTAATTTGCCCTGCTTCACGCTTCCTCTCTCCTGAATGTACAGCGGGGCTTTCCAGAGGCAACATGGAATTTACATCGCAACAGATTTACTACAGAAGCAGATGTGAGAATCTGGGTGCCTTTGGTTAGGTTGTTTATTTAAAGAGATTCGCAAAAATCTAAGACCATGCCATGCACGCTCCTTACTAATGTTTTTGCTTGGAAAAACATTATTATTTTAATGAATGTTATTCATAGTAACATGATTTATTTTATTTTATTTTATTTTATTTTATTTTAAATTAATAAATATTTTTCCCCTCGGTTTTAATTTCCAATAAGCTAAATATCAAGAGATATCTTCTAGCCGAAACTGGTTTGGCTCAGTGGATAGAGCATCGACCTGCGGACTGAAAGGTCCCAGGTTCAATTCCGGTCAAGGGCATTTACGTTGGTTGCGGGCACGTCCCCAGTAGGGAGTGTGCAAGAGGCCGCTGATCGATGACTCTCATCGATGTTTCTAACTCTCTATCTCTCTCCCTTCTTCTCTGTAAAAAAATCAATAAAATATATTTAAGAGAGAGAGAGAGAGAGAGAGAGAGAGAGAGAGAGAGAGAGAGAGAGAGAGATCTTCTGCATAGGCAAAATCTCCTTGGTGTCCTGAGACTTTTTTAAGAGGGCAATGGAGACCTGGTACCAAGTTCAAAAGGGCACGTCTCCCGTGGTCCGGCTGCTGGAACACAAAGTGTCCATATTGTCAATTTTACTAGGTGCCGCAAAACTGCACTCCCAAGTGGCTAACACAAAACTTTTTTTAAAAAAAATCTGTATACGGTTGTTTTTCTCAGGCAAATCTCAATTTATAAAGAATTGCGGAGCCGAGGCCAGTTTGGCTCAGTGGATGGAGCGTTGGCCTGCGGACTAGGGGAGGAGGAGTCCCACGTTCGATTCAGGTCAAGGGCATATGTGCCTTGGTTGTGAGCACATCCCCGGTAGGGGGTTGTGCAGGAGGCAGCTGATGGATGTTTCTCTCTCATTGATGTTTCTGGCTCTCTGTCCCTCTCCCCTCCTCTCTGTAGAAAATCAATAGAATGTGTTTAAAAAATTAAAAAATAAAGTAAAGAATTGCGGAATTATTATTAGGCTAGTCCATTGATACAACAGATTGGGTCTATGAGATATTGATTCAGTATCTTTTCTAAACAATGGTAAGACATGCAGGTGATATTTATTTTTCATGCATTCAGAGGGAGTTTTTTCTGGTCACTGAAAATAGGGTGGTAGAGTACAACATTGAGTGTATCGGAACATTTATTTTTGTTTGGTGTCTCATGGGAGGCAGAGGTACACAAGTTATGCAAATAAACATTTTTACCCTCAGGGGAACTTCATTGTTCTTAAATACTACCTCTGCAATTTTTGTTAAAACTTAAGCCACGTTCCACTGACACCCAATTAGTAAAAAGATGCTAAGAGAGGTTGGGTCAGTGTATAGTGTGTCCACCTACGGACTGAAGGGTCCCAGGTTCGACTCCCGTCGGGGGCACATGCGTGGGTTGTGGGCTCAGTCCAACGTGCAGGAGGCAGCCAATCAATAATTCCCTCTCATCATTGATGTTTCTATCTCTCTCTTCCTCTCTGAATTCAATAAATTTTTTTTAAAGATGCTAAGACATTTAATGTTCAAAAAAAAAAAATTCAGAGGCTATTAATTTATAGGTCAATTTATAAGTGGCCAAGTTTATTTGGGGTTGTTTTTTATTGTTTGTAGCTGACCTAACTGCACTAAATGTTGGCCATAAGATGTGGTAAATACAAAAAGCAGAGTTTTACAGATGAAGGGTCAAGATGCAACAGTATTAATTGGCTGTTTCTTCCAAAGCCTTTGCATCTGTTAGTAAAATGGAATGTGACCACAGTCACATGAATAACAATTACCTGTTATTTACGGTGGAGGGCTTTCGGCAGCCAAGGGTAAATCTGGGCGAATTTTCATGCCTTTTGGCCTTGGTGGCGGAGCATACTGGGGGCACTCAGGGAAATGGGTGGGACAAGTTGGAAAGGGAAGCACACCATGAATCAGGGGCCCTATCTGAGCAGTAATAATACTATTGATGCAACACGCATCACAAGAGCAAACGGAACTTATTTTGTATCTGTTGTTGGGAGATGGTCCAGCCCCTGGTGGGGCTGAGGGAGCAGAATCTTCAGCAGAGAAGGTATGTGTGCCAATAACTAGAGTTGTTAGTCAGGCTTCAATACGCTTAAGCATGGGATTCCATATGGAGGTGCTTTCAATGGGAAGGTAAGCCAAAATTGCTGGCCTTCGCCTTTTAGAGTACTGGCTTTCTTTGAATCAGTGCAAGCAATAAGGAATTTAGAAACATCTAATTCAGAAGAAAATGAGACCCAAGGAGGATCATTTATTTGAAAAAACAACAACAAAAAACATGCCATATGTATGTTTTTGCTTTGTTTTGTTTTTTTGGCCTATTCTCACCCAAAGATACTTTCCCATTGATTTTTAGAGAGAGTGGAAGGGAGGGGGAGGGACAGACAGAAAGAAACATTGATGTGTCACATAGATTGGTTGCCTCCCACACAGGCCCCCTGACCAGAGCCAGGGATCAACCAGGGCCGGGGATCAGAGACACAAGCTTGCAACCAAGGTCCCGTGCCCTTGACCAGAATCAAATCCGGGACCCTTCGGTCCGCAGGCCAACGCTCTATCCATTGAGCCAAACCAGCCAGGGCTAAAAAAATATATTTTTTTAAACTCTCACTCTGTGTAGACACTGACCTGATCATGAAGCAGTACAGCGAACGGGTCATTGATCATATCCAAACCAGGACACTTTTGAGAGTAAAAGGGGGTGCTCTTAATATTACACCGAGATATCAAACAAAAGCCAAAACTGTCCTGGGCAAACCTGAACGAGCATTCAGCCACCCTAAGACATAATCCTAATCCTCAGGAGCCCAACAGCCAATGGGAAGGAGAGATGTGTAACCACAAGGTGGGCCACCGTGCATTGTGATAAGTGCGAGAGAAATGCCGAGGAAGGGAGCTCGGGCCCCAGAGAGGACAGAGGACAGAGGATAGATCTTTCAGTCCGCAGGCCAACCCTCTATCCACTGAGCCAAACCGGTTTCAGCTGGGTGAAGAAGCTGGCAGAACACAGGAGCCTTGGAGTCGAGGTAGGTAATTCGTTCTTTCTCATATACAGTATGTTGAACTTGAGGGGACAGGGGAGAATCATATGGAGATATCCTGGCAGCCACTCAGTCTGGAATTGAGGAGAGAGAGCTCAGCTAAAGTCTGTGATTTGGAACTTGTCAGAACAGAGTGGGTACTGAGCTCATGGGCATCCGTGAGGTCATTCATGAGTGTCTGGAGCAAGACGAGGGCAGGGACTGAGCTGGCTGTGGATGGCTTACCGGACATGTATGAGAGGAGAGCATACATGTAAAACACCTCCGTCTGCTAACTTACTTTCTCTAATTTGAGAAGAGTCCTCTCTTTGGTTCTAGAAGGCCATAGTGAGAGAACCACTGGCCTAAAATCAGGAGGTACTGACAGGCAGCTCCCTGGAGTCTGGGAAGAGGTTAACCTGGGAGGAAGATGTGTTCCCGCTGGTCAGCGCTGGCTGAGGGAGGGAGCTGGATGCGCAGGAACACGCTTTACATCTCCCCAAGAGGAGCTCACCCAACAGTCACTCCCCAGGCTTTTCGCAGGCCGCCTGCGCTCCCTGCAAGTCTGCTCATTCGCTGCGTTTCCCGGGGATTGCTTAGAAATCAGCGTCTTGTGAGTCTGGTTAGAAAGTGTCGAGTCCTAGAGCTCTAGTGCAGTGTTTTTCAACTGCTGTTCCGCGGCACACGATGTTGCCTGGTGTGCCGTAGGTGCAGACAAGACAAGAATTTTATAATTTTTCACTATTTTGTTTACTTAATATTTCATAATAAAGTAATTATAAAATACTTTCTTTGTGTTTATTTGATTCCTATTCAAGAGAATTACTTTATATATAGTCAATATAGGCACAGAGTTAAATTTTTTAACATTTTCTAATGGTGGTGTGCCTCGTGATTTTTTTCATGAAACAAGTGTGCCTTTGCCCAAAAAAGGTTGAAAAACACTGCTCTAGTGGATCAACTCGAAAGAACTGCTGGGGTTCAGGGATCTACTGACTTAAGGCTCAGGGACCACACCAGGGCACTCACTTAGCAGGACACGCTCTGGCACCTCCTTAGCTGCAGCACCTCACACTGCAGGTGCTGCCCCCCAGACACACAGGGACAGAGACCTGGAGGGAAGGGGCTTGGAAGCTGTGATGACAGTCACGGAGGAGGGCCTTAAGCCGGAACTCTCATCTTGAACCTGCCATTTATTCGCCCCTTTCTTTCCCGTTTCCCACGATTTTTCCCGGGAAGCCTACCATTGCTGCAGCCCACTATACATATGGCAACATGGCACCTTATTTTAGGCCAGTGGTGTAGCATCTGTCCTTTGCTGGTTCTTCTGGTGCAACTGGGAAGCACAGGACAACATCCGGGTGAGAACTTGACTCTCTGTGGTCAGGCTGGTAACGTCAGAGAGACACTGGGTTTGAGGTGTGTGTAGGTGGGGAGGGCTCACAAGAACAGAAAGCGCTGCCCACCCTTGAAGAACTCGCAAGGCTGACGCAGTGACTTGCATGCAAGAGTGCTCACCCGCATCGCAGCTACCACCCCAGACGCAGACGCTCCCACTGGAGGCAGGTGGGGCTGGCAGAGACAAGACCTTGTGCTCCTGGAGGTGGTGCTGGGATGGGAACTTGGGAGGCTCTGCACCATCAATGCCAAGCTTGAAGATCCCTTAGACTAAGGTGACCAGACGACCCGATTCTTAACAATTTGTCTCGCATCCCGTGACATTTTAAAAGAGTCCCGATTTTTTTTGCCGAAACTGGTTTGGCTTAGTGGTAGAGCGCCGGTCTGCGGACTGAAGGGTCCCGGGTTCGATTCTGGTCGGGGGCATGTACATTGGTTGCGGGCACATCCCCGGTAGGGGGTGTGCAGGAGGCAGCTGGTCAATGTTTCTCTCTCATCAACGTTTCTAGCTCTCTATCTCTCTCTCTTCCTCTCTGTAAAAAAAATCAATAATATATATATATATATATATATATATATATATATATATTTTTTTTTAATATATATTTTTATTGATTTTGTACAGAGAGGAAGGGAGAGAGATACAGAGTTAGAAACATCGATAAGAGAGAGTCATCGATCAGCTGCCTCTTGCACACCCCCTACCGGGGATATGCCCGCAACCAAGGTACATGCCCTTGACCGGAATCAAACCCGGGACCCTTCAGTCCCCAAGCCGACGCTGTATCCATTGAGCCAAACCGGTCTCGGCAATAAAATATATATTTTTTAAAAAGTCCCGATTTTTGGAAAGAATGCACAACAAGCTAGGGAACGGTGGGAGAACAGGAAGGGAATATACAGTTTTCAGCGGCCACGTGACTAGTATTTAGCCAGGATATGAGTTTTATATTATTTTTGTTAATTTTATAATGTTAAACTTTAATAATAACAAATAATTGTTGAGAACTGATTAGCGAGAACTGCTTATCAAAGTTCGCATTGTTGATCAGTTGTTAGGATTCACTCAAATGAGAAATATGCCAAAGAATAAAATAATACTATACATAATTTTATTTATTATATTTGTAAATTGTATCTATGTTGACATTTAAAAATATATATTACAATACTATTTTTGGGTTCTATGAAAATTTTTGTTGCTCCATATAGACCAAATTTCTAATCAAGAACCCAGCCCCCCCTGTCAGTGGTGTCCCGCTTTACCAATGTTAAAATCTGCTCACCTTATCTTAGACCCATACAAAGAAGGGAAGGATAGAGGGAAGGGGGCCGAGAACAGAGCAGCTTTCCCCCGTGGGAGCCATGAAGCCCAGCAGTCCTTCCTGCGGACACTCACTCAACAATAAGCTCAGGGCCTGACTCAGTCTCCAGGGCTGAGCAGCCGCATCCTTCCCTGGCTGCAGTCATTTGATGCTCATCGCTAGGGTTCAGAGAGTGTGTGTCTTACAGAGCTGTACAACGTTACCACTGCTTCTGGGACCTGACACGTGGAAGTTCAGCCATTCCTGATGGTCTTAAAATAAGCTGTGCGAACTCTTTTCAGCTTGCCAAAAAGAAGAAACAGTTGTTTCAAAATGATGGCTGTCCGTAGCTGCAGGCATTTCAACGTCATCATAGTCCCCGTCAGGCTCGATGTAGCTCGGGATGGAAACCGTCTTCACATTTCTATCTTTATTTACCAATGAGTATGTCGGCGGTGGCTGACTCGGGGTTTCCTGTGGGGCTAGAATACACACAGAGGCCCTTACATGCAAAGCTCTTGTGCGTGTGTGTATTTTTGACCAAGTGGCTTAGCATTGGTTTTCACGGGTAGTCTTTCCGTCTCTTGGTGGACCAGATCCCCATTTTACAAAGAAAGCCGAAGCACAGACACAACACGGTCTCAGGATTACCCAAGTGAATAAATGGCAAATATTGGTCAGACATCTTGACGGCCACGTCCCTCTGCCTAAGACTGCACTGCAGTGGGAGCCATGAGACAGAACCTTTGACCAGCAGCCAACCAAGTGAGTAGGCCTGTGTCTACAGATCCTGATTCTCATAAGGAAGCGATACGAACCACATTTCCTTCTTGGCACATCCCTCACAATGACTGGCACTGTTTTCTTAAGTGATTGCCAATTGCTCATGTATGACTCTCACTGGACTCCTAAAAGTCCAGCAATTAGCAATCATGCAAGGAAAAGGGAACAATGATGTTTCGAAAGGTTAACTCAGTGCAGCCTGGGTACATAGCAAAAGGACCAAAGCGGCTCCAGGAAGGATGACAAAACAGCTCAGCTCCACTGTTCATGGGTGTGGGAACTGCCTGGACCAAAGTCTCATCTTTTCCTCAGAGAACCAGGAAAACTGCCACCATTTCTCTTTCTGCAGAGCTCTGCAATTAGACAGATCTGAGTTCATGTAGACAGATCCAAGTTCATGTCCAAGCTCCAGCAGTGTGACCCTGAAGGAGTCACTTAACGTCTCTGTGTCCAAGTATCCTCACCTGTCAAGGATAATAATAATGTACCTGCCTCCTAGAGTTGTTGAGAAATTAAGTGAGATGATGCCTACAAAGGGCCTAGCCCAAGGCCCGATATGCAGTGCATGCCAAATCAATGTTGGCTAATATTATTACCTATCCATCCAAGTACAACATTATTTATTCATTATCTACTAAGCTCCAGACACATCCTAGGAGACATAAGACACTTTGGTTTCATAAAGAACATTAGCAGGATTGCTCTAGATAGGGAGATTCGGAATGGCTTCTTTGAGGTGGTGCCTGGGAGATGACCCTTGAAGGATGAGGCAAGGCCAGCTGCTCAAGGAACAATTGGAAGCCAGGCAGTTTTTCTGAGAGAAGGGTGAGAGGCCCAGTGACAGCCCCACGATTCTGTTCACTCATGATCTGAGCTGGGATTTGAATGTGAATGTATAAGTTGAATTTGGGGAGCCTGGATACTTAGTCTAACCCTTTTACACTTATTCCTCTCTTTTAAACAGGTTGCTGCCATCTGCAAATCCTAGGCTGAGGGCTCATGTCCCACAACATTTGTGTCTTGAAGCCCTAACCCCAGTGAGGCTGTACTGAGAGATGGGGCATGTAGGGAAGTAATTAATGTTAAGTGAGGTCATAAGGCTGCAGCCCTGGTCCACCAGGATTAGTGCCCTTATCAAAAGAGACGGCAGAGAGCCCTCCCCATCCTGTGAGGACACAGCAAGAAGGCAGCCATAGAGAAGGCAGCCATCTGCAAGCCGGAAGATAGTCCTCACCAGAAACCAAATCAGCTGGCTCCTTCATCTTGGATTTCTAGCCTCTGAGACTGGGAGAAAATAAGTTCCTGTGGTCTAAGGCAGTGGTCGGCAAAGTCATGAGTCCACAGAGCCAAATATCAACAGTACAACGATTGAAATTTCTTTTGAGAGTCAAATTTTTTAAACTTAAACTTCTTCTAATGCTACTTCTTCAAAATAGACTCGCCCAGGCTGTGGTATTTTGTGGAAGAACCACACTCAAGGGGCCAAAGAGCCGCATGTGGCTCGCGAGCTGCAGTTTGCCGACCACGGGTCTAAGGGACCCTGTCTACAGTACATTGTTATGGGCAGCCTGAGCCTGGATAAATTTGTTACCCTCCCCTGAATGGGACTGTTATCAGCAAAATATACTTACAGTCACTGTGTTGAGAAGGCAAACCCCTGGGTGGCAGAGGGGGCAACTGGCCTGGTGATTGATCGATAACATTCCTGGGGAGAAAGAAAGAGGGGTTAGTGTTTAGTTTTGACGATGCCCGCTGTCCGTGGACTGAAGGGAGAAACATCAAGGTAAGTAGGGAAGTAATTCAAGTCTCAGTCCCTGAAACCTGGAAGCCTTACCTGCCCTTTCTGGATCTTACACCCCATTTGTAGCTGGCACCCTAAAGAAACCACTTCCCGTAGCCCTGAGAGCAGCTGGGTTTGAGGGAAGGGCGTTGAAGTACTATAACTTAGAGCGTGGAGCGCCCTGTCCTGGGCACCCCTGAGCTGGCGAAGAGCGGGGGTAAGCACCAGCTCTGTTTTGATTCGCAACATGGATGTATTCCTAAAGCTAACGGTACATGCATCATGTGACAGCAATGCCACCACTGGATATACACTCTACTGAAATGTGTGCATATCTTCATCTGAATGTTCATAGCAGCACTAATCATAACGTCCCAAACTGGACACTCGCCAAATGCCCATCAGCTGTAGAATGGACAAATTCACAGGGGTACCCTCTCACAGTGGAATGCTCTATAGCAGTGCGAATGAGCAATCTGTAACCACACACAGTGAACCTCACAAAATGCTGAACAAAAGAAGCCAAACACCAAAATAACACACACTGTGCAACTCCATTTATAGAAAGCCTAAAAGCAAGAAAGAACTAACCTATCCTATTTCAGGTAGTGGTATTCCTGGTGGCAGAATTACTGAAAGGGAATATAAGGTGCCAGCAACTTTTTTTTAAAAATCCGGGTGCCAGCTACCTGGGTCTGTTCAGTTTTTGGAACAGAGTTGTGTACTCTGACTGTGTGCCATTTCCTGTATTCGTATTGCGCTAAGAAGTTTCAACAAAAAGGTAGACTCCAACCCAGACCCCATTCCTCTCTCTGTACTCTGATTGTCAAGGCGGTCCTAGATTCTTCTGAGGAAGTTTGGGTCTCCTCTGAGGTTCGGCTGCCGATGGAGTGGGGGAAGGGACACATGGCAAGAGCTCCCTCAGTGGCCTTTTCTGCACCCCTCATGGCTCTTCCTAGGAGAGGAGGGGATGTGCCTGACTCCTAAATGTGGGGAAAGCCCAGCTGCTCCCATGTTCTCCCCTGGAGCAGGCCTGAATGCAGAAAGCACGTATTCTGTTCTGGTCTTGGCCATTCAGAGAAAGGGTGGCCCTGAGGGTTGGGGGGGGGGGGCAGAGGGGACCTGAGATGCTGCCCAGCTGCCTGTGCACTGAGCAGGGTCTCCTCGTTTTGAATGAGAAAAGGCACTTGCCCAGGGAGAAGCGCCCCAGTCTGCCATGCCGGTTTTGTCCTCAGTAAAGGCAACATGTTGGTTACCTAACTGCATGACATGGTGGTCTTACTCCTCACGGATCAGAACCGGTGGGGGAAGAGGCCTGCTATTGTCTGGACCCCTTGAGCCCCAGCAAAATTCCTTTTAGTAGAGCCTAGATTTCATTTCAGACCGGTGTGTACATTCCAAAGGAAGGACTGGCCCTGGACCAGCTCCTGGGAGATAGCCTCTAAGCTCCCCCGATAGTCTGCCTGATAAGAGTGGCTTTGTGTACTGGCAGCCTTGGGCCAGCCAGATAGTCTATGCTAACAAGTGACCGATGAGGGACGCCTGCCTGCTAGTGTTTGCCAAGGGCCTCGGGTCACGCTGTATCAGTTTGGCTCCCAGAGAGGCTGGAGGCCGAGGAGATAAAATAGTTATGGGGCGCTCTATGCCTATGTGAGCCCAATAAAACCCCAGAAATCCAGGCTCAGGGGAGCTTCCCTGGTGGCCCTGCTTCGCACAGGCTGCCACAGCGCATTGCTGGGAGGATGCAGCGCTGTCCATGGGATTTCACCGGGAGGGGAACTGGCAGCTGGTGCCTGGCCTCTCCTGGACTCCACTCTACGTGCCCTTTTCCTTTTGCTGGTTTTTTGACCCTCACCTGAGGATATGTTTTTATTAATTTTTATTTTTTATTTTTAGAGAGAGAAGAAAGGAGACAGAGAGAGAGAGAGAGAGAGAGAGAAATACCAATGTGAAAGAAACATCCATCAGTTACCTTCCGTATGCATCAGACTGGGGATTGAACCCACAGCCTCGGTATGTGTCTTGACCGGGAGTCAAACCCATAAACTTTTGGTGTATAGGCAATGCTCCAACCCAGTGGTTGGCAAACTCATTAGTCAACAGAGCCAAATGTCAACAGTACGATTGAAATTTCTTTTGAGAGCCAAATTTTTAAAACTTAAACTTCTTCTAATGCCACTTCTTCAAAGTAGACTCGCCCAGGCCGTGGTATTTTGTGGAAGAGCCACACTCAAGGGGCCAAAGAGCCGCATGTGGCTCGCGAGCTCCAGTTTGCCGACCACGGCTCTAACCAACTGAGCCTTCGGCCAGGACCAGGGCTTCCTTTGCTGGTTTGACTCTGTGTCCTCTCGCTGTCATAGCCCATACCGTAGCTATAACACCTTTTCTGGGTCCTGTAAGTCCTCCTAGAGTAGGGGTGTCGAACTCAATCAGAGAAGGGGCCAAAATCTAAAATCCAGCCTAAATCGCGGGTCGAATGGTTTACTGAACAGTCATAAACTGTCATTGTGATGGAAACGCAGCGGAGTGCAGTGATGACAGCGCGGTGTGGGCCACATTGCAAGGCCTGGCGGGACGGATTTGGCCCGCGGGCCTTGTGTTTGACACATGTGTCCTAGAGAATCCTCTAGCCTAAGGGTGGTCTGAGGGACCCCACCATAGAGAGCAATTTTAAAGCTCCAAAGATATTACAAAATACAAAAGTGAAGTTGGTTTTTGTTCAGCGCAATAGCTTTTAGAGGATCATATTTGTAATCCACTTAAAAAAGAAGGGCAGAACTCACCCTGAATGGGGGACCCAGTGCCCAGAACCTGACCTATGACCTCTAACAAAGTAGATTACAGTCCTAGCTGATTTGGCTCAATGAATAGGCACATGTGTCAAACACAAGGCCCGCGGGCCAAATCCGTCCCGCCAGGCCTTGCAATGTGGCCCGCACCGCGCTGTCATCACTGCACTACGCTGCGTTTCCATCACAATGACAGTTTATGACTGTTCAGTAAACCATTCGGCCTGCGATTTAGGCTGGATTTTAGATTTTGGCCCCTTCTCTGATTGAGTTGGACACCCCTAGAATAGAGCATCAGCCTGGAGACTGAAGGGTCCTGGGTTCGATTCCAGTCAAGGGCACATGCAGGGGCTGCAGGCTCGATCCCCAGAAGGGGGGCATGTGGGAGGTAGCCCATTGATGTTTCTCTCTCATCATTGATGTTTCCATCTCTCTTCTCTCTCTCTCTCTCTCTCTCTCTCTCTCTCTCTCTCTCTCTCTCTCTCTCTCCCCCTCCCTCCCTCCCTCTCTGAAATCAATGTATATAAAAGAAATTAGATGACATGAGGGAGGAGTTGGGGAGCAGAGAGAGACAGATGGTGCCCTGCACTCCCAAAGCCCTGAGACATCTCCCCTTAAAGTGGGGAGACTCGACAGACATGACATTTCTCTGGCTGCAGAGGAAAAGCAGGCGTCAGCCCTCGCACAGCAGCGTAGGCCCCGAGTGGAAGTGAGCAGGCGGTTCTCAGACATGAAAAGCAGAAGCATCCCCCCACTTACTCATACATCATTTCTTCATCGTTATGCCTTTGATTCAAGGGTCTAGCAATGTTCAGTTTCCCTCCTAAGGAAAAAAAAAACACAACACCAACAACATCATTCACTTAAGAAGAATTAGCAAAAGTTGTGATTTTAGAGTTTAAAAATCCTCAGAAGCCAGGCTGGTTCGGGGCATTTGGAAGAACCACCAAGAAGAAACAGATTTAGGGACACAGAGCCCAAAATCGGTAGAGCTGGACTGTAACCCGGGCTGGCTGAGCTAATCCGATGAGGGCGAGAGCACGTGGGCTGTGTTTATTTCCTCGTTGCCTGGTACTGCGCCTGGCACACAGACGGCATTCAGAAATACAGGTCAAATGAGTAAGTGAAAGTGCAGTTGGGAGGAAATGACACAAAGAATGGGAAAAGCAGTCTGCCATTGGTGACACGCTGGGCATCTCAGTTATTGATTACAGAGTGCTTGTGAACAAAAGTGGGACAAGATAAAAGAAGAGGTAAAAGTTTTTGTTCAGGCATATACTTTGGTCTGTACCTGAGAATGAGACATTTTAGGAAGGCAAATGAGTAGAGGAATACATATTTTCATTAATAAGACTAATTAAGAAAATAAAATAAAATAACTAATTGCCATGAAGGGGTAGAGAGAAAAGAATATTAAACAGGGAGCTCCGTGGGCCTGAGTTCTGCTCCCAGCGCTGCCACCAACCCCTCTGAGACATCAGCCAAGGCTTCACCTCCTGCGGAATCTTTTTTATTTTATTTTTTATTTTTAATATATTTTATTGATTTTTTACAGAGAGGAAGGGAGAGAGATAGAGAGCCAGAAACATCGATGAGAGAGAAACATCGACCAGCTGCCTCTTGCACACCCCCCACCGGGGATGTGCCCGCAACCAATGTACATGCCCTTGACTGGAATCGAACCTGGGACCTTTCAGTCTGCAGACCGACGCTCTACCACTGAGCCAAACCGGTTTTGGCTCCTGCGGAATCTTAATATCCTCATCTCTAAAAGAAGGTTCAGAGGCCCTGCCAGTGTGGCTCCGAGGTTGAGCATAGACCTGTGAACCAGGAGGTTATGGTTCGATTCCCAGTCAGGGCATATGCCCAGGTTGTGGGCTCGATCCCCAGTGCAGGAGGCAGCTGATCAATGATTATCTCTCATCATTGATGTTTCTATCTCTCCCTTTTTCTCTCCAATTAATAATAATAAAAAAGGAAATAAATAGAAAAAGATTAAAAGAATGACAACCAGATTTCACTTCTTGTGCGGCCCTCACATTCAGGCACTGGGGTAAGCAGGATTCTGAGGCGAGTCCAGATGCAGCAGAAGGTCAGTGCCTTGATCCTGGAGGGGTGCCCGCCCAGGGTGCTCCTGGGAAAAGAGGCTGGACTGTGTATTTACCGTCCTCAGAGGTCCTCCAGGCTTAGGGCACTATGTAAAGGGATACAGCCTCCAGAAAACACACCGCCAAATCAAGGGTTTCATGTTTCTGGTGATGAATGTAAACATGGAAAACCACTTGTCCTTAATCCACAGTAAGTGCCAACCTCCAGGCAGCTGATTATTTATGTCTGAGGATGCCAGGCACCTCTGGCCAAGGTGGGTAACACCAGAATTCAGAGTATGATCTTAGAGGAGAAAATCATGGGAGGCAAACCAGTTGATCATAAATCGAGTCTATATTTCTTGCCTCAAGACCGTTTTTTAAAAAAAAACCACGTGTTGCGGGATGGTTGGCGTATGGAAAGCTTTACACCTTGAAGGTGTACAGCGTGATGGGTTTGGAATCGAGGCGGTTTTGACTCTACACAAACCGGTGCTCTGCTTCCTGTCTCAGAGACGAGGTGCTGTGCTCAGCAGCTCAGTGAAGAGAGAAAGCCCTGGAGCACGGTGAGGCTCCAAACAGGTCCGCCCTCACCCATGGCCTTTAGTTAACCTCCCTCCCTTCACTATGCAGATGGGGAAACTGAGGCCAAAGGAGACACGTTAGTGGCAGGGCTCAAGCTGTAACCCAGAATGCACCACGCTTCATCCAAAGTTCAGCCCATACAGGCCTGGAACTAATCTTGCTCTTAAAGGAGCCCGAATGCACTTCTGAGCACCCCTCTACCTGCCCAGGTGAGACGGCCGATACCTTGTCTGAGCAGCCGCCTGCAGACACAGAACATGATGAGGCCCAGGACCACAGAGACGATGATGATGGCCACCGCTAAGATGATCCAGAAATTGTCCCTCCACCAATCCATGGCCGTGGGTTCCTGAGGAGACTGGAGATGGAGGAATGAGGCGTGAGTGGAAGGCATGCTGGGGCGGTGGGGGCAGTTACCGGCCATGTTGGTGAGGACACATCTGCTTAGGGGTCAGACGGGCACCGGCTCACAGTCAAGTCCTGCCGATTAGCAGCTGGGAGACCGCAGGCAAGTCATGTGACCTTCTGTGAGCCTCGGTGTCCTGGTCTGCAATGTGGGAGGGATGCGGCCTGTGACTTCCCAGGGGGTTTGGGAGGGTTTGAATAAGATTGGGACTGACTTGGCACTCTAGAAATGAAAGATGCAATCACTGATTTTTTTTTTTTAATATATCATCAAACATACAATAGGAGGGAGAAATGCCATGTAAAGAAATAACGGACAGCAGTTTTAAATTTTTTTTATTTTGCCAAAACTGGTTTGGCTCAATGGATAAAGCATCTATCTGCGGACTGAAGGGTCCCAGGTTTGATTCCAGTCAAGGGCATGTGCATTGGTTGTAGGCACATCCCCAGTGGGGGGTGTTCAGGAGGCGGCTGGTCGATGTTTCTCTCATCAATGTTTTTAGCTCTCTATCCCTCTCCCTTCCTCTCTGTAAAAAAAAAAAAAAAAAAAAAAAAAAAAAAAAAAAAAAAAAAAAAAAAAAAAATCAATAAAATATATTTAAAAATTTTTTTTTAATTTTTATTTTGTTGTTGACAGTATTATAGATGTCTCCCATGCAGGTTTCTTTTTTCTATTTTTTAAAAATTTGTGTCTTTTTTTTTTTTTTTTTAAATCTTTACTGTTGTAAGTATTACGTGAGTGCCCCTTTCCCCCCCATTAACTCCCTCCAGGCCCCCTGCCCAAGGCCTTCAGCATCATATGTCCGTGTCCATGGGTTATATATACACACATACAAGGTCTTTGGTTGATTACCTCTCCCCTCTTACCTCCCCCACCATGCAGCTGTTTTTATATCAAACAGGCAACAGGGGCTTAATTCACAACATGGAGAGAGAATCTTGGGAGTTTTTGTTTAAACAGGTGGGGTTGGGGGGGTTCCCCAATGGAAAGTGACCAGTGCCTCTGTGGGACCATTCTGCCTAATGTCGGCTCTGAAATGGTTGCACTCTTCTGGTCCCAAACAGAAGGTTTGTAATAAAATCTTCCGTTGAATTGCACAACCGGGGCTTGTATGAACAGGACCTGGAGAAAAATGACACGTGTGCAGCGGGTTTCCAGGCCAGGGGTGACACAGCGGCAAGCAGAGGGAATGGTGGCTGTGGGCCCCAAGGGACAGACAGTGGGAGCAGGCTGCAGGACGAATGTGGGAGTGGCCTTCAGGAATTCAGGGAGACTCTGGGGAGGGGCTGGGCTCCCTCTCCCATGGAATGGGCACCCCGACAGTTCATTTGGATATTGAACTAGAAATGATCCCTGAGGCCTGGGAGAGATCCTGGAATATCCTGGTTATGTGAGAATCAGCTTCCTTGTCACCATCTAGCCAATGGAAGCTCACCAGGGGGGCTGATGTAGCACTATTTCTGATTCATTCATTTCAGAGAGAAAGGGAGAGGGAGAGAGAGATAGAAGCATCAACAAAGAGAGAGGCTCATTAATCAGCTACTTCCTGCATAATCCCTCCTGGGGATTGAGCCCACAACCCAGGCATGTGCCCTTGACCGGAATCGAACCCGGGACCCTTCAGTCCACAGGCCGACGCTCTATCCACTGAGCCAAACCAGCTAGGGCCTGATTCATGCTTTGGAGTAATATTAACAATGTCAATAGGGACCCAGGCAGGGGGCAGAGGAAGCCATTCTCACCATGAGGACCTTTCTGACTCGGCTGCTATTTAAAAATGGACGTTACTGGCACAGTGTGGTCATCTATGAAGTTGTTACACTACAATTTGGATTTTCAGTTCCAAATTTTGTTTTGTTTCCTTAGTGGAGGTTTGGCTTAATCAGATATAGTGCTCTTTGCCTATTAATAAACTTATGTGTGGCAAAACCAGCCATGCATATCCAGCACAGTGCTATACTCATCATTCTGCGGTTTCCTTTTTTGCTCAACATTGTTTTTGTCATTTGTCCATATTGGTAAAGGTGCTGGGGATTTACTCTTAGGACAGCAAAGGGTCAACGACCAGAAAGCAGGGATAGCTCGTCTGCCAGGCAGGCAGCAGGCAGAGGTTTGTGGTAGATCACCCTCAGGACACACAAAGTACCGTATTTTTTGGACCATAAGACGCACTTTCTCTCCCCCCCCCCCCAGAAGTGGGGGGAAAATGTCCCTGCGTCTTATGGTCCAAATATAGCCTACACATATACTTTTAAAAAAAAAAGTTTTTTTACTTGCTCGGCTCTGTGTGGTCTCTGTGTGCTTGCCCGGCTCTAAAATGGTTCTAAATGCTGCTGTTTACTTTATAGGGTTGATTACATGTGTTTATGACTGTGATGTTGGGTTTTAATGCACATAAAATATTTTAGGACACTATTTGTTTCAGAATCTTTTTTTTTTTTCATTTCCCTTCTCTAAAAACTGGTGCGTCTTATGGTCCGGTGCGTCTTATGGTCCGAAAAATACGGTAACAGAGGAAGAAGAGCAAAGGGGAAAAGAAGCCATGGAGACTAGGAACTTGACTTTAAATGGAGCTGTGAACATGGGTTTTTCAGGGCTCAATGAGGCCAGAGGGCACTGGACATAAGAAGCTACCATGTGCCCGGCCAGCGAAGCTCAGTTGGTTGAGTGTTGTCTCATGAACCAAGAGGTTGCCAGGGCTCAATACCCAGTCAAAGCACATGCCCAGGTGCTGCAGGAGGCAGCTCATCCATGTTTCTCTCTCATTGATATTTCTCTCTATTTCTCTCTCTCTCTCTCAAATCAATAATTTTTTTTTTTTTTTTTTTTTTTTTTAAAGAAGAAGATGCTGCCATGTATCAGAGTACGGCCTCTTTGTTCAACAAATCTAAATTAGAATCTCACTTTAAAAAAAAAAGAAGTCTTTTATTTCTTACTTGAAAAAAAATTTATTATCATTATTTTTTGGAATCTTACCTTCTTAACTCTGGGGAACCTGATAAACAGATAGGCGAGTGGATAGTCAGATAAATAGGATTTCTTCTCTCCCTTTTTCCCTTCACTTTTCACAAATTCAAATGCGAGTCTCTTTGTCGAATTTTCCTCTCCTATTTTGTTCTTTTTGTCTCTTTGTCTTACTTTTGAGGATTTCTCCACAGAGCAGCACGAACATCTCTGTAGAGCACCAGGAGTAAGTGCCGGGACACAGGAGTTCAAAGCGTTTGCATCTGAGGAGCCTGACTGGGCGGCAGGAGGAAAGTGGGAAGACAGGGGGCTGTGACTCTAAACCGTCTGGGTTACGTGATGTTTCAAAGCTTTGAGTTTGGTAAAACGGAAAAAAGAGCCAACCAACCACACAGTGTAACTTCCATGAAAAGCCACAGCTCAGATTTTAAGTTCAAAGAAATTACGTCAGAAAGTGAAACTACAGGCCGCTTCGCAGTTTTGTTCTGACAGAGCGTGTGGATTTGATTTTCCATCAGATGCTTCGAGTGTGTTCAGGGCACCCAGCCGTCCACACTGCTTTCCCACCTCTCCCCTCACCCCAGCCTCGCCTCCGCTCTCCTTTCCACGGCGCCAGAGCGGACACGGAGGGGACGCGGCCTGCCCCAGGCCACCTGGGCGGGGAGGAGGGCAGATGCTTTCTGTGCGACAGAGCCTTCCTCTGTTGACCTTAGTCAGGATGCTCCCAAGTGATCAACGAAAACCAAACGGGATTCAGGGTATTTTACTTTGAGAGGAACTTCCCTGTGGTGCTGATATGTGGTGTGAGGAGCCAAGGGAGTCCCCGGAATGACTGAGGCCCACATTGAGAATAAGCCCCCCAAGTTCTTAGAATCCGAATTCTCAGACCAGAGAAACAGTCACCTTCCCCGTGGACCCCCGTCAGCAGAACTTGTCTTTTTGGAGAGAGTGCAGCCGAGGAAGTTGTGTGTGTGTGTGTGTGTGTGTGTGTGTGTGTGTGTGTGTGTAGCACATCCCATTCCCAGTAGGGTGTCCTCTGGGCCATCAGCGTAGTGTCATGGCCAGGGTGTCCTCTGGGCCACCAGCGTAGTGTCATGGCCAGGGTGCCACCAGAGCGGTGAGAGGAGTTCTGGGAGCGATGGCAGGAGTCCTGCCAGGGGCAGCGTGTGGTAGCTGTGTGATCCGGTCAGGCCCTGGAAGGTGTGCGAGCCGAATCCCACCCGTGACAGCGGGCCTGGAGGAGATGAGACGGTGGAGCCACCGCAGCATGGGGCAAAGGGGTGCTTGTATGAGAGGATGCTGGCAGTCAGCTCAGCGATGCCGCGGGGTCTCTCCAGGGTTTTCAAGAAACCTCTCAAGGGCCAGGGGCTCAAGGACCAGGGTCTTCACTCAACACCACAAACCAGCTCAGCAGGAGCAGCCCACTGACGGGAGATTTCCTGAGAGAACTGCTGGCCCCCATCTTTCCTCCTCTATCCGACCCCAGAGGAGAGAGTGCAGGGGAGGAGTGCAGAGGGAGCCAGGGCAGCCTCACCCCCCTCTTGACTCTCTTCACTGGGGCCAAGGGGAGAGCTTTGAGTCAAGGACTGAAGTTTTAGAAAAAGCACAACTAAATGTTTAAAATAGAATGAGTAATCAAAAGTAACTTAAGTGTTTAGCGTTGAACTGAGATGTCACTGAGGGAGGCCGCTCCTCACTGGAACAAGGCAGGAGCCCGGGCAGCAGCATTTAGGACCAAGTCCTTTCTGAGGGCCGTTCTCACAAATCACCACAAACATAGCATAGAGCCTTAGAACACACAAATGTGGCCCAGCCAGTGTGGGTCAGGGGTTGAGCGTTGGCCTATGAACCAGGAGGTCACAGTTTGATTCCCTGTCAAGGCGCATGCCCGGGTTGCAGGTTCAATCCCCAGCAGGAGGCGTGCAGGAGGCAGCTGATCAATGAGTCTCTCTCATCATTGATGTTTCTATCCCTTCCTCTCTGAAATCAATAAAAAATATATTTAGCCGAAACCGGTTTGGCTCAGTGGATAGAACGTCAACCTGCAGACTGAAAGGTCCCAGGTTCAATTCTGGTCAAGGGCATGTACCTTGGTTGCAGGCACATCTCCAGTAGGGGGTGTGCAAGAGGCAGCTGATCAATGATTCTCTCTCATTGATGTTTCTAACTCTCTATCCCTCTCTTCCTCTCTGTAAAATATCAATAAAATATATTTTTAAAAAATATATATATTTAGCCGGGACCGGTTTGGCTCAATGGATAGAGCGTCGGCTTGGGGACTGAAGGGTCCCGGGTTCGATTCCGGTCAAGGGCATGTACCTTGGTTGCGGGCATATCCCCAGTGGGGGGTGTGCAGGAGGCGGCTGATCAATGACTCTCTCTCATTGATGTTTCTAGCTCTCTGTCTCTCTCCCTTCCTCTCTGTATAAAATCAATAAAAATATATTAAAATATATATATATATATATATATATATATATATATATATATATATATATTTAAAACACACACACACACACACACACACACACACACCAAAAACCAAATGTACAAATGTAGCCCTGGCCTATATGGCTCAGTTTGGGCATCATCCCATGCAATAGAGCAGCCAATCAATTCTCTCTCTCTCTCTCTCTCTCTCTCTCTCTCTCTCTCTCTTCCTCTTTCCCTCTCTCCTTTCCACTTCCTCGCTTTCTAAAAAGTTAATAAAAGCACATTCTTGGGTGAGGATTAAAATAATCAAACAAAAAAATATCTTTTAAACAAACAAAACACACACGAATGTTCTGGAGGTCTAAAGTCCAGCATGATGTCACTGGGCTAACATGAAAGTGAGGCAGGGGCTGTGTGCCCTGCTGGAGGATCTCCCGGAGAAGCTGTGCCTGGTCCTCTTCAGCTTCCGGAGGCTGCTCATGTTCCTTGGCTCCCGGCTCCCTCCTCCCCCTTCAAGGTGAGCAGGGCTGCACTTCTCTGACGCCGGAAGGCTCTCCAGGCAGGACTCAGAGACAATGCGGGCCCTGTGAGCCAGCATGAGTGCCCTCCACCCAGGACAGGGCAGAAGAGGGTAAGAGTCAAGGTGAGACCAGAGCTGGTCCAACTCCAAACCCCTAGGGCATCAGGCTCCAGAGCACGAGGTGGGGGTGGGGGTGGGGTGGGGGTGGGGGGGTGTGAGAGGCCGAGTCCACACGTACAGGTGGAAGGGTCCCAGCGGTAGGGAGGAAGTCAGGGAGCTGCAGGGCCTCTTGGTGGACCCCATGGATGGAAGAAGGAGGACTGAGGGGAAATATGGGAGCACATTATATTATTAGTTATCAGGCCGCTTGAGTGTGGCAAGCCCTGGGTCAAGAACCGGAAGAACAGCCTAAGTTCCCAACCCTGGAATCACTGGGGGGGAGCTGGAAAAGCTGCTCCTGTCTGCAGTGCATCAGATACTCTGATTAAATTAATCTGGGCTGGGGCCTGGCCATCGAGGGGTGTGTGTGTGTGTGTGTGTGTGTGTGTGTGTGTGTGTTTGATAATCCTCACCTGAGGATATTTTCCATTGATTTTTTAGAGAGTGAAAGGAAGTGGGAGAGAGAGAGAAAAAATGATGTGAGAGAAACACATCCATTAGTTACCTCTGGAGCACACCTCGACCAGAGATGGGATCAAGCCTGCAACCGAGGTACAAGTGTCCTTGATCAGAATCGAACCCAGGAACCTTCAGTCTTCAGGCCAATGCTCTATCCACTGAGCTAAACCAGCTAGAACAAGATTTCTTTTGTTTGCCTAAAGTTCTCAATTGATCTCATAAGAGGCCAAGGTTGATCACTTAATCTTTATTAAAACCTTGTTATATAATGGGGAGGGGGATACGATTGCTCTCATTTGACAGATGAGGAGGTAGAACTCAGGTTAAGCAATTTGCTAAAGACAACACAGCTAGTGATGGACTATTCTAAGAAGGCAGCTCAGCTCTTTCTGAGGCCAAAGTTCACGCTCTCTTTACGCTGCCAACCTGACACCAAGCTGATAAAAGTTCCTTTTCATTACAGAACCGAAAGCCGAACCCCCATTCAAGAACTTCCAAAACTGGCAAGACCTCAGCTTTTAGCTGTGGCTTGTGACACATAATGAGAACCTAAATATGAAAATGCACTTTACAAAGGATCAAGCACCTGCTAACTTACCAGGAGTTCTATACTCTGCACACGGTTCATTTCATCCTCACAAAGGCTCTCTAAGGCAGGCCATAAATATGATCCCATTTTACAGATAAGAAAATAGAGGCTTACAAGAGCTCAATGACTCACCCAAAGTTGCAGAGCTCGCAAGTAGAAAAATCAAAAGCCAAACCCAGGTCTTTCTGACTCTAGGGCCCTAGCTGGTGACCATTAAGCAAGGGCCTTGGGAGAAGTATAAAATGCAGACTCCAGCCAAAACTTGTTTGGCTCAGTGGATAGAGCATCGGTCTGCGGACTGAAAGGTCCCAGGTTTGATTCCGGTCAGAGGCATGGACCTTGGTTGCGGGCACATCCCCGGTAGGGGGTGTGCAGGAGGCAGCTGGTCAATGTTTCTCTCTCATTGATGTTTCTAGTTCTCTAGTCCTCTCCCTTCCTCTCTGTAAAAGATCAATAAAATATATTTTTTGAAAAAAAATGCAGACACCAGAGTCTTAAAAAAAAATAATAATAATAACAAGCTGGACACTTGTTTCCACCACAGTCAGAAGCAGCAGCAGCAGCTGGGTGGAGTGAAAGGCATTAACAAAGACTCCTGGGACCCAGCTAGGTTTCCTGTCTGCCTGCAATTTCATCATTATCAAGTCCCTTCTCTCCGGAGACAAGTGCCATGCTCCCTTCTCTTCCTCTTCCCCTCATTTGCCTGTGCGTGCGGGAAGTGGAGGAAGAGAAGCTGGTTTTTACTCGGTGTGCACGACTTCGGTGGATCCCTGGGCTCCTTCCCTGGGCACTGGCAGGGGCAGGGGCATCCTAGAATTCTAGCCAAAGTCTTTAATAGACTATAATCGTAAGGAGTCTGATGTGGGAACGAAGAGCCATAGCGTACGCATCCTCCTCCCTGCTTCTTCTCTCCTCTCCCCCACTTCACAGATGCCCCCTGTCCTGTCTCCCTGTCTCCTCGGTCCCCCTGCCCTCAGGACTGCTGGATCCCCCTCACTCTGAGATCTCCATGACTGCTAACAGCTTCAAGACTGCTGGCTCTGAGTGAGGAAAGCTCAGACGGCAAGGGAAGCCTGAATGTAAAGGAGGGCAGAAACGGAGGCTGAGAAGAGATTGTCTGTTTAAGAAATGGGAGACTTTGGTGTGTTATAAATGGTGAAGGAGCCAGGAGAGAGAACAGGAACGGAATGCAGGGTTGGAAGAGAGAAGGAGCCTCTGCAGGCCAGGTGGGAGAAGGACACTTTACAAGGGAGCAGGGTCGGGGGAGGGTGTGCGGGTGGACGGAACCAACCCGGGGCACGGGGGCAGGAGCTGGCAGATGGCACCCAAACCTTCCATTCTGTCTGCATAGGAGGCAGAGTCCACGGGCAGGGTGCTGGGTGGGGAGTGGGAGGCAGTCACACACACACCCCCTCCTCCAGGATGTTATGGTCAATACACAAAAGACATTCTTTCTTCCAAAGAGCCCTCATCCCGTCATGGCTGTGACTCTCAGAGCCTCAGACGTCACCTGACACGCAGTGGGCACACCCTGTGTGTCTGTGACTATAGGAATGAAGGATGCCCGGATTCTTTCCTCTGTTATTGGTGGGACCGTGCAGGGTAGTAGGCAGTGTGGACCTCCGGTCTGAATTTCAGACGCTGTGCATTCGAATCCTAAGCCACCTCCCTGGGGCACAGGGCCTGGGGCCGGCCCCCTGCCCTCCGTCTGCCCTCCGCTGTTGGCATCGAACAGCTGGCAGGGAAGCACAGGCCGTGCAAGCTTTGGAGGGTCAAGGTCCAGTTTCTCTCTCGCTTCTCCTCATTCTTCAGGAATCTGAGACACCCGTGGCAGCGAGCCTGATGCAATGCTGAGTGATGTCAGGGTAGGCGAGCAGCTCAAAGCAAAAGCCACCAGCCCCCAAGTCTCACTTCCCCAAAAGGCACTTCGGGGGCGTCAGTGACAGAAGCCATACTCACTGGCCACCCCCGAATTCCAGAGGCTGTGGGTTTCTTTAGAACTTGCTTTTTTTGTTTGTTTGCTTTTTAAATATATTTTTATTGATTTCAGAGAGGAAGAGATAAAGAGGGAAGGAGAGAGAGAGGGAGAGAGAAAAAGAGGGGGGAGAGAGAGAGAGAGAGAGAGAGAGAGAGAGAGAGAGAGAGAGAGAGAAATCAGTGATGAGAGAGAATCACTGACCAGCTGCCTCCTGCATACTCTCCACTGGGGGGTTGAGCCCACAGTCCAGGCATATGCCCTTGACTGGAATGGAACCTGGGACCCTTCAGTCTCCAGGCCAATACTCTATCCATTGAGCCAAATCCGCTAGGGCGTGCCTTCTCTCTCTCTCTCTCTCTCTCTCTCTCTCTCTCTCTCTCTCTCTCTCTCTCTCTAGAGCAAGAAATACAACTTGCCATGTGACAGTGACAGCTACCCGCCTATTCACATAAATGAAACAAATTTTATAAAATGTCTTCACGACGTGTGATGCACACCAACCTTTTCTCACCTATTCCAGCCGATTTAATGAAAAAGGTACTAAGTGTACGCCCCCAAATGTATTGCACAACCCACCAAAGGTCATGTCCTGTATGTAGAAAACTTGAGTTTTTCTCAAGAAAAAGAAATTATCTGAAACAGTCATGGGTCCCCAAAAAGTGTGTGTAGGATGAGTGTGTAGGGAAAACAGAGTTTTAGAAAGCTGAGTTGGAGGAGGTCTTGGACAAGTGCCTGTAGGAGGAGGCCGGCTTGCCCACAGCTCAGCAGGAAGCTGGAGGGACCTGAATCCCCACCCAGCACCGGGCTGCCCAGGACTGCCTGGACTTGGCCACAGCCTCCCTCGCCTGCCTTGTCCGAGACAGAGCCTCTGCCGGAGGCTCTCCGGTGGAGCGCTTGCTGAGTGAGGTAGCAAGTCTTAAAAAGAGCTGGTCCCTGTTTGCAAACTGGCGGCTGTTTCAGTGTCTCTGAGACGTCGCTGGGATGTGCTGGCCCTTAGCAGTGTCTTCCCGAGTGAGACTATCCAGCCTCCTGGCACATTTGTCCCGGGGCTTCTCCACCCCAGGAGGCCCTCCTCCGTCCTGTCTCCTGCCCTTACTTTTCTTGTCTGCTCGGCTCTGAGACGGTGGAGGAGAACTCAAAACCTGTGGCTCAGGGCCCCCTGGCAGTAACACTGGCGTTACAGTGGGTGGAGGGCACCGGGATGCCAGGGCCCTGGTCACAGGCTGAAGTCTGTATTTCTGTGTCTAGAATGTATGTACACCAACACAAAACAATGAGAACTTTTCAAAATCGGTACCCAGGGAAATAAGATTAGAAGACAAAACCAACCCATCTCCCGCAGTTGTGAGGTGGTGGAATTTGGGGGTCTCGTTCCCCTATTTCTCCGCAGTTTCCCAGTTTTAGGGGGGGGTAGGGAGGGAGAGAGTAGGCGAGTGGGGAGAGTGGGAAGAGGAAGACCCTAAAGAAGATAGAAAGAAGCGCCAGGCCTGTCTTCTCCAGGCTCTGCAGCGACCACTTTCCACGCTCCCGCAGAGGAGGGTGTGCGGAGGGGCCGGGAAAGGGGATGGCTTTCGGGACCAGTGATGCGGGAGCACGTGGAAGTGGGAGCCACAGCGACGAGCCCCAGGCTCCTCCTCAGTGATTTCCCAGCGGGCAGGAGCGGGTGACAAAATGGGGATCTGACTCCAACCCAACACATGTCTTCTTTCCCGGGTGCCAGAGACCCAGGGACAAGCAGACCTCAGCCGGCTGGTGGGGCTCCAGGGCTTCCATCCAACAGCTCCAAGATGTAGCCCCAAGTTCGCACAGTCAACACCTCCATCCCCAACAGACCCACTAGGGGCCTCAGTTACCAAAACTGGCCATCGAGATCCAGAGTGAGAACAGCCCCTTTGCAGCACACACATCTCCCTCCCAGTCATTGTCATTGTCATTGTCATTGTCATTGTCATTGCGGCCTGAGGCACAGGCTTCCTCATGGCCCAACATGCACGTGAGGAAGTGGAGGCCGGTGAGTCCGAGGTGGCCCAGCCAGCGACCCCAGTGGATCCCCAAGACCAGTGTTTCCCCCACCCCACCCAGCGGTCCTCCCGAGGCTCCAGCGACAGCCCCCGACGCAAGCCCAGACAGTCCCTCACACGGCCACGGCCCAGAGGCCTACCTGGGCTGCCGGCATGTCCAGATGTGAGCAGCTGGGGGACAGCGTTGTCCTGAGTGTCGTGGCTCCGGCTCCGGCACAGCTGACGGGAGGTGCTCCTTGCCCACAGCCCTCCCAGCCCACAGCCCTCCCAGCCCACAGCCCTCCCCGCCCAGAGTGGCAAGCGCAGCCTGAGCGCACTTCCCCTTTCTGCCCGGCCCACGGGAGTGGCCAGCCCGACCCCCCGGCCACCAGCCCTCCTTCCAGGGAATCCCAGGCTCTGTTCACCAACAACTTCCTACGTGAAACCCTCCCCTGCCGGAGCCTCAGTTTCCTCATTTGTAAAAGGAAGGAGTTCCCTTGAGAACTGTTAAGGGAACAGTTCCAGGGACAGTGCCATGAAATCTCTGTTATTCTCTGCTCCCCCCGCTGGGACAGGGCACCTCCTGGTCTACCTTCCAGCCATGGGACCCGGCACAGACCAGGAACAACAGAAAACGCCGGACAGTTAGGTGCCGACCGAAAGAAGACATCCACAGAGAGGAGGGATGACACCTCCTCGAACTAAGGAGGCAGCATCGTTCTAGCAAAACTGAGGTCCTATTTGCTAACTCCTGTGCTGGACAGTGTGAGGGCCAGAAGGAAGAATCAGACCCGGCACCTGCCTCTCAAGGGGAGGTGAAAACATAACAGAATGTAGGTGAGGTTCAACGACCGTCTGTCTGTGCCAGGCCTCCTGCTCACAGGTCTGAGCTGAGCAAGCCATGGTTCCAGGTGGAAAGCATGTTCTCCAGGACAGAGGGAACATGAGTCATGGCTACTGGGAGCCATGAATGCTGGTGCCGGGGAGCACAGAGGCAGGAGGACTGAGAGGGCCCAATGGTAGGATTTGATCTGGGCCTTGAAGGATGGGTAGGAGCTCACCCAGCGGAGGAGAGAACGTGGATAAACCAAGCCAGAGTGCGGTGAGAGCCGCTGGTGGTTGTGTCCCAGCTGACCGGGAGTGCTGAGTGTTGGCAGACAGAGTCCTGAGAGCAAAGTTTCGCACCCCACACCGGGGCATGCGGACCTGCCCACTTCCTGTTGCCAATACTCTTTTCCTGGCTCCACCATCCTCTTTCCACCACAAGAGGAAGGCAGGAAGTTAGGGTGGCCTTTCCGCGCAACTGAAAAGCAACCTGCAGATTTGGGCAGCTGGAGGGCCGGGGGAAGGGGGGCAGGGAGGGAGAGGTCAAGGAGAATAGATGGTGCCCTCTGGTGGCCCCAGTTAGGTAAAGACAGGATAACTGAACAGAGATCACAACAGCCTCCAGTACACTTGGGAATTTAGGATATGATAATGGTGGCATTTCAAAGCAGCCTGAAGAATAGGGGTTATTTATGTCATGGTACTGTCTAGCCATCTTGAAAACGACCTAGCTAGATCTCAATCTCACTTCTCACAGGAAAGCACATTCCAGGTATAGATAAAATTTATCTTTAAAACATGAAATTATAGCCGGGACCGGTTTGGCTCAATGGATAGAGTGTCGGCTTGGGGACTGAAGGGTCCCAGGTTCGATTCCAGTCAAGGGCATGTACCTTGGTTGCGGGCACATCCCCAGTAGTGCAAGAGGCAGCTGATCGATGACTCTCTCTCATCGATGTTTCTAACTCTCTATCTCTCTCCCTTCCTCTCTGTACAAAATCAATAAAATATATAGTTAAAAAATAAATAAATAAAACATGAAATTATAGAAGTACTGGGAAAAAATACGGTTAATACTAGGGGTTAGGACTTCAATATGTCTTTTTTTTTTTTTTTTTTTTTTTTTTTTTGGGTGGTGGTGGTGGGGTGGTGGACACTATTTAACCCATAATAACACCCAAATGGAAATGAATGTACCTTTGACTCAGAAGTTCCGTAGTTAGAAACTTACCTTAAGGAGACACCTACACAAATGGCAAAGAAGTTCATGGTAGTCTTGTTTGTAATAGGTACAAATTAAAAGCAACTCGGTAGTCACTCGTGTACTGTGTTATTCTATACAGTACTATGAAACCACTAGACATGGACAGGGAATTCTACATTGATTGCCGCAGAAAAGTGATCACAACATATTACTGAGTGAATGAAGCAGGTCGTGAAGCAGCAAGTATAACGATGCTGAAAAACTGTATACTTAAATCCATGTCAAGGAAGAGGTACATCCATATGTTAACAGTGGTTATCTCCGAGTTGGTGGGATTTTAGAGATTTTAATGGTCTTGTCTTGATTGTCTGAGTATGTCCGGGGGGTGTTTGTAAATCACAAAGAGCTCTGAGAAGGGAGTGGAGGCCCAAACACTCAGGTGGGACTAGGAGTCGTCACCAAGCTCACTGTGGGTGCCCACCATGAGTGCCCACCGTGGGTGCTCTGTTCGTCCCCAACCACAGCCTCGTAGGCATGGCAGCTCCTGTCCCTCTCATCCCAGCCCCGAGGACATGGAGGTGGGATCTCCCGGGCTCAGAAGTAAGGTCTGCCTGTACATTTTGGGTGTGGGTAGGCAGAAGGAAGCCATCTTTTGTGTAAGAAAGGAGTCCAGCTGAAAACAGTTTGACTCAGTGGATATAGCATCAGTCTGCAGACTGAAAGGTTCCAGTTTCGATTCTGGTCAAGGGCATGTATCGATACATTGGTTGCAGGCACACCCCGGTGGGGGATGTGCAGGAGGCAGCTGATTGATGTTTCTCTCTCATCAATGTTTCTAGCTCTCTATCCCTCTCTCTTCCTCTCTGTAAAAAATCAATAAAATATATTTTAAAAAATTAAAAAAAATAAAAAGAAAGGGGCCCAGAGATGAAGGTTCGCAGAGATGAAGGTCCCCAGAGCGTTAATAATCCTTTCCTTACCTGCATGCTTTCACAGAAAGATCCCTAACCCCCAGAACTTATGAATCAATTATCTTATTTGGGCAAAGGTGACTTTGCAGATGTGGTTTAGGACTCTGAGAGGGGGAAGTTACCCTCAATGACACAGGTGGGCCCAAGGTAATCAAAAGGGCGCTCCCAAGAGGAGGCAGGAGGGTCGGCGTCCGTAGCAGGTGAAGCGAAGAAGCGAGAAGATGCAGTGGCAGAGGAAGGGGCCATGAGCCAAGGGATGCTGGCAGCCTTAGGAGCTGAAAAAGGCAAGGAGATAGATTCTCCCCTGGAGCCTCCACTGGGAGCCAGCCCTGCTGACCCATTTCAGACTTCGGATGTCCAGAACTGTAAGAGATTAAATCTGTGTTGCCTTAAACCACCGCGTTTGTGGTAATTCGCTACAGCAGCAACCAGAAACGAATGCTCCCCCTAGCACCCCCAGGATCCTCCCAATACCTTCGCGTGTATGGCTAAGCCCGTCCAAGGAACACCTCTGTCGTTTGCTACCAAAACGATCTTTCCGAACAAGGGCAAGTACCACAGCGGAAGGCCTGTCTTCCCACACAGTCAGCTCCTTCTTCCATTTTTCATCCCCTCCATTCGGTTCCCTAGAGCCATCCAGGTGGGGGGTCACAGTCATTGTTTGTTTCAGAACCAAGAAGGTGGGGTGGGAGGAGGAAGGTTTATTTTTAAAAGACACTAAAAAAAAAAAAGCTGTTTTGGAGAAGCTGTACATTTCAGCTTTCCCCCACAAGACCCACCCAGAAAGTATTCAAATTAGCAACTCTCTTTTTCTTTATTGTGGTGACATGTACATACCATAACGTTTCACCATGTTTTAAGTGTACAGCTCAAGTGGCATTAAGAACGTTCATATGATTGTACAACCGTCACCACTATCTGTCTGTAGAACTTTTTCATCTTCCCAAACTGGAACTCTGTACCCATTTAACACTGAAATTCTCATTCCCCTTGCTGCCCCCCCTCACCCACAGCTACTGGTACCAACTTTTTCTTTTTCTTTTTTCCAATTTTCTCTTGAAAAAGACTTAAAGCATTTACAAAATCTTCAAAAGCCAACGATTTAACCTCCTGGCAAGTGCATGGACCGGCTGGGCTCCTGAGCTATACTGAACTGTTCTAGAACAGAACAGTACACAAATCTCCAAAGCAAGACGCCTCCTACTCACGGGGACCAAGACCCAGAGGTGAGGTCTTCACCAGGGGCCGGAAGGCAACTAAAGGGGAAGCAGGTCACCCCGGTTGTTCCCCTTGAACATAGATTCTGTCGCATGTCCATGCTGGAGAGCCGGGCTTTTCTGGGGGCAGGGACTGCCCAGTTTCGTGTTCAAGCACAGTTTGGAAGGAAAGGTAAAATCATGAACTTCATGCAGATATGAAAATGAGCACCGGGGAACGATTTTCCCCCACTCGTTAATGAATGAAGGCGCCGGCCCAATGTTGTAACAGGTTTAAAAGGTGGACCAAAGGACAGACATTTACAGATCGGGAATATTGAAATGGATGCACAAACATAAGCACAACTGGCTTTTCCACAAAGTGGGTGGGAAGTCAGTTCAACCTCTACAGGATAGGGCAGGGTTTCCATATATTTAGGCAAGAATGCTTTCCATGCTGAAAACGGTTTGGCTCAGTGGATAGAGTGTCAGCCTGTGGACTGGAAGGTCCCAGGTTCTATTCCGGTCAAGGGCATGTACCTTGGTTGCGGGGGGTGTGCAGGAGGCAGCTGACCGATGATTCTCTCTCATCGATGTTTCTAAGTATCTATCCCTCTCTCTTCCTCTCTGTGAAAAATCAATAATATATATATATATATATATATATATATATATATATATATATATATATATATAGATATATATTTAAAAATGCTTTCCGCGCTGCCATCAGTAAACTGCACTTCAGAGAGAACTGGAACTAGGAGCTTCAGGGGGATGTTTAGACAGTGCACAGATTTCCGCTGAAAGTTTTCTCTAATGAGAGAGGATGGAGCTGAGGCCAAGGGATTGGAAAGGAGAAGAGCAGCGCAGGTTCATGGAGCTTCTGAGAGAGGAGGGGCGTCAGGAGGACAGTCATTTGTAGACCAAGAACTTGATACCAGATTGTCACTGTTGAATTGTCACTATAACGGTGCAATATATGACCTTTTCTCCTTTCTTTCCTTTTGACTCAGTCTAGTCTCAGCCAGCACTATGCCTCACCCACCTCCCTCTCCCTTGCCTGTCCACTCCCTTCATTATTAAGCCTCAGGACAATGAGGTTCTGATCAGCATCAGAGAATCTCAGGACCAAAGCCTCAGATCTGGTGACCACAGAGATGATTTCAGTGAAACTACAGGTGACATCTAGGCCTCAGCTGTGTCTCAACTCCAGACCCTAAAACGTGAAACAAACCCAATGACCACACTTGTGAAACCAGACAGGCAATGCCATGGGAGACAGCAGAGTCCAATGCAGTGATCCACTTTCCCTTATCCTAGCACCACCCAGTCAATAGAGACCATGACCCTAACCACAATCCTAACTTCCTTAGTCTCCTGTATCACCATCCTCCCTGGAAGCCATTGGGAAACCTGGCTTTAGAACATTAGTTCACCTGTGCCTCCAGGTTTGGTGCCATTTCCTGAAACAAATCTTTATTTTCTTTGCTGCAAACTCCTGCTCTTGGATTGGCTTTTTGTTTGTTTGTTTGTTTCTTTTCTTTTTTTTTTTTTTTTTTTTTTTTTTTTTAGAAAAGTTTATTTGAGCAGCCCTTGCAGGTTTGGCTCAGTGGATAGAGAGTCAGCCTGCGGACTGAAGGGTCCCAGGTTCGATTACAATCAAGGGCACGTACCTTAGCCTCAGGTTCCTCCCTGGCCTGGACACAACTAATTGATGTGTTTCTCTCTGTCTTTCCCTCTCTCTTCCACTCTCTAAAAATCAGTGGAAAAATATCCTTGGGAAAGGATTAAATAATGATAATTTTATTTGAGCAGAAACTGATGATATTTGGTGGGGAGCAAAATCTCAAATACTTCCTCCTCCTGTTCGTTTCTTATTGGACTTTGATATGCACAGGTACACAAACCCCTTTACTTCAGTGACATTGCCCATTGCCTAGGCCCCTACTGAATTTGGCAGGGAAACCCCAATGTGAAAGACCTGAGGGCTTGCTTCAGGGACAGACAGGAAAGAGAAGCCAAACGAAAACTGGACTCCTGAGCCTTTGGGCAGGAGGCCCACAGAGTTTGAGATGAAGGTAAAGCTGCGAGGAAATGGCATTTGGGCCACTCAGGCTGCTTGACCAAGGCTGGAAAACTCAGATCAGGCGCTGCCTTGGACATTCTGCAGGTCAGGGGGGGACTGAGGGCTGGGCCTGAGCAGAGGGATGTACAGAACTTTTCCATGTATACGACGCTATTGTTTTCTCAAATCGTTAGACTGAAAATCGAGGAGGGTCTTATACACGGGAGTCAGCCTAGCAAAGAGCCGTGTGGGTGTGTATCTGCCCATACCTTGTCAAACAGGCTTCCTCCAATCACGAGCCTTCTTGTCACTAACGTCAACTGATGCCATCATTGGAGATGGAGGTGGAGAGTGTGGAGATGCAACAGGGATGGGAGCATTCTGAGCCCATAAAGATGTCAAAAAAATAAAAAGATAAATACCAGTACTTAAGCGATCGCCATACTCTGGAAAATTCAAACTGAATGTAATCAGCCATGCAAAAGAGCATGGAAATAGAGCTACAAAGAGACAATCCGGACCTCCTCCCACTGAGTGTGTGATCAGACAGTGGAGAAAACAGGAAGAACAATTCCTGAAAATGCCAAAAAAAGAAGGCCTTAAGAGGAAAACCAGAAAAATGGGCAAACTTGGAGAAGAGGCTGAAGACTTGGATTATGAAGCAGCAGCACTGAGTGGCTGATGGGTGTCAACCAAGTTTATTCAATGTCAGGCAAGAGTGTTGGCAAGAGAAAAGAACATTGTTGATTTTACAGGAAAGGCAAAATGGTGCTTCAATTTCATGAGGAGAGAAGAGTTGGCCATGAGAACATGAACAAAGTTAGCTCAGCAAATGCCGCCAGTTTATGAGGCTGATCTCACATATATCAGAAGATAGCAGTGATACCACGGAAGTTGAAGAAGTTGCTATATCTGGAATTGATAGGGATGAAGAAGAGAGCAACAGAGGCTGAATAAAGAGAAATGCTGCATAATATCATACTACTAGTATGTAAACATTGTCTGCAGTAATTACTAAATAAAAATGTGTCCTGTTTTATGTCTAAAATATTGATTTCTTAATTTTTGGTTGGAAAAGGGGGAGAGGGACATCTTATACTCGGGAAAATATGGCACATTCCAGGACTGAAACCAGAAAAGGGAAGGTTCCTCAAAGGACCCCAAGGGATTTCATAAAGGAGGAGTTTGGGGGACTGTGGAAAGCCTGCTTGAAGCCATCTGACATTCTGGAGCCCCTGTGAACACAGCATGGGGAGCTCTGCCTGTGATCTCTGCCCTGGCACCTCCAAAACTGAGTGGGGTGAGGAAGAATTTCAATACCCGCTGGAGATTCTAAAACAACTAATGCCTGGCTGGCCGGTGTGGCTCAGTGATTGGGTGTCAACCTAAGAACTGGGGAGTCACTGTTCAAATTTTGGGCTCCATCCCTAGTGGGGGATGTGCAGGAGGCAACCGATCAATGATTCTCTCTTATCATTGATGTTTCTCTATCTCTCTCCCTCTCTATCTCCCTCTCTCTTCCTCTCTAAAATGAATGAAAATACTTTTTTAAAAGTTAAAGTCTTCCCTGACCGGTTTGGCTCAGTGGATAAAGCATCAGCCTGCGGACTGAACAGTCCCAGGTTCGATTCCAGTCAAGGGCATGTGCATTGGTTGCAGGCACATCCCCAGAGGGGGGTGTGTAGGAGGCAGCTGATTGATGTTTCTCTCCCATCTATGTTTCTAACTCTCTCTCCCTCTCCTCTCTGTAAAAAATAAATAAAATATATATATATTTTAAAAAGTTAACATCTGTTGGTGTGGCTAAACCCTGCCTCTACCTCCATCCATCCTTTTTTGGAAATTCTTATTGGAAAGGTATTGTGGAAAGTCTGGAAACTATTTCACCACCAGAGGGCGCGCCTCGCCCTATGCTAGCTACTAGCCTCTTTGGAGTTTCTTTAACCCAGGAACACGACTTGCTTTATAGACAGACATCTGCAAACATTTTACACTTTAACCAAATGTCTGTGAAGTGTCTTCCCATGCCTCATCTCATTTGATCCTCACAAAAGTCCTGGAGTAGGTAGACAGAAGACTTGGTAGAATCCTATCTTCTTTTCATAGCCAGAAAATGGAGACTTAGAAATTCGAAAACTTGACCCGACTGAAAAGAAATGGTGGACCTTGAAAATGACTTCAGGTTTTCTCACTGTGAAGAATATAGTCAAACACTGCTACAGATAAATATTTCACCCTTTGTTCTCCCTGTGTGACCTACCATAATAATGTGCTTCGTGTTGATATTTACTGCTGTGTTTCTGACCTGAAAGAGAAGTTGGGGTGCTTCACTGGGCTGGAAAAAGTTTAGCTACATCAGAAAGCAGGTCTAATTAAGCAAGTTTATCCTACATTTATAAAAGGCTAAGTTGACTCGTGCATGCACAATGCATATAAAGCTCTCACTGGTGCCAATCGCACACGTGTGTTTCAATCTGCCATTGTCGATTGTCAAGTTAGTTGACACTTCTATTATAAAGAAAAGGCAAACAGTGATATTGAAATATTTCTTCTAATTTCCTTTTAATGTGCACAAATCCGTGCACTGGGCCACTAGTATGTTATACTCATGGATCAGCTGTTGATTCTCCCTGAACTGATCTACAAGTTTAACATCATTCCAGTCAAAATCTCAGTGGGCTATTTTGGGGGGTGGAACAAACTGATTCTAAGATTTATGTGAAAATACAAAGGCTCTACCATGGCCAAAGTAACACTTGGTCCTGCTACTTACTATCAGTGCATCCTCCAGTAAATTACTCAATGCAACTGTGCCTCAGTGTCCCAATCTGTAAACTGGTGGTAATAATATACCTTCTTGGAGAGTTGTGAGGATTGCATGAATTAAGATATGTGAAGTACTTAGAATAATGTCTGGCACAAGCAAAATATTATATAAAGGTTTATATTGTTATTACAGAATTGTATGAGATTAAAAAATATCTTTATAAAATGTGCAGGATATACATATTATATTATAGTGACTAAGAAACTGGGGTCTGAAATCCAAACTGTACTTGTGTCACAAAACTTATTGTATCACTAGTAAGCTCTACTGTAGGAGAGTTATTTAATCTTTAAAATAAGCTTTTCCATCTGCAAAATAGGGATAATAATTGTAGCTAGTACTTACCAAATGCTTACTCAGTATTCTAAGGACTTAATATAATTATTTCCTTTAATTACACTTATGACTATTGGAACTAATATTATTAATAAACTCATTTTATACCTGAGAGAACTGAATCACAGAAGGTTAAATGACCAGCTAGGGAAGATTAAGCTAATATGTGACAATGATGGGATTCTAATCCAGGTAATTTTAAGTCCATGACTCATGATGTTGATCATCATATTATACTGTCACCAAAGAGAATGGCAACATAGTATCCACCTCATAGTATTGTAAAAGAAATAAAATAAAATAAAATGTATGTGGAAATGCTAAGAACCTAGAATGGGTAAAGTAACATTGAAAAAGTACAAAGTTGAAGGACTTAATACCACGTGATTCAAGACTTTTTATAAAGCTAGAGAAATAAAAGCAATGTGTTACCAGTATATAAAATATACATATAGATCAGTGGCACAAGAAATAAGCCTGCATACACATGCTCAGTTGACCCTTTACAAAGCTGTAAAGGCATTCACTGGAGAAAGGATAGCTTTTCAATTCTTTAAATAGGCCTGTGAAACCGAATAGAACATTTAGGGATAGATGTACATATATATGACCAATTGATTTTCAACAAAAGTGTAAACGCAATTCAGTGGAGAAAGAAAGAATAGTCTTCAACAAATAGTGCTGAAAGCATATGACATCCTTATGTAAACAAAACAACTTAATGAAATGAAAACAAAACAAAGCCAGAATACTCAAAATGAATCATAAAACTAAACGTATAACTTTAACTATAAAACACTTAGAAGATAACATAGGAGAAAATCTTCATGACATTATGGTTAGCAAAAATTTCTTAGATGCTACATCAAAAGTACTACCAAGCCCTAACCGGTTTGGCTCAGTGGATAGAGCATCAGCCTGTGGACTGAAGGGTCCCAGGTTCGATTCTGGTCAAGGGCATTTACCTTTGGTGTGGTCAACCAAGTTGGTGTGGTGCAGGAGGCAGCTGATCGATGTTTCTAACTCTCTATCCCTCTCTGTAAAAAAAAAAAAAAAAAAAAAAAAAAAAAAATCAATAAAATATATATTTTTAAAAAGTACTACCCATAAAAAATCAATAAATTGAATTTCATCAAAATTAGAAACATCTCTTCAAAAGACTGCTAAGACTCATGAGAAGACAAACCACAGACTGGGAGACACTATTTGAAAAATCATAGATCTTAATAAAGAGTCGCATACAGATGTTAATGGACACGAAACATTTAATGATAAGGAAACACACAATCCAATTAAAAAAGAAAAAAGGAAAGTGTATGAACACTTCACCAAAGAAGATATACAAATAGCAGATGAGCACATGAAAACATCCTCAACAAGTGACTACAGAAATGCACATTCATGCCTCAGTGAGTTATCTATACTCCTGTTAAAACGGCTAAAATGAAAACGACCGACCATCCAAGAGCTGGTGAGGATGCGGAGGACCGGGGATTCTCCTGGCATCTGAGTAGGCAGCTAGATTTAATAAAGGAAGAGAACAAGGGGGAACCAGGCTTTATCGTTTCACCGGAAAGGTACAACTTCACATTCTCCCAAAGGAAACACCCTTTCCCCAAAGGTCCCTGGGGGAAGGGATGAGCAATAAAAGGCACACGTAGGTGGGTAGGCACATGTGCAATAGGAGCCAAAATAGCAAACATAGAGGCCTGTCAGTCTAGCCTGGGAAAAGAACCAATTGGTCAGGGGGCGGACCCATCAAGAGTCCGGGAAAGCTTGGGAAGTTGGTTGGTTGTTTTGAAAAGGCTCCTGGTCCTTCCCAAGCCCGTGAGATAACATAATCCCAGGGGTCAGAGCTCTCCTTTGCTGGGTGACCAGTGCTCATTCCATTCGTTTGCTCGGTCTCTCTCCACAATAACCATGAGGCCCTAGGCCTAGCAGCCACTGGGACAACATTCATGCAGACTCCAAACGCAGGCTTCACGCTGCTGGAGCCTGGATACAGCAGCTCAGCAAGAGATCGTAGCCAGGAACACAAGCTAAGCTAGCTGGATGGTTGGAAAGACTGGCCTGGACTAGCCGTGGCATGGGGCAGAATCTGTGGGCATTGGCCTTATTTCTGGCCCTGACTTTCCTGGGACAGACAGAGATGGGACATCGGGAACCCAGGAGAGGCACTCCTTTGATTTTGGCTGCCTTCTATTTTCACCCAAATAAATCATACCACCTTGTGGAACCCTTGAGGGACCCTGTAAATGCTTTTTCTTGAAACACTGCAAGGACCCAACTTCCACCCATATCACTGGTGGGAACGGAAAATGAAGCAACTGTGGTAGGCAGTTAGACAAATGTAAAGCAGAGCAAAGACCTTGGGCTAGGTACAGAAGGTCATCAGGGTGAAAAGCCCCAGGTGGGAGGACAATCGTAGGGTGGGACTTCGCCCTCAGGGTGACTTTTCCTCCCTTAACATATTGCTAGTCTTGAGGTTTGGAATCCCCTGACCTTCCCTCCCTAGGGATAGCATCTAGGCTTCAGTTGTACTGCAGCTCCAGGCCTAAGAAAACAACAAAGCCAGCCACCGCTGACCTCAGGCCCAGCTGTGTGGAATGATGACCCTCCTGCCCTGGTGCTGGCCAATCAATCAGTGGAGACCACAACCTGAGGACACACCTGGAAAGCTACTGGATAGTCTATTGAGATCTTCCCCTGGGACCTCCCCTAAAAGCTCCACCCTTAAACCTCTTTGGAAGAAGAACTCATGCCAAGACCGGTTTGGCTCAATGGATAGAGCGTTGGCTTGGGGACTAAAGGGACCCAGGTTCGATTCCAGTCAAGGGCATGTACCCTGGTTGCGGGCATATCCCCAGTAGGGGGTGTGCAAGAGGCAGCTGATCAATGACTCGTTGATGTTTCTAGCTCTCTATCTCTTTCCTTCCTCCCTGTACAAAATCAATAAAATATATTGAATATATATATATATATATATATATATATATATATATATATATATTTATCTTTTTTTTTAAAAAAAAGAAGGACTCAGAGTCTCTCCCCCACCTTTCCTTTCCCCCTCCCTGAGTCCAACTTCCCAGGCACATTACCATTACCGTTCTTCCTCACTTGCAAGCTCCAAGGGCCCTTCCTTCGACTCTATAACTTAACTTGATTTCCAAGCCCATTTCCTCTAAGAATTACTTCTTCTACCTCTGTGATGTACCAAACAAATGTTCTCTTACAATTTGGGTCTTGGCTCTGAATTCTTTCCCGGCCAGAACCCAAGCACCAAAGTTGCTGAACCCAGGCCTAGTCCGATCTCATGGGTCTAACACCCAGGGCTGTTCCTACAACATAACCACTTGAAAAAGAGCTGGTAGTTTCTAAAAAATATATTAAACATGCACTTTATGGCCACCCATTAACCCATAGCATTCATCCAAGGGGAATTAATGCAACAACGACTTATATACAAATGCTCAGAGCTGTTTTATTTGAACTTCAAAAGTTGGGAACAAAATAAATGTTCATCAACAGGTAAATCTATAAACAAATTGTAAACACTCAACAATGGAAAGTATTAAACTCAGCAATAAAAACAAATGGACTCCTCATACACGGCAACAGCAGGGATGGATCAGAATAATGGTGCAGAGTGATAGAAGTCAGGCAAAAAGGAGTCTGTACTGTATGGTTCCACTTATACTTAAAACCTCTCAAAGTGAAAACGAATCTAACGTGACATAATGCACATCGGAGTGCACTGGGTTTAGGGGTGAGGTTAGGGGTGAGGTGACAAAGGGCACACATGAAGAGACTTTTGGAGTTAATGGATATGTACATTATTTTGATTGTGATGCTGGTTTCTGGAAATACATATATATATATATATATATATATATATATATATATATATATATATATATATATATATAAATAATATGACAAAAGGGGCCACATGCTGACCTGACAAGCAGCTCATGGAAGGCCTGCATGGCAGTCTTACAAACTCAAAGACACAAAGGATAGTCTGAAATTAAGCTTTAACTAAAAGCAGTTACGGTGGGTAGTCACCTCCTAAGGCGGGACCTTCCCTGACAAGTGATAGATCCTCCCTTCCTCCAACTGATGGACGACGATGACGTGTAAACTCCACCTGCAGCCGGACATTCCTGAGCACTGAACCAATCAGCACCTGCCAAATACCCTAAACCTCCCCCAACCCCCCATTCCTAAGTCCCTAGGTCCCTAATCATAGGCCTTACATGAAACCACCAATCAGCGTGTGCTGAGTGCCCTAAGCCCCGTCCCCTCTATATCCTCCCCTTAAAAGGTGGTGCACCCCGGCCCTCACTCTCTTCCTCTCTTTCTTGGGAAGGCAGCGGCAGTGGTACCCTTCTCTTCAATGAAGCCTGTGTCTTGGCATCCCGGTCTCCGGCAAACTCTTTCATCTTTCAAAAAGGTCAACCTTTATTTATTTATTTATTTATTTATTTTCAGGATTTTCTTTTTTTAATGCGCAAAGTAAAATATATTCAGAAATCTTAGCA